>NC_139827.1:30435506-31035506 GCF_963691815.1 Echiichthys vipera | reverse complement strand
AGGCATACTTTGCTTGCTTTTCCGTCTTTATTATTCTACCTCTGTCTTTTATTCCACATTGAGAGTAATCAGTTGCAGGGGGGTGGTGGGGGGGTCTATATTCCACCGCACACTGCCCCATTGGTTATCAATGGGACCTTTCAGAAAGGACCTTTCCTCCACTGATTGAAACATCATTTCCTGCCGGACTAGCACACTGGGGCTATTGAGAGGTAACCCCCTGTAACTCTCTCACTATGGCCCTTTCATATTTACTAGTGACCCGAAGACCTCTGATCCAATATGCATATGGTATCAGCTTGCAGTGGGCCGAGGCTGCAGGGTTGCATAATGCACACAAACATTCACTTAGTATGGAATAGTCAATCTGAGAGATACAAGGCAGGGTTTTCACTGCAACTCCTGCTCCCGTTCCAAAATAAATACAGATCCGCAGAAAGAACTTGACACTTTAAACATGAGAGTAAAGCATCTGAGCCAGGTCAAGAAAACAGAAATCGACCTCCTCCGTATAAGACTATATTTAAATAACCCACCAATCAGAGCAGCCTGCGCTAGAGAATCTGTGATCCACTATAAAGCATGGTACATTAAAATTGACTTCCATGTGGATGTTTTTGCTTGTACTAGAAAAGACCTGTCAGCTCCCTGACGTTTTGAGGGTAAGGCAGAGATTAGATGAGAGGGAGGAAGAAGAAGGGGGCGAAAGAAGGAGGGGTGGAGATATAGAGAGAGCAGCGAGAAAGAGATGTGCTGCATTGCTGCATCTCTATGAGGCTAAGGGATACAAACCATGTCTCCCCTGCTCCCCGACCAATTACTTACACACACATTGATTCATTGAGGCGACAAGGTGGGGAGAACACAGGCATAGACACGGCAGCAGTGAACATTGGCGTGGCTTACACATTAATCTATACAAAACAATGCTGCAAGTTCACAGGGTTGACAAGTTCAAAATACATCAGCGTCAATGGAATAAGGGATTCCTAGACAAACATGCCTTCTAAAGAGCATTCAGGAGAGTGCATGAGGGATGGAAGATTACCTGTAGGTCAAAGAATTTGCTGTATCTTCTGTAGATGATGTGGGAGGTGTTGTCAGAGTAGGTGACATTGATGAGATATACCTGCCAAGAGAAGAAGGACAAAAGAAAGTTTAAACTTGGGCCACATCTTTCTTTCACTTTAATGCTATGGTCTACGGTTTGTAATATTGGTAATTATTATTAACATTGGCGATTATGCCCCTTTAGTTTGATCTACACAATATGAATAGCAAAAAGAACCAAAAAATCCTATCAGCGTAGGCCTGCATAGAAATTGACCAATGGGAGCCATCCCTCCCATTGGCCCGTTACCTCCATCCAATCCCCTCGTCTCCCCTACTCCTCGTCATCCCGTCTCCTCCCCTCCCACTCCCTCTCCCTCTCTCAGAGCTTCTGTTACCATGGAGAAGGAAAAGACTAATACCAGCAAAAGGGCTCTGATCGCCCCAACGGTGAAGGTTGAAAGAAAAAGGTAAATGGACCAAGGAAATGGCAGAAACCAAGAGGAAATGTGAGCTACATAGGAACGAAGACGAGTCAACCTCGGGGATTCCTTTGAGCGTGGAGAGGGCAACGCCAGGATCTGGGACTGAAAACAGATGCTGAGTCAGCAGACTTTTTGTTGAACAGGTCATTTTTGCGTTTCATTGTGGTATATGTTACATAAATAGCCTCCATTAGTCAGTGCCAATACTGGCTTAGGACTGTGAACGCCCCCGGTCTGATAAACGGCTATGTCAACAAATGTTAGCATAAGTTAGCCATGTATTTTTAGCTGGCCGGCTTCTTGCTCCTCCGGAGGAAGCGTGTCGTTAGGAGGCGAGGGGGGGTGACATGAGCTCGGGAGGAGGAATCGTGGAACACTGAGGGGAGTGGTTTGGTTGGGGGGGGGGGGGGGGGGGGGGGTGCTTTTTTCAAATCTATCTCAGAGGCTCAACTGATTTTCAGAATGTAGACAACAGCTTTAACTGGGTTGTTTTGTCCAACTAACAGTGCAAAATCCAAAGAAATTAAACTACAATGATATAAAGAAACCAATCCTCACATTTGAAAAGCGGTAACTAAGTTTGTCATTTTTGCTTGATAAATAACAAACGATAAATAGATAACATTGGCGATCATTTCCGACCAATCAATTACTCTTTTCAGCACTCATTATAACAATATCTATATATTAATTCTGTTGGCACACACGTGCTTGTAGCACCAACAAACTCACAACTAACATGCTCACACAGCCCATGACCAATTCCCTCAACGTGAACATTCAATGACACACACTCATAAATCTGTCAGCGGCTGATACTCCGGGATAAATGGTGACATCATCCCTCCTTAGTCAGCACACTGACCTATTGGCCTTTACCCTTGACTGCAGCGATGCCGCAGCCCTGAGAGGCCTGATAAGATTGAGACAGACTCCATTTATCTGTCAAGAGGAGGTTAGGCCATCATTTCTAATCCAATGAAACATACTAACCAAGGTAACAGATCCAGAGGCCAGGAATATTTCATAAGTGACGTTAAGAGAAGGCGGGATCTCTCATTTGCTGATCTACAGTAGAGTTGTTCAGAAAAGGGCTCTGGATGTCAAATTACTCAAGTGGATAAGTTGTTACATAACATTAGGCTAAAAGCTTTTGAAGGGGAAATTACACTGAGTTACCAGTTTATTTCGTACACCCCCTGATGTAATCTAAAGCTTATATTGTTCTAGTACTCTGCCCCCCTCATGAATGTAAATGGACAAAATACTAGAAACCCTTCTCAATATAATGTAATGGAGTCCAACTACATACAGTCCTTGATGTCAAAGTCGGTCCTTTACCATTTGCCTTCCAAAACAATCCATGTGAGTGTTTTCTTACATAGCTCCTCTGTGGTTATTTAACGGAAGCTGTTTCCAATTGATTGTCAAGCTAATTTAGGCAAACTTTTGAAATGTTGCAAAAAAAATAAATTTGAATTAGGTGCATTTCCCTGGATTGGAGCGAATAAACCAGGCTATGTCTTAGTTTGGTCAGAAGTAAGTACTATCCAGCTGTTAAGTCTGACGTAACAACGTTTCAAAATACGATTTCCGGGTCCGAGCACTCCGTTGTAACAAAACAGACAACGACTGAACATGTGAACAATTCCGATCACATCCTTTTATATTGATAAGAAAGAGGTAAAATGACAATTACGTTGTTTTTTAAAAACTCAGATCTGTTCAAACAACTGGGAGCACAGCACTGCGGTGTTGTAGAAATACAAGGCTTGGACCGGCTTGGACCTGGAAGTCATATTTTGAAAGGGTGTTACGTCATGTCTTAACAGCCGGATAGACTACGCATGGCTGTAATCCTCCAGTAAACAGAGAAGAGGAAGTAGAGGTTGCTAACCAGAAATCAAAGAAGTAGCTAACACTATCTAATCCTGGCATCTATGGTATAACAAAGGAGAGAGGTCTTCAGGAATTTGTTCAATTAGGTAAGTTTGATATCTTCTTTAATGTTTCATGCCGCCCAAAGATGAAGACGCATTGTGAGAACATCCAAGAACACACAGACGGCAGAAACAGCTGATTACTCCCCAAGTTTACTCCCCGAGTTTATTCAACAAAGGATTTTTCTGTATCGTGTTTAACTCCTTTTCATAAAGAAAAAAAGCAACTCAAGTGAGCATAAACTCTTTTTTGCTCAGTCAAGCAAGTTTTATTGATTTTTTCCATTTCCATCCAGCTTTTCTAATGCAATACTTCAAGATGCACATCTTACCCTAGAGATTTTATTCCTGACTGGTGCTCTCTCTTTAATAATTACAAAATCGTGACTTTCATTTAGAATACTGAGGGAAAGTCATCAATACTTTGTTACCATTGTTGTTGCCAGATCACAACAGCCAAAAGTATTCATGGTGTTGCCATATATTTTGTACCCATGAAGCACTTCAAAGATCTGGCATGTACTCAGCGTACAGCTAAAATAGCCATTACGAAGTGATTTGCAAGAAAACAAGATGTTGTCACCCAGCCAAGGAATTCCAGCTAAGTGGCCCAGACAGCTCACACAGAAATCCACTTAGCATCAAGCGTGAACACAGTAACGATTGACTTTGCCTCTTGTATGGCATTCAGATTAAATAAAGGCAATGTGTTTCCCTGGTGAAACATTTCTGCTCCTTATTCCATCTTTCTAACTGATCTTGCACTGTCGCTCCAACCCTCTGTACCTGCCAAAAGCCTCCAGAACGGAGCTGAGATGCATGAGGATGAGTTAGCGGCTTGAAACAAAAGAGGTTCCACGACAGAGCCGAGGGTTAAAAGGCCTTGTTGCTGCTGAAAGGGGCTCAGCTGCTGCTGGCAAGGAGCCCCTCCAGTATGTTCACTCCCATGCAAACATAGCTACTGGCATCCAGAAGCTGTGACTGTCACACTACACTAAAAAACTTGTTCTTAGCACGGTAGGGTGTCACCACAACGATTAGCTTTGGCATCTATTGCTATGAAAATGTGCTCCAGGGGGTACCGCCAAGCTACAAAAATCATATAAGTCAAAAACTGGCTCTCTGCCACCGTCAGCAATGTTTCCAAGTGTCTTGTAATTTTACTTTTGTAATAGAACAAGGACTCTTGAGTATAGCAAAGAGCAGTTTTAGTGCTCATTAGTGGAGCATCTCTTAAAGAAATTAGAGTACATTCAGAAAACTGAAAAGGCACAAATGGAAAAGTGAGCTGAGGTGCTTCATCCTAGCTTTTAAAGCTTTATGTAAAGGGCAAACTTGACTTCACTGACACAAATACCTAAACTATCTTTATGCTGTTGGTGCATACCAGTCAACACTGATAGGGACTTATCTAAAGGCCTCAGAGGGCATCTGTCAGAGCTTGTTTGTGTGTGGTAGTCATGTTTGTGTGAACTACAGGTCTAACAATACTACATTTTGGGGTATTACAGAATTTATATTTGAGTGCTTAAAAAATCCAAAAATGTTATATTAGTTAATAGTCCTTTTTTATCATGAATGGTTTATCAGTTGGTCAAGAAATTTATAACTCACATTCATGGTCCCCAGGGGATAAATCCTAAACATTTTGATGATTCCCTGATCTTTCCTGTAGTGCCATCATGAGGTCGACGTTTGTGGGTTTTTTTTGGTAAAGTCCAACTACAGACACGTCTTACAACGTGTAAAAATACTCTGCTATGATTCATAGTTGGTTAAATGTAGATTTACTAAGTATAAAGTAAATAAATATCAAAGTAGAGACTGGAATCACATTTACTCTTTCTCCCTCATTGAGAAATTCTTGATCTGGCCTTGCCTCGCCCACCATCGCTGTTCGTACTACGGTTGAGACTCACTCTGTGACTACATTCAATTCAATTCAATTCAATTTTATTTATGGTGCCAAATCATAAAAAAAGTTATCTCAGGACACTTTACAGACTAGTTATAGACCACTCTATGACTTATTTCTGATTTATAACATTT
Organism: Echiichthys vipera; assembly: GCF_963691815.1. Lineage (NCBI taxonomy): Eukaryota > Metazoa > Chordata > Actinopteri > Perciformes > Trachinidae > Echiichthys > Echiichthys vipera. The sequence goes on along the minus strand of NC_139827.1, from coordinate 31,029,982 downwards.
ACATCCTAACATCTCCCCAAGGTTGACTTAAAAGCACTGCTATCGGAAAAATACTCAGTATCAGCTGATGGTAATAGAACATATATACTCTCATTCTACCATATGGCTGTGTTTGTGTGCTCTAAAAAACATATATATGTCTAAAATACATGACAAGCTGCGATTTAAGATAGGAGCCAGACTGGAACATGTGGAATCTGTGAAAAGATCTAAACCCCGGCATCAGATGGGTATGTGATGGCCACCGCAGTGGAAAACACAACCAACAACCATTCATGTTCGGCTCATGCCTAAAATATCAAGCTTAAACCTAATGCCCCCCAGTGCCCAAAATAGATTCTATTCACTCAACACCCCCAGTAAATGATAAAAGTCTGGGCTTCTGCCTCTCATGAAAAATGAAGACACATCTAGCAGTAAACATCTTATATTTTGCTCATAATGACATTTATTTTCAATATACATGGCAGCTGCTTTTTCTTCAGCTTTTCATGAAGAATGGGGGACACTCACGCAACAACTAAAATAAGCCAACATGAGTGTTAATCGGCTAAAATTAAAATTCCAACAAGTACTTGTTGAACAAAAAGGCAACACTTTACCCCAATTTAGCATTTATTAGTCCTTTGGTTTATAACACACTATAATGAGGTTATACACAGCTATAAGCTATTTTCAAAACTCAACACTTAGTTTTCAAAGTGCTTGCCAGGCTCGAAAAACAAAACATCAGCTGCTACTGAAAAAAATGGTTGACATTTTTATGCATTCATTTATTTTGATTAATTAAGATACTGTGCAGTTATACGCAGCTTAATAATGAAAATGTGACAAAAAGTGACAATAGTTTACGAATTCCCATTTTCTTCCTGTTCAGGTTCACCTGGTTCAATTAAATCAATTTGCACATTAATTTTCAGTTTGAGTCCCTGTGTGGACTGTGAATGCAGTGCGGACTGGTGGATGGAGAGTTGCCAGTTCATCCTGAGCCCCCTCGCTCTGACATCTCTCCATTAATTGCATGTATATAGGTCCTGTTTGTGCATGTGTGTATTTCGGGCCTGTGTGTGTAACGTGTATTATGATAATAAAAGAGTGAAAAAATTGAATTTCCCTTGCGGGTAAATAAAAGGAATTCTTCTTCGAAACCCAAAGCTAATCTTTTGAGTGGTGGGTAAAATGTAAACACTGACTAGCCATTTGGCCAGTGATGTTCCATGGTTGCCACTGATGGCAACCAAAGGCCAAGAATTGCTTGCCAAATTTCTCAAAATCATTGTCAATGGCAACCTGGCAGCTGTTGCTTTTAACCCTGTTAAAGTTGTACTCTATAAGATTTGAGATATGTTGTTTCAAGCGGCTTCTCTGGCGGTAGGATCTAACTGCAGGCAAGCCTCTTCTTTCAGAGCCTCCATCCTGTCACGTTCACTATGTGTGTTGACAATTGTTTTTTTTTGTAAACTTTATTGAAACAAATTCACTTCTCTACTTCCAGTCTGTCCCCTATATGTCCCCCTCTTAAATCCAAACACACATGTTCCTGTTACACTTCTGTCCTTACTACAAGCCTGACTCAGAAGTTGAGATTCCTGATTTCCGATTACAAGTGAACGCGGCATAACTTTTAGTGATGATTGGGCCCACTGGTCAACATCAATCAGCAGCTTCACTAACATGGGGGCTTAATTACATCAAGAGAGGGAATGTCTCCACAGACACGGATATTGGAATACTCGGCAAAAAGGCAAACAAGTGCTTTCATTAGTGGGTCATATGATCAGTCTCCATCGTTTTAACTCACTTTTTGATAGATGGGAACTTAAAAGACAATTAAATTGATGAAAACCTTACGGAGTACAACTTTAAGTGTTAAATAATGAGCAATATTTGTCAAAGATTATATCTTCTATGAAGACACATTTAACATCATTACAACTGTGTCATTCATTTTCTGTTTCAACATCAGCATCCACTTATGACTGCTCATATGAGTCCTCGTTGTCGACAAGTACATTAATAAACACTTGTAATTGCATTATAATGTGTTGCAAACCATTTATTACACAATTGTATATCACTTATAAATGCTACTAAGGGTAAGGCGTTACCAACAAAACAAATGATTCTCTTAAATGTCAGGTATCTGTCTGTTGATATGATAAAAAGAAATGGAAGATGAGCCATTTACACAGCAGCCACAGAGACACATTCAGATTTTTCCAAGCATGAAGTTAAACAGTATCCAATTTATCCTCTATGTTCTTGTGTGGTAACTAGAACCATATCAAGATTATTTTTTTATAGTGTGGCATAATCTTGTGATTGCTGCAAGACATTCTTGCGCAGTAGACATGTCTGGACCAATAAGGCATTTCTGCAATTCCAACATAGAAATTTGAGGCGATGAGTCAACGAGAGCTCACGGGGAGAAGAGTGATCCTCATGATCTCTTGATTTCTAACACTCAGCTGTTAATAACCACACCTCTGTCTGGAAACAGGAAGGTGTTGGAAACTAAAATGGGTATCGAGGGAGTAGGAAACAATGAGGAGGCTGAACCCTAACTCACTGTAGATGACTGTAAAGGGCCTAACACGAGTAAGTTTGACCGGATGTACTACTGTTTTTGGTAGAGCGTCTCCCTTAATGAACGAGACACATTTAACTATTCAGTCTTTTCTTGATCACAGATTAGACAGGTTTTTCTTCAGAATACTAAGCAGTCACTTGTCAATACTCCATTTCTGAGATGTCATTTTCTTTTCAAAGGAGTCTAAAAATTGATTCACAAAACAGGGAAAACACAGAAGGGGCTTTCGGGGCTTGAATGTCCCAGATAGTAAGAAAAGACCTTGTGCATCTATTATTCCCGCAGAGGAAGCGGGACTTGAAAACAACATTTTTATTCATGCTCAGAAGCAAAGAGAGAAACATGAATTCTTACAACGGAACAAATTGGACCTCTGATTATTTCATCATGTTCATCTGAAAATGAATGGCTATGAATATGCATGTTGAGTTTACAGCTTACTTTTTCCCCTTCAGACTGAAGAGTCAGTTCTCTAATAGCATGCACATTAACACACTTCAGTGACCTATGGAGATCATGTAGATAGTATATGAATATAGAAAATAACTTACAGTTTCGGAGGAGAGCCTGGACCCAGTCACACTCTTTTCAAGTGAAGAAGGCAAAAGAGCTGAGTGCTTGGCGGGGCAGAGAATGTGGGCCTAGCCACTAAATGCAGTGAACCCCGCCTAAACTACTATATTTAAAGTTAACTATAAAACAGACACGCATCATACTTTCAGACCACAGAAGCGCAAATGTTCTAACTACAAAAAGACAGGTTGGAAAATTTCTCTTTGCATGGGACGGGAAGTCTTTCCACATGGAACCACAGTCTATATATACTCACTGGTCTAATACAGTGTAGTTTAGCCAGAGGTTAACAAATGACATTAAAGCCTGACAAATTCTTTTAAGCTGTTTCTCAGCAAAGCAAACAAGATGTCACAGGAGAGCAACAAACTGTAGGACAATTCCATTTAGAAGCTTTGGCAGGGGGTCTTTGGAACCCTCTAAAGACAGGCTTTTTGTTTCTGCTGCCAACTCAGTGCCCTTTATTAACCACACACCAGGCCGACGCCTCGACTTTCCTGAACTGCGGCCACATCCACTTTGAAATGGACCAATGATGCCTGCTGAGCTTTTGTGGTGGGCAAAGGAAGTGCCGTCTAGGGTGTGCTGAGGAAAAGTGTCCATTCAGCAGGCACGTCCTGTGCACCTTTGATGGCTTCTTGATACCATTTCAACTTGTTCACCAAAGAACAATCGTGAAGTGATTCTATCAGATCCCAGCAAAGTTAAAAGACACGGTCATGTTTAAAGTTTCAAACACTGCTTCAAAGGTAGGCCCCTGACAGGATGAATCCAGTTAACTGCATTTTGCAAGTGTAAATTGGGCTATAAGCACTTACATATGTGACTTTCAAAGCAACATGAGAAGACTAACATACCTCCAAAGAGGCCCAAGTTGTGCCCAAATAATCTTAGATAATAACCTGTGCCACACAAAGATAAACTGCATCAGCAGAGGAGCTGTGGTAACAAGCTCAGGGCCCGTCCACACGGAGACGCGCTTTCCTGTAACCGCACAACTTCAGTATTGTTTTGGTCGACCATCCACACACAGCCAGCATTATCGGAGACTGAAAAAACTTTATTTTTTTAACTGGGACCCAGAGTGGGAAGATCTGAAAAGGACCCGCATGGCCGTCATCGCCCCGCCTCCGACCTCTAACCCCACCTCCGTCACATAACAACAACATTACAGATACGGACCCAAATAATGTTTACTGAACTGGACTCTGAGCAACATGCATGGAAATGAATTACGCCGACCACACATTTCTCCCTTTTCCCTGATGGTCTGAATAAGTTGCTAAATTGGTCACGAGTCGCTTTTTATAAATAAAGTTGCTAAGAAGGTGTGAAAAGTCACTAAATCCAAATCAAGAAAGTGCCACCTGTGAGTGCTTTGGCACGGGGAAGGGGCTCCCAGCAGCACCCTCTGCTTGTTGAGGACACTAACTGCAGAGTGATTTGTGCATCAGAGTCCAAAACACCACAAAAGTCTCCACTAACACCAGAAACAGTGGACAGATTTCTCTGTTGGATGGAGGAGGATTTGGGAAGTCTCCAGATTTGGAGAAAAAACTCTCTGGTGTTTGGATTCTCCACAGCGTCTCTCCATCTCTTCTTCTCCTTTGTTGGTGTATTTCTGTGGTAGTTACAGTGCCACATCCAGGCCTGGCATGTGTACTACAGCGTTTTTAGCCTGTTTCACTGGTTTCGTGGAGGCAGATATTTCTTCAGCCGAGGCCGTGTGGACGGAAAACGACTGAGAAAGAGAAGGTTGTTTTCAATCATGTGGATGTACCCTCAAACTAAATAACATGGATACTACAGGCATATAGCATTGCATATGTCAGAGCTGTTTTAAAATCTGATTTATCACATGTGGGGTGGGTTTAAGACAATGACTGACAGAGCAGCGTCCTGCTTGAATGTAGTCACTAAACTAACTGGCGTTCTCCTTCCAGTACAACTTAACAAGCTCACCAAACTCAGATCAAACTGTGCAACTAGGAAGCGCTGATCAAATATAGACCAAGAGTCTGTTACTGTGTTGCTTATTTTTCTCCTCAAATGTTTTCAGAGACACATTTTAGTGTACTTTTTAGCTGTAATTTGAGAAGGTTTGTGACCAAGTCGCCATTTTTTTCCTGCTTTAAAACAGACCAAGCAATTCCCCAATTTGCATATCCCACTCAGTGCTACGTCGTTTTGTTGCTCTCATTGGTTGTAGGTCCATCCACTTGCCTCCAGAGGCATTTTGGTCTGTACTGTTGATAACACCCCTTGGAAATTAGAAACTGAGAAGTGCCAGACTAATACGCTTTTGCGAATTAGTCTGGCAATTTGACCATCTGTTTCTAGTGAGTAAACCTTTAAGTTGAAGTATTTACCAGCTGCAACAGTGACACAGTGGTATTGTTTTCACCTTGTGAGTCTTGCATGTGTTTGTGTGTGTGTAGAAAAATGAATGAGTTTGAATGGGTATGGTCCGAGCAAAGCTGCTGTTTTGGTCTCTAGTTATGTAAATACTTTACTATGATTTAACTATTGCTGTACTTTCTAGTTTGATTTATTATTAACCGGATCCAATATTTCTAACAAATGATCCTTGAGTGCTTTTGGTAGAGAAAGAATATCTTGTCATGCCAATCAGGCCTGTCTGATTCTAATAACTTTTCAGCCCATTTCCCTGACTATCTAGCAATCTAGCAAGGAGAGCTGCAAGCAAGACAACTTCATCTCCTTTTTCTTGCCATTTCTCTCTTCTTCCTCGTCTGTCTCTCAGTCTTTTTTCTTGTCACACAAAAACACACACCAGACCACACTAAATGGCCCGACATGACTGCACATCCAGCGATGTTAAAAACGCTCAGTTCAGGTCAGAACCAGAGCCTGCTCACTCGAAGCCACACTTGCTCTGTCTCTCCATAGAGCATCGCCATTTCCGGGTGATGTAATCTTAAGTCAGGCTGTTGAGAAGAATGTCAGTCAGGGAGCTGGAGGCCATGTTCAAGCACCACGACATGTGCTTCTACCCTGAACGCAGAGAGAAGCATGTTGGAGACTTCTTGCTATCAGAAAATAGAGTTGCTGTCACACTTTAAGACTTCTGCAAGAGGCAAATGAAACGTTACACAATTACAAACAACATCTGGTATTGAACACATGAAAACAACCCCCAGCATGGGTATGAGGTCCCATGTAATAACAGAGTGAGAACATCCGCCGCTTTTGTCAAGCACTTGTGTTGGTGCATGTAACACAGATACACACTCTCGTCAGTATTGGTATCAGGCTCTGCAAACTGAGCATCAAGAACATAGTCTTTACCAACAGACGTTAGTGAAGCCCCTGACTCACCCTCTTCTTTCTTTTTCTTACACACACATAGAGCACTTCCAGCTGGTGATCAAACTCTTCTAAACAATGACCAATCCAAAAGAAGCCGACCTCATAAACCTCTCCACACATCAGCCTCCAAGTAAGGGGTGAGCATCTGAAAACAGGGACCTTTTTCACCGAGATATCACTCTGTGTTTGATGGCCAATAAATATTTGAGTGGGGAACAGCTCTCTGAAGACGTGTTTTATGGTGCCAAATAACAACACAGTCTTCCAGTCTGGGCCTTTGCGTGCCACAAGTCTCTAGAAAATGAAATATTTGGGGACTGGGACTTGTAGGGGAAACAGAAGCTTAAAGTTAACATGGCTGTGCCCAACCTTGCTCTCTCTTTTATCACCTCCTGCAAACACAATCCATCACAGGAGGAGAATGTGCGTGTCTGTTGTGTTGTTTGCGTCTCAGCGCTCCGGCTTTCCCTACAGTCCGACGAGCGCTTCCTTTTGACAAAGCCCCGGGTCTCATTCCCCCTCGTCTCACAAGATAAGCATTTCCAGCTGGTTTCACAAACATTACAAATGGGATTGAATGGGTGCCACAGATTGTGTCTTTTCTCTCGTTTTCTCTCCCTCCGTCCTTCCCTCTTTCTTCTTCTTCCCACAGTGACTAGCCTCCTGAGACAGGGGTAGCTAGGGAAACTAGGCCACATACTGGCCCGCTGAGACAGAAGAGCACAGAACACAGTACAGCTCAGCTCTGAGAAGCTCCTCTTACACCTCAAGACTCAACTGATTTGGGAAGCTCCTGTTACACTACCCAACGACTGGGTGGAAGAAATAGACGTGCAGGAGTCCATGATGCATTAAAAACATATTATAGCATCAATGGCGAACCATTAATTCACTGTCTCTAAGCACTAGAGAATTCTGCCTGTGTGTGTATTTTGTTAGCTTGCCAAGCACAGTTATTTGTGTTCAATGTGTGTGTTTTATAAGGAATACAGTAGTTTGACATCTTGTCGAGAGTGAGATAAGATTGATTCCATTCCATGTTAAAGTGTAATTCCAGCGCAAAATCATCCCCTGGTTTTTTACGGCACTTACATACATCAAATAAGCCATCAAGACAGTTTTTTTGTCGTGTAACAACTATTAACGGAGAAATCCAGGAGAGTTGCTAACAGCTGGACGTGGCTAACATGGATTAGCTCGGGGCAGTACGGGGAATTACGTCTTTTTTAACCACTAATACTGCTCAAAATAAACCAAACCTCTGCAGTAGCATGATAAGATCCTTACACATAAACAACGTAGTTAGTGAACCCAGAGTTTATTAAAAGAGTGTTTTGAAAGACTTACCAACTGGCCCCTGTACCAGCTCCTCTCATAATAAAGTCCATTCAAGTTGATAACCAAAGTCAATCCAAAAGAAAGGAGCCCACGAAAAAAAGCTTGATGGCTTATTTGATGTATGCAAGTGCCAAAAAAGACCATGGGATGATTTCGCGCCAGAATTACACATTAGGTATGGACCTCAGCGAGCGGGAAACCTCCGGAACTTAAAAAATTAAGCCAGTGTGGAAGGACCAAAAACTGCAGATCCTCGAGTGTCCCGTGATCCTAAAGCAAGTCAATCCCCATAGAGCCGCGTGTTAAAATGCCCAACTTTATAGCAGAAATAAACATGTTTACAGCCTGGTACGACAAACAGTTTTGGTCTCTATAGCTGTACCGGGGTGAATTTCTATAAAACTCACCAATATAAATTATAATAAAGCTTAAAGATACACATAATTAAGGCTGCTTTGAGTTACAGGTGGGTTCCGTCTCAGGTGGCTAGCAAAGACCGTAGGCTTCAACTCCATTCACACTTCGCCGATTTGTCCAAGATGGAGACGGCTGGAGCCATCTACGTCATTCTGGCTCTTCATCATCACGGAGACTATGTCCATGTTACAGTCTATGGGCTACAGACCGGAGGAAGCTTTTGCCAACTAGCATAGAAACTGGAGGCAGGGGGAAAGAGCTGGCTTGGCTCCATCCAAACAGCAAGTTATACAATTGTAACTGGATGTTTTGAGATTGCAGATACATTATGTTAATTATTGGGTTTTACAGGTTGCTGTTGGCAAATGATTGAAAGTAATGCCGAGCTTAGCTAATCGTCACCATATTTAAAGCATAAACATGAGAGAGGCATCAATCTTCTCATCTAATTCTCCACAAGAAAACAAATGGATTTCCCAAAATGTCAAACTATTCTTTTAATCATTATGCAAAGATGCGGGTAATTCTTTTCACATGGGAGGTTAATGAAATTGAATTGAAATTGTGTTTGCGGTGCTCACAGCACTGAAACATGACATTTATAACCAGCAATGTGTCATTCTTTCAACAGTGTGGTTACTCTGTATAATCAACATGAGAGATTTATTATCCTCAATATTAATTTCATAAATCTGGATGCTTCTGTCCAAAGCGACATAGAAGCAGCATAATTCGTCTCCATATAAGAGGAGCTATGTGGCATTAAATATTGTTGTTGCTGTCGAGCTATTTAAATTTGTTTTTTTGTTTTTTTTCATGTTGTGTGAACACTAAAAACTAATTTCCTTTCCCCTCAGACACAGATAGCCTGTGTTAATACCTGGACACATTGAACAAGAAGTATCTGGAGGTATGATGAAAAATACATTGCTTTGAAATTTGGGAGAGCTACATTTAAAAAAGGTGAGAAGGTCGTGGTTATTATTAATCACTGCTGCTTCATGTGGTTGATGCAAAGTGACGTATACTGCATGTTATCATTATGACAAAAGTGCTTGATCATGAATTAATACAGCTTAGTTAACCGACCCTTCAAACACTTCTGAAACAAAAGCACACGCCTGAATAGGTTCTCCTCTGAACACTAATTAATGCTCAGGCATCCACAAGGTTCAATTACCAACCAGGCAAAGTGGACATATTCCAACCAAACCACATATAAGGTTAATCTTCATTTGTTTGGAAATATGCACCGCTAAAGCACAACATGAATTGAAGTGCCTCGGGCATGTTTTTGCATCTTTACCTAATCTTAAAGTCATGTCGTATAATGTATTTTAGTTGATATCGCTCTTTACATGGGCCGTAAATAAGTCTTTTGTGTTTAATCAAATAAACACAAAGTAACTGGCACACAGCAAACCTGGGGGCAGGTAGCAATCCAGTATGGTGGGTTTCAAGAGCTCCAGGCAGTAATTAAGCTGCCATGTGGAGTCTGCTGCGTGCACCGTACTTGATGGGCACTTGAAGGCGACAGATGTATGTGCACAATACCCAGTAAATTGCAGGAAGGGGGGTCGGGCTTGTCAATCTGGGCCATAGCTCATTTCTGCCCCGGGGCTCTGTACAGTGATGTTTCAACAGTGTCAGAATTTAGGTATCAGTTTGACTGGGGCCACCCTATGTTAAAAATATACACTTATAGTCCAGTACAATGTTCAGGGGTGTATTATCTACTAAGTCAAGTTCACAGATGCTGTTTTGTTCTGGATGAGGAAAATCTATTATATGTCTAAAATTCATACCGTATTCCCGCGTCTTGTAAAACCGGATGTCTGATAAAGAGCACATACGTCGAGGGGCCTGTGAATTCCTCCTTTCAAAGGATAAGAAGTGTGCTAATTGTGTCCACATATCGTTAGGCTCTAGGGTCTGCAGGACTGTAATTGCGTATGAGCCAGTCATTTATTATGACTTGTTTATGAGCTCAAAAATAGGGTCTGAACCGGAGCCATGAAGTGCAGAGACTCTCACTTACAACAAGTGTGGTATTGATGAAGAGGGCCACAGGAGGGACGGATCAGGAAGGTGATAATAATCACTGAGGCCTGTCGGATAGGTGCAGAATAAAGTGACCCACGTTCTTAAAAAGGATTGATGCCAAGAGCTTAAAATAAAAAAAAGTACATTTGAAAGGTTATCAGATGGAGTTTGACACCTGTAAAAGCTCCAGAACATCTCATAGATGTAGGTTGTACAATAAGGGTTTAAGCCAACACAGACAGGGAGCCCTTCAAGTGCAAACGATGGAAGTTTGAACACCTGGCAAACACCATCTGCTGATGAAGATAGTGGGATTTCATCAAAAGCTCCAGAACAGAAACTAAACAGACCTTGTGGTGAGATTATTTTGACAACTTACTGCCAGATTTTTTAAATTTACGGGGACAAAATCAGTTTAGGATCCGGCAGGCTCATCTTGAATATAGACATGACATTACAGCATTTATGGAAATAAACAGTATATTTTTGAAATGTGTTCATTTCAGACATGTTGCGAAGTGGACAGGTAGTGTTGAACACCACTAAACCCAGAAGGTCTGATAAATTATCCGTGAGGATGACATTTTAGGACGTGAACTAATTCCAGGGGTTGGTTGGTAACAGTTTCCATGTAATCAGGATTATGTAATCAGATTATACAAAATGAGCAACTATAATCAGACCAAATTACATTTCACAAAAATGCGTAGCTAGATTGGAATGACATTGTCCGGGATTTCCATAGGTGACTTGGCTGGGAACTGAAGGGTCGGCCGGTTCAAGTCCCTGTGTGAACCGTGAATGCAGTGCGGACTGGTGGCTGGAGAGGTGCCAGTTCATCTCCGGGGCACTGCCGAGGTGCTGTTGAGCAAGGCACAAAACCCCCAACTGCTCGGGGCGCCGATCCATCGGCAGCCACCTCGTTCTGATATCTCTCCATTAATTGCATGTATATAGGGCCTGTTTGTGCATGTGTGTGTATTTTGGGCATGTGTTTGTGTGTGTGTGTGTGTAACAGGAATAATATAATAACAGAGTGAAAAAATGTAATTTCCACTTGCGTCACGAATAAAGGCATTGTCTCTATGTTACAATGATGGTACTGATTCTAAATCCTAAACATGTTCCATACTGTATATCAAAGTAAGTTACTCCTCTCCTAATGCAGAAGTATTCCATGTTATTTAGGCAGTAAACGACTACATTTCAAAGTAATCTCATTCTAATTCTTAATAAATGTAACGCTCCACTATAAAGAAACACTGAAGCTGATTGTCTAAGTTTGCTTCCACCTTAGGACTCAGTGGAAATAACATGGTTAGAAATGAATGTAATCATTTGGTGAGGATAATGAAAAGGTATTTGACCACGAAACACGAGTGCATGTAAACTAGCCATGGACTGTGTATGCACCAGAGTTCACAAGCCTCACTGAGTGGTCTGAATAACCAATAGGCTGTCAGAAAGTCCTGATAACCTGACATGTTGAAGATAATGACGGTCTGCATTACCATGTTCAAGGCTGCCTGCTTGACACTGACCTACACAGTTATGACAGCTCACTTGTGATGATGAACTGTTGTAAATACTGTGGGGGGTTAGCCAGTAATGCTCTGGTACATTATTTATAGCCAGGTACCTTGAACCAGAGGGTTAGGGGTAGCTTAGCTGTGGTCTCCCCATCGCAGCTAGGCTCCACAGACACACACACACACACACACATTTAGTTGACTAAATGCAGCGTTTAGGTGTCACGCTGACTGGGAACAGAGCAGAGCAGGCCAAACACACACACACACACACACACACACACCGCTGACGTGTGAATGGGACAAGGTGGGGAATAAGGTGACATGATGAAGATGATGCGGGCGGGCAACTCACGTAGTGTTTAGACGGATTGCGCCTCTTCTCCACGTCCACGACTTTGACGTCCAGCACAGTCCGAAACTGCATCTTGACCCTGCAAAGGCTCTGCATAGAAGCGACGGACAGGCAGGCAGCTGCCGCGGCTCCGGATAAGCTATCTCGTATCACGGGAGAGAGATCGCCACGTTCATCGCTGTGTCATTTTTACAAATCGGCGGTCCGTTAGGGGGTCGGCTCGCTCGCGGCCGATCTGGCAGCTCAGACGTCGATCTGATTGGAAACTTGTCAACAGTGCGTTTAAGCCTGTGCGGACGGGTGTCGGTGAAAAACACACAGCCGATTATCCGAGCAGAGAGCGAGGTACACGCTGCCTCCGGCCGAGCGGGCTCCAGCGGCGGACGGCGGGCCGGTGAAGGCGGTCACCTTAAAATGGGAGGAAAAAAGTGAAGCGACTTCCTTTGTGTCTGCCGCGGTGCCTGCAGAAGGGGCATCCGCATCCAGGAGCGTCCAGAGGCGGGCTGAGGAGGGGAGCCGGCAAACGCAGCGCCAGACGCCGACCGCGTTCCGGCAGGCGCAGTGAATTTAGGGAACGGAGTGGGATGGGCTTCCGCACGTATTCAGGGCTACTTGGAATAAAGCACCGGAGGAAAAAGATTTGTGTGTGCCGTCCCCGACAAGAAGCGCTCTGTTGTGTGACACGGTTGTGACGAGAGACGGTGTCGTCTTCTTATCATTCCTCTCGTTTATTCCTCTTCCCTCGGGGCACCAGAACTTTTCCTCCCGCTCAAGAAGATAATATGGAATAATGTTCCATGCATCTGGCCCAAAATGTACACCTGACAACACCTGTATGCTATTACTTGAAGTGTTCTCTGCAGCGTGGTAATGGGGCTCAGATCAGTTTGTTCACACTCTGCAGCGGCAGGCTCTGAGTCATGAGCAGCTTTCTGGCCGGAGACACGAGCTCCTGGACCATATGGATACAGATGTTTACCGGGCGACCAATCAGCAGCAGCCTGCTCTACATGAGAGAGCCAATTAACGACCAAACACTGCCCCCCTGTGCACACAGCAACATAAGCACAATGGGAAAGAAAGAAGCCCATTTAGAGGCTGGACTTTTTCCCCTTTGCCCTTTTTATTTAGTCCATCGAATGAAACAGCTAAGATGCATTCAAGTCCCTCTCCACCCAGAAACATGTACCTGCAGTTGGATGAGCTTGAGCCTCACTGTACTGTACTTACTGTATGTGCAGTTTGACAGTGATCAAATGTTCAGTTTACACATGTGTGGTGTGGAAATTGAAGCTTGCACATATACACCAACACGGTGGTTCTCCAACTTTGTACATGGCGTACCACCTCAGCAAACATCAGGCTCTCTTGAGTGCCACCACTAAGACCAATGTTAGAATACAGCAGCTAGACCGGCACTGTTCAGGTACGGACAGGAAGGTTGATTCCTGATCAGAAGGTTATTTATTGTTGACTGTCTTCAGCCATGACTTCAGTTTCAGGAGGACTGCTCTAAATGTTCTCCTCCTGATCCCACCTTCTCTTCCTGTTAGTTTCCATTTGGAGCCATGATTGCAGTGTTTTTAAAGAATGATTTCACCTCTGCTTACTCCCTTCCATCACAGTTTAGCTCTTGACTCATGATCATGGTTAGGTAGCAGGCTGATATTGAAACAAAAAGCTTTCATGCTCAACTTATTTAAAATGACATTCATGGTTTTTCTTTTGAAATGAAGTATTTTTTATAGTATTATACTTATTCAGAAATAAATGTTTCCTTTTTTTATTTTGGAGATTATTTCAAGTACCATAGTTTGAGAACCAGTGCATTAAGATGTTACTTCACAGTGAAGTAGAAAAAAGATTTTCCCCAACACACATCATTATACAAAATTAGTGTTTTGTGTTTTTTTCTTTATAAATCTTAAAACATGTCTGAAAACCTGCTAAAGTTCTTAAATACCCCCTCCACAGCATTACTTAGACCAGGTCAGTATTATCTTTCAAGTCACTAGTGAAAACTTACTTTTAGTTGAATGACTACTATACCATGAGCCCAAAGCAGGAATTCCAGCTGGGCTACTGCCCCAGGACGGACTCCACTCCAGGGGCCGTGAAAGCTCCAGCCGCCTTACTGTGTGTCAACTGCTTTATTGTAATGCAATTGAATCTGCATAGTAGAAATATGCAAGGCTGGATTGCCAACTAGGCAAAGGGGGCCACTGCCCCCCAGGGCCCCAAAGACCCAGAGTTCATTGGGAGGTTTTTCATTTGAAGCTATGTCTTTAATTGTGTGATAATATAACATCAAGTTTAGTAAATATAACGTAAAGTTTAAATATGTAGAATCTTCATTAAAAGCTATATTTAAAAAAATAAAAACAACCGCAGGGCGTTTGAGGGGTACAGATTAAAAACCTTGCTTTTCCATAAAAAAATATATTTAGTCTGAATTAATATTTGACAACGACTTTCTGTCGCGTTCTGTTTCCAATCATAAAAAGGTCATAGAGTGTGGTCTATACCTACTCTGTAAAGTGTCCTGAGATAACTTTTGTTATGGTTTGACACTATAAATAAAATTGAATTGAACCAACGCAGTGCATTAGTCATTGCAGGTTGCCACGGTTGCCTGTTGTTGCTACAGATAGAAGAATCATTTTGAGTTGAGAGCTAGCTAATGGATTACGCAGCACTCAAAGAAAGACTGTTGTAAAATGAATTGATTAGTCCAAGTGAGTCGTTACCCTGTATGCATGGAGCAGGCTGGTCGCTGGCCCACTCTGCAACGAACCTGGCAACCCGACTGCTGGAATTATTTTTTTGTTGTTGCGACTACGATCTTGAGACACTAGATGGCGGCGTTCTGCTCATTCTCCAGATTCAACCTTTAATAGTGTTTATCAGGCTGTTCAGTCTGACCTAACATTCTTTCAAAATACAACTTCCGGGTCCAAACGCTGTTGAAACAAAACAGACAACAATGGCCAAACATGTGAACAATTACGATCACCCCTAACGTGAGTTAGAAACCTTTTTCATCCATAAGAAAGAGGTAAAGTGACACTTACGTTGTTGTTTTTAAACTCAGATCTTTTCAAACAACAGGGAACATGGCACTGCTGCGTTGTAGAAATATGAGGCTTGAAACAATTATATATTTTTTGAAAGGACGTTACATCACTTCTTAACAGCCAGATAGTATTTTTCTATAATTCTGCAGATATTTCTATTAGTATTGTTGCTTCTCGACCTGGGCTTGGAGACTACACATCTGAAAGCCTGTGTTACAAACCCAAGTGTGGAGTTTGACTGACTTGGGCACTTTCACTCAGCCCACATGTTACTGCCAGTTCAGAACAGGGTCTTTGTCAGGGGAAAGTGAGCGAAAAATGCAACAGAGTTACATTGGACTGGACGGTAAGGACAGAGCAGACTATCTGCAACGGAGACTCAGGTCTTTTGGAGCACAGAGAGCACTCCTTAGGACCTTTTTTGACTCTGTAGTGGCATCAGCCATCATCTGCTGACAGGAAGACACTAAACAGACTGGTTAAGAAGGCCAGCTCTTTCCTGGGATGCCCCTCAATCCAGTAGAGGTGGTGGATGAAAGGGGAATGATGGCTAAGCTATCATCCCTGATAAAAGTCCCACCCCATGTAGGACACTTTGACAGACCTGGGCAGCTCCATCAGTGACCGGCTGCTTCACCCACGCTTTGAAGTAGAGATATGGGTCCTTCCTTTCTGCAGATGTCAAACTTCAAAATCAACACTGCTCCCAGTAGACTGCACATGAAGTGACTAACTCACTAATGTGCTATTCAGAAATAACATTCAGGGGACGGCTGGGGATCAGATGTAGAGCGTCCTCCATTAAAGAGATCGGCGGTTCGATCCACGGCTCCTCCAGTCCGCATGTCGAAGTGTCCTTCGGCAAGACACTGAACCCTGAATTGCTCTCCGTGCTGCGTGTAAATGTGGTGTGAATTTTTTGTCTACTGGCATCAATGTGAATGTCTGTGTGAATGGGTGAATGTGATAAGTAGTGTGAAAGCGCCTTGAGTAGTAGTCAGAAGACTAGAAAGGCACTTTATAAGTACAAGTCCATTTACCAAATAACAGACCATGGAATGCCATAATTGACCAATTGGGATTCAATTTTCTATAGGGCCGTGTAATAAAAATGTTTATCACACAGGTTGTCCTTCGCAATAATGACCAGCTCGCTATGCATTATCCCTTACTTATTACACATCTATGTTGAACACTCAAATCGTATTGGTCAATTACAGCATTCTAGGGTCATGCATGTAAGGTTACGTATGGACACAGTTGATCTGGAGGACCACGTCCACTAAATGTAACATCAGCTGTGGCAAAAAAAAAGAAACAGCTGTGTAAGAAGCTGGAATAGGTCATTATTGAGAAGAGAACCATGTCGGGGTTCTAATTTGCAATAATGAACTGCTTGCTCTACTTTATCCCTTACACACTTAACTGTGAAATATCACTATTTCCTATGTGCAATACTGTGTAATTAACCATTCAATCTCTCTACCTGTACTTATACTATGCTTTGGTACTAGTAATAGACCGATAAATCGTCCGATATTTGCGATTTTGTATCTGCATCGGTCGCTGCGTTCGCCGTTAGTTTTGTCCAGCATTATTGACAGACAGGCGTCCACAGGCAGCTCCGTGTTTCTGGAGACGCGCCTCCCCCACTAGTAGAGTGCTGGAAGCCTGCTCTTTAAGACGAGAAAGTTTTAAACTTTCAAAGCATCTTTGAACTGTTAAATTTAGCTAAAAATATTGTCATGCAAACTGTTATATATAGCTAAGCAAGTTTGTAAGTCCAAATGTAAACGGGAATGTCGAATGCCTCGTTTATAAGACTGCTTGCCATTGTGGCTATACTGTATGTATTTATACGGTAACTGTTATGAACACTGGTCATGGTGTTAAGTAATGCCAACGTTGTTCTGTGGTGCAGTAGGAGTTTGGATGTGTGTTTGACTCCCTCTCTGCCTACTTGGAGCAGGGCAGAGTTCCCATCACAGCGCAACCCCCCCCCCCCAAGAAGCACTTTGATGAGACAGCTGTTTTATATATAGTTGAATAGTAGTTTGTGTTAATGTTTATCATGTACTAGACAATATCGGCTTGAGAAAATTAGCAGTCCGCATCGGTCATTGGCTAAGGCTGATGAAAAAAGAAATCGGGATCCATAAAAAAAAGAAACATATCTGTTGATCTAGATTTAGTAATCGTTATCATTTTCCTTTTTTTAATGATGCTTCTTGTTGCATCTATCCCCTTTGCTGCTGTAACACTGCAAATGTCCCAGCTTTTTTAAGCTTGATATATATTAACAACTAAAACTGAGGATCTCAGCCTCTGCATGGGATACAAGATGTGGCATACTTGGCAAGTGACCCATTTTTGACATATTGGTGTGTGTGTTGCATATTGGCATAATAATGTGCTTGTAGCTAGCTTATTTAATGATGGTGACCGAGATGGGAATAATAGCAATTTCTAGTTTTATTATTTAACACTATTTTTCTTACATGTATCTCTCTATCAGTTGGGTTGGATAAGGAGACAAAGGGGATATGTCATACTGCTGCTTCTTGGCATCATTTTCTGTTGAATAGTCTTATAAAAAACGTAACAAAAGGTTTTTTTTAAAAGAAAAGCTGTAGAAATGAGACATAAAGGTTAGAGGGACAGCACTTAATGGGGACCCAGCAGCTCATTTCTGCCCCAGGACCCCCTAACAGGTAAATGCAGCCATGCATGAGCCTCGTCTTTGTTGCCTGGTTTATTTATTTCCTGTTTATTTAAGCATTTCTCTTATCGTGCTATCACAAAATAAAAAATATATAACAGCGAGTGTCCAGTGGTCCTGAAAGTTTTCCTGATGTTTATTTTCTTAGGCATGGCTTCATTTTCTAAGGCACAAATTCATATTAAACTTATTAAATATTTAACCTTAGCACACAAACATGCAGTTATTTAAAATACATGTATAAGAAATATGGAGCTGAACTAATGTCAACTTTCCGATAGTCATGATAAACAAAGCAATACAAATGGCATGATTTACGTCAACATGTTGGATGCTCACATTTTGGAGCAATAAGCCATACATACACACAGTAATCCTGGGTTAGCGACCCCTCTGTGCTCAAGCTAAAACATAGTGTAATGGTTGTCACTGGTGCTGATGATCTCACTGTTGCACTCCAGTGATTTGAGGATCAGCTCCAGTGCCACTTTGCTTACGTTGAGACTGTAGCGCTGCCTGACTGCAGACAGGATGTGCAGGATGTGGCAACCCTTCTCTGCATCTACGGGCACAAGGAGAAGCACCTGTCAGCACACAGGGATGTGGCCATGACAACCAAGGTTATCTGGAGACTTCAAAGCAACACTTGACACAAGGGATTCAAGAGTTTAGGTTGTCAATACTTCTATAAAAGGAATTCAGCATTTCTATTGGATTCACTTTTTGAAATTAAAATCTTACAGAGCGATGAGAAAACCGTATTAGAAGCTGTATTAGAGAAAGGCCGCTGCTCTTTACAAAAGAGGGAATCTTTTGGTACCTCATGATTTGATTTCAATTGGAATTCTTGGCGTCACGATTCGATTCAAAATCGATTCCTGTTTAAAATCGATTCGATACATGATGACCTGCAGCGTGTATTCAAACTCAAAATGAGCACTCACAGCAAAGTAACATGCCATGTGCTTATGGCCAGGCAATGCAGCCTGTATATATATTTTTCACCGCAGCAGTCTCCACTACAGCAGCGTTTCTGTCAGAGCCGACAAGCTAACATAGCTAATGTAAATATGCAAGCTTTGTTTTATGTGTAGGGACTCTTCTCATACTACTGCAGAGGTCTGGTGTTATTAGGAGCAATATCAGTGGTTAAAAAAGTCGTTTTAATGCCTTCACCTTAATGCCCCAAGCTAATCAGTGTTAGCCTCGGCCGGCTGTTAGCGACTCTCCGGGATATCTCCATTGATAGCTGTTACACAAAAATGTATTTGCCGAAAAACACCCTGGGATGATTTTGCGCCTGAATTTCACTTTAACTGACATACAGGAGGTGTGATTGTTGTACTAATTTGATATCTGACGAGCAGATAAAAAGCTTTTAGTCTGGATTTATTCAACTGAATGATAATTATATAATTATACCTGACACATTGCCACAAAGGAGATTATGACTGAGTTAAAATAAAACTATAGCATGTCAACATTAACCAATCAAGCTTGATACTTAGTAAAGAGCACAAAAGTACGTGTACTTACACTTCTCTCTCTTTGAGTCCTCCCTGATGATGTCTTTGATGGACATAAGTAGATCTTTGTCATGTGCAGTCACCTGGTGAGGGACAGCAGCATCAAACAGACACATGTCCACGATCAATCCTCAGGATAATACCCTACTTAAGTGGGAAGACTTTATTTCTCCACCGTTTCTTACATGATAAACTTCCTCCTGGGATTTGACCTTGCGATACACAATGCCCTCGTCCTGTAAAGTTTGCAGGGCCTCCTTCAGAAGCTGCCGTAGCTGCTGACATGCAGACGGACCCGCCACAGGCTCCTTCGCAGCAGCACAGAAGCATGTTAATACAACAGAGCTGAAATGAAGTTACATTTGAAACGGCACAAGCATTAACGTGGAGATGGGATGAAGCATTAATCAGAAGCAGAGAAAGACACTGTGCTGCATCTATTATAGTTGCTGTTGTCTTTTGCTTCAGTTTCAGATATTTAAATGATTCTCTCCTCTCAAACTGCACTGCTTTACGGAAATATCTCAGTGGGATGACTAGTTTTGTGGGTAAGGAAACTAAAATGTAGAGTCAAATGTAAAATGAAAGAATACAAATCAAATCCTGGTTGCATTTCTTTATTCCATCTGTCACTCTCCCCTGAGAAGGACACTTTATATACATCCTGACGCATGGTTTTCATTTCATCCCACCACCACACATCTTCATAAAAGAAATGGTTCTAATATTATTATTATTCTAGCGTACCTGGTCTGCCGAAGCAATTGGAGGCTGGCCGGAAATCAGCGGCTGCAGGAGGTCCTGAACATCATAGGGTCTGAACCTGATCACTGTCTTCTGCTTAAAAAAGTCCTTGATGATGTTCGTTGCTTTGCTGAGGGAACTGATGCCCGAGTCACTAAACAATAGACAAAGAATCAGGTTGAAATACAGCTAATACTAATGCCTAAATACACGTTAGGAGATACATATTGAGTCAGGTTCAACTGTGACAGCTTGTTAATATTACTTCCCAATGTAAGAAAGTACTGTGATTATTTAGGTTTGCTTTCTTCCTGTATACAGGGTTCGTACACCTTTTCCAATGTCAAATTCAAGCACTTTTAAAACACTTTCAAGGTCCGTTTGTCAAGCTTTTCCAGCACCTTACAGCTGTGGTAAATTACTTAAATTATTAGCTAGCTCACGTTAGACGCCTCTATCAAGGCTGCCATGGTCACACAGAGTAAATTAACTCAATATGGTGTTATTGTACAATATAACGTGAGTTGCTCCAACTAGGGCAACCTAATGACCACAATGTAAACATTTAGTAACTGAGTTAATCAGTGATGGAGGTAAATCATTTCAAGTAATCTTTATGAGGTTAAGGTGTGTGAAGGTTCACTTAAATTGACATCTCCCATTCAAATGCGCGCATACTGGAGGGAGACACCACCGCAGCAATGGCTGCTTGACCACTTCCGGTACTTCACCGGATTTGTTTATTACCAAACTTAAATATTGTGCAAATAGCGCAGGAAAAGAGCCTATTAGCTTGCAGCACAGTTGGGGCTGCATTTAACTCTTTGCGTGTGCTTTCAGAATTATAGGATTTCTTTTTGTCTTATTTGCAGGTAAAGAGGCCACAAAAGACGTGCAATCCTTTGATGAATTTGTCCCAATTTCCCCCACTTCATATTGAAGCTGAAAACTGTTGTCATGTAAGCTGATTTCTTGTTGCTAAGAGAAGTAATCCTAACATTTTTTTCCCAGACTGAAGAGAAATTAACTGTTATTTTTGTAAGTCATCTTATCACAAACTGCACTGCTACACTGATCTCATCTCATTGGTTTGTCGCCATTTTTGTGAGCATTTTTTTATTTTGCTATCTTTCTTGGGTGCAGCTAGGTCGCTACTTTGCTACATGTGCGAACGGAAACGCAATAAGCATTTTCTTCATCAAATATTCTGGAAATTCGGTTAAACAGTTGGGATAGAAACCCTTCTACAGTGTAGTGATCTACTATGATGGTAAATGAAGAGATGGATGTTTGTACCACGTTGCATTAGGTTGCAGCTGGAGTGGTTTGTCGTAGCACTGGCTGTAGAGCTGAGGAACCTCCATCATCCAAGCTATCTGGACCGCCATCACTGGGTCGTTCACTTTATCTGGGAACACACGCGGACACAGGTGCACACATGATGAATGGGCAGAGGATATGGATGGCATATACTCTCAAAATAAAAAATGGGCTCTGTGTGAGAGAGAGAGCGAGAGAGAGAGAGACAAAGAGAGAGAGAGACAGAGAGAGAGAGAGACACACCTGTAAGGCGTCATAAAAAGAGATCGCAGTGCTCAGAAAAAGAATGTCCTTTCTAGGCACTTCAGGAGTGTGTGGGTAGGGGACTGTGTGAACATAAGAACATGCTCTAGCTCGAACGTTGGGATTCTTGGACATTGGGTGTCTTCTGATATTTTAAAAAAGGAGCTGTTTGGTAGATTGGTAAAAGTGAATGGTGAATTTTGATATCAAACTGTCACTATGGCCTGCAGAGGAAGGTCCTCTGCACTCACAGTATGTGGAGGCCATGATTTCTCTCTGTTGCCTCGACGTCTTCACCGGTCCCCTGACTCGGAGCAGCTCTCCGATCTCCAAACGGCAGCGGCTCTGCTGGGCCTGTCGCAGCTTCTTCAGTTCAGCGACTGGGTTAAAGCCTCCCTGGACCCCCTCACTGGGATTTCCCCCTGCTGGAGATGACACGTGAATATAAGATATTACACAATGGACTTTTGAGTTGCACTAATCAGCTAGTTTACTTTGTGGTTCTACTTAGTTGTACAGATATTTTTAGCCTTTTCTAACTGGTTGTTTTAGTTTTCTGTTCTGCAAACCCTGCTCTCGTCAACCTTGTTTTCATTTGAAAGGTTCTGATAAACCCACTGTACACAACCTGTAGAGCAGACTGACAAAGTTTGTGACTAGATAGTGAACATGGCAAGAAAAAGACAGATATTTTTCTCAGGAGTGTATTGAGACCAAAACAGACCTAATATTGGAAATTGTTTGCTGACACATCTGTAACAGTAAACAGTGATCATTTGTAAGATGTTGAGTTTGAGTGTTTTCAGCTCATAACACTGCCCCCAGCTGGCAAAGAAATCTATTACTGCAGCTTTAACTGAATTCATGGACACAATGTTTTATATAAGGAATCTGATTTTTTACTGATAATGTTTTTCTCTTCTGGCATGCCTACAGAAGAAACACACCCATTAATGAATCAATGATTTTTTAATAATGCCAATCCGATCACGTAAAAGCATAAAAGATGACAAGTTGTCACCATGTCTGCATTTTAGTGGCTGAAACCGGTTTAAAGCCTCTTTCACACA
This sequence comes from Echiichthys vipera, assembly GCF_963691815.1. NCBI lineage: Eukaryota > Metazoa > Chordata > Actinopteri > Perciformes > Trachinidae > Echiichthys > Echiichthys vipera. The sequence goes on along the minus strand of NC_139827.1, from coordinate 31,007,111 downwards.
GTTACACTCTGTAAATTACAATCATAACCTCTCAGGCACAGCTAGTGATTTTTTTTTTTAAAGAATGTTTTTTTCGAGTTTCTCAAGCCTTTTATTAGATGGGACGGACAGGAAATGGGGTGAGAGAGAGAGGGGGAGACATGCAGCAAAGGGCCATAGGTCAGAGTCAAACCCGCGGCCGCTGCCTCGAGGACCTTCAGCCTTTTTACGTGGGGTGACTGCTCTAACCACTGTTCTACCGTTTTTTTAACTATTCACACACGCAGCCACATTCACGAACATTTACGTCTTGCGCCTCTTTGGGTCAAAATTTGTTTTGAACTTGCTGAACTGTTAAACATCAGAACTTTAATAAAAGTGTTAATTTAAAAAAACGAACGGTTTCATCATAGTTGCACAATGCCTTGTGTGCTCTCTCTCTGAAGTTGAAGTATGGGGTCTCTCTGCCCCGTGAGAGAGTGTTGGGCAGAATGGTAGCTGCAAAGCTGGCAGGGCAGTGCCGAGTAGATTTAAACTGTTCAAATCCAATCGCGGTGACACAAAACTTGGCAGAGGCGCATAAGTCGACAGCATAAATGAAATGATGACTGTCCTTTTATCGATCCTGATTTAATTTAGCCAATTATCAATGCCTCTGTAAGTTTCACAGCCTTCTGTCTGGCCCTCTTCTCTGTCAAAACAGACTCTCTGAACCCACACCCTGTCTGTCGTGAATAGATCTAATGCATTACATATGAAGAGATACTGTATTAGGCAAATCACTTTGCTTTATAAAGCTAAAATGATCAGCATCCTTTTGTGATTGTTTTGCTCACTCCATGTGAGAGTGTCTTTCATCAGACGGACGTAACCCTTTATGTGCTCATCCCTGCAATGTCCCTGATGGCATTCAAAACACAGGCGTACCAGAATTTCCCTGGAATGCCACTAGGTCTTGAGGTGGGACATTAGCAGTACATTGATCCCCTGCCCCCATTTACACATAACACAATTTTAGGGGAAGACTGCATGGAAAGGGACTAAAGATTATATGCAAAGCATTATCAAGTTCAACTGTGTGGAAAATGCCTTCCCCCAGTGACTCAATACACCGATGTTATGTATCTTCTGAATTACTGCAACGGCATGGCTCACTGTGCCAGTCTAAGGCTACGTTCAAACTGCAGGTCCTAATGCACAATTCCGATTTATTGCTCAAATCCGATTTTTAATTTTTTTTGTCCTTTCACATTATGTCTTTAAATGTGGCCTGTCTAAAAATTGCTGTGTGAACAGCTCACGCTCCTTAAGTGACCCACATGTGCAGTTGAACGGTGTTTACGGAAGCAAACATGGCAAAGGCAACCGGTATTGTAGGACATTATGGCTTAATGCTAAAGAAAGATCTGTAGCTTCAAAACTTCACTGTCCCTCCACTTTCTGCCTGCTTCACTGCTGTCCTCCATGTTTGTTTTGTTGGTTCTTGGCTCCAGCCTGTGGCACACTTTTTATTAATCAACTTTATTTGTCATTTACAAAACAGTTCAGCGCAGGTCAGAAATGACGTCACAGTCTCATTAAATGCGACCTGGCTGTTCAGATTCAAGATTCAGTACCACATTTAAAAGGCTGAAGAGCATAGTGTTCTGAGAAAAGACAGAAACTTGATGTACTTCTGCTTCTTCTGGTGACTAACAGAGAGCATAACTTACAATCATGCTAACAATGAGATTCATACAAATACAAACTCACATTTAGCAGGATCCTCCTGCTCTTTGAACAGGTCATTTTTCCAGCATAAGCAGTTTATTACGCCAGTACCATCATCCACTGTGAACAGAAGGAAAGACTGAGAAGTCAGGTCACTTAACGCACAGCAGGGCAGTGTCAGTTTGTGAACTGTAAACCAGATGTAGTTTTGCAATGTTCTTTGTTCCACACAGCAAGTTCACCTCCATAACAGAAGAAGTCTTCCCTTTCTCTCTGGTAGACCACTGTCCCAAGTACATCCACTTTATAGATGGGATGTGAGTTGTAGAAGTAAATACCTGCAAGACATAGGTGGATACACAACAAAAATAATATTATCAACAAAAGGCATCAGACACTGAGTAAAATAACTGAGAAAATTAATAACGGAAAAAGAACTTTAAAGGGGGGAAAAAATAATGCAAAACAATGTAAAATGGTAAATGAAATAAACAAAAATGGTAAATGAAATAAAAAAAATTGTAAATTAAATAAAACAAAACAGGATAAGTTATAGACCTACTAAAAACGAAAACGTCTGATAAAGTTTGCTAAGAACTTACTGTACAAAGTAATAAATTAGCTAACTTGCTAACATCACATTTACAGTAACTTAATTGAAGTTAGTTTGTAACTAAGTCAGTTAGTTACGTCACATTATTGTTATGTTCATTTAGCTGTTGGCCACAATTATTCAAACCTGTGAAATGACTCGTAAAGGTTCAAATGTAAAGACCAAAGATACAGTAAGCAAATGAAACAACGTGTGTTTCAATAGATGCCATTACCTGGCACCTGTGTGGACTCTGCCATCAGCAGGATGTCTCTGACATACAGCCTGGCGAAGGCACTAAACACCGGGTCCAGTCCCCACAGCATCGATGGGGGCTCTTCCGCTGGATCCATCGTAGCTGCCTGCATCTCATCATGAAAGCAAAAGAAAAAGACTCACCACTTTTTTTGAAGCGGTGGCGAGAGTTAACTCAGCTAGCTACAGCTATACTCTTGAGAGAAGTATTGGTCACGTGACGCGATAATTCGTGTTTCGCAGTGGCGTATGGGACGTGTAGTTCCCGGGACACAAAGAAACCTGAGGCGACGGCTGCAGACTGACGCTACACAGCGGACTAGTTGTTTCCCTTGACGCGGATATGCTACGGTGTCGTCGTGAATGAAAAAAAGTCCCCACGTCAGTTGTGTTGGTTCTCCCGCACAGACGAGGGCAGCACAAGACTGAAATTACCCCGCCAACTGTCAGGCACGAGGAGCAAGAAGAGAAAGAACCGCAGCCGCGCGCACCCGGGGACGCGCACAGACACTAAATCCGCTAGATTACTAAACCCGTCTCACACCAAGGGAAAGATGACTGTTTTCTTCACCGTTATAGCTCATATTAATGTACGCACCGTCTGTATTCGCGTTCAGCCGCAAGGAAACTAATGAATGATTCTGTGGAATACAAGTATTTGGGAGGACGCGCTCGTCTTTTTCTTCTTTTTGGTGGAGAAAGAGCCCCACAGGGTTGTCGGGCCAGTGGGTCGTCAGGAGTTGGAACAACGACGAGCTTCCCGTACTACTTTGCATTAAAATAAAGTCGCGTTTCTGCGGATATCAGATGCTAGGACACGTCTGTGTTAACCCTTAGCTTTTCATTTAGGGGTTAACGATGACCCAAAGGGGAAGAGCTACTCTCTGGACTGGTCAAAACAGTTTCAAAGGCCAGGCTAGGTTTTGATCCCAACTATTATGAAAGCTGCACTGTGTTGACCAGGCTATTTATAACTAATGGGACATATTAGTACAACGACTTATACTAAAGTCAACTGCTCAAGGAAACCGACACTACTTTGGTGTTACAAACTACCATCCATTCTTCAGCTTTGTAGTTGAATGACCCAGGATTCAGGATGTCATTTTTTAATTTCCGTAAAATATTTAAATTGGGATCCGAGAAGAAGAAGAAACAGTATGAGCACGTGCGCAGGGATGAAAACCCAGAGGAAATATGGCACATCATCGGGGAACTGGGAGATGGAGCCTTTGGGAAAGTGTTCAAGGTAGGAAATGTCTCCTTCAGAGAGTTGTTTTTGTAGAGCGTGGCATTTCTCCGTTTTGCTTTATGGTGTGTTTTAATAATATGGGCCAAAACTTGAGTCTAATAACCCCTCCGTACCTTACAATCCTGTTTGAAGCCTGACTTAAGGTAGCAGCAGTGTCAGCCTTGTGATGCTTATTTGACCCACCCACCGTCTTCGAACCAGTACTCTCCTCTCCGTGATGTTTGTTTACATGTGTCAGGCATCCAGATGTCAGTGCTGGAAACTCACTTCTTCTCTAACTGCTCTCAATGGCAAAGTGAAGATGAGGCTTGACCAAAGTTAGTACTATCTTTGTCACAGGGCACCAACTTGGCACCATTTACTAGCCAGATGCTACTTAAATATGCAAGTGGCTAGTAGATTTGCTTTGCTCAACTTTCCATTGGCTGGTCATTTTGAACATGTGCCAGTCATGCTTCGTCATATACATACAGATATAAACATTGGCTAGATCAGTCACAAATATGACATTTTTTCCAAAAAGGAGCTCTTTCATCCATGTACATGGTGATTCTTTAATTGTTTTTAAACACTCCCAACAAGCCAGCCAAATAATTCCTCCATTACATTTCCAGAAAGCTGACCCAATGTCAAAGCAACCCCTTGTCATCATTTTAATAGTGCCATTGTCTGGAGCCAGAAAAATCATTTGCATGAGTGACAGTAAATGTTATCACGCGGGAGGGCTCGACCCAGTCTGATACCAGGAAGTATGTGGGTAACGACTGCACTTTACACGTTCTGTGTTGCTCTTTGTTGCCAAATGCTATTTTAAGACACTTTGAAATAGTTGGATTTACCCAAGATTTCTAGCCTGTTTTACTCCGTATCATACTTAAATTAAGCCTAATCTTCTTGCACAATGGTTTAGTCACAGGTTGCCAATTTCCCAGCATTCCAACAGCAGCGCTCACATGACCTACTGTTGAAGAAAGGAAATAAGTACCAAAAACAGGTATTTTATCATGGTGACTCCATGGAAGTGACTCATGTTTGTCCTAACTGGTGGTGGAATTCCAGAGTCAAGCTGAAGGAGATCTACAAATAGTAAATTGCCGTGTTATATATTTCTGGGCTTTGGGCCATACCAATTGTAATTTCCCACTGCACTGATGCATCACTGGGATAGTCTGCACTCTATTGATTCATAGTGAAAAACAATCTGTCTGCTTTAGTACCGATGAGTATATTATGGGGGGGGGGGTATATATTTTTTTAATGGCGTGTATGGCTGAACGCGGAACACAGGCAGGTCATCAGGAAGTGGCTGCATCCCATATCGCAGCGGCAACTTCATTGAGCACATCCTGCCTGCAGAGAAGCCAAAACAAACAGGAGAAATTTCCACTTTAACAAGTCATGTCACATATTTTGCTAACTTACTCAGATACACAGCAACACAGACTGTTTGTCTGTTGTTTCTGGGTCCTCTTCAAGGTTGTGTGATGGGTTTGTTGCAGATCTGAGGTCAAGACAACTTAAAGTCCAACGTAAACAAAGTTTGGCCTTCTATGAGACTTTAAGATTACCTGTGTTCATCCGGTTCATCCAGAGCAGTAAAATGAGAACACATTTTCTGAACTAGATCAGAATACAAGGCAAGCAAGGCTTAAGACTTTGACCCAAATGTACTGCAATATTCCTCAGGCCACACATTCTAATAACATTGTCATCCTACAGGCTCAGAACAAACAGACGGGAATCCTAGCCGCAGCCAAAGTTATTGACACAAAGACAGAGGAGGAGTTGGAGGACTACATGGTGGAGATTGACATCCTGGCCTCCTGCGATCACCAAAACATTGTCAAACTGCTTGACGCTTTCTATTATGAGAGCAAACTCTGGGTGAGTAGAGGGAAGAGCTCTCTGGAGAGACAATGTCATCAGTGTTTCCTCTGTGTGACACCCAAGCAGGGGAACATATGGCCCCAGTACAGCAGTTTGATTTAGCAAAGCTTCCTCCTGAAACACAAATTAGACCAATCTTGAAATCAGGATATATGATTATATTAAATGTTTTCAGCAGTGCAGCTTGTGCAGCCTAACACTTGGGGAAAAAACAAATGAATAAATGTTATGGTCCAGTCAATTTTATCTGTACAGCGAGATTTCACAAATCATGAATTTGCCTCAGGGGCTTTACACTTTGTACGGCATACAACACCCTTTGTTCATTTCAGCCCTTCCTTTGATAATGAAAATCTCCTCAACCACACCCCTAACAACAGAGGAGTATCGACACGTGTGTGTACAGAATACACCAACATAATGAAATTACAATATAGACAATACATGTGACAAAATGAGTCATAAAATGTGTATACTGTGTGTATAAAATAAGATGGCTCCAGGAGGATGTCAAGTAGCTTCCAGGTCTCTGAGGAGGGCAGGCTACAAAAAGACACAAGAAGCAAAACTGAAGTGCATCCTTCACACGGAGGGGAGAAAGAAACAGTAAATGTAAATCCCATCACTGTGAATCTGCTCTATAAAATCACAGACGAAATACTGTTTGTCAGTCTTATTTGTAAGCTCCTTATTCCAGTTGATATGAGAATGGAAAAATGGGCTCAGAGTTGGCTCTCCCAAATGTATTTGTGCCTTTTAACCTGCATCAGTGTTTTGTTATTGCAAGGCTTTTGCAGTTTACGCAGGTTCCTTTGCTGTAGTATTCTCAGAGCTTTTCATACACTGACAAAACAGCAGCATCTAACTTGTTTTTTATTCTGATGAAATTTGATTTGATTTAGAAGTGCTTATTTGCAATGTGTACATTTTAAGACCACTGGCCTCAACCTCAACGCAACACAAGCATGATGATGATGAAGAAACATGCAAACAAACTGACTGGGTTAGCAGAAAAATAAATAAGTCTTTTGGTATAATAAGGAGGGTCAGTCATCTTGTCACCACAAACTGTCTCCTCAATATTTATGACAGTCTAATTTATCCCTATCTTTCATATTGTAATATAGTTTGGGCGAGTACTTTTCCTAGTACTCTCTACAAAATCTTGGTCTTCCAGAAACGTTTTGTTAGAATTGCAACTCGATCAGAGTCTCACTTCCCATCGACTCCTTTATTTCAAAAACTACAAATTCTTACTATTTACAACATCAATATTTCTCAAATATGTGTTTTTATTTATAAGAAGGGAATAATCCTGAGCATTTCCAGACTTACTTTAAAGCAAATTCACAGGTCCATTCCCACTCAACTCGTCAATCTTCAGATCTTCATCCTCCTAAAGTTCTTACTAGTAGAGGTCAATTTTCAATAAGATTTAGGGGTACAAAATTATGGAATGGCTTTTCCCATCCGTCAAAGAACTGTTCCTCCATTACATGCTATAAAAGAAACTTAAAAGATCATTTAATGGTTGATTTGTAATTGCGTTTTTAATGTATTGTTGTTAATTCTTTACTCATTTGTCCATTTACATATTATATACTCACTTCCTTTGCTTTTATATTGTATGTTATTATTTTTTGTTCATTATATATAATTTGTTACTATTAACTTATTATTTCTTTAGGTACTTTTTATTTTTTTATTTTTGTTTGTTAATTTTGTGTCTCTTTATAATATTGTGAAATTTTAACATTATTTAGGTGGAGGCTTCAAATAAGCCCACTGGGTTTTCTGCCTCTTCCTGCACTGTATGTTATTTCTCTTCTTTGTCAGTAGTCGTGTATTTTTTTTAAATTGTGCTAAATAAATAAAACCTAAAAACAAATAGATAAACAGTCATTGACTGAGGTAGATCACAGGTTGGTTCTCTCCCCGATTACGTACACTAATATCTAACCATGCTAAGCAAATAACACATCCACCATTGTTCACAGATTAATGTGAATCATTACACAAGCATCTAAAAAGACAGTCCGGTCATTAGAAACTCTCATGATTACCATAGTATTTAATTTCTGTGCATTTTACTGAGCGCTCAGCCCTTTTCCTCCTCATTGTCCTCTGAACAATGGCCGTAGCCTGATGGAGCTTGTCTGTTGATTTTTATCTTGGCTTGTGTGGCACCTGTTTTTGCAAAGAGCTGAGAGTGTCCAGGACATTTCCTCCTGGAGATTATTCCGCATAATCCCAGGAGAGTTGGGATGTGACTTATTTTATAACTGCATACTAAATTGTGTCAGCCATTGACCTTTGTTTTCCTCTTGCTGTTATGCTATAATTTCAGTTGCACAGCAACAATATCTAGGCTTTAGGCTGTGGTTGTGTTAATATTTCCATCCTTTTAGGCCTTAAAACATGTCTGTGTGATCACATACAGTCTCATATCTTCCCTCTATGTGCCACATGAATGAATTAGAAAAGATGTGGGTGCCTACTTCTCCATGTGTTTGTGTGTATGTCAAATAAACAAGTGGGAGAGGAAGCCACAGCCCTGGCCTTGGGTTCCTCTCTCCCTGCTACCACTCTGAAAAACCACTGTGGGGGCCTTTGTACAACAGCAGAGCCATTAAAACAACAGCACGCCTACAGAGAAACACTAGAATGGTGTGCGTGTTGAATTGCCAAGACTGTTCAGAGACTTCAGACATTGTATGCCTTGTAAGGGCTTTGTTGTGGTAAGTAGAACAGTCTTGAAAAGCTCAAGTGAATAGTGGAATGCCATTGAACCTTGGTGAAAAGTTAGAGTCAATCTTTTTTTTTTAGGAAATAGGCTTTTAGAAGATTTTGTCACTGACCCTACAACATGAACTAGGGCCTTAACCGACGTATCAACCACAATTTGTTTCTCAATGGCTACACAATTGCATAATTGCAGCTTTACTTCCTCTTCCATAGATTCCCTCACATCGTGTTCTAAGCTTAATAAAGATGCTCCAGATGCTTTACCTTACCTTATCATACTCACCCCTAAAGTCCTAAAGTTCTTTGTCCGTAGAAACTTTAATCCTATTTACTGAATGAGGTCTTGCAATATATCTAGCTAGCAGCTGTGCTAAACTTTTCCACAATGTGGCCCCAACTGGGCCAATCCTCTTACGTCAACAGCCACACTGAAAGCTCCTAAATGCCTTCAAGGGCTCAGTGTTTTCATTCACGCAGGCTGGGTGGTGGTTCATTCTCAAATTTTCTTAGTCAAATGAGTAGTTCAGGTACATGATTATGATGTGTCCATTTGAGTGTTGTATGCATGTTCAGCAGATTAAAAACATGGTGCCAGACATGTCTCTCTGAACCTCAGAACCTTCCAGAACCCCCACTATAGATTTAACAGGTCACCGGATCCAACCAGAGCATTACTGCATCATGATTGGCCTGCCCCCATCCCCTTTGTTTGATCTTTTTGTTGCATCGAACATCCATGCTCTAAATAATGAACGCTTAATAAGCTTAATAATAAAGAGTTTTGATGCACACTGTTTTACATTAACAAATACCTGTGTTGAAAAAAACCTTTGACTCTGCTACTGTTTCCCCTTGTTGGCAGATCCTCATTGAGTTCTGCGCAGGAGGGGCTGTGGATGCAGTCATGCTAGGTGAGTCAGCATTTCCACTTTGCATACAGGTTGTAACGTCAAAAAGGAACTTGCTCACATAGCAGCTCTAAACTGCGACATGGAAAAAACACCAGTTTTAGACATCAAAAACCCTTTACACATTCATTTTTTCCTTCATCAATACAATGCATATTGCTAAGCCCATATTACCATCTAGGATTAGGTTACATTTGTGTATTCCACGGTCTTGAATTCTAAGCATGTGTTTGTGTGTTCCTCTGTAGAACTGGAGAGACCCCTGACAGAGCCTCAGATCCGGGTGGTGTGTAAGCAGACACTGGAGGCCCTCGTCTACCTCCACGACAACAAAATCATCCACAGAGACCTGAAGGCTGGCAACATCCTCCTCACGCTAGACGGCGATGTCAAGCTGGGTAAGGGCACAGTTTAATCAAAAAAACATCTCAAAATAAACCATTTTTCCAGGCAGGGTGGCTAAAGATCCTGACAAACACAGTTAACTTTCATGAAGTGAAGACACACTGTGAAAAAGTCAAAGTTCTATAACGAAAACATTAAATTAACACTCAAAAACAAGCTGACTGTTTTTTTTTTATGTACACAATGCCTTAGATATGTATCGCTAAGCCCTTATCCTGATTAACAGGTTGTTATGTAGCCCTGCCCTAAGGCAGCCCCTGCTTTATCTGTTTTACTCTAATTGGGACCATAATTTACTAAATGACCTTCGTGCTGAAAAAGACTTGCAACTTTGATTGAGACCATAAAGTCATTAGGAAAATGTTAACTGAGGTAATAAATGAAGTGAGAAGTGAGATCATTTCCTCATTGACTTCTATAAAAACTGACTTATTTTGGAGCCAGAGGAGTTTTAAGGCACTTCACCATTGGCTTCACTTTTGAGGCCTGCGGTTGTGACCCTCAATCCATAGATGGTTAAATGCATACTGTTGTGGGATGAGTGGAGGGAACAAAAGTAATCTGTGTAATTCATACAGGGTATAAGAGAAAGTCAAGAACTATGATGAATTGTCTTGCTGTTTTAGGGGGGAAACCTTCATAAATGAGTTCACAGTCTAGCAATGTCGGCTCTGTGCCTTTGGCCTTAGTCTCCGTGAATTTATCTTGTGTTTTCTCATGATTTAACTACTGAAAATGGCACAAGAATGTACCGTACAGTGATACCATCCATTTATAGCCTCTTTCACACATGCAGGCCACAGATTGTTAGGTAGAGTTATCTAAGTAGGGCATTGGTTTAAGAACACCCTAGAGAGACAAACAACTGTGTCGAGTCAAGGTATCATTTACTTTCTTTTCTTCCTTCTGTCTTTACGACTTGGATGTTGGTCACACTCTCCTTTAATGCAGAAGGCTTACAAGTTCACATGATCCTTCAAATGGCATTTCACACTGCATGTAAAACAGTGTGGCAAGAAAAAGTGTAGCACCCATGTTGTAACAGTCAAGTAAGAATGGCAAATTTCTGTTTTGTTTTTGTAGTTCTGGTCGTTATTCCAACCAGTAATAATAAGTAATAGAATCATTCCTTCTTTGCTTTGCTTCGTAAAACCCTAGTCTACACAGTAAGTTGCACTGTGCTGCTACAGGCAACTACTGTTTTCGGAGCGAATTTCAGTAATTTATCACCTGATAATAATGTGAGCAAAATGTAAATAGTAAATGGTAAATGGAATTGTACTTATATAGCGCCTTTCTAGTCTTCTGACTACTCAAGGCACTTTCACACAGACATTCACACTGATGGCAGTGGACACCTACATACCGTCTATCAAACCACCTATCTTTTGAATAGAGGACTATTCGCTCTACCTCTGAGCCACAGCCGCCCCGCTAAATGTCAGCAATTCAGCAATATCTTACACTGGAAAATCTCCCCAGCAAAACGGTGATGTGTACATTACGCAAGGCTTTAGTTTTAACACACTGGTATTGGATCAGTACTCTGTATCTGCAGATACACAAGTTTAGGTATCAGAATCGGTATCAGGAGGAAAAAAAATAGTATCAGAACATCTCTAAAGACGCTAATCTCATCTCTGAAGGCCAACTCCCATGAGCATTTTGCATATTAACGCTGGATCCAATATTTCCCATAATGCAACTGAATAGCATCTTTGATTAGACCATGAGTTTGACAAAAAGTTGTTGTTCTTCTGTCTATTTGTCCACTGTTCTTGGAATGGCACGTATCTGTTTGACACTGTCCTCATTCAGTGTGTCTGGAATTTAAGAACCATGTTGGTGGCACATTCTGTGCCTTAAGTACTGTCAAAGCAAACCACAAGATCAGTGATTACACAACAGTTGTTACAGGCTAAATAGATTTACTGTGTGATAAGTATATTGAACTTTATGTGTGAACTCAGTGAAATGCGCCTTTAGAAAAATCACCAACGAATGCAAACATAAATTGTAAAAAGAAACATGTATCCACAGCAGATGCAGTAACGTAGCTGACTTAGAGGGGGTGAGTCACTGCTGGTTAATGGAACAATCTTAGTGAAATAACACACAACAAGCATTTGTCCAGTGACATAACACACACACAGAGCTGCCTGTGCATCTGCCTGCTGGCCGAGACGCCGATGAGCTGTTACTCACACACAACACAGTCATGATGTCATCATGCAAATGTAAAAAGAATGCTGTAACAGCATATGGTTTCTTGGACATTAGCAATCGTACCACTCAAGGGGACTGTTTGTTCATTTTGTGCTTTTGGTTTGTGTGACGACATTATGAAAACACTCCGATCTGCCTTGTCACATGTCTTCCAGCTGACTTTGGTGTATCTGCCAAAAACACCAAAACCCTGCAGAGGAGAGACTCTTTCATTGGAACGCCTTACTGGTGAGTAGAATATAAGTTTTGCCTTTTTGCCTATCTTGCACGAATGCTAATGGTGCATTCACATGCACCTCAGATAATCCCATTTTCCTGAGTTGGGAAGTTGTTCCACTTCAGTATGTTCCTGAGCTTTAAGTCGTAATGTGGAAACAACATAGACGCTACAAAGAAGATGTCTTGTATATGATTGGTCAGAGTATTTAAACAACACATTAATAGTATGTTAGTAGTGATTAGATAGTGATTTTTTTCCCCCAGTATTTGCGTAACAACGAAGAGCAAAGGGAATTTAGCAGGTGAGCTTTGAACTATGATCAGGAATGCAGCACAAATAAAGCAATGTTAACGAGTGAGAAATAATTTATGTATTCACCTGATTCGGTTCCATTACCAAATTTAATTAGTTCTTCCTTGGCCCATGCAACACATCTTCCACCGAGTTTCATGTAAATTGGGCTGGTGCTTTTTTCCCTAACCCTAGTGAAAAACAAACAGACGAACTGAGCCGAAAACATAAATATCCATGAACTCAATCTCTTCTTTCCATGACTTCTTTCCCAGGATGGCTCCAGAGGTGGTGATGTGCGAGACGTCCAAGGACCGTCCATACGACTACAAGGCTGATATCTGGTCCCTCGGAGTCACCTTGATTGAGCTGGCACAGGTTGAGCCGCCCAATCACGAGATGAACCCCATGAGAGTCCTGCTGAAAATTGCCAAGGCAGATCCACCAACCCTGATGCAGCCGTCACGTTGGTGAGTGGCAGCGTGCAGCTTCATGACCCTGTCCGGGCAAGATGGAGAAGGTTGCTGGTTTGAATGGCCATGTATTAGTTCTGCATTAGTTCTGTTTGCCTTTATGTCACTCAGTTTTCATGACCATATTCAAGTTTATTTTTTACATCTTCCACCCTTAAGGTCAGCAGAATTCAGTGATTTCTTGAAGCGGTGTCTGGACAAGCATGTGGACAACAGATGGACTCCAACACAGCTGCTACAGGTACCTTTCTCTTCAGCTAGTGGTCGACTGATATGGGTTTCTCAGTGACTAATGCCGATATTTAAGAGAGCAGGGTGGCCGATCTCTGATATTTCATGCCGATATCATGTTGTTGTTTTTTGGCACCTGATAAAATACGATTTCATAATCATAAAAAATGAGACACAAAATTGCTGAACTTAAATGAACAATTATTTATTACTGTTATTTACTGCATTGCCTTTGTTGAATTTAGGCTAAAACTTGTGGTGTAGTTTGCAAATTCAGAAGTAAAAACTTTTTTTAAACATCCAGCAATCCAGCAACCATCCCAAATGACAAATCTGATAAATGTTGTACTCATTGAGAGCAGGAATGTTGTCTGGGGGAGCCTATATAATAGTCTTTCATGCCCCGTAAGCTGGTTTAGCTAGACTGAAGGGGGAGCGCTAACTTCGTTCATCAGCAGCCACACTGACGAAGCTGCCTGCAGATGTTTCTGCGCTTACCAGGCAGATTAACTAAAATTTCTGAAGGCACTGGCCAATGCTGATTATCTTAAAATCACTATCTTGAACATTCACACATCTTCACCCATGTTCCACTATCTTTCATCTCCTGCTCCCTCAAATCAATTGATAATCCTCAATCCCCATCCCACACCCATGTACCAGCTGCCATTCAGAGCATAAGTAGCAGAGTCCTAGACGACATCTGTTTACCTGTTCTGTGTCCGGTACTGAACTGTGTGACATGGCACAGCTGACACTCATCCCTTTGTGCCTAAGCTGACATCAGCATTAGAGGCTTTTCTTTTTCCGTAGGGTTTAAGGTGCTCACTAAGTCAGAGCCACTTATTTGCAGAGAAGCAGTCAGACCACACACACACACACACACACACACAGGAAATACTGTAGCAACGCTGCAGCTAAAGGACTGTTTTTGCGCAGAAGAAGACTCGATGGGCATGAAAATACAAAATAGCAGTCTGCCACCAATGAAGGTTTTAGTATCGAAGAAGCTGCATATTCTCAGGCCTGCAATAGAATATGTGCAGAAGATTTCCAAGCCGAAGAAGGTGAGGTTGGAGTAGATCTAGATGCAGTGTGTGTAGTCTTATATCTGTTTACATTGAATAAGATTTCTCTTTATTGTGAGGTGAAAATCCAAGAGTAAGTGTAACAGAAGGGTGCAGGAAAGATCGTTTAAGACATTTCCACACTATTGTCTAGCGTGTGTGTTTTATTTCGGTGTACTTTGTTGTGTCTTAAATAGTCCAAATAGAACTGTCAGGGAGCAATTTATATCTCAAAAGCTATGGGATTATTTGCCTGTGGGGTTTCAAGTCTTGTGCCAACAGCTGAAGGGCTTTTATTGAAGCAGGTAAAAGGTTGAGATTATCACAGCATATTCTATGCACTGGGTGTTCACATAAAATAACATATTGATTTCTTTGTTTTTTGCACAGCATCCATTTGTGTCCAGTGTGACAGACAGCAGGCCCCTGAGGGAGCTCATAGCTGAGGCGAAGGCTGAGGTCACAGAGGAGATTGAAGATCACAAAGAGGAAGAAGAGGAGGAAGAGACAGACGCACACCTGGTGTGTAAACATTAACAAAAATCTGTTAGAGGGGAAAATGCAGGGCATACTGAATTTTCAGATGCATTGTATACCTACACCTGTTCTAAGTGCCACAAATTTGCTTGTACTTTATATAGATTTACAAGTTTGATTTACAAGAGGATTTGCTGTTTATTGCGTGTTGCATCAGTGTAAACTGGATAGCTTTTTAGTTTTGACTGCTGATTGGGTTTTTTTTTCTTTTTTTTAAAGCAATTTCTATACGGTACATAACCTTAGGCTCTGAATAATTTTCACAATTTTCATATAATCATAACCATTAACGATCAATCAGTTTAGAAAATAATCGTCAGATGAATGAATTCATTAGTTGCATCCTGATGCATTCCTGACCCAGCAGCATAAAACATTCTTGTATTTTATATATAGTGATGGGGCTCCAACTAACAGTTATTTTCATTATTGATTAACCTGCTAATTATTTTCTTTATTAATACCAATAACCTAAAGATAAGAAAAAGCTAATTTGCATATTTGCTTGAAAATTTACTTAAAACGATGAATCTGTTATAGTGTTGTGTGATAATTCGATATTTTCAGTTATCATCCTTCGATGGAATCATATCGGGATGAAATCATATATAGAGAGTTTATATTTTTCAGAAAATCTAATGTGAAATATTTTGAGTTTATATTACGCAGTTAAGTTCTTAATAAAATGAGAAAATACTCAGTATTTTTCATCTGTTACAGGATACATTCACACACAAGTATACAAAAACAGGCCATGAGGTTCTTTCATATAAACTAGAGCTTGCTATTTCATGATATACATCAATATTGAGATAAGGGCTGTGACTTTAACGCGTTAATTTCTATTAATTAATCGATTCATTCCAGAAAATTTAACGAGACAAAAAAAATAACAATTAATCGGAATTTATTTTTGCATGGAACGTTGCTCATTGCAAGAGTTCCTGCCCGGCCCGTTATACTGACGCACAGGACACGAGAGAAATGAAACCGATGAGAAACAGATGATGAGTTGTTGCTGGGTTCAGGGGGCGACATTTGAGTTCTAAAAACGTCCAAGTGGAAACATGGATAAATAGCACATCTGTGTAACAATTCACCTCCCACCGGAGCTCTTCAGCCTTCGCTCCACCCCAACGCCGAACATGCTGCAGCTAACGTTAGCACAGACAACGCTCCTAGGAGGAACTGTTTTTAGTTGATGGATCATTTTTGTTTCTGTGTTTTTGAAAACATGGGAGAAAAAGCACTCTATCCTGTCTTCTTGTTAATCAACTACTTGTTCAAGCTCTAATAGTGATTGGTGATTACATTAGTGCACTCCTGTTGCGTTGTAGCTTTAGGCAAAACCAACATTCCTCACTTCTCTAACTGTCACTTCTATTCCTTCTTCAGGGCCACAAACGTGCCCCCTCTGATGTCAGTGTTGCCAGCTCAGAGGATGAGAAGATCCCTCTCTCTCCCTCCATCCTGGAATCAGTCGCTGAGAAGGTTGAGCCAATTGTATCCGTGCCCACACCCACTGAGCTCCCTGTGGCCAACCGTGTGGTGGACACTAGTTCTGTTGAGGAGCCTGCTGCTCCTTTAGCTGCTGCAGCTGAGGAGCACAGGGAGGAGGCTTCAACAGCTCCAGCGGAGGATGGAGAGGTAGAACAGAAACGAGTGGAGGAGAAGCCTCCAGAAGCAGTGGAAGATGTTGCCTCCCCCGAATCAGAGGCTGAACCAGAGGCTGAACCAGAGGCTGAACCAGAGGCTGAACCAGAGGCTGAACCAGAGGCTGAACCAGAGGCCGAACCACAGGCTCCTGCTAAGGAAATGCAGCAGCTGGAGATAACAGTTGAGGATGAAAAGGAAGTGGACACAGCAGAGGTTCCAGCCAATCCACAGGGCAGCACAGAGACTTCCGAGGTCACTGAGGCTCCTCCGGAGGAAAAGATGGCTGTTGTGGAGGAATCAAACACACCAGCAGAGGAGGAAGAGGACCGGTATAAAAATCTCAAGGTTACATTGACACTACCAGAGCAGGATAAAGTTTTCCCAAAAGAGGAGAATGGAGAGAAACCCACAGAAAAGGAGAAAACAAATGCAGAAGACGAGAAGACGGTTCCAGACAAAGCAAAGGATGACAAAGAGAGAGATTCAGACTCAGGCTCGGCTGCAGACAATAGCAGTGTAGACCTGAATCTGTCCATCTCAAGCTTTCTGTCCAAAACAAAAGAGCCTGGATCTGTTTCCATACAGGTAACTCACACAGTCCACACACTCAAATATCAGACACTCACACACTAGCAGATACATGTATGAGCGCCTCTTCCTGTTTTTTTCCCACAGGACAACCGACGTCAGAAGAAGACGTTGAAGAAGACTCGTAAATTCATGGTGGATGGAGTGGAGGTTAGCGTGACTACATCAAAGATCATCACTGACAATGATACCAAGAACGAGGAGATGAGGTTCCTGAGGTAATCCCCCGATTCCATTTGCAAACACACTGGCCATCAATTTTATGCAAATATTTAATGCCCAGGTGCCAGACTGTGTGGAGTTAATCGTCTAAATGCTGAATCTTTTTCACTAGTTGTTTTTCATTTTCTGAGGGCTTTATAATGCAATTTCAGAACTAAGTGAGAGGTAAAGCTGTGATCTTCTTTATCCTCATCAAAGACACATAATTAACATACGTTTTCTTTTTCCCTGCCACCCCTTTTCCTGTCTCTCCTCTCTTCCTCCACATCTCCAGGCGCCAGGAGCTGAGGGAGCTGCGTCTCCTGCAGAAGGAGGAGCAGCGGGCCCAGCAGCAGCTCAGCAATAAGCTGCAGCAGCAAAAAGAACAGATCTACCGGCGCTTTGAACAGGAGACCACAGTGAGTCACTTAAGTCAGAAATGTCAAGGCTGAGACTGTTGGCTTTGTTTTGAAAGCTCTGATGCATGGGCTCCGAAATATCCAACAAAACTGCAGAAGATTATTACAAACAAGCTCATTCTGCTTGGGTTTTAGAGAATAATATTCTTCCTTTATTTCTTCACCTTGTTGGTATTTGTTAGCCCACTCATGACGTATTTCCGGTCATGGCAGAAAAATGTGTCTCACTCACAAATAGTTAACAGCTGTTACCATGGTTTCCCAAGTGTAAACAAATTATTACTTCCAGGTAAAACACTCAATCCCAAACTTAACAAATCAAAACAGTTGCATCCCTGCTTAAATGTTTTCAGGACCAGTATTAAGACGATGCATTTCCTATCCCCAAATCAAACCGTTACCTTGCATTAACCAAAACCTAATTCTTTGAAGACCTGAGGAGCGACCTCTTATAGTCTAAAACACATAGACGGAAGTATAAGAGCACACAACCCAAGTGACACACATACCTGTTAAACCACAGAAGACACTGTAAAAATCAGTTGTAAATCTTTTACCAAAACATTTGATACTGTAGCTTTTCCATGAAGAGGAAGTGTTTTTTTGTGTGGCTTTTGCTTCATGTATTCACAAAAACCTGAGCTGTCGTGGCTGTTTATGATGACTACTTCCTGTTTGTTTGTTCACTTAGTCTCTATTTCCAAATGGGGTTATAAAAAAATAGAGCGAAGGACGGAGACAACGTTAATATCTGTCATACGTGTTATGTGAATATAAGTTATCATGTTGGAGAACCTTTCTGAATTGTTTACTTACTTTTCATCAAGTAAAAAATGGCAACAAATGTGGAACTCTTTCCAAATTCCTCTATGAACAATCAGTCATGCCTTTTTTTGTGGAGGTTGTCAGGCTCTTCACTTCATGCTGAGGTCCACAAAACGGCTCCTGAAGTTGCATTATAATGAGATTTGGAAACCTTAGAAGAAAAAACAGGGAGGCAAAAAAGTAAACCCCTCCAGATGTAGGAAAAAGTGTGAGAGACGATGACTCATCTGAGTATGTTGCTTTCTTCCACTGCACAGAGCCACATTATTTGGAGTCTTGTGGGTTAGCCGTGGGTGCTGGCAGTTTGTGAATGGCAAACTGGTGATGTTACTGTGAGAACGATTGCTTAGTTCCCCTCAGTTGTCGTTACTATCGCTGCAACTAACCGTTTTTATCATTGTGGATTGATCTATCGACTATTTTCTTGATTCTGTTAGTTGTTTGGTGTATAGAATTGGAATGTGGATCAGTGTTTCTGAAAGCAGTAAATGACGTCCTTAAATGTCTTGCTTTGTCCACAACTCAGAGATATTCAGGTTACATCAGGGGGATTAAAGAAACCAGAAAATAATCTTAATTCACATTAAGAAGCTAGAATCACAGAATCTTTTTTTTCTTAACAAAATCACATAAAGCAAGACATTGATTAATAAAATAGTTGGCATTTCATTTAATATTTGACGACTAATTAATTAAATGATTGATCTTTGCAGCTCTAGTCATTACCGTGGATGTCACTAACTGCGCTGTTCATTTTCTGTATAGTTCTGTTTAGGACAGTGCTCGTGTTCATCAGAAATTCATGTAGGGACTATTAGGCTTCTATTGGACCGTTGCCTCATATTGCTTTGAAAACTTACATAATGAAGGTTATTGTCTGATCTTTTGAGAGTGATACACACTGCGTCTGTATGGAGTCAGATTTGTGCCAGTATTATGAAACAAAACTTCTTAATATCGAGGGGAGTGAGTGAGGCTTGCTTTACTCTGTGAGTGCGGTTTTCCTGGGAACGCAGCTGTCGAGGCTTTCGTCTTACAGAAGTGGTCGTGGTTTCATCTAAAGTAGGTTGGAAACAAGGTAGATTCATCTGGGCCACTGAGCTGTTTTTGCTTTTGTGCTGTATTCTCTCTTAAACTATTATTTCTGTTTGATAGTTAAGTTTTTTATTCTGATTCCATACAAATGATCCCTCCATTTTGTATGGCATACCCATGTAGTGGCTGCTTTAATATTCCTCCTTCAATTTCGAATATCATCTTTATTGATTCGCCATCTCCCAAATGTGTTTCACACCTGCAGCTTCTTCAAAGCGCCTCTAAGAGCACAATTTGCTTCTTCTTTTACAACGATTAATTTCACTGAAATGATGCGGACCACTCTGTCCTACAGAGTAAGAAGCGTCAGTATGACCAGGAGGTGGAGAACCTGGAGCGGCAGCAGAAGCAGACCATCGAGAGGCTCGAGCAGGAGCACACAAACCGGCTCAGGGACGAGGCCAAACGCATCAAAGCTGAGCAGGACAAAGAACTCTCCAAGTACCAGAACATGCTGAAAAACCGCAAGAAAGAGGTGAGAATGTGGACCACATCAAATGTACTTTCCTTTCACTTCCCTTGCCCACATGTAGGATTGGATATTTTGTACACTTCCTATTTATAGTAAGCTGTTTTGATACTTGGACACGTATGCCTCTGTGATCTGTTTAATTAGTGTTTACGTAACCACCGTTGACCTGCACAGGGGCTAAATCAGTCTGCGCTGCCACTTCTCATTTATTTCCTCACGTAGGGCTAATTTATCCACAGCTTTTGTCTCATTTTATTCCCCTCTTATTGCTCATGGCTGCCCTGACACAGGGTAAACAGGAAGTGGGACTTTCTCCAAATCACGTGACAAACGCTATCATGAAACGTATTAAAGAGGATATTATCCAAGCCACGCCAGAGCAGGTAATGAGGGCTCAGTTTGCTGTGGACTCTGACACTCTGACACATACCTGTTCCTCTCAACTCTTGTTGTTCCGTCTTTGGTTGGAACAAACCATCCAAGTGTTTTGCAGCTTCCTATCCTGTAACTTTTGCAGTGCCCTCCTTCAGTGGGTATGTAAGCGTGCAGTGTTTATGGCAGTGTGTAGGAGGGTAATGTACCGTGATCCACAGGGAGTGGCCCATGTAATGATTCAGTCCTTTAAGTTGTCTTGCAACTTTCCCATACAGGATGTAAGTTTCTTGTAGCTTTATTGTGTCTCTTAAAGTGTGACTCTTAACTCTTCGGACGACACACACCGTCTTTTCTATACTAATATCAGTGCATGCAAACACCAAGCTGAAAGTGGTGCTATGCTATCAACAAAGAAGCAAATCTCTAATTTGGTCACACAAAGATGAATGTTTACTGCTGAGAATGAAATGCTGTACATTGGAGGGTTTCGTTTGTCCACAGTTATTGTTCTCTAAGGCCGTGGTACACAAACCTTTCCCTTAAGGGAGCCCTTTTCTATCGTTGACTCAACTGACGAGCCCTGACTAAGTGACATGTTTTATATTCTATTTATTACATAACAATAAGGGCACAGAACGACTGAAAAGAATAAGAAGAATTAACCCGATAATTGATGAAATAACTGTAGGAAGTTGGTGTAAACCAAGCGATTTAGATGAGATTATTTCCTCTGAACCTTATTGCACCTTCATAGTGTTTATTACAAATCTGTCTGTAGTTTTAGAATTTTTAACTTAATGATCTGAATGAACTCAGTGTTTTCTTTTCCCTGACTCTCAGCTATTGTTCTATTAGCTCTGAGGTAGTTTGTTGCTACTGCAGGACAAGGCTGTTCACCATGTCCTTAAGTTGTTCATATCTATAATAATATTAAAACAATCTTCTTCTTTAAGTTTAGAAATTAATGAAATGCTGAGATATAGGGCAACTGTCTATATTTAACAATAAAAACAAAAGAGTTGTCTTGCATCCCTTAAAATCAAGACGGCGTTGCCATCCCACATCAAGCTTTGGCGCCCCCTAGTGGGCTTTGGGACCCCCAGGTTGGGAACCAGTGCTCAAATAGATCAGGCCCTGTATTCCCAAACATCTTAAGGCTAAAGGTAGCTCCAAACTTGCGTTTCAATCCTCATTTGACAATTTTTCTTCTAAGAGTATTTCACAAAGCGCTTAAATCAGCTCCTAAGTCTGTGAAAAGTTAGAAATAGTCAACAAGACCCCTAAGTCACTGAGAGCAAATAACAAACAATCCTAAAAAGGCTTTCTCTTTGTTTCATGTTCAAGCAGTGCAACTTTTTAGTTCAAGAATTCACTGACAGTGACAACCAATCACAATCTCATAAAACATGACATCATCCATAGCAACAGGGTCAACCCCGCATTTCTCTTAGCTTGAGACTTCTACCAATTCCTGAATAAAAGTTGGTTTCAGCAGCTTTGTGAAGAGAAAACTCTCCGGAACCTTTTGTGCTATTTATATATATATATAATTGGGCACTATATTTGCGCATAAAATGCCAGGTTCCTCTGTGTTAGGTGAGCCAAGTAGGCTGTCTTAATGTGACAAGCAGGTGAAGCAGTATGTGGTTGTAACTGTCTGGTCCATCAGCTCAACCTATGCTTAGCCTGCGTTGATCTTGGCAGGAAGCCTGCAGGCCAGCACTCACACACACACACACACACACACACACACACATGCACACACGCACACACTCAGATGGCCTCAGAAAGCCTATCCAGCTTAGTGTATTGATAAAGGTTTTCGTTGCAGGAGATGAGTGTTTCTGTCTGTCAGAAGTTATTGTGTAGAAGTGCTTCGCTGATTAGGCTTACATTATTGTTACATTGATTATTGTCGATGGAGGTTCAGGGAATCACTAATTGTTTGTGTATTGTAGATCAGGAGATTAATGCCAGGACCTGTTTTCCTCATGTCATTTGTAATCTGTCATCCTTGGTCCAGGAACAAGAGTTTCTTCAGAAGCAGCAGCAGGATCTCGACTGCGCTCTGAAGAAGATTATCCAGCAACACAAACACGAGCTCGCCACCATCGAGAGAGACTGCCTCAACCACAAGCAGCAGCTTCTCCGAGGTAAAGAATAATAACCAGCTAGTGTCCGTCAGGTAACCCTGACATGAAAGGTGGAGGGAGGGAAATATTCCAGTGGTTGAAACTAGGACTGCCCCCTCTTAGTTGATTAGTCGACTAATTTGTCGTTTTGGTCTCAGTCAAGAAATATCGGCGTCAACATTAAACCAGTGAACCGGATAAAAACGCTGTAGTACACATGCCAGGCCTGGATGTGGCGCTGTTACTGCCACAGAAATACACCGACAACAGAGAAGAAGAGACAGGGAGACACTGTGGAGAATACAAACACCGGAGAGCTTCTCTCCAAATCTGGCGACTTCCCAAATCCTCCTCCATCCTAGAGAGAAATGTGTCACTGTTCCTGGTGTTAGTGGAGAGTTTTGTGCTGTTTTGGACTCTGATGCATCAATCACTCTGCAGTTAGTGTCCTCAACAAGCAGAGGGTGCTGCTGTGAGCCCCTTTCCCGTCCCAAAGCGCTCACAGGCGGGCACTTTCTCACTAGATTTAGAAACTTTTCACACCTTCTTAGCAACTTTATTTATAAAAAGCGACTAGTGACCAATTTAGCGCCTTATTCAGACCATCAGGGAAAAGGGAGAAATCTATCGTTCGCCTTTTTATTAATTCCCATGAATGTGGCTCAGAGTACAGGTCAGTAAACGGTCTGAGGGTCCGTCTTTCTCTCGGTTAGAGGCCGGAGGTGGGGCGATGACAGCATCGTTTAACAGATAATGAAGTTTTACCGCCCAGACGACAACGCCATGGGGGGGCGTTTTCAAATCTTCCCACTCTGGAACCTGGTTTCAAAAGATACTGTTTTCAGGCTCCGATAACGCCGACTGTATATTTAGTTTCAGATACTGGTACAACGCTAACGTTCATATGACACGTATGCAACATAAACCATGAAGGCCAGATAGGACAGGTGTTCCTGTGAGTGGATAGGAAATCCATTCAAAGATACTTACAGCTACGTAAGGACATTACGTAAACACTGACCGACATAGAGAAATACAGTAGATAGAAGTATCATATACCATGATGTGGGACAGCAGTTGTAAATTAGTTAATAGTGCTGAATCTATACATTTTTATGCAGCTGGGAGGCATGTTCATGTGTTTCATAGGTCGACGTGTCACAGGACGTCGGTATTATCTGGCAGAACTGTCCACAACTTTTAGTTTGGCCACCCTTTGGCTGCAGAATCAAAGAGCCGCAGCTTTCAATAGACGTTGTATGGCTGCTGGCACCAGGCCGCACAAGTGTTTTCTGCATTAGTGTTTAGGGTTCATACAGGTCTTCCTAAAAAAAACTCGGTGCAAGGTTTGAAAAGTCCTTGGATTTTGAGTTAAGTGCCTAAAATGGCTTGAAATGTAGGTTATATAGAATACTAAGTTCACTTACAAACTGACACAAAATGACACATTTTAAACGTGAAACTACTGTATGTAAGTATGTCATTTACCACAGCTGTAATGAGCTGGAATAGTTGAAAAATGCACCTTGAAATGCTTGAAAGTGCTTGAATTTGACTTAAGAAAAGAGTTAGGAACCCTGGTGTTTGTACTCAGTGGCTCGGTTTACTGCATGATGTCAACTCATACTGTGATAATAATACTGGAATTTAAAGATGTGTCTTTAATGGAAATCAAAACACCAAGAGCTGAATTCATCTGCAATTATTTAGATCATTTTATTTATTTATTTATTTAGGCCTTTTTAAAGCAAAGATCTCAAACATTCTCAGAAGTCTTTGAGTTACAGGCTGTGGATTGGTCATAAAAAGCAAATGATTAAGTAAAAGAAAAAGAAGAATAAGAACTGATCATGAGAATGCAGGCCTAAGACAACGTACTGCCACTGTGCTTTATGCCCCACTCATTTCTTAATCCAGGCAGGTTAACACTCTATTCGGTGGTGGCAAAAGGTTTCATTTTCTTATTGTGTCATATTCATCAGCACTCATCTCATTGACAGTGAGTCAGATTAGCAGGTAACAAGCCCTCTTTGGAGGCCGCCCGACACTGTGCTCCGATAGAAGAACATAAATCATCCCGTTTTAGAAAAGAAAACGCACCTCTACGTGCACCTAGAGCTACTTGTTTGTTTTGCAAGCCCATTACAATATCACAGGCACAAACCTCAAGGTAGGTGTATGCTAAATTCAATAGCGGTTGCTATCTATAAGTAAGTCAGCCAGCCTACCTCCATGTAGCGTGTACTCCATGCTGTTTATTGCGTTCACAGGAATCTGGTGCACGTGCACTGACAAACAGTGGATGGGCGTGACAGTTGTAAACATTTGAAATATGACTGATTCAGCTCGATCTGCCAGACTTGCCGACCGCAGCTTTAAGCAATTGACTGATACTGAACATGTTTATTTAGTTATCTATTTTATTTGTATCTATTCATTTTTTTTCTCAGTGTTCATTTCTATAATTAGTTGAAAATGCAATTCACTGTATAGATAATTATGTTAAGTATTCTTTAATCAAGTTTTTTAGTTTAGGAAAGCAGCTTTCTGAGCACCTGTGCAGAGTCATATCAGTGTAAAATCCACATTAAAAAGGTCTATATTCTTTCCAGCTCAAACATTCACTATACCAGCCACCATATGAGTAATCAGTGAATTTTCTCTATATTGGGATCAGTCTCAAAAATCCAATATCAGTCTGTCCCTAGACTCAGCAGCAGTGGTCAGCAGCCTGTTAGCAGTTAGCACTGCCTGGGACCTAATTTCATGCTTAATGGGCCAGGAGCTGCACAAACAACACTTCTCAGAAATGCTCAGTGAACCATGTCACGGGAGTGTAACTGGGCTTTAGGAGCATGTAAGGGGCTTTCACTGGGAATAGGGATTGTGAGATGATTCAAAGCTTAAAAGCTGAAACCTCATTAGTGAAGTTGATGTTGATGTTTGCTTCTAATGAGGTGACTTCAGTTCAGCACTGTTGTTGTATGTCTTCTGCTCCGTGTCTCCCACTGCAGACCATCCAGTAATAATCGAAAGGTCTTATTATATAGCTTATCATTAAGCTTTGTCTTTTGTTCACTTGTGTATCCACAAACAGCACGGGAGGCTGCCATGTGGGAGCTGGAAGAGCGCCATCTGCAGGAGAAGCATCAGCTGTTCAAACAGCAGCTCAAAGACCAGTACTTCATGCAAAGACATCAGCTGCTGAAGAGACACGAGAAGGTACGGGAGGCTTATTGTAGCTTTTTGAAAAGTTTGAAAACGTTTCTCTGGAAGCTCCCTTCATGTTCTGTGTCTGCTGGTGTGTGCCCTGTACAGGAGATGGAGCAGATGCAGCGCTACAACCAGCGTCTGATCGAGGAGATGAAGAACAAGCAAACGCAGGAGAGAGCCAGACTGCCCAAGATTCAGCGCAGCGAGGCCAAGACCCGTATGGCCATGTTCAAGAAGAGCCTCCGTATCACTGGAGCTGTCATCACCCCCGAGCAGGAGAGGGAGAAGGTCAAACAGGTGACGAGCAATACAGGATGTAACATGCTGGGAGTGAAATGAACTGTTTTCCTTTTGTCGTAGATCAGAAAGCCAACCAAAACGCAGTGGGCACAAATTCCTTATCAGTCTGATCATGTCTCTGTTTTGCAGTTTGCAGCGCAGGAAGAGAAGAGACAAAAGAACGAGAGGCTCCATCAGCATCAGAAACATGAAAACCAGATGAGAGACCTGCAGCTGCAGTGTGACGCCAACATCCGAGAGCTTCAGCAGATGCAGGTAGAGATAAAAAAAAATCATACATGTAAATGTGTTTTGTGGAATGTTATTATCCACATTATCCGCTTTATTTTTTCTGAAAAGACTACCGCAGACCCAGTAAAACCCCTCCGTTTTTGTACCTTGTGTGTGTTTCAGAACGAGAAGTGCCACCTGCTCATCGAACATGAGACCCAGAAGCTGAAGGAATTGGACGAGGAGCACAGTCTGGAGCTGAAAGAGTGGAGGGAGAAACTACGACCCAGGAAGAAGGTAGACGATAATATCAGCCTGCAGTGTACCTGCCAAAACCTGACGCCTCCACTTTATAACATCTGAAGGTGCCTTTGACACATATACATTGTCATGTATATGTTATAAAGGTACTTCCAGCTGGTGTGAAAAATAACAGACACATGAGCTGATATTATTATTCTGTGATATGATAAAAACTGAATCCATTGCCATATTAATGTTGAGATGAGGCAGGATCTCATATAACATTTCATACTTTAAGTATTTTGTCCAAAATTGTCTTTGTCTCAAAAAAGAACTTTGTTGGTTTTACTTTAGAAAAGTTCCCACAGCATCACGAGATACTGATTCTGTCTTCAGTCACGACTGTCTTAAAACATTATAATTACTTTCATTTCATAACCATCATAAAATGTATATTTATCTGCACCACACTAGCCTTCTTTCCACTAGCGCCCCAAGCTAGGGCTATCTTTGAGTCCGCCGGTGTAAATGGCCCTGCGCCGCTAGCCGAGAGAAAGAAAAGTTTAACCTTTGTACTGTCACGCTGATAACCCCGCAGTATTCCTCTAAAACCCGCCCATAACATGTGGCCTCGGTGTAAACACCCCCCATTCAGACCACAGCAGCGCAGATAATAGACTGCAGTCATTTAAAATTGCCATACTGGAATTACAGTTGGTACCACCCAGTAACCTATAACACAAGTAAAGTTGAGCTAATGTTAAGATGTGTTCAGCGTTCGCCCTTTAGCTAGCAAAATAAACTTCCTCCAGTGACCCAGGGGTGTCTCTCCGATGATCTATTCATCTGAAACACCAGCAGTCCAAAAAAATGTCCCATCGGAACTAAAGCACAATATTCTGACAGGGGCCCTTTCTTTCAGCAGTGTGTACAAGAATGTGTCCGAGAGCTGAGAGCATTCACTGACAGATCAATCAGGACGGATGTTAGAACCAGGTGGAAACAGGGTCTTTGATGCTGTTAAAAGCCGCCTTTCTTTTGCCGCCTTCTCCCACAGGCATCGTGTTGTCAGTGATCTGTTTAGGTCGACAGAACAATTACAGGCAGAACATTGTCATTTACTTGAAAACACTATTTTACACTTATGCAGTCGTCCGTCACTAATGCAACAGGCAGAGATTTAACCTCCTAGAGGAAGCAGAGTAGTCCGACTGTTTGAAGAAGAAGAAAAATTACTTTTATTTCTCCGCAAGGGAAATTCAATTTTTTTAACTCTGTTATTATTATACATTGTTACACACACACAGGCCTGAAATACACACACATGCACAAACAGGACCTATATACATGCAATTAATGGAGAGATGTCAGAGGGAGGGGGCTGCCAATGGCTCAGCGCCCCGAGCAGCTGGGGGTTCGGTGCCTTGCTCAACAGCACCTCGGCAGTACCCAGGAGATGAACTGTCACCTCTCCAGCCGCCAATCCACACTCCATTCATGGTTCACACAGGGTCCCGAACCGGACCTCTGGTTCCCAGCCGAGTCACCTATGGACTGAGCTACTGCCGCCCCAACTCTTGTCTAACTCCTTGCTAGCTGAATACACGACTCAGTTGTTTGATCCACATACGACAGTAGTTCCATGTATAAAGGACCCAGATTAAAACACTGTCTAAATTCAACTAAGTGTTTTTGCTAAATGGTCATGTTAAATCAACATGTTTCCGTATGTGTCCCGCAGGCCCTGGAGGAGGAGTTTGCCAGGAAGCTGCAGGAACAGGAAGTGTTCTTCAAGATGAGCGGAGAGTCGGAGTGCCTTAACCCCTCCACCCAGAGCCGCATCTCCAAGTTCTACCCGATCCCCAGCGTCCACTCCACAGGTTTCTAGTCGAAACCTCCGTACACATGCACAGACGTACACACTGTGCAGGCGGACACAAGCGCACACACGCCGACAGTAAAGACGGAGCCTGTGCTGCCTCGCCCTCATCCTCTTAAATCTGTTGGAGGGTGTAAGAAGCATTTTCCGTTTCTGGACTCATTCTGTCGTAGTTTACACACTATTACAGTTATTTGGAAGGAGAATGATGAAGGAGATTTTTTTGATTCCGTGTTCTTGTCCTCAACTCAAAACCACTAAGGTGAAGTAGCTCTCTGTCCAACCTTCTTTCTCTCAGCGAATTGTTTTTATAAAGAATCCAGTGCCTGTAGAATTGAATCTGTTTGGCTTTTAAATCCAAGCAATTTCTAATAATAATTTGCTGCTCAGTTCTTTTTCTCTCATTAGACATTTGCACGGAAAAAGAATAGGATTTTTATACCACTTTGAACATTTGATTCAATATTAAATAGCAACCTTATCATTTATAATTAATCATAACACAGAATGTATTTCCGCTCCAGGAGACCTTTTAAATATCACTCGTGTTGAAGGTATGTCGATACAGTATATCTTTAATGAAATCACGTAGCTCTTAGTGATTTAGGTTGTGATGGATTAGAAGTTAAAATTAAGCATGATTTCAAAGTGAGCTTCAGGAACTTTCTCCAGCAGAAATGATTCTTTCTTTCAGGGTTTTTTTCTTCCGAATGCCTTCCTGTCTCGACTTGAGATTACTATTGAGCGACCAGCAGCGGAGGACACCACGAGTTTGTGCGCTGCGTACAGTAGAGATGGTGTTTACATACAGAGACAAAAGGATCACTGTTAATTGGACACTAAGGAAATCACTGTGGTGGCAGAAACAAAGACTGTCGAACAAGCGTTTATGTCCCTGTTGGGTTTATTTTTTAGGTAACACCACTTTGTTATTGTCAAGGAAAAATGATGTATCTGTCGGAGCGGTATTCAGGGATGAATAAAGAATACAGTTTCCTATTGATGTGGAATGTGGAACTCTTATAACATTGTCAAAACTCACTAAGCTAATCCAAGCTACAAACAGCTTTCAGTTCAGCTAGACTCAAATAACGTGCAGTTACAGATGACGATGACTCCTTTGTATTTGCGTCGGTTTTCTCCATGAGCCTCCTCAGAAGGTATTTTGCTCCCAGGCGAATTATCAAGAGGCCCGCGTGGCTTTTCTTTCTTCTTTTTATTGAAATACTGTTTTCATTGTCGTGCTAGCTAATAGCCTTAATAATTCCAAACAGCTGTGTGGATATTCTGTACACCTGATATGACCTTGTTTAAAGATTCGCGTCAGACTTTGTTTAATTTCACCAACCTCTGTTCTAATATCTGAAGCAAAGTAACAGAAGCGGTGTTAAACAGAGCAAGAGCTCTTAGCATGTTTTTATCTAGGCTGATGGATTATGAACGATATTGATCTAATATCTGATGCAGTTGAAATGGACCTGACTGGTTTAGGCCATCTTGACTTGTGATTGGTTCATTTTCTCATCTCATTTTGATTGGCTATTGAGCGTTACTGGTAGTCAAAGGTATTTAATAATTGAACTGTTATGTACAAAAAAATGCAATGGAGTGCTGTGCACCTTTTACAAAACATTCTCAGTAGTTATTTATATGGAAATGTACCACCCACGCTGCAGCATCTGTACTGCAGCTTATTCACTCACTGGAGGTTTGCAGCATAGAAAAATACATGAGTACAACATCAATTCTGTCAGTTCTTGTTCTGTTGGTCAGTTAGATTCTACAAAAATAAAGTTAATTGATTCAATTCTAACTGAGAACAATGATATATCAAAATCATTATGCATTTTTTTAAATAAATGTATAGTTTTTAGAATGCCTGTGTAATGTAGATTTTCATTTGCTGTAAATAAACATTTTCCTCTGTACTACAGTTGTGTTTCGTCTCCTCAGTAGTAATACACTAATTGTCTGACAGCGATGTGACGCTTAAAGCCTCTATAAACAGTTGTGTATATAAAAAAAATCTGTTACAAACATGATCTAATTTAAACATGTCCACCGGTATGAAAAGATAAGAAACGACAACTCTTTATTCAACCCCACAATACAGTGTATTAAACAAGCTGTCAAAGCTATACCAACATCCCTGATTTCACACAGTCTGTTCAGCACAGTAGTCAGGAATAAAGTAATACAATCACAAATCATTTATAAAAACACAAATTGCGTGTTTCAGTACATTCGCCAACTTTACACACACCAGACTCCACATAAATGGGTCCACTGAAAGTCCTATATATTCAGTGCGTTGACTCTTAAACACCAACGTCCCTCCTCCTCCTCTTTGTCAGTGAAGTGAATTCCCCTGAAAAACAACAGGGCTTGATTAAAGTGTTGCTCAGTGTAACCTGCTTTGTGGGTTCCTACTTGTTCTAGCATATTAAATCAAACCATCAAAATCGTTTCAAATTATTATGAAATTTCAAATGAAACACTGCAGGCTAAAATGAGCTGTTATTGTATATTCTGCTAGCTTTGATCATCAAACACAGTCCATTGGTTTATTCATCTTCAGTGAAGTTATCTCCAATAACGTGTTATGCTGTTATTTTTGATTTGCTCAGTGCTGATCATACAGCTGTAGCTGTGATTAGCTGGCATGGCACTGGCTACAGACCCCTGCATAGAGGATCCAAGGATAGGTTCACATTTTCTCAACTCTGTCTTGAGAGTGTAACCAGGTGCCCATATGAACAGTGATACCGCTTTTGCTTGCTGTAATCATTCACACTGGCCATTTAGGGACCCCTAGCTAACATTCTTTCAATGTAAGTGATGGGGGCAGTCCTTTTTCTGTGTCAACATGTATTCCAGCATTCACCTGGAGTTATCAAAAGGCCAAGACCAAGCAGCAACCTCTGAGGGCTGAAAAAAAGGACCAAAAACTGCAGTTCCTTAAATGGCCACTTGAGGCTCGCTCCAAAAGTGAGTCAATCCCTATCGACTACCATGTTTGAAGTTGTACTCAATGAGTTCATGGTCACTATGTGTGTTGACAATTTAATTTTTTTTTGCTCACATTCACCTCTCTACTTCCGGTCCTTCCCCTATCATCAATCAATACACATGTTCCTATTTGACTTCTGTCCTTACTAAAAGCCTGACATAGAAGTTGGACTTTCCGATTACAAGCGAACACAGCATAACCGTGAAGATCTGGGCCGACAGACCAACCGCTGTCAGCAGCGTCATTAACATGGCGGCTTCTTTACATCTGGAGGGAATGTCGCCACAGACACGTATATTGGAATACTAGAAGTGTTTTCTTCAGCGGGTCATATGATCAATCACCATTGTTTTAACTCACTCTTTGATTGATATTAACAATTAAATAGCTGAAAATCTTACGTACAACTTTGAATGCTCAATTTAACAGCAGAAATAATAATTTCCCGTTCATACGATACGATATATGATACACTTTATTGTCCCAAAAGGGAAATTTGTCTTGGACCCAGTGCTGCACATATAATGCCTTCATAGTTACTATTGAACAATGATCACACTATTACATTAAAAACAGCAACCTAAAACCATAGACGTCAGATGTACCACTGCACATACGGTATATTGCACGTAGCCAACGTCTCGTGCCATCTGTAGACCTACTCCTACACTGAGCTTCACAGAAACCTATGGGTGATGTCATGGAGACCACGTCTGTATTTTATACTGTCTGAGTGAGACACATCGAATTGGTATCTTCCAAATAGCCTAATATTTTCTCTACTAGTGATCCAGCTCTGATGGCATTCAACATTCATCTATGAATGTTGTATGAATGTATGAAAATTTAACATATTTTCTTTTCTTTTAATTTTAAGGATTTTTATTTTTGGCAGTTTTCCAAGCCTTTTTTATAGATAGGACAGACAGGAAATGGGGGGGGGGGGGGTGCAGCAAAGGGCCGCAGGTGGGAGTCGAGGTTGGAGCCTCGATGACCTTCAGCCTTTTTACATGGGGCGACCACAGCTCTAACTGCTGTGCCACTGACCGCCCCAAAATGTAACACATTTTCATACATTAAGCCTTATTTGAAGAATTGAACAGTCTGCGTCAAATCAAATCATCAAACATCAAATCACGCTGATAACAGACCTCTGTCACCTTTTTGTCCCCTGCGTCCTTCTAGCCCAGGAAGGCCTTTTTCACCTGTATCCACATAGACAAAGTAGATTACTTTAAAATCTGGGTCACTAAGAACCATTAGCTCTCGCATGTAATTATAAAACAACTGTGGGAAAACCATGAGAGACGTGAAAATGATTCAGAAGAGTGGATTTCTTACATGGAACCTTTAATTTTTCAGCTGTTTCAAACTGTCTTTAGTGGATTAAACTGAAAGCAAACAGCCCTCTCAAATATCGTGTTGCATTGTAACCACTATGAAAACAAATGTTAAAGGCACAATCCACTGGATTTCTCATTCCAAACTTTTTTCTCTCAGGATGTTTTAGATCTACCTCTCTCTCCTTTTGGTCCCGGGAATCCCATATCCCCTTTCCATCCTGGTCTCCCAGGGGGTCCTACAATGGCTCCATGCGCTGTGGAGGACACATTCAGCTATCAGAAATCTGAATTCTCACATCTTTTAGTGGCTTCATCTTTCTTTCAATTTGTAACATTTTGTAGGTATTTTTTCTTTACTTTTGATGTATTCCACTAAATCAGTGACATTTGTGTTGGAACCAAACAATCGGCTGTATCCAGGGGGCCCTGGAGGGCCAGGGGGTCCGGGCAGTCCTTGGACGGCCCGTTCATTGTGGTTCCGTTCAAAGTCACGTAGCAGACCATGAGCTGGAAAATAAGAGACAAGGTCAGGAATAATGTACACCACTCGTGTTTTTAGATTTGTAACATCGTGATAGTATAATTGCTCACATTTGATGTATTCTAACAGATCTGTGGCGTTTCCATGGGAACCAAACCCCCGGCTGTATCCAGGAGGACCTGCGGGGCCGGGCGGTCCTGGAGGTCCCTGGAAGACACGACTGTTGTACTCCCTCACGATGTCCTGCAGCACTCCGCGGGCTGCAAATGACAGAAAACTCTGTGATGCAAGTGAAAGCTTTTTGTGCCACTGATTTCATTCAACCACCAAAAATAAGTTACAGTCCAATTGTTATTTGGTATCATGAGCAAATACCTTTGGTGATAGGCATTAGAGTGTGTTTTGAGTAGCCTGGCATCGTCAGACTACAATCAATCAGAACATTAAAAAGACATAGCACTGAGCAACACATGCAAGTTGAGTTGGTGCCCGGTCTGTTTTTAAGCAGGAAAAATATGGCAGCTTGGTCACTAAAGTACACTAAAATGTGTTCCTGAAAACAACTGAGGTGAGAAAAAGGCAGTGCAGTAACAGACTCTTGATTCATATTTGATCAGAGCTGCCTAGTTTGACAGTTTGATCTGGGTTTTGTGAGTTTGGTGCATTGCACTGGACGGAGAGTGTCATTTTTGTTTGGCATGACGCTCCTCTGCCAGTCATTGGCAACCCGCCCCATTAAGACAAACAGTTGTGAATGGTCCACCTTTTCTTAATAATCTTTCGAAGACAACCAGCAGAAGTTATGATGATTTGCCTTTCTTTATGGTTGTACATTTGGTCTTGTCATGTAGGCTAGTTTGCTCTAAACAACGGCAACAAGGGTTTAAAATTAAACACAAACGACTGTGATGCATTTTAATATCCTTCATCAGATGTATGCCACCAGACCTGTAACAGACCCTGAGCTTGAACTGACATGTAAACAACAATGCTCATCGGCTAAACAGCAACCCTTCAATTATCAAAACACATAAATCCCATATTGACTTACATCTGATGTATTCCACGACATCCACGACATTTTCACGGGAACTAACCCATTGGCTGTGTCCAGGCATTCCTGGAAGTCCAGGTGGTCCTGGAGGTCCTTGAACAAAACGTTCAGAGTCTCTTGAAACATCACGGAGCAGACCGTGTGCTGCATGTGGAGGACAGTTAAGTTCAGTGGAGTGCACGTAGGTGAGTAGTAACATTTTATAATAATGATGATAGCAAGGTTCAGAGAGAGAAACCTTATCATTTATGATAAGATTCATAACAAAGTTACTGTAAATCACCTACATTTGATGTAATCAATTACTCTGCCAGCCATATTGGAGTAGTCTCCAGAATCCAGGTTCCAGTCTCTGGTGCCGGATACACCTTGCTCTCCCTTGTGTCCTGGGGGTCCAGGAGGGCCTGGCACACCAGGATGTCCGAACAAAGCTCCTCCTGCGCCGTCACCTGGAGACAACACAGCATAATATGACTGCAGATGAAACAATGACGTAGTTAACATTAAGTCATGTGACTATAATGCAGACCCATTTATGAAGTGACATTTTGGTGGGGGTCTATGTTAAGATTGTCCCTTAATTCAACCCTTCAGTCTCACAGTCTGTCCTCTCTTTATCTCTACACCTCACCTCCCAGCACTTTTCCATCGGCCCCTCTTCCTCACCTGCCTGCCTCCCACTCCCCCCTCATCAGCCCAGCTCCTCACCTGTTGCACTCAGCTGCCTCTGATCACCAATTAACCCAGTATATAGACTCGCCTCACCGAATCTCCAGTGATGACAGGGCTGCCTACGGATTCCCCCCTGCCTGCCCTGACAATCCCATCCTGTCGTCTTCCTGTGCTGTTTAGTGCATTCCCCGCAATGGCTCCTCGATTCCCTGCCTGGCTTCCACTCTCTTTTCGCCCTAAATAAAGTTCATTGCCAACTGATCCTGCCTGATTGTGTGCTGCTACTGGGTCCTAACCTATACCTGTTACATTAAAGTGTAATTCCAGCGTAAAATCTTCCCTTGTAATTTTTTGGCAATTACATACATCAAATGAGTTATTGAAACAGGTTTTTTTTTGTATAAACTATTAACGGAGAAATCCCAGAGAGTCGCCAACAGTTGCTAACAGCCGGATGTGGCTAACACTGATTAGCTCGGGGGAGTATGGTGAAGGCATTAAAACACGTTGTTACGATGTAGTTACAACGTAGTAAGCAAAACTGAAGTTTATTAAAAGAGTGTTTTGGTAATCGACTTCAATGGACTTTACAATGAGAGGAGCTGGTACAGGGGCCAGTTGGTAAGTCTTTAAAACACTCTTTTAATAAACTCTGGGTTCGCTAACTACATTGTTGGTTCTTCGTATTATGTTTAGGGATTCTTCTAATGCTACTGCAGAGGTTTGGTGTTATTTTGAGCAGGATTAGTGGTTAAAACAGCTGTTTTAATGCCTTCACCTTATTGACCCAAGCTAATCAGTGTTAGCCACGTCCGGCTGTTAGCAGCTCTTAGCAACTCTCCGGGATATCTCCGTTAATAGATTATAAAACTGTCTCAATGGCTTATTTGATGTATATAATTGCTGAAAAAGACCATGGGATGATTTTACACCGGGATTATACTTTAAGGATACATTTTTTATATGGTTGTTAACAGAGAGCCTGCCCAGTCACACTTTTTTAAATAGATGAAGAATTCCTTTAAACTCACTCTTGATGTAATGTTGTTGTTCTGCTTTGAGTGTCTCTGTGTTGGCATGCTCAGCATAGGAAACTTGTCCGTTAGCTCGGCCAGGGGAGCCCTCGGCTCCTTGGCCTCTGAAGGCAACATCTTTGGAACAATGGAACAGATGTTGAGGCAGATACAAAGTATATAAAAATATATTTTCTCAAATGAATTCCTCAGGAACTGATTAAGCTAATGTTTTTAGTCAGACTCACTTTGCAAGTAGCCCTGAGCATCTGAACTGATGTAGTTCCTAAGTCCTGCAGGCCCAGGTGGACCTGCTGGTCCAGGTGGACCTTGTGGACCAGGGATACCGGGGGAACCAGGAGGTCCTACAAGTGCTTGATATCCAGCTAGATGGATAATGAAAATGAACATCTGTTAGCTTAAGAATGCTACTAGATCTAATGACTTTAGACACTCCTCCACAAACATGATTAGTTTAAAACCTGATTTTACTTGGTGGCTAAATGTTTCTTACTTGATAACAGGTTTCCAGGAGGCCCAGGAGGTCCAGGGGGTCCAGGGACACCTACCATGCCCCTCTCTGGTGACAGACAGGACCCACAGTCAGAGAGAACGGGGATTAAGTCCTATTCTCTCAACAGAACACCTTTTTAATCTATAACCTATAGATCCATCCACAAAACTCACCATTTATGAGGGTGAGGACCCGTTCAGCCACCTCCTGGGTGTTGAATGTGTAGCTTCCGATGCCTGGAGTTCCAACAGGTCCTGGTAGACCAGAGGTACCGGCAATATATCTCCTGACTTCCTCCCCTGGGCACAAGTAATTGACACACTATGGCATATTGTCTCATGAGGTATGCTTTTAAGACCTGGGTATCAAATCAACAAATTTCTTGTGTGCCATTTCTGCCATCTGCAGTAAACTTGAGGATTTAACCCCCCTCATGAGACTTACGTTGTAATAGGTTGAGGATGTCATTAACAGTGACGGACCCAGGTGGACCTGGAGGACCAGGTGGGCCTGAAATCCCATCATATCCTCTACCCCGACCTGAGGAGGTAAAAGTTACGAGATTTCAACTACCATTATAAAAACTGTAGGTCTTCACATACAGACATCCTGTGTAATAATACATGTAACATTGTGTAATTGGTCATACTCTGGATGAAGGCGATAACTCTGTTGGCCACATCCTCCACTAGCTCGTCTCCTGCGGGCCCAGGGGCCCCTGGAGCACCAGGTGGTCCAGGAGGTCCAGTAAGGTACTGTCTGATTCTACCACCTATGTGGAAAGACAGTGTTAAGTCATACAGATCACTTGACTTCACTCCTTGTTTCATTTTATCATAGTGTAACATAAACAAAAGTAAATACATCCATAGCTTACTCTGGATGTACTCTGCAATGTACTGGCCAACATCAGTCGATCCAGATCCATTTCCATCTCTTCCAGGTGGACCAGGTGGTCCAGGTGGGCCTGGGGCGCCAGGACTGAATGAACCTCCTGGTACGACAACATTAATTCTCGGATAAAATACCATCTAGAAAAAAGACTGAAAAAAGTCATTGGGATTGTAGTGTAAAATAAACTAAGGCAAATACATCCATCGCTTACTCTGAAGGTACTGAGCAATGTACTGGCCCACATCAGTTGATCCAGATCCACTTCCATCTCTGCCAGGTGGACCAGGTGGTCCAGGTGGTCCAGGCTGGCCTGGGGTGCCTGAACTGTATGAGCCACCTGGTATGACAACACAAAGTATTTAATAAAATGGCCTGAAGAAAAAAGACTGAAATTGCAACTTAAAACAATATTTTCAAATCTAAAATAACTACAATTATTATTAGTAGTGACTGATTGATGTCCTTGTTAACTGGTTGCAGCTGGGTTCTCGCAACCCTGCAGACACACTAAAGCATGGCATTGATGAAGATTATTAGTAAGATATTCTATTAATAGATGCTCAATATAATTTTAAGGATGGTCTTACCAACGGAGACCCCAGAGATTCCTGGCGCAACAGGGACTCCTGCATCAAATGCAAGGAACACGTAAATAATATGAGAGACAAACTCCAGTGCTGACTTTTTGATAAAATAAAATATGGGGAAAGGGGAGCAGGATAGACAGAAGGTATTCAGGTATAACCATTCAAGTTCACCTTTAGGTCCTTGTGGTCCCTCTGGTCCTTGTGGACCCTGAGGTCCCCTGGGTCCAGGCTGACCTGGGAAACCTGAAATGAAAATTACACTTATTAAACATCTTGTAAAATAGCTTCAATGTTCATTGCTGACTCTTTAAATACCTCCAAATGAGATGGCTGATATCTCTGGGAAATTTCCAGTAAGTGGACCTTGTACTATAAATTTTCAACTACTTAGCAGTTTGATCTATTTTCTTTTTAACGCAGATATGTTAGAAAAGGCACAGAAAATTTAGAAGCTCAGTTACCAAACAATGTCCCCAAAGGTTTGGGAAAACACCTGCTGTGTATTTCCTTTAAAATCAAAATACATTTTTGACATGATAGTACCCATAAATGGTGATTCCTGCATGAAGCAAGATCCCATCTAATCCATCAAAATCCATCTTATCTAAAAGTTGTTGACGTACCAAGACCTTGCTCCCCTCGACTCCCTGGAAGACCTGGTTGACCTGGTTCACCTGAAACAATCATCATTACATTATAATATATTTGTTTTAAACATCTCTAGTTCCTAACCACTATAGTGTTTGCAACAGTTTGCAATGTTCTCACCTTGGTACCCCGGTGGTCCTCTGCCACCTAGGGATAATAAACAATACATTTTTGTGAACAAGAGGTTCTTAACAATTTAAAAGATGTATCCTAATTTTCTTGACCTGTTTCATTCATTTTCTTATGCATGAATCCAATTTACATTACCTTGCACAGCAGCAGAATTATCGCTATACCATGTGATCACACGAGAACTGGGCTCCAAATAATACGTTTTTATTCAGATTGAAGGTGAGCCTGCCAATAAGCATCCTGTGAGGAGCTACTGGCACTTGTGGGGGTAAGGGGGATCAGGGAGTCACGACAACATGAGAGGCGACTGCTCGTTCAAAACAACAATGGCGGCTTCCAAAGAGGTTAGCTTAGCATCAGTTTTATCAGAACTGTTTATCTTCATTGAGCAGAGACCAACACTGGAGGATTTTTTCTCGATGGAAAATACTTTTTCTTTTTTCTCCTGATTGACTTTGAACATAGTGTAATAGACAGATGGTTCATCCAATCACCTTCCAGATATATTTGAAAGTGCCTGCACTTTTCCAATCAGTTTCTAATGACTGCTTCTCAGATGGTTCTGTGTAACAAACCGTCTGAACAGTAAGGTTACTTCATATATGCAGTCCTATTAACTGTTTTTAGAAGCATCTGATTTGGCAAACCTACCTGGTGAACCCTGTGGGCCTGGGGGTCCTGGTGGTCCAGCAAAAAAGGTTTCTGAGACAAACCAGGCAAGAACACATCAAACAAGCAAAGACAGTAGACACCGTACATGACGCGTGTCCAGTTGTCATAATTTGTTCACACCAGCTGCGTAAATTCTCTTTACATTATTTACACAAGTTTTAGCGCTCCATAGGTTGAAATATTTCAACTGGCACAGATAAGCAAATTATGCAAATTTAGCATCTATACACGTCTTTGCATTGACTTTGTCCATAATCGCACCGTGCAATTCACATCAAATGTGGGCAGTGTGAACACAACATGAGACCTACAATACAATTCTTTCACTAACCTGAGGTAGGCACAAAGCTGCCAGGTTCTCCTCGAGGTCCAGGTAAACCAACACCTTTGAGGACAGCAACATAGTAACATATCAATTTAGAATGAAATAGAAAAACTTTGTATTCTGACATTGGTTAAATCATCCTTTATGCTGATGATCTAGGTATATATTTGTGTAATGCAAGATACTTGTTACCTGGCTCTCCTGCAGGACCTCTGCGTCCTTGAGGACCCTCTGTACTCTCACCTTAACAAGAGTAACAGCAGCATTGCATGAATAATCTGAAGGTCAATCTAAGAAGCTATCCTAATTGTTTAAAATTACTAAATAACTTCACATATACAGCATTCAATATCTGATGAATAG
This sequence comes from Echiichthys vipera, assembly GCF_963691815.1. Lineage (NCBI taxonomy): Eukaryota > Metazoa > Chordata > Actinopteri > Perciformes > Trachinidae > Echiichthys > Echiichthys vipera. Next base: position 30,967,017 of record NC_139827.1, on the reverse strand, counting down.
CTTTTAACAATACAAGAAGACCTTTAGGACCAGGTGCTCCGGGAGGCCCTGGGGGTCCTGGTGGGCCAGGTAGTCGAGCGACTGAAGAAAGTCCTGTTTAGAAATGAAAACATAGAGGTTGTAGCTGTGTGTATTACTGTCCATACCACTGTTATTCCTGATACTACTAAAAAAATGCGTCAAAGTAAGGACCTAAAGAAAAAGAGAGGTACTCACTGTCGGTTCGGGTGGCACTGATCGTTTCTGAACTTGTAATACTACGGGACTCGCCAGATTTTCCTTGCTCTCCCTTTTCTCCTTTCTCTCCTTGTTCTCCCTTGGGTCCTAAATGATTATATCAATGTACCATCAAAGAGAAAAAAAATACTGTTCAATATCTATCAACAATCCTCACATCCATCGGTCAGTTTTTGACCTATCCCAGATGTTTAATATGGGTCAAGGTTTTGGATTTACCAGGTTGTCCTGGCACACCAGCAGGACCAGACAAACCGTGGGTTCCAGGAGGACCTGGAGGCCCAGCAGGCCCCGGTGGTCCGGGGATGGCCACAGTATTGGAGCCAACTAGAAACAAAATATAAAGAGATAAACAGCAGTTACAAGACTTTATGTTTTCCAAAAGTGTATAACTAATCAGTACAAGTATTGCTTTGTGTCTGTTTGTACCTGGAGCAATGATTTTCCCAGGTGATCCTGGTTCACCTGAAAGACGTATGTTCGATTACATAATGAACGTTTCATTATCGACATACAGTATATCGATAGTTTAATTAAAGGTTGAATATGTAGAATCATTATTAAAAGCTATATTTAAATTAATAATAATAATACACCCATGGGGCGTTTTGAGGGGTACAGAAAAAGTATTGCTTTTCCATAAAAAAAATATTTATTCTGAATTAAAATTAAAAAATGTTTTGACAGGTTTGACAATGACTTTCTGTCACGTTCTGTTTCCATTGTAGCAGCCAATAGCGGCCGGCATTGCGGGTTGTTAGGGTTGTCCGTTGTTTAGCGCAGCTACTGTAGGCTGGAACTGGGTGAAATGGCTACATTTATCATTGATCGGTGAGCTAACTTTCATATTTACTTAGCTGTAACGGCTTATGGTAACAACGGTAACTGTCAGTCAAACTCCTCTGCAATACTTGTTTTTTTGGTGTGATTTGCCAGAGGGAAATCTAGCTAATGGATTACACACCACACAAAGAAAGACTTCCAGTTAAAGACTAACATTAAATACTGTTGTAAAATTAATTGATTAGTAAAAATTAGTCGTTACCCTGTATGATTCATAACATGGAGCAGGCTGATTGCTTAACACAATCGGCAACGAACCTGGCAACCTGACTGGTGGAATTATTTTTTGTTGCTGCGACTATGATCTTGAGACACTGGATGGCGGAGTTCTGCTCATTCTCCATAGTCAATCTTCAAGTCCTTAGTTTTGGGGAACTTTGGCAACAAAAGCAAATCGCCATTTACACAGACAGATTTAAGATTTTTTTTCTAATGTAGTTCTCACAAATACATTGAGAGTAAAGTTTGTATTCATGCTTTTTATTCAGAATGCCATTAGTGAATCTATTGATGGTGTCAGTCGGTCGGTAAATTAGTATATCCACCAGCCTCCTTTCATTCCCAGAACGTCAAATACCATTGTTTTTTCACGGCCCTCTGCTTTTGATACAAACGCACATGGCACCCTTGAGTGTCTGTTTAAAACGCACTGGGCTTTCAACTCTAAACCCATCTGCCGTATAATTAGACACTCTGAGCAAGTGCTCCAGGATTAAGTGTGACCAAGTCTGCGTAATTAGGAGGTCAGGGTGGTGGATGGGTCAGACAAACATAGGACTTCACCCAGGAGGAAGCGGTTTGTGTCCGGTGCATATTTGTAGTTAGGTTACAAACACAATTATTTTAACCCCACCCACAATCTTTTCCTAACCCTAACCAACCTTAACCACAGTTCCCCATGTTTAAAACAGCAAGTCGAGCGTCACAGTTTTATGCATAGGGTTACCCAGTGTGTTGACAATTGACGCCAAAGAGTTATGATGAGAAAAGGTTGGTTCTACCACTTTGGTCCAGGCCGATACTAAAAATATTAAAATTCATTTTCATGACATTTTGTTCAGTGTGAGTTCATGGTCCCGAGAGGATGATTTGTTATAACTTTAGCAACTCCCCACCTTTTCTTCTAGAGCCATCATCTGGTCAAAATTACATTTTGTCTTCCTCAGTCCCTCATACAAACAGTTAGCACCAATAAAAACACCAATAAAAACAATGTCTACTTGTTTTCATACATTCCTTTGAATAAAAGGTCATTTTTAGATTCAGTACAGTACAGTACAGTATCAATAAACAATAAGCTACCTGAGAGTCCTCACACACTGTTTGAGAAACGCAACTGATTACATCACAGCTATGCATATTGCCATGTCTGTCAGTGTGTGTACCTGGGGGCCCAACATCTCCAGGAAGTCCAGGTAGGCCTCTCACACCAGGAAGTCCCATGGAACCTGTGTCACCTGCTCACAGTGACAGTCAAGATTACACAGAGCAAGCTTTACCTCAACAACAACCCTAAATAATCTGGACTTCTTGTCTGGCAGCCACGACAGGATGTCTAAATGGATGGCACCTACAGAATAAACTCCCCTGATGAGATCCCCATTATGTCCCTCTCTTATCTTGACTTCTTATTAATGTATTTTACTATGAAGCTGTAAGGACCCCTGTCCTGTCAGGCCTCTTCCCTCTTCCTTTTGTGTTGGTTTGTCTCCCTCTGTCTGTTTTTCCCTGCATGTGTCTTTCCCCTCTGTTTGTCTGGTAGGCGTGGTTCAGCCCAGCTGTGGCTGATTCCCAATCAGTGGTTGCAGCATAAAGAGCCGGATGTGGGACACATTCGGCGCCAGACCGTTTTCCTCATTTGCGTGGTAACTTCTCGTCGGTTGGCTCCCGTTTCTCTTATGATTGTATTTTTCACTCCTTGTTGGTTTGTTTATTAATTATTGTTTCCTTGTTCTTTTCCTTTGTAGTTTCCTGATATCCCTTGTCCGCATCCCAGACTGTTTGTCTGTTACCCGTTCCTGTTCCCCTCGACTGTCTCGTCATCCTTCGTGGTGTACTTGTTCCCCTGTAATTGGATCCCTTTGTTTTTGCTTATTAAATATTTGTCTAAACCGTTCTCTGTGTCCTTGTCTGCATTTGGGTCCCGTTCCTCTGTGTTATTCCCTGTATCGTTCATGACAGAAGCTCTCTCCTTACCTGTATTTCCTTTAGATCCCTTTGGTCCAGCAGGGCCTTGTAGTCCAGGCTGTCCTGGTTCACCTTTAACCATGAAAACAAGAAGCAAACAAATCAAAACCATTTTTCCAACCTAACTACTTCTTTAAGGGTTTGCGGCTTATATTTGTTCAAATGATTAAATGAAAACTTGCAGAAATATTGTTATGATTATTGTTATTACAGAATGAAATACATAAATACAGAATGTTAGGCTAAACCTTTTGAGGTCTTACTTAATGGTGACTGGTAGAAAAGAGTCATAGTGAACTGACTCAGTAGTCAGTTACACAGCAATAATAAAAGTTAACATTAACCAAACCATACTGTCATACCAGACCAAATCATACTATAACAGCAGAATCCCTGAGCTTATCGAACTGAGCAGAAAGCTGCTTATTAATTTAGTTTCATTTAAAGTATTGCTTTTCCATAAAAAATATATATATTTAGTCTGAATTAATATTTTAAAAACTTTGACGGGTTCGACAATGACTTTTTGTCTCGTTCTGTTAACATTGTAGCAGCCAAGAGCATTGGGTATTGCGGGTTGCCAGGGTTGTCTGTTGTTGGGTGCAGCTACTGTAGGCTGGCACTGGGTGAAATGGAGTTTGCCAATCCTGCAGCTGCTTCGGAGCCTCAGTGAAGGGGGCGTTATTTGTCCCAGCAGCTGAGTGACCGGAGACGGGCAAAAACTAGAGTCAATATAGGCCAAGCATTCCCTCCATGGACTGAGAGAAAGGAGAGAAACGGCATCAAAACGCACGCTGAAATGGCTACTTTTCATCTTGATCGGTAAGCTAACTTTCATGTTTACTTAGCTGTAACCACTGTTACAGCACAACGGTAACAGTCAAACTCCTCTGCAATACTTGTTTTTATGGTGCGATTTGCCGGAGGGGATGGGGAGGGGAGACTCCAGTCTCCTGTAGGCTACTGGGCCGGGTCTGACCAACCTGGCAACCCGACTGCTGGAAATATTTTTTGTTGTTGTGACTACGATCTTGAGACACTAGATGGCAGTGTTAATTCTCCATATTCAACCTTTAACTCTTTATTTGCAAGAGAATTAATTGGCTATTTATTATTTTAAATAATAATAATTTATAATAATATGCTTGATAATATGTTGTATTTCTGATAATAAAACTTTTCTGGAACACACCTGTTGGTCCACGTGATCCCCTCTCTCCCTGGTTTCCTTTGGTTCCTGACAGCCCTGGTGTTCCTCGATCACCTGCATCAAAAACAATCAAAAGGGTCAATGGCACTCTGAGATATCTTTACATATATCATTGATTAATACTGCAATTAATCATAGACTGTATAAAAAATGGACGTAGCCTCTCCGTCAAGGTTCATTCTCTCAACTTGATCCAATTGTACTGGCCTACGGGAGTCACTATCTTGCCAGAGTTTGACTCCGCCTCATTTCCTCTTACCAAAAAAAGACATCGATGTGACGTTGGGGGGAGGGAGATACTATTGCAATTAATTGGGCTTGCAATTCATTTATTCACTAAAGACCAGTAACCATTCCCGTATATTTTGGCCTTTGTTTCACATCATCATCCGTTCATAGATGTCTTTATTTTGACGACTTAAAAAGACTCTTGACCCACATGATTGCCAAAAAACAGTAAGTAACAGACAAAATCAGAATCAGGGTCTTTACCGGGGCGTCCTGAGGTTCCCTGATCTCCCATTGCACCTAAATGAAACAAAGAAATCATAGGGGACATTGGATTTGAGCATGTGTAACATATTGCATTGCTTTTACCGTGTCGATTTTATTTGTGATTTATAGTTAAAGTGATTTGTAAATAGCCAAAAATATAAGAATATAGGACTTATTACAATTCATTGAATTTGATCCAGTCTGGCCTATAACTCCACCGTGACCCTTTACCTTACCTTTCGGCCCCATAGGTCCAGCAGCACCAGCAGGACCGGGACGTCCTGCCTCGCCTTGAGATCCTGTCAGAACCAGGTTTCATTATCAAAGATTGAACCTAATCAATTAATAACTTTCCATTATTCAATATGTGTGACATAAAAATTTTCTACCTCTCTCTCCTTTCTCTCCAAACCCTGGTGGTCCAGCCTCTCCGCGGGGACCCATCGGTCCGTCCCGGCCCCTCTGGCCCAGTGTTCCCTCAGAGCCTGGTTCACCTGGTTACAAAGGAGGAGAGACCTAGCCCATGTTTTCTTTTTCCTAGTGTCTGTTGATGCTCAAAGAACAAAGAAGATGATCTAGACATAACACTACCTGCATGTCCCTTTGGCCCCCTTGTTCCATCCAATCCTGGGTGACCAATCGGCCCCTGAGGACCTAAAGAAATAATATGTATGAGTGGAGAAGGAACCAGCAGTGAGTTTGCCACCTCTGTGGGAGAGAAAGAACTACAACACATTTGCTCTCAGTCTCACCTGGCAGGCCAGGAAAGCCGCCATCACCTGCAAAAAATTTTTTTTATAGCCGTTGGTTACAGTTTGTCGAGGTTGATTCTAACTGATAGCCACAGAATTTTGAATACATATGCATGAAAATACCTTACCTTTTTGTCCCAGCAGCCCCTGATCACCTGTAAGGAAACAGCCTGCTTTATGATGGATATCAACAAAATATCAATTTCCATTTGATGACTTGTGCAAACTCGCCTTTAGGTCCTGGAGCTCCTCTCTCCCCCTTTAGTGAGTATGCAAGCATGTCTAAAAGCAGGAAAAAAGTTAGGATCAATCTGATTCAAATGTCCAAGAGGTTGTTTAACTGACGGATGGGCTGTTTTATGAGCTGATGTTCAAGATAACTACGTCCATCCATCATCATCATCATCTGCAATCGCTTGTTCAAAACGGGGTCAGTAGACTGAAGCAGCTGACATTGGGTGTGAGGCGGGGTACACCCCGGACAGGACAGCAGTCTATTGCAGGGCACATAGAGACAAACAGGGACAGACAACCATTCACACTCACACTCAGACCTACGGGCAATTTAGAGTCATCAATTAACCTAATACGTGCACGTCTTTGGACTGTGGGAGGAACCCGGAGAACCCGGAGAAAACCCACGCAGACACGAGGAGAACATGCAAACTCCACACAGAAGGGCCACAGAAGGGCCCCAGCTGATCCCCAGTGGATGCTAACCAGGAACCCTCTTGCTGGGAGCCTGAAGAGAACGCATCACTGTGTCTTATTTCCGTACCTCTTACAGCATCTGAGCGGAGTTCAGACCTGACTATCTGCTGAACAATCCTCTGCAGGGCGGCGATGTCTTGTCCTCCCCCAGGTCCAGCAGCCCCCAGGTTGATCCCATTGTCAGAGCGGGTCAGGGTGGACCCAGAAGAACTCCTGTCAATGTATGACGGATCCAGCGGGTCGATGATGTTGATGCCAGAGGAGGCCGACAAACGGCTAGCCCTGGCCGACGTGGTTCCAGTGATAGCTTCCAGAGCGTCAACGCGGTTCTTGAGGCGTTTCACTTTTTCACCTGTGAGGCGAGAGAAAGTGATGGACGTGTGCAGATGACCTTGAGCGACCTTTATAAAGGTAAATGGCATGCTGCTAGAGAATGCACGTCTTACCCAATGCAATGAGCCCAAAGAGGAGGCCGAGGAGGAGGAGCAGGCTGAGCAGGAGACCGAGCAGCCACTTCCACCAGCTGCAGCACGAGCAGAAGCTAAAGGGTGATTCATCTTTACCGATCTCTGAGAAACCAAACATGGAAAGACAGGTTTACATTTTCTGTCTCGTTTGTAATGTCTCCCCATGACTGGGTAGTGACGGCGCTGATCAAATATGGATCAAGATTCTGTCCCCTATCTCTCACCTCAGATGTTTTAAGAAAGATCTTTTAGTGTACTGTTTAGCTGTAATTTAAAAAAAGTTTGTGACCACTGCTTCACAATGGACCAAGTGCTTCCTCAACTTGCACATCGCTCAGCGCTACGCTGTTTCGTTGTTTCATTGTTTCGTTGTCTCATTGTTTCGTTGTTGTGCATTGTTCTGATTGGTTTTAGGTCTATTTAATTTCCTCCAGAGGCATTTTGTCTGCACTGTTGACCTTGGAAATCAAAAATTAACTGAGAGGTTCCAGGCTAATTGGTATTTGCAAACATGTCTGATGATGCCAGGAGAGAGAGTTAGGTGAAAACATCGAAACAACTCTCATATCTGTATGCTGATTGTAAAACTAAAGCCAGGAGGCGATTCGCCTTGCTTAGCTTTGTTTAGCATGAGACTGGAAACAGGAGGGGAACTGTTATTTTACAGTGGGGTTATGTGCCTGACTATTTCTTGAATGGGTGCAGTTACGACCAGACTTGAGGTAGTAAGTTTAAGACATTGTAGGAATTTCAAATCACAAAAGCTGTTAGCAGCAGGTTCATTTTTAAACCAAACATTACTATTTGTACATTAACATGCAAAAAGTGAAAATGGGCCAAACTAAAATCTAATAGTTAAACTGTTAAAAAAGTTTTGTTGGGGATTTGGCAGGAGCTGAATGTAAACTCAAGTACACAAAAGATTACAGCCTAGGAAAAGGAGAACGTTAAAAATGGGACTATACAGTACCTGCGTAGGTGGCTTTGTCTTTTGTGGCAGCTTTAAGTGTTGCAGCTTTAAAAAAATAAATAAAATAGAAACAGCAAATAATTACATGCCCGACGAGAAACCATTGTATGTGATGAATCCAAAACCCAGTAAAAAGTGTTACATTTAGCATCTGTTCCATTCTCCGCCATGCTGGATGATAGCTTCTGTTTCTGTAGTGAGTCCCCAGAGTAAGTAGCTGCAAGAGAAAACCATTCCAGCATTTTGTTATCACTGATGAGCCTACAGAAAAAAAACATGCTGAACAAGTTTATATATTCGATGATTTTCAAATGGCAGCAACGATAAAGTATATCAGCGTAAGAATGTATATTCATTAGTACTGAGTAATAGTTAGTATTACCAAAAGCAGTAGCAGGAGCAGACATGAACTGCTTCCCCGTGTCTTTGGTCATGATCAGCCGCTCTGACTCCTTCTTGACAGGAGCAGTCTCCTTTTCTATCAGCACAAACTTAAAGTCTTTGCCTGAGGTCTCATCGTGAATGGGACTGCTGGGTCTCACTATGAGAAACAAACAAGTGTAATGTAATTACATGTAATTCATGATTATAAAGCAGGTTGAGGTGCTATATAAATATTGTGAAAGTATTAATGCGCCCGTATTCAGAAACTGTGTCTTTAAACCGTCAGCCGTCAGATCTTCTGTACGGTTGCGATGTCTCAACAATACTGCATATATATATATTTATATATATATATATATATATATATATATATATATATATATATATATATATATATATATATATATATATATATATATATATATATATATACTTTCTATCTATATAGGTAGATAGAAAGTGCTGCTACAGTGCTGTTACAGTCATTCCCCGGCTGCAATGATGGTGCAGAATAGAAAATATGGGGCTGATCCACACTCTAGACAGCATCGAATGGACCCAAGCCCAACACAGTTAATGTAAGCTGAAGAGAGTGGGCACGTATCTCTGTCCTTATTCTGTCTGGGGGCGCTGCTGAAGCTGTGAAACTGCTAGCAGGGCCCTAAAGATACGATTTTTCATAAACAGAATTTTTTACATGTCAAGTAGGTAAATCCAAAACACCATTTGTAAATATTTAAATGTAAGTATTTGTCCACCGCTCCTGAACACTGGAGACTAAACAGAAAAGTCACAGCATGCTACATGCTACATGCTAGTAACACAGTGCTAATGTTAGCCAACACTGAACAGCTGGGAGGGAATCTCAGCCCTGTTTCACGACCAATTTTTGTGTTGTTTTTTTAAAAGAGTTTGACACAGACATTTTGACTGCTGTAGTAATGTTTGTTTGTACTGTATGTAGTACAGTACATTAGCATCTAGCCCATCTCACAGTGCTTTAGAATATGCTATACAGTCATCATGCGGAAAAAAGGTGAACTAAGCGGTACAGACAAAAAACAAGGGAAGTATGAGAAAAATAATGTGATTTTTTTTTAACATTTAAACATGTAAACATACTAGAAACATAAAATACAAGTATGAGCCTGAAAATGAGCAGGATATAGTGCCGTGATTAAATCAGGACAGCCCGCCTCTCCTTTTTAGGCTCTGTTTTTGTCTCCCTCTGTCTGTGTTTTCCTGTATGTGAGCTCGTTTTCCCGGCAGGTGGTTCTGGTTGGCACTGATCACCTGCCATTCTGTATATTAAGCCGGTCCTGAGCCTCATAGTCCAGATGTCTCCCAGCGTACCTTCCTCCTGTGCTCATCCCCCCAGACCAGTTTGTCTCAGTTCTCTCCGTGTTTTCCCTTTGTTCTCTGTGCACCTTTTTGTTAAAGTAAGTTGATGAAATATGTTAAACTGACTCTTGAGGTCTGTGTCTGCATTTGGGTCCAATCCTCCGTGTATTCCCCGTCATCTCCCGTGACATATAGGACCTTTTAAAAAGACAATCCCAGTCCCTCTCATATGCATCGACACCACATCATCTTATTGACTATACTATAATATTCATATTGTATTGAAGGGCTTGTATTTCTATTGCTAACGCCTCACCTGTGGTTGTGCTGATTCCAGAGCCAGACACATTTTTCTGCACACCATAAACTGTGAGGAGACACACATGCACATGTAGACAGTAATTGATGAGTCCTCAAAATGTTGTAGTACTAACACTTATATAGAACACAGTTTCTTTTACATTACAGATGCCATGGCATCTCTTGTGACATCTGTTTGATCGTCCATTCACCAGTTTTTGTGACTCCAACATGAAATTCTAAGTTCTGAGTTAAATATTGAGAACTATCAAAAGGTTATTTGAACATAGGTAATACATAATACTTTTACTTTTTCCCATTTGTGTTGCTGCAGTAAGATATATATATATATATATATATTTGTTCTTAATATTGGCTCTACATCAGTGCTACTTTACCTATTTGTGCGTTGGTTGCAGTTGGAGAGAGGACGGCAGGGCTGGTACTGGCCAGGTTATTCTGAACACCATACACAGGAACTGAGACAGAGAGAAAAACAAATTAGTTATCTAATGTCAGTGCCAAGCGCAGGATGTGAAATCCCACAATGGGCTGTGACACGACGGGAAGAGAATCACCAGTGCTGCTTGCAGGTAGTCCAGTGCTCATGGAGGGAGAGCTGAATGTCAGGTTGTTCTGAACTCCTGCACAGACAGAACAGAGCAGAATGTCTTACTACAAACATCCTTTGCTACACAGAGTGTTGAGCATCCGCTAAAGGTCATAGTAGCCTAGAATATACAGTATTTCTTATTAAAGTCTGCTGTCACTGGGATATTTTAATCGTGTTTTTTTAGGTCATGTTACATACTGTGTCTGCCTACATTTACCAAGATGGAGCAGAAACATAACGCTCGGTTAGGCTTTAAAGGGTTAGTTCACCCAAATCACAAAATAACAGTCTAATGAGTTTTATGTGCTGACATTTTGACAAATGAAATGAAACCAAATACAATTGAGGTGAATCAAATTTCATATGTACTACTGTTTTTATTCATTTATTGAATTTATTTTTTCTTTACAGTAGTCTCAAGTGTCTAAATACCTCACTGTGGCATGTATGTAACTGTGCGAAGCCAAACTTAACTCTCTGTATGTATATAGTTATGTTATGTCTCTTTTTTCATAGCTGTCCACTGAAACTGATGAGAACTAGACTGTGAACCACATAAAATAAAACTGAGACTGAGAGCCTATTGGTACAAAATACTTTATTACTCTGTCTCTCTTTATTATGAGTCTCTTTTTGTAATCTTGGATATTATTTAATTTCTTATTACCTGCATATTCACTTATATTGCCCTGGAATGTCACAATGCATTTATTTGAAAAAAGAAAAAAAAGAAATAAAAAACAAAACTATGTTCTACAGTAGAAACAGTCCCTATTGAAACTGCTGTCTGTGAGTAGTACTGACAAGAGCTCATTTACAAGACCAAAATGTGCTTTTTTTGTTTGTTTTTTTGTATATGACTGACCTGATGGGTATAAGATGGAGGTAGAGGACAGGTTGTTGTTGGGGTTGGTATTGTAACCATAGCTACTGCTGACACCTCCTGCCCAAACGCTGCCATAGTGATCTAGTAGGGAAGACAGAAAAATGATAGACAGACAGGTGAAGATGAATGAAGACTGTAAACGAGACATTTGAACACACACACTCATCTCCACTTACAATTCCATATTCTGAGGCGAAAACATTTATAAACCGGACGTATTAACTTCAACATTATCCTTAAAGATAACAGACACGACAGCGGATTGGTCGAACCTGTGCTGGAGCTCTCAGACATGGTCCTGGGTTCCAGGCTGAGCTTCCTGGGGACAGGCAGCGTGTTGTCAGGGGAGCGAGTGGGGCTGGTGCTGGTGGAGTGGTTTCCTCTCAGCAGGCGCTTCACATCATCCAGCTCCGTCCCTGCACAGCAGAGCGGTCCCCAGTCACCATTTAATTCAAACTTAAAGGGACTAATGTGTCAGGATTACGCTGCTGCTTCTGTAAATGCATTCTCCGGGATCAGATGTGTGAATATGCGTGGCCATGACGACTCATACTCACAACTCGCTGTAGGAGAAGCACTCTGAAGCCTGGCTCTGATCTCACTCTCTAAACAACAGACAGATGGTTTATTGAAAAGAATTCTTGCTGTAACACATGATAATAATCTGCAAAATAAAAGTGAAATATGTATTGATATATAATGACATTGTATGTTATATTGTTTATGTATTGAAATATAGCAAGCCTGTTGCAAAAAACAGCGTAGTCATTTATGTTTTGAGAAACAAATCATGTTTTTATAATCTATTTTAACCTTAACTGATGCAGAAACTGGTAAACAGACTTTTATCTCCTCACGCCTTGATTATTGCAACAGTCTTTTCTCTTGGCTCAATTACAAAACTTTGAAGAAGGACATTGACATTACACCTGTTTTAGCCTCTTTACATTGGCTTCCTGTTTGTTTTAGGCTTGATTTTAAGATTGATATAAGATGGCGATTACTTTTAAGGCTCTTCATGACCTGGCTGCAGGTTATATTTTAGAACGTTTAATCCTTTATGCACCTTTGTGTCATTTGAGATCCTTGAGCAGAGGTCTTCTGTCTTCCAGAGTCCAGACTAAAGGGGACAGGACTTTCACAATCAGGGCCCTGAGACTCTGGAAGAACCTTCCCCAGTAAATCAGTCTGAGTCAGTATCATCTTTTAAGTCACATCTAAAAACACGCTTTTAGGATTTCTTGATTTTATCTGAGTTGGCTTGTTTGTTTTATTGATTTTCTTTCCATTATATTGATCGTAGCTTCATGCATTTGAGACTTTTACTTCATTTTATTCTTTGTGTTTTCTAAAGCACATTGTAACTGTGTTTTGAAAGGTGCTATATGAATAAATAATATTATTGTAACTATCCCTTGAAGTGTACTGTGTCAGAGCAGCCAGTGTACCTCTGCTCTGAGCTCTCCCTCTCGTAGCAGAACTTGAAATTCCTAAAAGAAAATAGAGAAATCATTAACTGTTTGAAAACATTTTTACATTCCAGAGTTCCCTGAGATTCGCACAAATCTTACCGTACTCCTTCCTGCTGTACTCTGGGGAGGAGTTTGTGCTTGAACTTTCTGTAGACGAAACAAAGATCTTGTTAGCCTTCAGCCTAAAGTGGTGCTGTGGTCTGGTCCAGTGTACAAACACACTTTGAAAGAGACCACACATGTCAATAAAACAGCTAAATGAATAGACCTTTGACCTGTGACTAACCATCAAAGACATCTGGGAGAGCGGCAGCCATGGTGGTCGTGCTCTTCCTCTCTTTTCTAACAGGTGAATAAGTGACCGCTGAGGACGATCCTCTCTTCCCCTCCCCGGATCCTCCTGAGCCGTGACTGCTCTTCGTCACTGTTGAAACTGTCACAGGACCTAGACCCCCTTCCCTATTATCTTCTCTGCCACCACTCACAAAACCAGAGGACATGCTAGAGGACCCCCTCCCAGCGGCCCGAAAGGCTGCCCCTGAGCCCCCTGAAGCTGCTGAGCTCCCTCCACCTGAGGACACAGCGGAGGAGGCTCCTAGAGTAATGATGCCGGTGCCCTTGCTGGCTCTGGATCCACCGGAGCTGGCAGCGTGGGGGCTGCTGGATGTGATCAGAACTGAGCTGCTTGTGCCGCCAGAGCCTCCTAATGCAGCTCCCTCACCTGACCCTCCCGCGCTCAGAGGAAGATCACCTAGAGGAAAAGAAAGGAGATAATTTACTATTTCATTCAATTGGTTTACATTGATTATTTATTACATATTTCCTTAAAATGTCATTCTTGTGTTTTCGTCTAATCTCTAAAAAGGTAGAATTCATCCAAGCCCTGATCAAACTTTCAGACGACATGTCTGCGGGGTCTGACATTTTCTTTTGTTTTTTTTAAACGATTATTCTTTTGACAGTTTTTCAAGCTTTCTATTTAGACAGAGGAAATGGGGTGAGAGAGAGACGGGGAGACATGCAGCAAAGGGCTGCAGGTCGGAGTTGAGCCTGTGCCCGCTGCCCCGAGGACCTTCAGCCTCTTTACATGGGGCGACTGCTCCAACCACTGTGCCACAGGCCGCCCCCTGCATTTATGTTTTTTAACATTATTTATTCGCCGCGGGTTGGCATCTTATAAAAGAACATTCCCAAGGTAAGCCTCTGCTTGCTTAGTGTGCCTGAACATGCCTGCTTAGCCACCTGTACACCATAAAACCCTTCCACTTCTATGAGATTGACACGCACATTTGGCATAGTTGCTACTGCTGGTGTTGCCCAAGGTGATGATGTTACTTGTCTGAGCTTGATGAGCCTCTAGCTTCCTCTTGTGGCAGAATCACTGTAATTCTTTGCCTATAGCCCAACATATTAAAGCTACATTAATTAATGCAATGTAACACACCACACACAAGTGCACCATCAACTGTGAACACTGTGTAAGGATGCAGGTTTGGGTGGATTTTTCACCCAGGGGATGAGTCTGCAGATGACTCATACAATACTGTAGTTACAATCACACATCACAAATGTACTTATTTTAATCCCACCGGCATTTTTTCTTTACCCTGACCAAGTTGTTTGTTAGAATTTAAAATGTCAACCACATGTTCCCTGTGTTTAAAACCACCATAGTAGAGTGTGATGCCTACCGGTGCCACTCATCTCCACAACACTGCGTCAGTGCTGGAGAATGGCGGTACGACTTAAAGTGCAATTCCGGTGCAAAATCATTTCATGGTCTTTTTCGGTACTTACATGCATCAAATAAGCCATCGAGTTAGCGACTCTCCTCGATTTCTCCTTTAATAGTTCATACATGAAAAAACCTGTCTCGATGGCTTATTTGATGTATATAAGTGCCGAAAAAGACCATGGGATGATTTTGCATCGGAATTACACTGCATTTCTTTCAACCAATCACAATCGTCCTGGGCAGCGCTAAGCTCCAGATGCGGCGATATCTATTGTAAAATAGATAAAAGATTAAGCGGAAGGTGCCTGACATCCAGACTTTATCCAAGCATTATACATCCAGTAAGCCAGACTAACATAACACTGACAAACACTATTGACAGCTTATAAAGTTCATGATGCTTACTCGTAAGCAAGAAATAGCTTAATAACACATCTTGCAGACACAGAGCAACATTATAAAACAATATATATCTATGCAAACATCTCTCAGATCTTACCTCTGCTACTTCCTCCAACGTCTCCACCAGAGCTGACAGTCGTGACTGTAATTAGTTTGTCCATCCAATACTAGCTGTGGGAAAGAAAAGAAAAACAGCAACAAAAACAAAAAGTAAAGACATTGTTTTTCTGTACCTGAGGAAAAGAGTGCCACACTGAAATATGAAAGCTTAAAGCTCGGTGAAAAAGTAGAATTTCATTACAGTCAACTGGAAGGTTACTGTACCCTAAGGCAGTATTTCCCTGGTCATATTTCTTTCCTTCGTAACCATGTCGCTATGGAAAGGGCTCTTTAGAATCCATCATGCCATTGATTTAAAGGGTTCACCTGTTTAAGGGCGTAGCTCTATGCTCCCATGATGAATGTGGCTTTCCTTTGAACAAAAAAGCACCCACATCATAAAGGCAGATCACTACAAAGCCTCAGCTGAAACAGGTATGAGGTTTCAGTCATAGCCGGAGAAAATGGCATAAAATATTTGCCCTGCAGTCACACAGGAGGACTGAAACTATTACTGATCACTGAAGGTACTCTGTCTGTCAGAGCAGTGGCATACACTGAACAGATACCGCAAAAACAAAAAGAAAACAAATGAAACACTGCTACGGATTTACTTCTTTTTAAATCAGAGATCACAAATAAAGGCAGGTAATGGTTTTCAAATATAAAGCACGTGATTATAGAATTGAATCTTTGTAGAAAGAATTTGAGAACCCTGGTCTTTGTGTTGCTCATCCAGTATCCCAGCATAGCGCTAGTGTTTGGGTGGTGGGGGGCAGCAGCGTTTAACTCTGTTCCACTACAGTCTGGTTTATCAAACGGCCACTGAGGGGCACCAGAGTTACTTAAGTTTTTAAATTGTACACATGGTGGCTTTATACAGCCCGCATTTCTTTCTGCTGAAACAGAGAACAATGGTGAGGAAAAATAGGACAACGGTACAGAGGATTCCGTCTTTAGCTGAATTCTTTGAGTGTTTGATATTTTCAATAACATGTGCACACATGTAGATTCAAGTGATAAAACGTAACTTTTGAAAGAAGAACTTACACCTTCTTCCTCTTAGAAAAAAAAGATTTATTCATAAGTGATAGCTGACACCGTTTGTAAGTTCAAAACACCCAGAGGTTTTATTGCTGCAGCTTTACCTGGTCTGGTAAGACCACTAGCTGGTGGCTAATGTTAGCTAATGCGTTTACATTTTAGGTACTTTTCCACTCATACTAGCCTCATGAGACCATACTGCAAGCTCGTAATCTCCATTGTATTTTACTCGCAGATCGGTCTGGTAATGTGCGACGGAGAAAATTTGGAGCAGTTTGCCAACTGAACGTCCAATCAGCGTTGGTTTTGAGGCCGGTTTAAGTGTGATGAAACGCATGCAAATCCAACCTGATCCAAACACATTTTCAGACAGTGGTAGCCCTAATTCTCTAACGCTTTTTTCTCTCGGATCTTTCTGTTGGAATATGGACCAGCCTCCTGAAATTGTGCCTTTTATCCGTAAATTCATGTTACACAAACGGCAAATATCCTTTACAGGAATGTTGTTTACTTTCTGAGCTTTGCCTCGACGCTGTTAGTACGTCATATGCTTTGTTGATCTTATTGGTTGATTTGGCGCGTCTGTTGGTGAAAGACAGATGGTTTATCCAATCAGCAACCAGTATTTTCGCACCTTCACAAAAGATCTCCAAATGCTAATCATGCCAATCAATCCATCTGGCGGTGTCAGGTTACACTCATACTAATGTTACACTGTATAAAGAACATTTCAGCCTTTAAGAATATCTCATAATGGTTCCTTGTGGATGCAGTAGCTGCTGTTCAGAAGAACGTACATTTTCTGACATATTTTTGAAACGCATTAGGAAGAGTAGTTAACTTTGAACTCTATGGTTTTGCTCTCAAATCATATTCCCATTATTTATTACCGAACAACACTTGCTGTGTCTCACAAACAGCAGTGTCAGCACTGGAATATGGTCTGGTTATAGTGGAAAGAAAACACTTTGGTTTGTTTGTATTCCTTTAAACCAATCACAGTCGTCTTGGGTGGAGCTAAGCACATGGTGCCCTTTCAAAAAAGATAGCAGAGATAGTGGAAGGAGCCGGGCATATCACCAGCGCTGTACATCCGGTGAGCCATTCTTTATACAGAGTGGTGTAGCACCAGATTCTGGGCCCTATACAAAAGCAGCCTCTATAGGCTACCCCACTTATATATAGACATAGCTTTTTGTAAACTAATCAATTGCTTGCATTTGATAGATCAAAGTATTGCCATTCCAGTGCAAAAGCCTGATAAGTTCTCGATTTGTCACAAAGCTAAGGCTTCCTGACAGATTATGGAAAGGTGACTTGTCAGACACAGCTTTTCCGTTGAAACCAATACTTTGCCCAAGGTACTTGGTCTTTAGGGAAAGATGCGCTTAATCTGACAGGGGAGTCTCGGTATAAAGGGGCAGTGTGAAACCCCCAGCAATACAGTGTACATTACCACCCCCAAACCTCCCACATGAAGGTAAGTGTAAAACAATGACAAAGGAGAAAATGTTTGGCAGATGAATATAATAACATGTATAGCGCACATTTAAAATTGACATTTCACAGAGCAAACATCAAATCATCTGCCTCTCACACACTTTGTAGTTTTGCTGCTCTAAATGCAGGAAATAACTAATGCGGCTGACACTGCAATCTATTGACACTTTACCACAACCCACTCCAGTGCATTTTTTTTAATTCAAGTGCTTTTTTTGCATTTAAAAAATAAATGTGAACCTCCTTGTTTCCTCTTTGTGCTTGCTGTTATGTGTATATGTGTATATATGTGTATATATACTCTGTGATGGATACCTGTATTTTTGTTTTTCATGCTTCAAGTTTAAAACGAGCTATAAACACTTTACATACATTTAAAGAAAGTTTATGTCTATTAACTCAAGCAATACATTCTAACAGACTGATACTACTGTTATTACTTACAGCAATTATGCCTATATGATTTCTGTTTTTAGTAGCAATGACATGCAACACTAGTTTAATCTTAACATGCACAACAGCTCTAGCTATTACATTTGACGTTTACACCCTTGATAAAGAACTGTATTGAGTTTTGCGTACCTTTTAGATAATTTGTCCAGAAATAATTTCTCCCCCCTGATGTCCCACAGCAGACAAAAAACAATCAGTCTATCCTGTTCAGCACATTGTAGTCTATCAAGTCCAGGTACTGAAGAAGAACCCTATACAGAGCATGAGCCTGAAGACTTTATGTATTAGTTTTGTCTGACTCATATCTTCAGTCGACAAGTTCCAACAAAGTGGAAGGGGCCTTTACTTCAGCCCGTGACAGGCACGCTGTGTAGACAGTACAGGGATAATAACCCTGGGCTCATGGCATGGCAACACTGGAGTACAGGTAGTAAAAGTGATTGAACAATAAGTTGCACTCCTGTATTACTAATTGCTTTTTGTTTGTTTTTTAAAATGACATGCTTACGTGAGCGTGAAGGGAAAAATAGACACTTTGTGAGTCATACATATTAAAGGAATATGATCTTGAAACTTAAAGGTCTGAATAATACAGAATAGCATTGGAAGGGAGAGAAAACCATTTTGCGTTTAAGCATTGATAAACTAAATATTACATTCCAATGCAACTAAACTGCATTCTCACTTGTATCTTGAGGGAAATGCATTTTGTCTCTGATTTAAAGAGAAATAAAAGTATCATAAAAACATTCCTAGCGAAAGTCTGCAAAATCCCCATACACTGTAGGGAGAAATTGGGATGGATTAAAGGGTGAAAACAAACTCAGGAAACTGCTGTTAGTGTGTTCCTTGTAAATCCAAAAGTAAAATTGGCTTGTTTACGTAAGATACTTAACCTACGTTAACTTACGCATGCACCTAAAGTCATGTAACATGCAAACTTATTTTAACATTTTGTCCTAAACCTAACCCTGTAGTTTTGTCGTCTAAACCTAACCATGTAGTTTTGTTGTCTAAACCTAACCATGTACTTTTGTTGTCTAAACCTAAGCATTTAGTTTTGTTGTCTAAACCTAACCATGTACTTTTGTTGTCTAAACCTAAGCATTTAGTTTTGTTGTCTAAACCTAACCATGTAGTTTTGTTGTCTAAACCTAAGCATTTACTTTTGTTGTCTAAACCTAAGCATTTACTTTTGTTGTCTAAACCTAACCATGTACTTTTGTTGTCTAAACCTAAGCATTTAGTTTTGTTGTCTAAACCTAAGCATTTAGTTTTGTTGTCTAAACCTAAGCATTTACTTTTGTTGTCTAAACCTAACCATGTACTTTTGTTGTCTAAACCTAACCATGTAGTTTTGTTGTCTAAACCTAAGCATTTACTTTTGTTGTCTAAACCTAAGCATTTAGTTTTGTTGTCTAAACCTAAGCATTTACTTTTGTTGTTTAAACCTAACCATGTAGTTTTGTTGTCTAAACCTAAGCATTTAGTTTTGTTGTCTAAACCTAACCATGTAGTTTTGTTGTCTAAACCTAAGCATTTACTTTTGTTGTCTAAACCTAACCATTTAGTTTTGTTGTCTAAACCTAAGCATTTAGTTTTGTTTAAACTCACAATGCTAATCCTATGTTTCAACAGTGCGTAGGAAAATATGTTTCCCTTGAAACATGAAGCAGTTTCTTTTTATGGGAATGTATTTTTTTAGGAGACAGGGTTGGGACAAAACAAGAATTTATTTATTTCTATGTTGTAAAAAAATGTGGTGCAGTTCTGTCAACTGTGAGGATCATGATTCAGCTGCAGATTCCTCACTGTGTAGCTTAATATCAGCAGGAATGGGCAGCAGACATGAGCACTACATGTCGAGACAAACTGTCAGATCCACAAATCCATTTCTTCAAGGGTGAATTGTGTAGTTATGCTGGGAATGTGATCACTTCATTTACATGCTTCAAGCTTTACAGTGGCAGTGAGGCCTGACCCCCACATTGAGCTTAGAACAACACTCCCACCAAAACCACGGCTGCTCTTTGTCAGATTTATATTCATTCTCATTGAAGCTGAGACATGCATCCCTAACAACATCACAGTTGTACGACTTCAAGTGGCTGAAAGAAATCATTTTATATCATTATTTTTTGCATATATATTAATAGACTTAAACAGAGAAGGAGCAGAGAAAACATAACCAAGTCACCCCATAACAGCCAAAGGAAAACAATTTGAAAAAACCCTTAGTTAGTTGAGACGAGTATCCATAATTCCATTGCTGACTAGGAGTTATAAGTGGCTCTTATACTACAAGTCTGGAAAACACTTAAGCTACTCTTGCAGCACATCACACTGTAGAGCCAGTCACTCTGGACCTGGAACCTGGTACTTTATCAGGTCAGCAGTACACCTCAGGAGTTCGGAAATAGCTTCAATCATGTCAATTCCCACTGGCATGTAGGTTAGTTAGTTAGTTAGTTAGTTAGTTAGTTAGTTAGTTAGTTAGTTAGTTAGTTAGTTAGTTAGTTAGTTAGTTGGTTAGTTAGTCTGTTAATTAGTTAGTTAGTCAGTCAGTTAGTTAGTTAGTTAGTTAGTTAGATATTTAGTCAATTAGTCAGTAAGTTAGTTAGTCAGTTAGTTAATTAGTTATTTAGTTAGTTAGTTAGTCAGTTAGTCAGTCAGTTAGTTAGTTACTTACTTACTCAGTTAGTTAGTTACTTAGTCAGTTAGTTAGATAGATATTCAGCCAATTAGTCAGTAAGTTAGTTAGTCAGTCAGTTAGTTACTTACTCACTTAGTTAGTTAGTTAGTCAGCGAGGTAGTTAGTCAGTTATTTAGTCAGCTCGTTAGTTAGTCAGTTAGTTAGTCAACTAGTTAGTTAGTCAGTTAGTAAGTCAGTTAGTAAGTTAGTTGGTTAGTTAATTAGTTAGTCGGTTAGTTAGTCAACTCGTTAGTTAGTCAGTTAGTAAGTCAGTTAGTAAGTTAGTTAGTCAGTTGGTTAGTTAATTAGTTAGTTGGTTAGTTAGTTAGCTGGTTGGTTAGTTAGTGAGTTAGTAAGTTAGTTAGTTAGTTAGTTAGCTAGAGTCACATCATTGTTAACCAAAACAGTACGATAATCATAATCGCAGCAACAACAATGCCCATATCTAACTGGCAGCCACAACCTGTCACAATAGACCTTTTTCATAGACATTTTGACGTGTCATAGTCGGAAAAGCTCAGGTGAAATTAATAAGGCTAACGATTAATGTGTCCCACTGAGCCAGCATAGACTGAATAACATATGGCCGTAGTCTCTGTGACATCACCCCTATGTTTCTGAAAACCAAAGTGCCGCTCAAACTGGTGGTTGGCATTTCCGCATTGATTTCATTTTTCAGCTAAGAAGGTTGCGGCTTGGCCAGCATGCCCAATGCAGCCATAATTAATGTTAATACATACACCTTTGCTTACTACTACATCTCAACTCTAACTATGACATATCAAAATGTCTGCTGTGAAAAAGGTCTATTGCTTCAGCACTAAGGATTAACAATTAACCTCCTTCTTGCAGCTGCTATGGCTACTTGTATCTTTGGAACATATTTACCACAATTACTATTATTCTTATTTCTCTCACCTTAACTGCCATTCTTTTTTCTATTCATATCACACTGGTATATTAACTGCCATAACGTGTTAGTCATATTCACATTACTATTGAAATAATTACACTTAATGTCTATCTGTCTGTCTGTCCATCTGTGTGTGTGTTTCTGTCTGTCTTTGTGTCTGTCTGTCTTTGCGCTGCCCATCTTTGTGTCCGACTGTCCGACTTTGTGTCTGCCTGTCTGTCTTTGTGTCCGTCTGTCTTTGTTTCTGTCTGTGTGTCCATCTGTCTTTGTGTCTGTCTTTGTTTCTTTGTGTCTGTCTGTCTGCCTGTTTTTCTGTCTTTGTGTCTGTCTGTCTTTGTGTCTGCCTGTCTGTCTTTGTGTCCGTCTGTCTTTGTTTCTGTCTGTGTGTCTATCTGTCTTTGTGTCTGTCTGTCTGTCTGTCTGTCTTTGTGTCTGCCTGCCTATCTTTGTGTCTGCCTGTCTGTCTTTGTGTCCCTCTGTCTTTGTTTCTGTCTGTCTGTCTTTGTGTTTGCCTGTCTATCTTTGTGTCTGCCTGTCTGTCTGTGTGTCCGTCTGTCTTTGTTTCTGTCGGTCTGTCTTTGTTTGTGTCTGTCTGTCTTTGTGTCTTTCTGCCTGTCTATCTTTGTGTCTGCCTGCCTGTCCGTCTGTCTTTGTTTGTGTCTGTCTTTGTGTCCGTCTGTCTTTCTGTCTTTCGGTCTGTCTGTCTTTGTGTCTGTCTATGAACTATTGCTCATGTAAAAATTGCGATCAGCATGAAGCTGTAGCCTGTTCATATGTTGGTTAAATTCACATTTTAGGGGAGCACAAGTAAACTGTCTCCTTACACTTTCTTTTGTTGCAGTCTTTTGCTAGAAGAAGTCTGAATGAATTCTTTAGTGACACATGTCTAAAACCACATGTTTGAAATGTCTGTTTATATAACAGTGATAAATTAACACAGCACAATGTGCTTTTCCTTCTCTCTCTTACACTATGTTGTTTATCTTTGTGTGTTGTTCACTGATTCATTTGACTAAACACTACGGGCAAGGAACAGGCTTTGTTTTGACTTTTGCCAACACAGTGTCACCTAAACACTCCGTATTTATGATTTGTCCATGTTTTCCACCCTCAGACTGCTTTAAAAATGCAGTTCAGGGTGAAATGAGTGGCATTTAGTACCCCACACCTAGCGGCTAAACACTATTAGTCAGGAATGTGTCAGTGCTGGCAGGAGTGGATCTTCACCTTCATGCTTCAGGGCCTCCAGAAGTTGGAGGGTAAAAAACATAACTCCAAGTTCCACATAAAAGAAAGGTGTATTAATATATCTAATAAATATTGTGGACATGTAGTGCCAACAAGTCACACATCATTTTTGAATGAATCATATCTTCAGCCTTTTGTACAGGCAACCAGCCAGACACAGGTGTAAGAGCAGCTGTGCACCTGAAACATATTTTGTATGAATCATTTTTAGAGAAGATGGTGTGTGACTGATTGTAGCCCTAAATCCTCCCACTCAAGTAACAGTGGCTTGTCATATTCCACAGATGTTTCAAAATAGACCTTTTACAGAACCATTCAAAGGATAAAACTGGTTATTTTATATATTATTAGTGATGGGCAAATGAAGCTTCATTCAGCTAAATGAATCATTTTCTTTATTTTCTGAGTCCACTAGATGGAGCTCTCTGTTCAACAAAGGGTTGAAAGTTCACAGGATTACCGTTCATTGAGCCTTTTTCTTTAAACCAAGAGCTCCATCCAGTGGGCTCAGAAAATAAGGAAAGTGGTTCATGAAGCCTCATTTGCCCAACACTATATATTATTCTTATTTTCAACAAATCCCACGAAAAGACCATAGGAAAGCCTGGTATATCTCCTTCCTCTGTGCCAGAGGTCCCCACTGTTAACATTTTAAATAAACAAACAAAACAAAAAAACACACAAGTGTGCAACATGTGCACTATAGTTTATTTTGACTCACTCCCACACACACTGTTCTGCTGCTGTAAATCCTCACTAGAGCACCAAAAGGATTAATCCACAGCTGAAAACAATCCCCAAGAACAAACTTCATCTATACATATCCCCCAAGCCCCACGGATCTAACACAAAACAAAACAAAACAAAACAAAATAAAACAAAACAAAACAAAACAAAACAAAACAAAACAAGACATGACAAGACAAGACAAAACAAAACAACAAAACAAGACAAGACGAGACAAAACAAGACAAGACAAGACAAGACAAAACAAAATAAAACAAAACAAGACAAGAAAAGACAAGACAAGGCAAAACAAAACAACAAAACAAGACAAGACAAGACAAAACTAAACAACAAAACAAGACAAGACAAAACAAAACAACAAAACAAGACAAGACAAGACAAAACAAAACAACAAAACAAGACAAGACAAAACAAGACAAGACAAAACACAACAAAACAAAACAAAACAAAACAAAACAAAACAAAACAAAGCCGTAAACTGTAATCTGTTTGTTGTCACAGAAATGTAATGCATCTGTTCTATTGTAATATTTTGTAACATTTACATTTTAAAGTTAAGTTGTACTGTATGTCAGCAGGTTTAGTGAAAACTCTGAGTCTGTTAACCCTGAAATGAGGGAAACTCTGAGTTTTCCGTTTCACAAAGGGAGGTAACTCAAACCAGAGACAGAGGGGTAACTCTAGCCTGTTTCACAAAGAGAGGTAACTTAACCTCTCGGTCAGTTACCATGGTAACATGCTCTCTGAAACTAACCTGGTCGGGACCAGGTTTTTCTCAGAAAACCTTGAGTTTCTCTCTGTCTCCACCCTCTTTCAGCCACACACGGTGTTTGATTTCCTCATTCATTCAGTCAGCGGGCGAGTTTTGGCGTAGTATAGTTCTGTCGTCTGTTTTTTCAGAAGATCATTGCAAAAATCAGTCATTATCAGTTATATTAGTGGTGACTATTTCCACTACCATGGCATGTCCTTTTGATAACGATCCTGTGGATGAAGGTGCAGCATTACTGCACAGAGAATTAAATATTCATCGGGAGATGATTATCAAACTATTGATTATAGATGTTCTTGCATTTCCAGGCAATTCTCTTTTTGAGCGGTACAGTTTCACGTCTCAGTCCATCATTTACATACACAACCTCATCCGTCCTTACATTTCCAACATTACCAACCAAAGTCATGCTCTCATATCCCAAAAGATTTTTTTTTGCAAATGGGAGTTTTTTATACAACGTATAAAACAGCCACTTACGGTAATATTTACTTTACAATGTAAAACATGCTCAAAATGAGGCGTCACCATGAGATTGTGCTGATGTTTTACCTGTTTGAACAATGTTTTTATGTTTCATCTTAAGCTGCTGCCAAGTGCGCTTCTCCCCCGCGAGAATGCACCTAAATGAAATAAATTAATAGACTACCACTCAAGCAGTTCCCCCTGTGATATTACTGTGCACCAGGACTACATCTAAACGTAGCAGCAATGTTCTCGCACGCAGTCTTCCTCTCTTTTGCTGCTGCAGCGGTGTAAACCTGCTCAAACTCACCGTATGAGAGCATTAATATTTCCAATTCCAGTGGTAGCGTAGCCCTCCTCTTCCCCGTTGCCATGGTGACTCGTCGAATCAGGGCTCCATTGATGCTGTCTTTTTTTACCTGTGGTGCACGCGCTTAACTCCAGGTCAAACTACTCCGAGTTGATCAAACTAACTCAAATCAGCTGTTCTGGAACTGAAAACTCAGAGTAGATCAACTCAGAGTTCAGGGTTAGACTTATTTTGTTGAACCTGCTTCGTGAAACGGACCTCTGGTAGTTTAAAATAGACTTGTATAAAACGATGCAAAACAATACAAGGACATCCCGTTTTGATAAAGCATTAAGCACCACATTAAAACGAAATGATGACAAACCTTGTGCCCTTATCAGCCGGGTGCTAAACGAACTTGTTAGTTTACATTTTCTTAAGTTTTTGCACTTTTGATAGACCCGTTTGCAATACACTTAACTTCGTCCTTTTTTCCCTCTCTTTTCTGGTTAAACTCTATTAAAATAAAAGCACAAGCCTGAAAACAGACGCAACAACGCAACTACACATTTTGGGAATATGATGTGCTATATTAAAGGCCATTTACTGTACAAATGAAATCCTTGTTTTGGGTTAAATGAATGGCCTGTGAGGACAGTCTGCTGTTTTCACTAGTGTAGCCTTGTGTAGCAGCATCTTTCAGCTACCATGGTGGATAGAAAAACATCGAGAATCACCGAGTCGCAGAGATTTAGAGGTTGCCGGTGCATGCAGTATTTCAAAACAGCCCCAAGGCATGTCAGGTGACAGCTTTGACCTTTATCCCAGCAATAGGCTAATAAATCAGAGTAATAAGTGGTGCTTGACTCATATCTAAAAGCCTATATGAAGCATCGATGGGCAGGCACGTCAGCAAGGTTAGGGAAATCTTTTCATCTTTTCTTTCCTTCACATACTTCATTTAATTTATTAAACAGAGAAAAACATTTATTATACCAACAAAACAGAACTGGTGAATACAGATCAATAACACTTATTACTCTCTCTACTTAACATACAGTCATTGTGTTTGGGTATGGGTCTTCTTAGGAGCGTGGCTGGAGTCGGAGGAACTCGGAGTAGAGCCGCTGCTCCTTTGCGTTGAAAGGAGCCAGTTGAGGTGGTTCAGGATCATCTAGTAAGGATGCTCCCTGGGCGCCTCCCTAGGGAGGTGTTCCAGGCATGTCCAGCTGGGAGGAGGCCTCGGGGAAGACCCAGGACTAGGTGGAGAGATTATATCTCCACACTGGCCTGGGAACGCCTCAGGATCCCCCAGTTAGAGCTGGTTAATGTGGCCCGGGAAAGGGAAGTTAGGGGTCCCCTGCTAAAGCTGCTGCCCCCGCGACCCGACCCCGGATAAGAGGTTGAAGATGAGATGAGATGAGTAATTGTGTTACCATATTTTTTACATGTTATTGTACAAAAAAAAAATCATTTTCAATGTACTACTTTTATTTATTTCAGGGGACTTTTATTTCATAGCCATATTTACTTATTTGATATTGAATGAAATGGAATTCCATATGCTAGTATATGATTTGTGTACACACACACACACACACACACACACACACGCATACACACGTCACCCAAAAGACTAGGTGAACATTATGCAGATGGTAGATTCCAAGATTGTAGTTTCTGTTGGGCCACAGTGCCCACAAACATCAGCAGACACATTTACAGCTATGAACATGAATATGTATATACAGTAAGAATGTAGAAAAGTTGCTTTTCTGCACTTTCTGTGCAGATGATATGGAGTAAAGTCTGTGTAAGAAAATGAATAGATTGTTATCACACTTGTTTTTTTTATAATTTGGGACCTTTAATGTTCTTATGTGTACACAAACATATACTGTAACCTATGTATTATCAGCAGTAAGGTCTTAAATGCACTAAAACCTCTTTGACCTAACTGTGTTCCCTCTGTGTCCGTGGCCATTTGTATTGAAGTAAATCTGTGTCATTGGATTTTGAAATTAAAAAGCTATTGAATTTCCAGCACTGAATATGTATGCATTGAAAATGTGTATCTGAATGTTTTGACTCTGAATTGAACTCTTTCTTGTGGTGGTTAGCAATGTCGCCTCACAGCAAGAGGGCTGCAAGTTCGAATCTGGGCTGGGGCCCTTCTGTGTGGAGTTTGCATGTTCTCCCCCGTGTCTGCGGTTTCCTCTGGGTTCTCCGGCTTCCGGCTTGTCTTTATGTGCCCTGTGATAGACTGGCGTAATGTCCCAATGTCGGCTGACTTCCTTGGTCCCGCTAATGGAAAATTATCTTTTCACAAGAAAACGGAGGAGAATTATGTCGTTATCACGAGAAACCGGAGGAATTATCTCGTTATCACAGGACAGAGGGATTCAAATGTTTGTAATGTTTATGACTGTTTAGGGCTTCCGTAGTTTAGGGCTTCTGTAGTTGCTGGAATTTACATTAAAAGGAATACTAAGCATGAATGAGAGAGCACAGGTCAGGCTATTGTTAGCATTGTTAAAGCATGGGGATAAAAAATAGGCAAGTATTATTATCATCATCATCATTTAATTCTTTCTTTCTTTTTTCTGAAGGGAATAAGTCTACTGTCTGGTCCACACTCCGGAGTGGAGGGTGGCGGTAATGTACCAAAACACTGGAAGCCAACTGCCGTAAAACACGAAGAAGACGGAGAAGCAGAGTGTCATGGCGGCGCCCTGAATGCTAAATTCCCTAGCAGGTAATACCCAAACCTCTTAACATTTAGAGACAAACAGTCCCGTTTAGCGGAGCACACTGCTATCATGCCTTTCAAGAACATCGTGAAGTGGAACACGAGAGTGTCTGCAGTCTACGCTGTTGGTGTCTGGACCATGGTCGGTTCTTACGCATACTTCAGGTACACAGGTCGTTACGAGGACTTGCCAGGTGGGTGTCAACACACACACACACACACACACACACACACACACACACACACACACACACGCACGCACGCGCACACACACATTTTAGCAGCATTGTTTTACTCTGTATCTTAGTGTGAGTAAGTTAGCATGTTTAGCATTAATGTTTAATCCGAATATATCCCTATAGTTTTAACTGTATCTAAATATCTATATCTAGACTACTTACTACCTACATACTTTTTTAATGGAATTCCATTGCTAGGCAACAGCCTTGGTCCTTGGTGACTTCCTGTCAGATGAATGCCATAAACTAGTACATATTTATAATGTTTGTTAACATCTTAGAAAAGGTCTATATCACGATATAGCAATTTCTCTGGTAATTCAATAAATTAAGTAATTATGAAATAACCACATAGTAATGCCTATTTGTGTAATCTAGCGGGACTAATGTAGCCGAGCGTTTGGGGTTCGCCTATACTGTAGTGATGTAACAAAACAATAAACGAGGCAGAAGACGGGATAGCGTGTCCAGCGATGCAACTCTGCTCCACTTTATTTCTCAGACAGAGAGAGACACAACAGCAGCGGTAAAACCCCGCTTAAACTTCCTCCTTACGGCAACTCAGAGGGACACACCCCCTTTCCACACATAAACACAGAACAGTCTGTTACACTAGTGTGAATATGTTACAAATATACTGAGTATTTTGTGATTTCATTATTCACTTTAGTGCAATAAACTAAAAATAGGTCAAATCAAATTTTCTGAAAATTTTGAGTAAGCTTGTTATTAAGACTTGAAATTACATAATTGTATATCAAAATATCTCGATATATGATTTCATCAAAATAGGATTTAATTAAAAAACAATCCCATTGAATTATTGCCCAGCTCTAGTTCTGTAGTATAAATTAGAGATGCACCGATCCAGTTTTTTTCCAATCAGATACCGATACCCGGGCTGAGCATATCGGCTGATACCTGATACCGATCCGATCCTACTGTTGAATGAATGAACCATCTGTTGCCATGTGAGTGACCGCATCAGGCTTGACATAAATATTTTGCCTTGTTAAAAAGAAGGTAACAAATGAACACAGATGTTATGTACTTAATATTATTTATGAATAAATAACAAAGTGTACATTAGCAGCAAAAATAAAAAAGCAACACTTCCATGTAAAGTGCAACATAAACAGATATTTTAAAATGTAATTTAAAACCCTAACCGGTGTTGCAAACATAGAACTGAAGTGACTCGATTGCTGAAACTGTATTGTTGTGCATGATTAGTTAATTAGTCAATACCGGAGCCAAAATCCAATCCATGTATTGGATCTTTGCATCTCTAGTATGAAGAAAAGTTATTCAAGTAACGTATGTAAATGTATAAGGTACTTGTACTCTACTTGAGTATTTCGGTTTCTGCTACTTTATATGGATTCTCCACTACATTGCAGAGGGACATATTTTACTACATTCCTCTGACGGCCAATGTTACCTTGCAGATTAAGACTTTAAAGGGCTTCAATACAATACCAACAGTTTTACAGTTGTCCGGTTTGCTAGTAAAGTTGAGAATGTTTATTACAGTTTAAATCATTTTCAAATCAGGACAACCCTTCACAGTTGTGACACTGTATATTGCCTCAACCCAGTTTACAGATGTATTCCTTCTAAATCCCTCTTCACTTTACTACTTCCTTACTTAGTGCAACAACAAGAAGAGCTGCAAGATCTAGAAGATCCAAACCAGGTCGTTCAAAAGACTGATCACTCCAAAACCGTCATCGTCTACAAGCAAGACTTTGTCCCGTACACCAGAAGAATCTACAATTTCATCAAATCCTTCAGCAGTGAACCTGGGAGGGAAGACAGTGACAAATAACTTCATCAATGCGATGGACAATGGACGCTGAACTTGTCGAGAGAGAGTTTGTTATAATGAATTGATGCTTTTGTGTGAGGACATTATCTTTGTTTATGATAGAAAGCCCGGGTCTGAGGAAGCTGCCGTTGTGTTTGGATGTTAATTGTCTGTCCCCAGACACATTTTATTATCAATCTGTCAACAATATTCAGTAATTACTGTCAGATTCATCCACACCATTGTCCACAATACAAAGTTCCCACAACTACCGGTACTCATGATGTAGTATAAATAAACTTAATCCCTTCATTATTTAAGAAACACTGTTCTGAAAGTATTTGGAGGTTTCGTGTTTTTTAAAGTTATTTAAATAGATGTTCTCTTTTTCCTGAGTGAAGACTGAGACAACAGTCTTGAAATAAGTTCTACATTACATTATAAGGTGCTTCAAGTATTATTGCTTCTCCAACTGCAGTATCTAAATCGACCTTTTTCACAGCAGACATTTTGACTTGTCACAGCAGGAAAAGCACAGAAGGTACTACAGACATTACTGATGGTTCTGTTCTATTCAAGTGTCCCAGTCAGCCATGAATGAGTGTGACTGGCAGCTTAGTGGACTTCATCCATATATTATTATTATTAACACCTGTGCTTTTCCAACTGTGACACATCGAAGACCTGAGGTGGAAAATATATCAGATTAATATTGCATGGGTGTGTCATACAGTACAAATGTAGGCATAAATTAATTGATGAAATTTGACAAATTGATATTTCTGTCATCTCATCTCATCTTCAACCTCTTATCCGGGGTCGGGTAGCGGGGGCAGCAGCTTTAGCAGGGGACCCCAAACTTCCCTTTCCCGGGCCACATTAACCAGCTCTAACTGGGGGATCCCGAGGCGTTCCCAGGCCAGTGTGGAGATATATCTCTCCACCTAGTCCTGGGTCTTCCCCGAGGCCTCCTCCCAGCTGGACTTGCCTGGAACACCTCCCTAGGGAGGCGCCCAGGGGGCATCCTTACCAGATGCCCGAACCACCTCAACTGGCTCCTTTCAACGCAAAGGAGCAGCGGCTCTACTCCGAGTTCCTCACGGATGGCTGAACATCTCTCCCTATTTCTTTTAGCTTCTTTATTTTTTTTTACCTTTGTATTAAACTTGGTATAAGTAGTTCATTTTCGGTGTAGTTGGAAAAAATCCATAATCTTTCATCATATTGTAAATCAAGTGTTCTGAGAGAAAACTAGAATTCTGCACATGCTCTTGACACGGGCTTGGGCTGGCAACGCCTCAGTTCTCGAGCAGTCTTCGTATAAAGAAAACAAGTACTGAAATCAAATTAAAACTGAATAAATACATATAAGATATAGAAATACATACAAAGTATGGAGGGGAAAAATAAAACACAACAAGAGACAAAGAGGAAAATAGATAATTTGGGGAATTAATACAACGGTACATAATATAGATGCAGATTAAAACAGATCCATCAAATTATGTCACATTTGATCAATTAATAGTTTTGGTACATTTAATGGCACATTACATTTTTATTTTGGCGGGTTAGGTCCTCAAGTATTTGGAAAATCTACTGTAAAAATACACCTTTACACGTGAAAGTTAGTAAATAAAAAAGTAAATATACATGAGTACTATAACTCAAAATAATTTAAGAGTGAAATTCACTTTCATACTTCAGCGTTAACATGTGGTATATGCTCATTATAGGGGTACAATCTTAATCTGCAATGTAACTTCAGTTGTAAAAATAACCAGAAAAAGTACAATACCCACCTTTGAAATTAAGTGGGGTGAATAATACAGTATAATAATATAAGGCAGCATCAATTAAAGCACCCAGGTGAAGTATAAGTACCTCAGAAGTTTTCAGTAATTAAGTTAATAAACACAGTTGTGTACAAACAGCGACTTGTGTCCCAGCAAACCTCCAGAAGACACGGGCCCTTCTCCCGGAAGAAGAAGGGGAGGATGTGTGCTGCGTATTTCCGCCGACAGAGGGCGACGACGTCCCGGGTGTTCAGAAGCTGCGCGAGCGTGCGCCCGAACAACACCAAAACAATGAAAGCTATCATTCAGAGGGTTACCAAGGCGACTGTGAGAGGTAAGCGGCTGTGGTGGGCCCAGCGTCGGCGGCAGACTTTGACGCCTTTGATAATGTCGCCACACCGAGGCTCTCGTATATTAACGGCGCTTACCATGAGTGTTAGCTAACCTAGCTAGGTTAGCATTAGCACTGCCGCTGAAATGAATGAGGCTCTACAGACAGATGGGCGTCCACACACAGAACCGCCGGCTGGGTGTCTCAGAGGAAAGCAGCGAAGGTTATTCCACCAAACAAATGATAAACGTGTCCTCTGGGTGGCACTGACGGCTGAATGACAGCCCTGCCTGCTGGCTCCTTTCCTCCACACCCAGTGATGTCTTTGAGTCTGTCCCCTGTCAGTGTTGAATGAACGCAGCACAAGCGCACTCACTCACCGACCTACTTGTCCTGTTTTCCTACAGTGGGAGAGGAAGAGATCAGCTCAATAGGACGAGGACTGTGTGTACTGCTGGGTATATCAGTGGAGGACACCCAGAAGGATGCGGACTACATGTGAGTGTGTGTGGGAGGGACTTTCAACACTACAAACAACAGCTTGACTGGATTTGAAACCGCTGTTTGTATTAATTCCCCAAATGATCTATTTCCCTCCATATTTTGTATCTATTTTAACAAAAATCCTATATGTATTTATTCATTTTGAATTTGATTTCAGTACTTGTTCACTCTGTTATTATTATACAGGTTACACACAAACAGGCCTGAAATACACACATGCACAAACAGGACCTATATACATGCAATTAATGGAGAGATGTCAGAGCGAGGGTGCTGCCAATGGCTCAGCTGGGGATTTGGTGCCTTGCTCAACAGCACCTCGGCAGTGCCCAGGAGATGAACTGGCACCTCTCCTGCCACCAGTCCACACTCCATTCATGGTCCACACAGGGACTCGAATCGGTGACCCTCCGATTCCCAGCCAAGTCACCTGAGCTACTGCTGCCCTCTTTGCTGATTGTTCCAATCTGTATCTCTGGCAACATTCCCTCTCTAAATGTAAATTTAGGCTTGTAGTGTAAGGGCAGGTACGGGTCACAGGAATAGGGGTGTTTCACTCATCATTGAAAAACTGATGCTTATTATCTGGGCAACATTCTCTGACAGCAGTCAAGTTGCCATTGTGAATTTGTTGTGATGCAACATTAAAGCAGGAGATGACCTACTCTGTGCTCAAAGTGATGCTCAGAGATCGGTTAACTGGCCACCCAGCTCTTTAACGCATCCCCCTAAAATAACCCAAGAATCATGGCTCTTTAGTGACTGTTCACTCCAGTCAGTTGAGTCCTCCCAAATTTTACACTATTTAATGAGGAATTGAATCAAACACAAACCTCTTGAAATGTTTACAACCCAACAACAACATAGAACTCTACATAGGCTGCCAAATGTTATATAACTTGCAGCAATTAGTTAATTTGTATCATCAAACATCAACCGTGGGACTGAGTGAGCCACAGTCAGTCTGAGGTTGTGGATCAGGTTACATCGGGGTACATGGGGAATCATGCTAGAGAGCTGATTGACAGTCAGTCTGAGTCAGGGCTCATAAGAGCCTGCTTCACCCCGAGAAATGACCCACACTAGCTCAAGTTATTAACCCACCACTCATGTAACTGATTCATAGCAATATCTGACTGTGCTTTGGGTAGAAGGTTACTACATGTTTCAAATCCATTCCTTAATCCTCAAATGAATGTGAGGTTATTTGACCCTGTTTAGCACCCAGGATGAATAGCCTACAGCTTCTTCTAGTCTATTACTCGAGTGGAGAGGGCCACTAGAGACAGAGACCCACCGCATGGCTGACTCGGCTCCAGCATGGTCCTGTCACTGTATGAGTGGATCAGGAAGACTCACTCAATCATAAACTCTATGTCCACACAGGGTTGAAGATAATATTCTCCTATAGATTCACGGTGCACATTTATGCACTCACTTAAGTGGCTCGTGAGTGGCTGCATTAACTGTAGATTACATTGTAGGAACAAGTTTCATTAGCGTTCGGGTGAATTTGACTCAAGTGACTCAACCCTGATCATATAAGTGACTCAGAATAACCTGAATCCTTAAAATGATCCGGGTTGACCATCACTACTCAGAGCTCAACAACAAAGACTGTATATGGATGCATGCAAATTGATGAGCAAGGAAGTAAAGAATACAAACACATCCTTGTATCTCTGTCACGTTCCGTGTTGATGTTCATGTCTTAGCATGAAAAGCAACCCATGTCTGCCTGGAAGATAGAAAACCAGGCTGTAAACATTTGGTATACTATGAAAAACGTTCTGCATCCACGGGATAAAAGATGTAGAAATCCCATGTTGTCCCTTGAAGTAAAACTAGTGAGGTCTCTGCCAACACTGACCACATTGATCAGAGTGATTGTCACAGTTTCAGACAGCTTGTTTCCTCACTGGTTTTCCCTGTGTGTTTTCAGAGTGCGCAAGATCCTGAACCTTCGCCTGTTTGAAGACGAGAACGGGCGAGCTTGGAGCAAAAGTGTCATGGACAAGGACTTTGAGGTGCTTTGTGTTAGCCAGTTCACACTGCAGTGTATACTGAAAGGCAACAAGCCAGACTTCCACTCAGCCATGCCTGCAGAGCTGGCCCAGCCCTTCTACAGTAGCATCCTGGAGAACATGAGGAGTACTTACAAGCCAGAGCTCATTAAGGGTGAGTGAACCCACAACTTTGATCCTGTTACTTTTGGTTGCACGTTGCGATTATGCAAGCTCACTTCAGACCCCTCTACCTGACAAACCTACGTCCTGTCATCATCACCTACATGGGCTGCAGCGTTTTGTCTAAATGCTCGCTCCATGCTACCGCAGCTCATTTTATTTTGTTTTGTTGTTTGGAAGCAATACGGGCAACACTTAATGGAGCGGCAGTATTTATTCTGCTCAACCACACACTACATACACAATGAGCACTAAGATCTTCTGTAGGAGCTTCCCTGCTCTTATAAGATGATGTTAGCCTGACAGAACTTCCTTCAATTGGTCTGAAAGTCTGAACCATACAAAAAATGCTTTCACACTAGAGACGAACCAGACCAGGGTTCAGTTTGAGCCAGACCGAGACCTCTTTCTGTCAAACCATGGGCCGGGGGAGTTTTCAGACCTGCATTTTTGGTTTGCATCAAACTTAAGTTAGAAAGTCCAGACCAAATGAGGTAGGCATCAAAGCGCCCTCAGCCATCTTTACAGTTTCCCTTTAAAGTCACAGTGCACACTGCACAGTGGCATGTTCCTGCTGCTTTGGACTTTAGAGGTGAGCTTGATCGTTTGATTAATTTCACCATTGTTTCCCCACAGTTTTTATGAAACATTTAAATGTCCCAAGTTGTAAAAAGTGAGATTTCCATCCTTATGAATATAAGGATGTAAAAGTATCAAAACTGACAGTCAGAGAAATGCACACAACTTATTCAGAAACTGTGCCTTTAAACGAGCCGTCAGGACCTGTGTATCGTTGTGATGTCACAACTATACTAAGTGTTAGTGCTTTAACAGTCATTCCCCGGCTGTAGAGACAATGCAGAGGAGAGCGCTCAGATGGAGAACCTGTAAACGCGGATGTGTTTTTTTAACATTAAGGCATGTAAATATGTTCTAGCAGTAACCCAAAGTACGTAAGTATGAACCCGATAATGAGGATAATGTGTTCCCTTTAGGTCTGATATTGAGTTGCTGATATCCAGTGTTTATTTTAGGACAATATGAGGGATTTTATGGAATCACAGTTCAAAAATAGTAAGAATTTCAGGATCGGAAGGAGAGGACAGTTTCAATAAGAGTCCCTGGAAGTTGGAGGACAACCGGCTAAAAACAAAACCTGGTTTGTTTACGGCTACTTGTGTTGAGGGTCACTATTATCGCCACTCCCTTATAAGGTTGGATCAGTGCCCCCTGCTATTTAATTGCCTGTACCCCCATCTCAGTGTGCGGTTAAAGCTTGTTTGGGGGTGGGAGGTGCGGATTATCGGGGCAGTGACGCCTCGCTGGTGACGGTGGCAGTGAATTGGGTCAGGCCAGCAGGGAGCAGGTGCGGAGAACACCTTGTCCCAGCAAGGGAGGCATAAGACTTCCTAATTAGTCCCCTCTCCCATCTCCACCACCCACCACACTCCAGAGAGGAAATATGATGATGCGGCACTTTTCCACCACGGCCCACAGCTTCATTGTGCAGATGGTGTCATTAATCTCACGGACTCAGTGGAAGAAAGGAGAACATTTAAGTTGGAACTTCCTGTCCTCCTGCAGACTTTTGTCCCCAATGTCTCTTAAGGCTCAACGTTATCTTCTGTCCTCATAAAAGATTGACTGCCAATGCCACTTGTGTTTACTGCCTATTTATATTAGGATGTGATGTCATTTGGGATGCACTGGGTTATTTAGTCAGCTGTGAGCAAACTGTCTTTGATTTTTAATCCATAAAGGACAGAAAAGAAAAGAAAAGCAGGGCTCAAAGTGCAAAAGCTGCCTTGAATGAGCCTTATAAAGTTGGGGCTAAACCAGTTCCATTAAGACGGGTTCAAGCGTCTGCACACTGTGCTGAAGCAGCCCGAAAGGTCTAACAGGTATCAAATGGACGGGCAGCAGTGGTCAAGAGAGAGCTGTGATGTTCACAGCCACAGAACAACACTTTAATATCATAAACATATTAAAGAATCTCTGTGGGGTCTCAGTGTATAGTGGAGGGTGGAGCTG
The DNA here is from genome assembly GCF_963691815.1 of Echiichthys vipera. NCBI lineage: Eukaryota > Metazoa > Chordata > Actinopteri > Perciformes > Trachinidae > Echiichthys > Echiichthys vipera. Next base: position 30,930,147 of record NC_139827.1, on the reverse strand, counting down.
TATGTTCTGCCACCCTTTGAGCATTTTTTTAATGCATTTAAAGTGTAATTCCGGTGCAAAATCATCCCATGGTCTTTTTTCGTCACTAAGATACATCAAATAAGCCATCGAGACAGTTTTTTTAGTGTAACAACTATTAACGGAGAAATCCAGGAGAGTGGCTAACAGCCGGACGTGGCTAACACGGATTAGCTGGGGGCAGCACGGTGAAGGCATTCAAATGTCTTTATTTAACCACTAATACTGCTCAAGATAACACCAAACCTCTGCAATAGCATGAGAAGACTCCCTACACATAAAAAGAAGCACCGTAGGGTTCGCCAACAACGTAGTTAGTGAACCCAGACTTTGGTTTTTTGAAAGATTTACCTACTGGCCCCTGTACCACCTACTCTCATAGTAAAGTCCATTCAAGTGGATTATCAAAGTCAATCCCAAAGGAAGGAGCCCATTGTTGCCTTGTTTTCTGTGTAAGGACTCTTCTCATGCTGCTGCAGAGGTTTGCTGTTACTTTGAGCAGTATTAGTGGTTAAAAAAGTCATTTTAATGCCTTCCCCGTACTGCCCCGAGCTAATCAGTGATAGCCACGTCCGGCTTTTAGAGACTTTCCGGGGTTTCTCCGTTAATAGTTCATAGATGAAAAAAAATGTTATTTGATGTATATATGTGTCGAAAAATACCATGGGATGATTTTGCGCCGGAGTTACACTCTAAGGTGATTTTCTTTAAACAGTGGTTAATGAAGTCAAATGATATGGAAGTATGGCAGAAAGTCAAGTAAAACCATCTATTTCTCATCGGGTGAGTGTTACAGGACCCTTGACCAAGTTAGTTTGTCAGTATAAATTGCCATAGTAACTGAGCTTGAAGCATGTTGAATTTTCTTTATAGAACCGAATTTACTAAAAATGAGTCAGCCTGGCTTATTTGGTAATCTTCCTTTAAGGGACAGGCCTCAGGTCTCATTCAGCTTTATAAAATGTCTCTGTTTGTCTTGTGTTCTAGATGGGAAGTTCGGGGCTTATATGCAGGTCCACATTCAAAACGACGGACCGGTTACCATTGAACTGATGTCCCCTACTGGCCCCACGGACCCCAGACAGGTACATTATTGAGCATGGAGTAGTTCAACAAAAACATCTTTATTCAAGATCCACTTATTAGTCATCATTGGATGACGTTAGCTCAGTTGTCATGGAGATGGCTCAGTCTCCAGATGCAATTTAAAGCTAAAAAAAAAGCGGGGAAACCGACCTTGAATTAAGATTTTTTGTTTTGTCAAAGGGTCACTGAGTTTTACTGAGAGTAATATATTTTCAAAGTGAATATGTAAATTGAACATCAGTTCTCATTTATTCTGCCACTGTAAGACACAACTGGAATACATGCATAAAGTGTCAAGTGTTTCTTATCACTCATATTGAACCACTAGGTGGTGATATATGCTCTTCTGTTGTGTGCAGTGGCTCTTGCTTCACATCACCCATAGAGCGTTTTTTTAATGAGACTACTGATTTGAGTAAGAAACATGGATAGAATTTAGGAAATTGTGAATTGTTATTATTATTGTTTCCACTAACACCTCATCTATTTAAATATGTAGGTGTAAATATCACATCAGATATGCGGCCAACTGACTTTTGAGGCCAATACTGATATGGATATTGCATAGTTTATATATATATGTATATACTTTATATATTAAAACTTACATAAACACATAGCCCAAAACGCATACAACATGTTGTCCCTCAGCAGGACATTTTACAGTTGAAAAATAAGTCTAATCCATAACTTGAAATATAACCGTAAACTGTAAACTTGACTGGATATAAAATGATCACCCATACCAAATAAATATGAAAATAAGATTAATTGCATACTATTCACAGATCTTTAAACTGTGGAATTTCAGAATAAATGGTCAAAATACGGCATTTCAGAATGTTTGTAAACAAAAGGCGTCACGATACTTCCGGGTGGCAGAACGCGAGCGGCTCTACTGACCTGAAGCGATCCAGCCGGCTACTGTAAACAGTGTTACATGGTTTAAAACATTTTCGCTGATCTAAAATTAAAGCATTAATTGGAAGAGTACTCTGGTTCACACAATATAGTAGGACGTGGGAATGCACCTTTAATGATGGTTGCCAAGAAGAAGTAGTTCTAGTGTCATGTAGGCTACTGATCAAATGTCAGTGGAAGACATAGGAAAAGCCAAACATAGCATGCTGATGGATGACTGCTGCATACCACCGTTTCATCATCACTGCACATTTAGTTTGAGTAGTTAAGTAGTGCTAGGCTACAGCGCACTATCCATTTAACCGTCAAAGCACACGTTTGTGCCATCCGATCCGAGCAACAGAAAACGATCATAGCCTTTTTAGTTAGATAACAGAGAAATAGATCATCTACCATGGCCTTACAGATTGTGTCAAACAGCAACTGTCACTAAAAAACTCAATGGTAGGCTGTTGCTCATTTAGTTATGTTAATAAACTAGCCTTTAGGTTACATCTACTTTTACCAAGGTATGCATTTAATTTGATGCTATCTCCTGAATGAATCAGTCCCTCAAAGATCATATTAACTACGCCTGAATTTCCACCTCGTCTGTTTTTGAAACAACTTACCTGTTGAAATGTAGATTTGGCTACGCCTGTGGTTTGTTTACTAGTGGTGCCATCGTAGAACGCTTCAGCTTTTGCCACCTGGAAGAACGTGTATAATTGTTGTGCCCGCCATGGTGGATTGTTGTGTGTATATACTGTACAGTAAATAATGTATTCATTTTTGAGATTCTAAGAAGTAAGGCAGCTACTTGCCTACATGTATAATTGTATCTATGTCAATAGCACTTTTATTTTTGAGGTCACTGAGAATTGAGACATACTAAAAAATTGTGCAAGTTAAGCATGAACACATTAACATTTGGTCATAGATTTGCCTTTGTGTGTTTACATTATTGCAATCAGTTAATACCTTTTTCAAAAAAAAAGAAATATAATCTTATGTTTTCATGCCATAGTTTGCCACTTCGCCTTTTTTAGCTCACAGAGGACTGGAGTAGATCCTGAGGCATTTACTAAATTAAAAAATCGATTTTGAATCGTTTTGAACTGAAATTCGATTCTGAATTGAACCGGGCCCCAAGGATCAGAATCGAATCATGAGACCCCAAAAATTCCCACCCCTAATCTATATCTTTGATAAGGTAACATTTCATTTAGATTTGCAGATTTATTGAACAGGGTCTACATGTCTACATTTGATGAGTGCACATTTCTGACATTCCCTGTTGTTTCTGGAAACTTGGATGAAAAAGAAGTTTAAAAACTTAGACCATAACAACCATGTTCGTAAGAGTGATGTGGGCCATTGCCACTTCTTTCATAGGTTGTAAAGGTGGACTGATTCACTGTGTTCTCACTTAGTCACCCCTATGGCACAGCTGAAAGCCCCCCAATTTGGCTTAGTCAGGTACCAGTGTGTGTGGGGAACAATGCGTTGTGTGTGGGCGTCAGATGATTGGTGGCACATGCCCACATATACAGGCTTTGGAGAGCTGAAACTGTATACTGAGATCAAAAAGGATTTAAAGTGAAATCCCGGTGTACAATCATCCCAGGGTCTTTTTAGGCAAATTGGGTCATCAAATAAGCCATCAAGACAATTTTTTGTATGAACTATTAACGTAGATTTTCAGGAGAGGCGCTAACAGCCTGCAGTGTCTAACACTGATTAGCTTGAGGCGGCGAGTTGAAGGCAGTAAAAAGTATTTTTTAACCACTAATACTGCTCCAAAAAACACCAAACCTCTGCAGTAGCATGATAAGAGACCTTACACATTAACCGAAGTCCAACAACGTAGTATGTAAACACAGAGTTTATTAAAAAAGTGTTTTGAAAAACTGGCCCTGGCCCTGGTACAAGCTGCTCCATTCAAGTCAATTACCAAATAAAATCCAAAAGGAAGAAGCCCATCGTGAACGTTGTGGGTTGTGGCAAACACGGTAATCCCTCTGCCTAAGGGTCTTGATCGGCGTGAAAAGTTTCTGGGTTGTAAGCTTTCATTTTTGTTTCACAGCCAGGAAAGACACAAACATGAACCATTCTGTATCTCTTCACTTCAAGTTGCAGGCTATTTGGCTTAACCCGTGCCTGCACTCACTGTGCGTCTTCTGGCAACATACGACCCCTGACCCCTGAGATCTGCGTAGTGTTTGGGTGAAGCAGGGAAAGATGCTGTGTGGGACTTTTCTAAACCTTGTACCATCTATTATTAACTTATATTTCTCCAAACTGCCAGAAACCACAACATTTACGTGTTTTGTTGGAATAAATCATCAATGGGCTCCTTACTTTTGGATTGTTTTTGGTAATAAAAACTTGAATGGAGCAGCTGGTACCGGGACCAGTAGGTAAGTCTTTCAAAACACTCTTTTAATAAACTCACACTAAGTGTTCACATACTACGTTGTTGGACTTCTGTTAATGTGTCAGGACTCTTCTCATGCTTCTGCAGAGGTTTGGTGTTATTTGGAGCAGTATTAGTGGGAAAAAAAGACGTTTTAATGTGTCCAACTCGCCGCCCTGAGCTTATCTGTGTTAGCCGCAGCAGGCTGTTAGCGCCTCTCCGTAAAATCTACGTTAATAATTCATACATGAAAAAAATTGTCTTGATGGCTTATTTGATGACCCAATTTGGAATTAGGAGTGGAGCCTCTTTCCAAAGAATTTAACAAACGATCTTTGAACACAAGACAGAATTAACATGTCGTCGTGCAAAAAAGATAAAATAACATAAGGCTATATAGTGTGCTTACTAAAAGGACAAGGTATAGAGCTGTTCTATAGGAAAGGGATCCTTAAATGACTCCTGTTGTGATCTGATGCTATTCACAAAAAAACAATTGTTCTTATAATGACTAAATTCTCTTCAGTTTTGATATAACTGATGCTATTGTAACACCTATGCTAACCTCTTTAGGAGCATTGTTTTGAACGAACATTTGCCTCTCTGAGTCGTCGTCATCCCCCTTATCTGCCAGTAGCTCCTCACAGGATGCTGTTTGGTCTGACCTGCTGGTGGTTTGGACACAAGTGTTCATGTTTAGATAATAAAACACAAAAACTCTTGCCAGAATCGCTTCCCAACCACCTATACTGTTCTTAGGTCAAAGTCTAACATGACAATTGCACAAGACTTGAGCAAATCTTGGGTTACCATCTAGACATGACCAAGACAAACGCATTAAGAATCCAGCTGCTGTGCAAGTTAATTAAATAGTTTAAATACCCCAATCTAGAATGAAGTGGTGGACAGAGAGCCATGCCTCTAGCATATTAAAAAAAGGATGCTTCTGGTATTGGTACCAAAACTTATGGAACCACTGGATTAATCAATAATGAGAATGTGTTTTATGTCTATCTCTTTTTTTGTGTCAATGGTTTTATGAATAAAACCACATTTCTACAATGATGGTTCACTTCCCCTCTAGCTATCTTTTTATTAAACCATCATTTGTATGCATGTATCTCAGCCTCTTATTCAAGAAGCAGTTCAAATATCCGCTCTCCCAAGTCAATTCTGGTCACTTCTGTGGAACCTGGCCAACGTCCTTATGTTTTGGCTAAGAGCCGGCTTTGGCTTCTCTCCCCTTAGTGGGCTTGGCTTGCTAGCCCAAAGGGAGGGATATTAAGCAGTCCTCAGAATTTCAATCTTGTCTGTGTGGGATGTTTTGCTGTGGGGGCCGAGGAGCCAAAGCCAAGGCTGAACATGAGGGATAAAAGGCCAGCCAATAGGCTAAGCTTGGCACGGGGGGGTGAAGCAATGGCCAACAGACACTGTTCCTTTCTTTCCATGAATCAGGGATTTAGTCCACTGCAGGGTCAAGCGGCGAGCAAACAATGGTGTTATCCAGAGCAATGAAAATCATCCTGTTTGGATGTTCTCTTTAGGACACGGAACCACTGGGGGGGAATGCAGAGGGGTCTTTTTCTGGAGTTTGTGCTTGTTCATCTGACAGTTTGCGCATTTTGTTTCGGGCTCTGGGCTGAAACCCAACATATACATAGATGATGTGATGTTTGATCAGGTCAGGTCAGGTTTTTATCAGTATTCGATTATCAACAAAGCCAGTCGGCCTGGTTTGATACTACAGCGTGTTAATGGGTTCAAATGGGAATAACACAGATTTTCTTTGCCCTCTGTAAATAATGCAATGCCTTACGCAATGCTTTGGATTTTAAGATGACATTCAGTTCATAAATATTTTCCCGGCAGCCATTAAAGTTTAAGCACCTGTGTTTACAGAGTACCTACTTCATCATTACTTTTGGGGTGCTTTATGGACCGTGAAGAATACAATGAGAAAAGGAGGAGTTTGATTGGAGTAGTGACTGGAGGTGCTGAGTGGCACTGGGAAGACTTATTTTGGAGTGTATGCAGTCACAACAATAGACTCATTGAAGTGATCATATGACAACCCAAAATAGCTCAAAATGAGGAGAGAATAGAAGTGGTTGTGCATCCACAAAGACAATTCAGATGTGGAGTGCCTGTCTGTGTCACTGATGTGTGTCTCCTTCATTATTTAATTAATTTAACTAATTCATACATGTTTGGACCTTTGGGTGAATACTGAACATACTGCAAATGTCAGGATCTGCAAGTCATGATGCAGCATTTTCATGGTGTTGGCCCAGTGAGCCACCAGGAATGTTAGGCTGGAAAGCTTTTAGGGCACACTCACACTGTCCGTCTGTACCACAATCACACAAGTTGCGCATATCGTATGGTAACACAACTAACCTTTTGAACCACCTAAAGAGACAGCCTCCTAAATGACTGAGAGTGAAACAGTGAGGAGACCAGCCACCACACAGCCAGCAGAGGCAACAGGCAGCTAAAATGTTAAATGTCCATGCCAGGCCTGGATGTGGCGCTGTAACTGCCACAGAAATACACCAACAAAGAGATGAAGAGACGGGGAGACGCTGTGTAGAATACAAAGATCGGAGAGTTTCTCGCCAAATCTGGAGACTTCCCAGATCCTCCTCCATCCTAGATAGAAATGTGTCACTGTTCCTGGTGTTAGTGGAGACTTTTGTGCTGTTTTGACTCTGATGCATCAAACACTCAGAAGTTAGTGTCCTCAACGAGCAGAGGGTGCTGCTGGGAGCCCCTTCCCCGTCCCAAAGCATTCACAGGCGGGCACTTTCTCGATACATTTTTAGCGAGACTTTTCACACCTTCTTAGCAACTTTACTTTTTAAAAGCTACTAGCAACCAATCTAGTGACTTATTCAGACCATCAGGGAAAAAGGAGAAGCATATGGTTGACCTAATTCATTCCCATGCATGTGGCTCAGAGCAGTATACAGTCTATGGGTCCGTCTCACACAGCTGCCCCTCATCACATGCAATCAGCGGCATATACAGTGCCTTGCAAAAGTATTCACCCCCCTTGGCATTTTTCACATTTTGCTGCCTTACAACCTGGAGTTAACATGGATTGTTTGAGGATTTGCATCATTTAATTTACTGAACAAGGGGACAACTTTGAAGATTTTTTTTATTTATTTTATTGTGAATCAAACAACAAATAGGACAAAATAACAGAAAAAAGTTAATGTGCATAACTATTCACACCCTTAAAGTCAATACTTTTTAAAGCCACCTTTTGCGGCAATCACAGCTCCAAAGTTGCTTTGGATAAGTCTCTATGAGCTTCCCTCATCTTAACTTCTTCAAGTTGCATAGTTTGCACAACAGCAATCTTTAAGTCATCGATTTTCTATCGTATTGCGGTCTGGGCTTTGACGAGGCCATTGCAACACATTTACATGTTTCCCCTTAAACCACTCAAAAGTTGCCTTAGCGGTGTGTTTGGGTCATTGTCCTGTTGGAAGGTGAACCTTTGTCCTTGCCTTAAATCCCGCACAGAGTGGTACAGGTTTTACTCCAGAATACCCCTGTATTTAGCACCATCCATCTTTCCCTCAGCTCTGACAAGTTTCCCAGTCCCGGCTGCTGAAAAACTACTGAAGAACATGCACACATAATGATTGTGCCACCACCATGTTTCACTGTGGGGATGGAGTTCTTTTGGTGATGTGAGGTGATGGGTTTTCGACAGACAGCGTTTTCATTGATGCACGAAAAGTTCATTTTTAGTCTCATCAGACCAGAGCACCTTCCTCCATACATTTTGTGAGTCTCCCACTACTCTCATTTTCTCTTTCACTGTTAATCATTGACATCGTGTTTGAAAAAGCTGTAAAAGCAAACGGTGATGAACGTAAGCTACATTGAAGTTATGTAGCGGAACATAAATGTTGGCTGTCTAAGGGCCTGTCTCCATGGAGTGTTTTTCTCTGGCAGAAAGGCGCTGCCCTGGGCACTTGGAAGCGCTTACCATGGGTTTTGTTTCCAAGAAAGCAACATTAACGTTAACTAGGTTACTAGTTTAATGCTACATTAACATGGGGTTAACTACATAGCTAATAAGACTCATCAGAGATTTTCAGTGTCCGGCTGATCTGCACCCACAAATGAGCTTTTCCGTCTTTAGTGTGATAGTTTCCTGAGCAGGAGCAAGAGTAACGACACCAGCGCTTGCCTGAAAAGTTCAGAGATTTCAAACTAGAACAAAAAAAGTCGTAGTGCTCTGGGTGTAGCGTCTTTTCTCTGGGTGACCTGACCTCACATGCTCTCTCCTCATCAGAAAAGAAAAAAAAATGCTTTGTTGACACTCAGCCTTAAGCATCAGTGGTAAATGTCAGATCTATTTTTTTTCTAGGCTCTCTATTTTATATAGAGTGCATAAAGAACACATACAGCATCAAAGTTCAGGCACGTTCTCTGGGGGGAAAAAAGCATTACTGTAAAAAGTAGATGAGGCAAGTTCAATGTAAACTTGGACCCTTGGGTAGCAATCAATGTACCCATGTATGGATATTTCTTTTAACTCCTTTTCCTCTACAGAGGCACCCAAATGCTCTAAGGGGCAATTTTAAGGCACAATCCAAGCGTCGTTATTTATTATTCCTGGCACGTGTCCTATAGAAACCAGTTCTTGTCCTCTCCTTTGATATGACCGTACATGTTAAGGGCACACGAGTTGTTCTGTTAAGCTTTCCTGGTTCTTGTGTTTCCTCAGCTGTCAAAGCAGGAGAAGCAGCAGCAGAGGAAGGAGAAGACGCGCTCCAAGGGCCCCTCAGAGTCGAGCAAGGAGAAAGGCGCCATGCGTTCCCGACAGGACCCCAACGCCAGTAGTGGAGCAGATGGGGATGTGTCATCAGAGAGGGAGTCCTAGGTCAGCAGGGTGAGGGAGCCCAGGATACATACACAAACATACATAAACAAATGCAGTCACACGACAGTTTTCTTAAAATTAGATTTAGATTTAAAAAATCCCAATGCATTGCCTTGTTTACAAACATAATCATTCATGTTGTAAAGGCTAATCTTGTCATGCTAATTATAGTTATTATTCAGTATATTTGATGAGATATAGTGTAACTTCAAAATACTTTTTATTTATTATGATTTAGTGCCTTCTGCTTTACAAGAAAACAAAGTCTTTCACCCTCTTACAGAGTTGCTCTTCATTACCATAATATGTCGCTGTCTATTTATAATGTCTGTCAAAGTCACTTTTCCATAAAAACAATGTCTGCAGTACTTCAGATTAAGTAACATTTGACATGCAGTTTAAGCTGCATTCTGTGTCTTACTCTTCACAAAAAGTCTTCAGTACACACAAGGTTTATATGCACAGAGAGATATTAAGAATTAACCTTAAGTATAAGTTAATACTACTTCTACCACTTTGTGCAAGTGAAGATTTCTTTCTGCATGAATTTGCCACTTAGGGGCAGTGCATCAACCTGAAAACACAATACTGACATATTATCACGTTGCAGTTTTACTCACCCAGCAGACAGAACAACATGAGCGTTCGTTTGAAGTCTTGTTTGTGTCCACCTGATTAATTTAGATCCAATAGTCCCTCGCTTTTTAGCTCTATTCTGGTCTCCACCAGCTCCTGAGGGAAATATCTGACTTTTAAGCTGCCAAATGCTCCACTATGTTCACCAGCTCGTCCCTAACTTTGTCTGTCTGCTGTTTGGTGCTGAGCAGGTGCAGGGTTTATCAGAGCTTATTTGCTGAGAACAGCTGGCTGCTGTAGCTGGAACAAGGTTGATGAGAGCAGAGAGAATGGACCAAAACAGCAGTTTTCGACCATAAAACCAAAACTTGATTTACAGTTGTTTTGTCAGACGCTTTGGTACACTTCTCAAATCATCCTGGACATTTGCAAAACAGTAAGTGCATTTCTCAAAACAGTTCGAACAAATAGCCAAACACCATGTCTCCTGCTCAAAATCCTTAGTTCATCTTTCAAAAGTAAATGTCTGTGTCAATGATCATGTCAGTCTCATCAGAATGACAAGTCTTTTTGTCATTGCGTACGGTCAAATTATTTAGTCATGTTGTCAATATAACAGTGTACTCTGGAGGGTTTTTCTGATGTAAATGATGGCTAAAGCTCTGATGACAATTATTGTAAATTGTAAGAACACAAAGAAAAAACAAAATTAGAAATGTGAATATAGGACAGTCTCCTGAGGGAAAGCTGTACATGCAGCGCTTCTGGAATGACAGTGCAGTCTCCGTACACCTCCTGACGTCCCTGTCTGTCGGGCCACAAACGCTTGTCCACACATTTCCCTTCGTTAGAGGAAGTCAAGATTCACCTGGGAGCAATTTACCATTTCAGGACAGATTTAGAAAAACAAGTCTAATGGAAATATATGGAAATATGCTCCACATATTATGACAACTTGTTCAACCATTTTGCATGTAAAGACTTATGGGATGAACTAATGCCTAAATGTTGTGGGGGTGAGACTATTCAACAGAGACCCTTATAATACATTTTGATCAACATGACAATTGATAATGTAGGAAACAGCAGAGAATTGTACAGAATCGTTTGCATGCCTGTACCAAAGCATATTTATATATATCGGCTTTTTTTGATGTGCACAAGTGACACAATGATGTGAAGACTGAACAAGTGCTTTTGAGATTTTCAACCCCGATCTGAGAAATGGACCAAAGTAACTGAGAAAAACTGTAAAAGATTCTGAAAAAGCTCTGTAGAGCTGCGGGGAGATTAAACAAGAGAAACGCCCTTTACATTAAACAGTATTTCTTTCCACGATGAATATAACAATATTGATATACCATAAATAGTGTTTATGTGTAACTTTAATAAAAAAATTGTGTAAATTAGCCAATTTTTATTTTTTCCTGATCTGTTCTAATACAAATTTCAAAGCAAAAAAAGCCAAAATAACACGCATTATCACGGCCTTAAATGTTTGATTACTTTATGAATACAGTTGACTTAAATTATATAATAACATATGTTACCTTCAGCATGTGAGCAAATAAGAATATTCCAGATTTGATGTCTGAACAGGGCTTATTATATTTTCTCTTCTCCTATACTCCTATACTGTCATTAATACATGTAAAGTGTATAAAGTGTATCAAATTGATATTGATATTTGGGTTCATGTTTTTAATTTTATTTATTCAATTTGTAAGATGCAGTACAGCCTAACTTCACCTTCCATTTGTATGAGTATTTCCTCCTGCTTTTGTCGCATTTGGCTCACTTAGTATATTCCGTTAGTGTGTTATGTTTTAATCCTTGTCTTAATTTTCACTATACATATTTCAGTAGCATAGTTGGAGCTGAGACCTTAACATTTACATTACCAACGGCTGCTCCCTTGTAAATGTTGTGCATTAGATACACACAAGCCTTCAACTTTGGATACAGTCTGATAGACACTTTGACTGACATTGGCAGAAACCCTAACCCTAAACACACAACTAACAATATTCTGTATATTTACATCAGCCTTTTTTCAAGAGACGGACTTTGTTTTCTGTCTTTTGCACAGTTTTGCACGAATACAGTTGTCCCCCAAAAATAGTTCTCAACATAGATGTCTGTCAATTTTCCAAAGGGGAGTTAAGCTCGTGACTTTTGGGGATTGACATTTTGATAGTGAACTTATTTGAGGGGAAATAAACATGTCTTTTTAATCCGTAACTGGCAACCAGTCTTGGCCAGCTCTCCCACAAAAAAAGAGACTTCAATTTCAAGGGACTTCCTGGTAAAATAAAGGTTGAAGGGGAAAAAAAGAAAAGCAATACTAGTTCTTATGGCATGTTTCGGAGTGTTCCCATTTAAATGAACTTTGACCATGCACCACATTGAGCAGGTACTTTGGGAGCATCCCATTAGGGCTGCCCCTCTTGATCAATTAGTTGACTTATCGATCGATTTGGTGTTCGTCCACTAAGATTTCTGTTAGTCATTTTTAATGCTTTTTTCATGCTGAATGACTTTTTTTTTTTTTTTTAAATCAACTAATCAATTTGTTGACAAAATGGCGCGAGTGTTAGTCGACAAAGGATTTCTGTAATCAAGGAAAGCCCTACATCCCATTAAATAGGACCCTCTTCATGTGCATTCTCCCATCACATGTCTAGCCAACAGTCTACATGCTTTTTTGGAAACTTTTGATCATATTCTTGGAGTGAATACATTTTGCATGATATTTGAGGATACCAGCAGACAGGTACCCAAAGCAGAGTCAAGTTTATAACTTGTTTATAACTAGGGATGCTCGATATTGGCTTTTCTGCCGATATCCGGTATTCCGATATTGTCCAACCCTTAATTTCCGATACCGATATCACCAGATACCGATATCGCCCGATACCGATACATGTAGCCTTTTTACACCAAAATTCATCACATATCACCTATTATGGAATTAACACATTATGCCTAATTTTATTGTGATGCCCCACTGGATGCATACATAAATGCAACACGGCTTTTCAAATGTAAACACAGTCAGTACAAAATAAGTTATTGAAAAAAGTGCCATTCATTTAATTGTTTGTGTTTTTAGAGAGAATATTTTGCCTCAAACACACTACAGACAACATCACAACAAGGAAGATGCATAGCTTCAGTCCACAGTAGTAAACAAACATAGTTTTCTTTTTCCAGACTGAGTAAAGACTGAGCCGTATCTTGGCAAATAATACAATCAATAAATCAGCAGTTAAGCTCAACATGCTAACCTGTATTGGATCTAACGGATACAGCACCAGAAATTAGCTTCTCGACGTGACTGTAAACAATGCTGTGCAATTCAGGTAAGCACTGGTCTGAGAAATACTTGCGACTGGGCGTTATACAGACATAACGGGGCTCGAGGAACTCCACGCGTTTGGTGAATCCGGCATCCTGAACGATAGAAAAAGTTTGTTTCTCGGTGTCGGCTGGTGCTTCTTTTCATCACTTTGCTGCACAGATGTAGCGTTTAACTCCGCATGATTCTTCTTGAGGTGGATGATCAAATGTGATGTATTAAAGGAAGACGCCTTGTTGCCTCCTCTCATAACTAACGCCTTGCAGTCATTGCAAAGCGCACATTCACTGTTAGTAGATGACACTTGGAAATACTTCCAAACCACGGACATCTCATGCACCGGGAGAGCTGAAGCTTGTTAGCCATGGTTAGCAACCTACGAGTGAAGCGTGTTGTTGTTGTTATACGTCATCAAGCACGCGCCTGTAAACGGCCCGTGTTGCATTCAGGTACACTCGGAAATGCTGAAGCCTACGGCCCGTGTTGCATTCAGGTACACTCGGAAATGCTGAAGCCTACAGAACTAACATCGGTTGTAAAAACCTGATACCGATAATTCCCGATATTACATTTTTAACTCAATATCGGCCGATAATATCGGTGGGCCGATATTATCGGACATCCCTATTTATAACACCTTCTGCTCGTTTTTGCTAGCTAGCTGTTACCATTTGGGATGAGGCTTGATTGAGAATTTCAAGTGAGGAGTTTTTATTAATCTCTTTCCATTCATTCTTTATTGTAAATCAGAACAACTCACTCAGCCCACATTGTTGGCTCAAATCGACCCTGCACCCTCGACATTACAAGTACAAGTACAAAACCTCTTGTTTATTCATTATGAATAATGTTTGTAGTTTGATATTGCAATGGTAACAAGCTAAACTGTTGACAAAAAACAAAACACTGCTAATTAGGAAGTCTACATTGGGAAGCTGTCCTCATGAGGACATTGGGACTTTATTAGCATTCATGCAAGTAAGTTGGTAAACATAGCTTGGGAAGATTTGAAATGAAACCAACAGTTTACAAGATTATAAATAGTTTTTACATGTGGTATAAGTGAGTTGACACTGAATTTGATTGTTTTATTGTTATGTGATACATTTCCATGGAATATTTCTCTGTCAAGAGTAGAAAGATTGAATCAATGCAATAGTAGGAGACAGCTCTGAGGTGGAGGATGTGTCTAATTGTGATGCTGGTTGAACACCGAAGCAAAGCAAATAGAAAAAAATGAATTTGATTGACATAAACAAATATTTTGTACCTTGTTTCTTACTGGTGACAAAAATAAACCCTATACCCTAAAAAGCTTCCTTCTGTTCAAAGACAATACAAATGTTTGAGGTCCTACTAATCCCAAATAGGTAGGAGACATTAAAAACGCAGGCTGAAGGAGGTAAACTTGCTAGCTAGCTAACTCATCACGTGGCAGATTTCACATTGTATGTAATAAATGGATCATGCTTGCTTATGTGGTATATGGTTTGTTTCTATCTGCATATGACGTGGTAAATACAGCCTGAGCAAATACCCCCTATATTTCCATTTAAATCCCATTATTTCCCCTGCAATTACCGTGGAAAGTTTTCATCTTGGGATTATAAAAGTATTTCTGATTCTGATTGAATATTCTTAGAATTTGTAACCCTACTCCATTATTGTGTCAAGTACAACGGGGCAGCTCTGAATGTGCAGAGGGGAAAAGCAGCATCGTTACCTTAGCATCTCTTTTTTCCACTTCTCCTTTCCCCGTCTGTGCCTGCTCTCTTTCATATTGTTGACATTGCAGTGAAACTCAGCAACGCTCATGGGAGACAGACCTGTTTGTTTCTCATTCCGTGGCTCGTATTGCGGGCATGAGGAGGGGTTGGGGTGGCTCTGATTTGCCGTCAGTGTTTGTTTACTAGTGCAAAAAGCAAGGAGTTGTAGGAGAATGGAGACAGGCATTGAGTCAGCTCCCCCCGTGTCCCCCCGTGTCCCCTCCGCTGTCCCTGCTGAGGCTGCTGCTGCTGCTGCTGGCTCCTGTGGCACAGCTCCTCTCCCTGTGTGAACTCTCTGGCAGACACACATATAAACAGATTCGCCATCAAACTGGCACTGCAACCGCACTTGAACAGCAGCCCTACTCCCTGTCCTTCTCTCCACACGCACTGCACTGGTACACAATTGAGGTGTGTTGCGTTATTGTCCTGTTTAGTTCAGTTTTGTCTGTTTTAAAACGCCTACACACACACACACACACACACACACACACACACACACACACACACACACACACACACACACACACACACACACACACACACACACACACACCCACCCACCCTGTCTTATGTGGGACGTTGTAAGCCTGTAGTGCCATCTCAGACTCTTCTACTGCAGGGGGGCTAGCACTGAAATCCCAAAGTGCACGTTGGGTAAGACACGGAGGCTTCAGCACCTCGTTACATAAGACCTTTTTGTCTGACAGAGAGCCAGATCGAGGGAGATGGCAGAAACGGTGAAATGGGAAAGAAGTAAAAAAAAAAAGACTAAAGTCCAAGAAGTCGAGGGAGTTATTGGGTTTATTTGGGGGGAGCGCACACAGCACTTCTGGAGATGTGTGCGCCACGGTGGAGGGAGAGGTGGAAGAGGAAAATTGGGAAGTAAGAGAGATGTCAGACAAGGGGCTTGCTTGCCTGGCTCTGTTACTGCATATTTTAAAGAGAGGACTGATGTTCCCGAGGTTTGCTTTGCATGACTTAAACATGAGCAGCGTTCACTTTCCCCCGAATGAGTAATTTGTGACAGTCCTCCATTATTTTCTCTGCTCTTCCTTCCTGGCTGCAGTGTTCTGATGCTGGTATAAACTGCTTACATGAAGAATTCTTCTGATTGGCAGGCTGCCGTGAGCAATGTCTAACCCACACTGTCGATTGCTGTTGTAATGGTGTAAATTCAGAGAGTAGATATTACTATTTTTATAGGTGAAGGCTGGGTTCACAGTGCTGTAAATCTACCTTTTTTATATTTAAGAAACCTTGTATAGGACTGGGCTGTATTTCCAAAATCTTCTATCCTGATATAGACCTGATACAGATTTCATACGTCGATAAAGATATATCTCACAATATAGTATGTGTTCTGGTAATTCACTCAATACTCTATATGAAATAACCACATGTAGGGCTGTGCGTTATGAGGATATGTAAACACGTCTATCCTTTCATATTTTGCTTTAGTGTTTATCTCGCGGTGTCATGAAGCATGCACTTTACAGGCTGAGGGGTGTGTGAAGATGAAGCTCTGTGGGTTATTACGGGCGGCCATAGACTGCGTATCTCTTTATTAAATCAGAAAACAACTGTAACACACACACACACAGACCAGGCTACACACGCGCTCCATGTGTGAGTCCCACACAGGCTGCAGTCTTTCAGTGGAATTGATACATTATCGGCTAATTACGGCTGTGAAAACAATAAAATGCTGTTTCCCCGTTGACTTCTTTTTATCAGTGAATTTGTTTCTGTTCCCCTAAAATAGCTCTGCATGACGGCAATTTTTCTTTAAAGCTGCGCTAATCAATATCGCTACTATTTAGCAATGGATCAAATGACAGTATGACAGATTTCATGTGGACCGTGAAAGCGTCTTATTTTCCTGCAACTTTGCTCACAGAAACAGAGAAATGAAAGGAGATTGAATACTAGAATTAAATGAAAAGAAAATTTTATTAATTAGCTCACATTAACCCATATTTGGTGGAAGCTAATGTTAAAGGAATACTTCAACCTCAAAATGACCACTTGCATATCAGTTAGTCAGAGAGTGTTGCCATGAATTCATGAGGAAAACTTGTTTGATTCTCCATTCACATTGGAGGCTCGTGAAGATAATAAGGTTTAAATTATGAATTCAAGGCAACACTCGGTTACTAATTGATATACAAAGGGTCACGTTAATGAAGTGTCCCTTTAAGCACCTTCATTTTTGCCGTCAGGACTAGTTTAATGTGGGGTAAATAGTCTTACCTCAGTACGTCTATAATATAAAGGGTCAATTCGCACACGATTAAGAAATCCCTGATTCTACCAGAGGTGGGCGGGGAGACTCCATCTACACGCTGCAGTCACCTCCCTGTCACCTTGTGCGTGCTACGTAGCCTCCTGATTTCACAAAATTAACACAAAACTAAAGGACAGAATCGATTCTCTAAAAACAAGCGATAAAAGTGCTTCTTCAAGTTCCTCCATGCTCAAACAAATGCAGGAACTACGTATTGGCGGGATATGCCTGGATACCAACATGTGTTTTACAGAGGGTCGTAATTGTACAGGAGTATTTCTACCTGAGGTATTTTTTCTGGACTGTTTTGCAGAAGGTTTAAATTTTTTGACTGACATTCTCTGGAATAATGACTGACATGGCACATTCGGACAGGACTAAAACCTCCGGTAAAAAAGACCTTACCCCACGTCCCCACATTACACTAGTCCCTTGCGAATAGGGCTATTGGCATCCTTTTTCCTTTTAATATGCTCATAGCAAACTTAGTTAGATATTGCTGTGTAACTAAATGAAATAAAACTAATGTAGCCACAGGTTACATAGTTACACATTTTAATGCTTCACATGGTGATTAATGACAAAATGACTCTGTTCTGTTTTCTCTCATGCAGATGTCAAACCGGGGACATTACAGTGAGCCCACTTTCTTCAGGAGGGCCCTAATCTTCAGTGACTCTTACATCTGATGGTGGACTGTCCTCCTTCCTTTGGAAATCAGCAGGATTCTCTTGGCCTGACGCAGAGCATCATCCCTGTGCTGGCGTCCTCGGCTATTCTTCTCCAGGATCAGATAGGACTGGCTAGGTGTATATCAAAGAGGCAAAGTCTAACCACAAGACTGCCCGGTTTTCTTAGATTGTTGAAGGGAGATACAAGGGATGCATAGGAAAGGAACAGATTTCAGCAGCGATATACTGTGTGGTGCTGCGGCTTTCTGTGCTTACTTCTTCCTTACTTTCATATTTCTACCTCCATCTGGCTCTGAATGTCTTTCTCTTTCAGATTCTCGCCGCCTGTCTCTCTCTCTTTCAGTCTGCTTTTCTCCATTAAGCTCTGCTTAGAGACATGGCACTGACCCTGAATTATAACTCAGCTCCAAGTCCTTGGCTTATAGTACATCAAGAACATCAGGACAGTGATATTAGTAACATCAGAATATCAGTGACAGTCTTGCTTAATTGATTGCACCAGTGACACCTTCTGATTAGTGTTAGTACATGTGTAAAGTCTATCGTTAAAGGTTGTATGACCTTTTATGAATAGACTGTATGTTTTAAGGTCCAACTGAAATTGCTATTGCACACAGGTCTGCTCTGTAAATGACATGCCCTGTGCTCTCTTCTGAGAAACAAAAAAATCAGCAAAAGTCCATACTTTATGGACAGCAACCTCCTTCAAGCATGGACACATACAGTATTCTGTGTTGCACCTTAGCTTGCTTAATTAGCTAACAAACAAAAAAACAAGGGGAAAGTACCCTGCTAACATCAGGTAGACTAGATAGCTAATTAGCGTTTTAGCTCAAGAGCTTGTAAATGTACCTGGGAATGTCAAATTTGGACTCTTGAGATGCTAAATGGTGTCATCTTTTAAAATGTTTCATCAGCGTGGAACTGCAATATTGTGCACTTGCAGAAGGTCAAGCCCTGCACCTTCGAGATTTCGACTTCGAGAACTACTGATGTCTTAGAGTGAAATTCCCTCCTAAAATCATCCCATGGTCTTTTTCGACACTTGCACACATCAAATAAGCTATAAAGACAATATTTTTACGTACAAACTATTAACAGAGAAATCCCAGAGAGTGGCTAACAGCCGGACGTGGCTAACACTGATTAGCTCGGGGCAGAACGGTGAAGGCATTAAAACGTCTTTTTAAAACTAATAATACTGCTCAAAATAACACCAAACCTCTGCAGTAGCATGAGAGTCTCTGAACATAAAACGGGGAAAAAAGACCCTGGGATGATTGTACACCGGAATTACACTTTAAGAGAACTGGATACAGAGTTGCCCTGTTCATTCCTATGAAGGGTGTTCAGTGGCGCATAAAGCCAACAGGTGTACTAGAGCCGGCTACTTCTGGTTTAGCGCCTCAGCTAGCCTGTATGGGGATTCAATTATTTAACTTGACCATGTCTAAATGCCTAAATGCATCAAGTTTCTGCCATGTGATTGGCTGCTTAAGAATTTGTTTTAACAAGCAGTTGGACAGGTGCACCTAATAAAGTGGCCGGTGAGTGTAAGGCAATGGGAAAAGGCTTTTTGGGCCAGAGGCCATCACGTGAAAGCCCCAAAAGTTGCAATTCCACCACTTGACCACTATGTTAAATTGCTTCAATCCCGGCGCACCTTCTGGTGACCTGGCAACAATGTGAACGAAGTTGCACAAACCATGTTGCAGTGAGTGGCTAGCTACAGGATGCAGAAGTGCATATATGCCGATCAAAGCTGGAATTTACTGGGGAACATGTGCGCTGTCCACAGCTTGCCAACCACTGCAGCATAAAACCAGCATTACTCTTTAATATAGTTTTTAACAAAGTATTTCTAATCTGTCTCTAAAAGACACATTTTTCTCCTTTTTAATGTTAAATAAAATAAGACATTTTCTAGTTCCATCTTTTTCTTCCCCATACCCGAACTTGTGAATTGGCCAATGCCAAGTTCAATCCAATACCAGTGCATGAAAAAAAACCTGCTTTATATATTATTTATTTTGTAATTAGAGATGTGATATGATTGCTATCATTGTTGATAAATTGAAAATAAACTACTTTAAAGTGATTCTCTTCAGGGACAAATGACGTGGTACCGGATCAATGCAGACTTGTGTACTCTCCAATACCATTTTAGGCAGCATTGGGGCCTTTCAACTCTAAAAAGAATATTGCTAAAACATTTCAACATAGTTTTTACATGATCTTTAACTGCAAAATCAGACACTTGTGATTTGAGTTGGACCTTCCGATGAAAGATCGTGCTGACTGTCTCTTAAATAGCTCCAGACCCACACACAGGAAATGATCATTTTGACTGCAGGGAGGGATAGTGCCGTACTGCTCGCTTCAGCTGTAGTCAATTTTACGCCTAGGATCCGATAGTTTCATCTTAGTGACAACAAGTCAGTTTGTCTCAATTACATGTACTTCGCCTCTGTGGAGAGGGGCCTGCTGTGCTTCACTATCACCAACACTGGCACCAGTGTGGTTGAGCAGCCTCTGGCCTCACAAAAATACATCTACTGTTCATTCATTCATGTTTTTGATTATTACACTGTCCTGCTGTCACTTGACAGATCTGAATGTACATTTTGTTTCCATTTTATAAAGACGTCAATAGAAAAAGTGATGTTTTGTGTGTTTTTCCACTGCTTTATTCTGTTTGCTTTGTGTGATACAAAAGCAGGGATGCTTGTCCTTATTTTTCCTTTCAGCATCACCACCTGGCCCGTCTATACGCTCCCAACTTTAGCTCTTTAGCTTTTTTTTTTTAGTTCACCAAGCTATTCCTGGCCAACCATACCCCCCACTCCCTCTCCCTCTCCCTCTCTCTCCCCCTCTCTCCCCAGTGTCGCTGAGCTGAGGTTTCTCTATGTTGTGGTGGAGAGCAGCAGGAGAGGGAGAGGAGTCGCCGTAGCACGGACATGGGAGCTCTCAGAGAAGGAAGACATGACCCAAATATGTCTGCTAGCTAACTAGCCTTAGTGCTGCTTTGAATTGGGCTACAATTGCAGCTCTCCTCTCAAACGACTGCTCCCAGTGCTTCACAGGCTGTACAGCCAAAGAGGAGGAAGTAGACTGTGGGGCCTTGGATTATTGATGTACTGTACCAAACATCTGAGAGAGCTGCAAATGATTACAGCTGAAACAGGGTGAGAACAGGGAGTGTTGGGTAGGGCAGATGTTCGTGGTTTGTATATCTATGGAACCACCTGTGTATCTCAAACCAACATGTTTCTGTGACTGCGCGGACACCCCGAGTTGCGGGGTAGGGCAGTGGGCGCGGTGTCAGTCAGACATGGGAAAGTGGGTTAAATTCCAGGCATTCTCTAACATCTGAAGCCACACTGTTTCTGGTTTGTCTTCTCTACAACTTATCTTGCATCTTGTGCGTGTGTGAAAGTCCTTTGCCAAGCCCACTGGCTATGGAAAAACAATTTAACTGGATTTAATTTGTTGCCCCCCTCCTCCTTCCTCTTTTCTCCTTCCCCTTGTGTGTTTTTTTTCTTTTATGTGCCTCCGAGAGGTTGGGAATTCATCTTGTTGGGTAACTCCATGCCCAGTCCGAGCTTGCTTTGCAAGTTAGACAGGCCGGGTTTCATGGCAGCTTTAAGTTCTCCAGTCATGTGCGGACTGTCAAGAGTTTCCCTGCCGTACATGATGCTTTAAAAAAACAGGTGTTTATCTTATTTGCAAAACTATTTGTTTTTGGACACACACACATGGATTTTTTTTTTCCAAAATACGTTGGGCCACTCTCAGTCACATCTCTTGCCTTCCCTTTCAGGTCTTTTATTTTATCAGTCTAAGCTCCATGCTCATAAGGGTTAAAAAAACACAATGAACCCAGTTGCCTAGAGCCCTAACCACTTTTTCCATTCTTGCTGGAAAGTTTCCAGTGCTATTTATATGAAACCTCAGGCCTGACAGTCAAGAAACCTATTTGGCCAGGATAAAGTATTATCCACTATCCCAAATTTTCTGTTTCACTCACATAGAAAACGCGAGATATGGCAGACGCACTGTGAAATCTATGGCCTATCCTTGTTTTGTAGGCAGAGATATGCAGTGAGTGAGTAGACGTGTACAAGCAGACACAAGTGAAATCAATCCATATGACCTAACCACTATGCTGCAGCCAAAGAAAATACTCCACCTAATCTGTCCGGGGCTCGATGAATGATTTTCTGCAGTGAGTTCTGAATGTTATTTTAGAAAGAGAAACAAACGGTTGTTTATCCGTGTTGTCTTTTGGCTGAGTTATTGACACATTTTAGAATTAAAACATTATTATTGCTATCATTTGTGGATGATGAAACACTGTAGGATGCAGCCCGCAGGGTCTGTATGTTTTTCCAAAACAACAAGTAAGGTTATTAGACAGCAAATACAGCTTCACAGAATAAACAATATATTATTCAGCAATGCAGTACATAATTTCCTTTAATTATAGTCGGCTGCACTTGAAATCATCAGTGAAAGGCATTCCCAGAAGAGGGCAGTGAAAGGCACACGTCTTTTCCAACAACTCATTATGTCAGATGAAGGGTTTTGTCAAAATGTAGTTGAGCAAAATCAAAACAAGCCATATCTATCAATGTTTCAAAAAGTATGTACAGTGACGTATATATTTGTGTAACTTGCTATTGTAATTGTTTTTAATGTTTTTTGGGTACTTTTGACGACCAGAATATTACACAATTTTGTAATTATGTTGTTTGTAGTGTTGTTTTGTACCTGAGCTTTAATGCACTATTTGGCCAGTTGTGAATTAAAAATAAAATATCCATATGAAAAATGACTTGGAAGTGAACTAGAAGGGCATTTAAAGAGCGCAGACCTCTGCCAAGGATCCTTTCTCACAATGTTAATGAAAGTGAAAAATAATTTACGTCCGCCCCGTGATTCCGATCCACTCCAAAATGTAATGGGTTCTCCTTTAGCCCATGATACGCCCTTCCTCCATGTTTCATGAAAATGAGGCCAGTAGTTTTTCTGTAATCCTGATGACAAACAAACCAACAAACCGAACCGAAAACATTACCTCCTTGGCGGAGGTCAGTAGGCCTAATAAATATGTACAGAGTTAAGAACTGTACCTGCAGGTTGCATACTGGGCGGCACGGTGCTGTGGTGGTTAGCACTGCCCCCCAATCCAATCGGAAAATGTACACATTCAAAGGTACTTCTTTCAAGGGAGCAGCTATCTCAGCATTGCTTCACACATTTGTTTATGGAGTTTTCCTGCCTTCTGGGGGAGAAATCCTAATAACCCAGCCGTTACCTTTTCGGGTCAGCATCTATCATAACCGCTGGGCTATCTCTGCTGTATGACCTACAAAGGGATGACTCTCTCAGCCATCAGAGAGAGGTTGGGTGTTCCAAGTTTGTCATTTCAAGAAGATTGAAACTTTACAAAGACACAGATTCATTTAAGTCCCTCAAAAAGGCCGGTCGTCCACGTTAAACAAGTTAAAACAAGAGGACAGGATTATGAGAAGAGCTGGACTTGGTCTCCAGTTCAGTGCTGAACAGGGCAAGGATCTGTCTCTGCACACAGTGTCTCATGGTTTAAGACTTTTTGGACTGAAAGCCCACTCTGCAGTGACCAAACCTCTCATCAGCAGAAAGAATAAACTAGACTTGCCTTTGCTGAGGAGCATGTTGTGTGGACAGAGGAGAACTGGTCCAGAGTGACTTCAATGACGAGAGGACGTTCAGTTTTTTTGTATCTGATGGGAAACATTATGTTGGGCGTAGGACTGGGGAAAGACTAAACCCAAAGTGTGTAAAGAAGTCAGTTAAATGTGGAGGAGGAAGTGTCATGGTTTGGGGATGTTTACTGCAGCAGGAGTTGGGCCTCTTGAACAGCTACATGGAAGGTGAATGCAAATGTTTATGTGAAACTCCTTCAGTAACATGCAACACGATCACTGCAATTGTCTCCCAATCAGCTGCAACTTTCATTCAAGACAATGTCCCCTGTCTCACTGTAATAAAAAGTTATGCAGTTCCTTGAAGCTAAGATTATGGAAACAATAAAAAGTCCAGTCCAGATCTAAACCCCATAGAGAACCTCTGGAAAATCATTGGTAACAAAGTAATGTCTAACAAACCCAGTACAGTTACTGAACTGTGGAAGAGTTGGACCAAGTCAGAATGGACCAAGATCAAACCAGAGCAGTGTGAGAAACTAGTGATGTCCTGTGGGTGCAGATGTGCTGAAGTCATTCAAAGCTGTGGCCTCTTTACTTCCTGTTCATTTTTGAATCCTAGAGAAGAAAACATTGTTGAAATCTTCTCTTCTGACACTGTGGTTACTGATCTCTATAATTTTGATCACTGTTTTTGCATTGTTTTTTTGTTGAAGTGCCTTGGTTATTGAAAAAGACATGCTAGTACAGCATTGGTATAGCCACAGTGGATATTCTATACAATTCTGAACAGTAAAAGATAATATTTCAGAATAAATCAAGAACTCATACTTTGTTCTCTTATTTTGATCTCCATTGTATCTGTATGTACTGTACATATTTATATATGAAGAAAACCAAAACTTCTGTCTCACATTGATGGTCTACGGAGCAGCTCATAGGATTGAGACTTCATTCTCTGGTTTTCTGGTTTTGAGAGGGAGTAGCTCATGTTCACAAATATTGATGGGACTTCCCTAGGCCATCGGAATAACATGTATGGATTTTGAAATATGCATAGTTCCCCTTTAACTCTGACTTTAGGCTATATCAAAGAAAATAGAAATACCAAACACTGTATACAGTTGAACAAGTGTAGCGGGACTCGAACATACATACACATACCAAAATCATTGTAGCCCTTATGGAGATATAGATGTAGAGACCTGGGTGTCACTGAGGTCCGTGTGTGTGTGCGTACTTGCCCACGGGCCCGGCCCTCCCTCCCTCTCTCGCTGTGTCTCGCTGCCTCCACACTCAGCAGACGGATGGACGGCTCCACGGAGGGCTTGTGCAGCAGTCCTCCGCCTTCCTACCAAAGCCGCATCTCGGCATGACTTAGGGAGCACATCCCGGCTCTTTCAGCCACACGCTCGCCGTTTTTGCCCGGCAGCAGCAGCAGCATCCCAGCGGCACCGTTTTCCAACTTTTGATTTGATCTGAAACAATCCCCCAGCTCCTCTGAAAGCCCCCCCTGTCCTTAGCTCACCCGTCCCCGGGAGATAAGTCACTTCCCTGGGAAGTAAAGGAGGCTGCTTGTTTTCTGTTTACTTCGGGGATCCGCATGGATGTGGCAGCGGTAGAGGTGATGTCTCTGCCGGGTATCCGACTCCGGAATCGGCAGGCGCAAGTGATGCCGAACCAGAGGAAGGTCAGAGCAAGACGGAAAGGACGGAAGGAGTTGCTTTTGATCCAGATATGCTTG
The DNA here is from genome assembly GCF_963691815.1 of Echiichthys vipera. Taxonomy (NCBI): domain Eukaryota; kingdom Metazoa; phylum Chordata; class Actinopteri; order Perciformes; family Trachinidae; genus Echiichthys; species Echiichthys vipera. The sequence goes on along the minus strand of NC_139827.1, from coordinate 30,904,714 downwards.
TTCGGCGGCTTGCTGCTGGTCGTGAAGGGGCTTTCCTACTTAGCGGAACATTCAGGTGAGGACTTAGCCGTTTGTGCAGCTCCTGTTCGGAGCAACGGGGTGCCGGGAAAAGAGGAGCCGGGTTCCCCCAAGAGTTTGCGTGTTTGTTTTGTACACGTTTGTCTGCGGAACACATCTTCAGTTAACTGTCTTTATTTTGTCACTTTTGACACCAAGAAAGATACGTTAACATTTGTGTTGGCGGCTAACGTTCCATTGTGAAAACCATGGTACCTATAAAAGCATATTCCTGTTATCTCCGAGGCTAAATGTTAGCCTGCTCTTACGTATAGTGTGGCACGTTTGCCCAGCGGCTAAATGAACGGTGTAGTGTTTTAGTGTGTGTCATTGTTGTGTGTGACATGGTGACTTTGTAACAGTCTGTTCCCATGGGGACGGAAGTTCTGTAATATTCTTCTCCCACTTACCTTCAAGAGCTAGCATAACCTGCAGGAGTGTGTCCCGTATCATCTACAGGGCACAAGAAGGGCACCACTTTATCAGAACCACTACTTATTCACTTCTGTTCCATCATGTCAGAACCGTTGGTCCTGTTCATGGCTGCAGTGAACATGAACTGCCCCCCCCCCCCAAATAAAAATAGTCTACATTATTCAAAATTGAACAGCTTTATTTTCTTCAGACTTCACATTCTTCACATTTAAGAGTCACATCTAAACAGAAATGATTGAAAAGGTTTCTTACACAGACGCTGATGATCAGCAGGCTTTAAAACAAAGAGCTTCATATTTACATTTTCATCCATATCAATAAATCATGCATAAAGTAGTCCCAGACACTGGGAGAGCAGGGAGATGGGGAGAAGAACTGGGGCTGAGGAGACATTACATGATTTACTAATATAACAGTTAAAATGATGATTTACTAATATAACAGTTCAGTAAATGATGATTTACTAATATAACAGTTCAGTAAATGATGATTTACTAATATAACAGTTCAGTAAATGATGATTTACTAATATAACAGTTAAAATGATGATTTACTAATATAACAGTTCAGTAAATGATGATTTACTAATATAACAGTTAAAATGATGATTTACTAATATAACAGTTCAGTAAAATGATGATTTACTAATATAACAGTTCAGTAAATGATGATTTACTAATATAACAGTTCAGTAAATGATGATTTACTAATATAACAGTTAAAATGATGATTTACTAATATAACAGTTCAGTAAAATGATGATTTACTAATATAACAGTTCAGTAAATGATGATTTACTAATATAACAGTTCAGTAAATGATGATTTACTAATATAACAGTTAAAATGATGATTTACTAATATAACAGTTAAAATGATGATTTATTAATATAACAGTTAAAATGATGATTTACTAATATAACAGTTAAAATGATGATTTACTAATATAACCGTTAAAATGATGATTTATTAATATAACAGTTAAAATGATGATTTATTAATATAACAGTTCAGTAAAATAATGATTTACTAATATAACAGTTAAAATGATGATTTACTAATATAACAGTTAAAATGATGATTTACTAATATAACAGTTAAAATGATGATTTACTAATATAACAGTTAAAATGATGATTTACTAATATAACAGTTCAGTAAATGATGATTTACTAATATAACAGTTAAAATGATGATTTACTAATATAACAGTTCAGTAAAATAATGATTTACTAATATAACAGTTAAAATGATGATTTATTAATATAACAGTTAAAATGATGATTTACTAATATAACAGTTAAAATGATGATTTACTAATATAACAGTTAAAATGATGATTTACTAATATAACAGTTAAAAACTATGATTTACAAATACAACAGTTAAAATGAGGATTTACTAATATAACAGTTAAAATGAGGATTTACTAATATAACAGTTCAGTAAAATAATGATTTACTAATATGACAGTTCAGTAAAAAGATGATTTACTAATATAACAGTTAAAATGATGATTTACTAATATAACAGTTAAAATGATGATTTACTAATATAACAGTTAAAATGATGATTTACTAATATAACAGTTAAAATGGTGATTTACTAATATAACAGTTCAGTAAATGATGATTTATTAATATAACAGTTAAAATGATGATTTACTAATATAACAGTTCAGTAAATGATGATTTACTAATATAACAGTTAAAATGAGGATTTACTAATATAACAGTTAAAATGAGGATTTACTAATATAACAGTTAAAATGATGATTTACTAATATAACAGTTAAAATGATGATTTACTAATATAACAGTTCAGTAAAATGAGGATTTACTAATATAACAGTTAAAATGATGATTTACTAATATAACAGTTAAAATGATGATTTACTAATATAACAGTTAAAATGATGATTTACTAATATAACAGTTAAAATGATGATTTACTAATATAACAGTTCAGTAAAATGATGATTTACTAATATAACAGTTCAGTAAATGATGATTTATTAATATAACAGTTAAAATGATGATTTACTAATATAACAGTTAAAATGAGGATTTACTAATATAACAGTTAAAATGATGATTTACTAATATAACAGTTCAGTAAAATGATGATTTACTAATATAACAGTTAAAATGATGATTTACTAATATAACAGTTAAACTGATGATTTACTAATATAACAGTTCAGTAAAATGATGATTTACTAATATAACAGTTAAAATGATGATTTACTAATATGACAGTTAAAATGATGATTTACTAATATAACAGTTAAAAACTATGATTTACTAATATAACAGTTAAAATGATGATTTACTAATATAACAGTTAAAATGATGATTTACTAATATAACAGTTCAGTAAAATGATGATTTACTAATATAACAGTTAAAATGATGATTTACTAATATAACAGTTAAAATGATGATTTACTAAGATAACAGTTCAGTAAAATAATGATTTACTAATATAACAGTTAAAATGATGATTTATTAATATAACAGTTAAAATGATGATTTACTAATATAACAGTTAAAATGATGATTTATTAATATAACAGAAAAAAAGATGATTTACTAATATAACAGTTCAGTAAAATAATGATTTACTAATATAACAGTTAAAATGATGATTTACTAATATAACAGTTAAAATGATGATTTACTAATATAACAGTTCAGTAAATGATGATTTATTAATATAACAGTTAAAATGATGATTTACTAATATAACAGTTAAAATGATGATTTACTAATATAACAGTTAAAATGAGGATTTACTAATATAACAGTTAAAATGAGGATTTACTAATATAACAGTTCAGTAAAATGATGATTTACTAATATAACAGTTAAAATGATGATTTACTAATATAACAGTTCAGTAAATGATGATTTACTAATATAACAGTTAAAATGATGATTTATTAATATAACAGTTCAGTAAAATGATGATTTACTAATATAACAGTTAAAATGATGATTTACTAATATAACAGTTCAGTAAATGATGATTTATTAATATAACAGTTAAAATAATGATTTACTAATATAACAGTTAAAATGATGATTTATTAATATAACAGTTAAAATGATGATTTACTAATATAACAGTTCAGTAAATGATGATTTATTAATATAACAGTTAAAATGATGATTTACTAATATAACAGTTAAATGATGATTTACTAATATAACAGTTAAAATGAGGATTTACTAATATAACAGTTAAAATGAGGATTTACTAATATAACAGTTCAGTAAAATGATGATTTACTAATATAACAGTTAAAATGATGATTTACTAATATAACAGTTAAAATGATGATTTACTAATATAACAAATAAAATGATGATTTACTAATATAACAGTTAAAATTATGATTTACTTATATAACAGTTCAGTAAATGATGATTTACTAATATAACAGTTAAAATGATGATTTACTAATATAACAGTTAAAAACTATGATTTACTAATATAACAGAAAAAAAGATGATTTACTAATATAACAGTTAAAATGATGATTTACTAATATAACAGATAAAATGACGATTTACTAATATAACAGTCAAAATGACGATTTACTAATATAACAGTTAAAATGATGATTTACTAATATAACAGTTCAGTAAAATAATGATTTACTAATATAACAGTTCAGTAAATGATGATTTACTAATATAACAGTTCAGTAAATGATGATTTACTAATATAACAGTTAAAATGATGATTTACTAATATAACAGTTCAGTAAAATGATGATTTACTAATATAACAGTTCAGTAAATGATGATTTACTAATATAACAGTTCAGTAAATGATGATTTACTAATATAACAGTTAAAATGATGATTTACTAATATAACAGTTCAGTAAATGATGATTTACTAATATAACAGTTAAAATGATGATTTACTAATATAACAGTTCAGTAAATGATGATTTACTAATATAACAGTTCAGTAAAATGATGATTTACTAATATAACAGTTAAAATGATGATTTACTTATATAACAGTTCAGTAAATGATGATTTACTAATATAACAGTTAAAATGATGATTTACTAATATAACAGTTAAAAACTATGATTTACTAATATAACAGAAAAAAAGATGATTTACTAATATAACAGTTAAAATGATGATTTACTAATATAACAGATAAAATGACGATTTACTAATATAACAGTCAAAATGACGATTTACTAATATAACAGTTAAAATGATGATTTACTAATATAACAGTTCAGTAAAATAATGATTTACTAATATAACAGTTCAGTAAATGATGATTTACTAATATAACAGTTCAGTAAATGATGATTTACTAATATAACAGTTAAAATGATGATTTACTAATATAACAGTTCAGTAAAATGATGATTTACTAATATAACAGTTCAGTAAATGATGATTTACTAATATAACAGTTCAGTAAATGATGATTTACTAATATAACAGTTAAAATGATGATTTACTAATATAACAGTTCAGTAAATGATGATTTACTAATATAACAGTTAAAATGATGATTTACTAATATAACAGTTCAGTAAATGATGATTTACTAATATAACAGTTAAAATGATGATTTACTAATATAACAGTTAAAATGATGATTTACTAATATAACAGTTCAGTAAATGATGATTTACTAATATAACAGTTAAAATGATGATTTACTAATATAACCGTTAAAATGATGATTTATTAATATAACAGTTAAAATGATGATTTATTAATATAACAGTTCAGTAAAATAATGATTTACTAATATAACAGTTAAAATGATGATTTACTAATATAACAGTTAAAATGATGATTTACTAATATAACAGTTAAAATGATGATTTACTAATATAACAGTTAAAATGATGATTTACTAATATAACAGTTCAGTAAATGATGATTTACTAATATAACAGTTCAGTAAAATAATGATTTACTAATATAACAGTTAAAATGATGATTTATTAATATAACAGTTAAAATGATGATTTACTAATATAACAGTTAAAATGATGATTTACTAATATAACAGTTAAAATGATGATTTACTAATATAACAGTTAAAAACTATGATTTACAAATACAACAGTTAAAATGAGGATTTACTAATATAACAGTTAAAATGAGGATTTACTAATATGACAGTTCAGTAAATGATGATTTACTAATACAACAGTTAAAATGAGGATTTACTAATATAACAGTTAAAATGAGGATTTACTAATATAACAGTTAAAATGATGATTTACTAATATAACAGTTAAAATGATGATTTACTAATATAACAGTTCAGTAAAATGAGGATTTACTAATATAACAGTTAAAATGATGATTTACTAATATAACAGTTAAAATGATGATTTACTAATATAACAGTTAAAATGATGATTTACTAATATAACAGTTAAAATGATGATTTACTAATATAACAGTTCAGTAAAATGATGATTTACTAATATAACAGTTCAGTAAATGATGATTTATTAATATAACAGTTAAAATGATGATTTACTAATATAACAGTTAAAATGAGGATTTACTAATATAACAGTTAAAATGATGATTTACTAATATAACAGTTCAGTAAAATGATGATTTACTAATATAACAGTTAAAATGATGATTTACTAATATAACAGTTAAACTGATGATTTATTAATATAACAGTTCAGTAAAATGATGATTTACTAATATGACAGTTAAAATGATGATTTACTAATATAACAGTTAAAAACTATGATTTACTAATATAACAGTTAAAATGATGATTTACTAATATAACAGTTCAAATGATAATTTACTAATATAACAGTTCAGTAAAATGATGATTTACTAATATAACAGTTAAAATGATGATTTACTAATATAACAGTTAAAATGATGATTTACTAAGATAACAGTTCAGTAAAATAATGATTTACTAATATAACAGTTAAAATGATGATTTATTAATATAACAGTTAAAATGATGATTTACTAATATAACAGTTAAAATGATGATTTATTAATATAACAGAAAAAAAGATGATTTACTAATATAACAGTTCAGTAAAATAATGATTTACTAATATAACAGTTAAAATGATGATTTACTAATATAACAGTTAAAATGATGATTTACTAATATAACAGTTCAGTAAATGATGATTTATTAATATAACAGTTAAAATGATGATTTACTAATATAACAGTTAAAATGATGATTTACTAATATAACAGTTAAAATGAGGATTTACTAATATAACAGTTAAAATGAGGATTTACTAATATAACAGTTCAGTAAAATGATGATTTACTAATATAACAGTTAAAATGATGATTTACTAATATAACAGTTAAAATGAGGATTTACTAATATAACAGTTCAGTAAAATGATGATTTACTAATATAACAGTTAAAATGATGATTTACTAATATAACAGTTCAGTAAATGATGATTTACTAATATAACAGTTAAAATGATGATTTACTAATATAACAGTTCAGTAAAATGATGATTTACTTATATAACAGTTCAGTAAAATGATGATTTACTAATATAACAGTTAAAATGATGATTTACTAATATAACAGTTAAAATGATGATTTACAAATATAACAGTTCAGTAAAATGATGATTTACTAATATAACAGTTCAGTAAATGATGATTTATTAATATAACAGTTAAAATGATGATTTACTAATATAACAGTTAAATGATGATTTACTAATATAACAGTTAAAATGAGGATTTACTAATATAACAGTTAAAATGAGGATTTACTAATATAACAGTTCAGTAAAATGATGATTTACTAATATAACAGTTAAAATGATGATTTACTAATATAACAGTTAAAATGATGATTTAGTAATATAACAAATAAAATGATGATTTACTAATATAACAGTTAAACTAATGATTTACTAATATAACAGTTCAGTAAAATGATGATTTACTAATATGACAGTTAAAATGATGATTTACTAATATAACAGTTAAAATTATGATTTACTAATATAACAGTTCAGTAAAATGATGATTTACTAATATAACAGTTAAAATGATGATTTACTTATATAACAGTTCAGTAAATGATGATTTACTAATATAACAGTTAAAATGATGATTTACTAATATAACAGTTAAAAACTATGATTTACTAATATAACAGAAAAAAAGATGATTTACTAATATAACAGTTAAAATGATGATTTACTAATATAACAGATAAAATGACGATTTACTAATATAACAGTCAAAATGACGATTTACTAATATAACAGTTAAAAATGATGATTTACTAATATAACAGTTCAGTAAAATAATGATTTACTAATATAACAGTTAAAATGATGATTTACTAATATAACAGTTAAAATGATGATTTACTAATATAACAGTTAAAAACTATGATTTACTAATATAACAGTTAAAATGATGATTTACTAATATAACAGTTAAAATGATGATTTACTAATATAACAGTTCAGTAAAATGATGATTTACTAATATAACAGTTAAAATGATGATTTACTAATATAACAGTAAAAATGATGATTTACTAATATAACAGTTAAAAACTATGATTTACTAATATAACAGTTAAAATGATGATTTACTAATATAACAGTTAAAATGATGATTTACTAATATAACAGTTAAAATGATGATTTACTAATATAACAGTTAAAATGATGATTTACTAATATAACAGTTCAGTAAATGATGATTTACTAATATAACAGTTAAACTGATGATTTACTAATATAACAGTTCAGTAAATGATGATTTACTAATATAACAGTTAAAATGATGATTTACTAATATAACAGTTAAAATGATGATTTACTAATATAACAGTTAAAATAATGATTTACTAATATAACAGTAAAATGATGATTTACTTATATAATAGATCAGTAAATGATGATTTACTAATATAACAGTTAAAATGATGATTTACTAATGTAACAGTTCAGTAAATGATGATTTATTAATATAACAGTTAAAATGATGATTTACTAATATAACAGTTAAAATGATGATTTACTAATATAACAGTTAAACTGATGATTTACTAATATAACAGTTAAAATGATGATTTACTAATATAACAGTTCTGTAAAATGATGATTTACTAATACAACAGTTAAAATGATGATTTACTAATATAACAGTCAAAATGACGATTTACTAATATAATAGTCAAAATGATGATTTACTAATATAACAGATAAAATGATGATTCACTAATCTAACAGTTAAAATGATGATTTACTAATATAACAGTTAAAATGATGATTTACTAATATAACAGTTAAAATGATGATTTACTAATATAATAGATCATTAAATGATGATTTACTAATATAACAGTTCAGTAAAATGATGATTCACTAATATAACAGTTCAGTAAAATGATGATTTACTAATATAACAGTTAAAATGATGATTTACTAATATAACAGTTAAAATGATGATTTACTAATATAACAGTTAAAATGATGATTTACTAATATAACAGTTAAAATGATGATTTACTAATATAACAGTTCAGTAAATGATGATTTACTAATATAACAGTTAAACTGATGATTTACTAATATAACAGTTCAGTAAATGATGATTTACTAATATAACAGTTAAAATGATGATTTACTAATATAACAGTTAAAATGATGATTTACTAATATAACAGTTAAAATAATGATTTACTAATATAACAGTAAAATGATGATTTACTTATATAATAGATCAGTAAATGATGATTTACTAATATAACAGTTAAAATGATGATTTACTAATGTAACAGTTCAGTAAATGATGATTTATTAATATAACAGTTAAAATGATGATTTACTAATATAACAGTTAAAATGATGATTTACTAATATAACAGTTAAACTGATGATTTACTAATATAACAGTTAAAATGATGATTTACTAATATAACAGTTCTGTAAAATGATGATTTACTAATACAACAGTTAAAATGATGATTTACTAATATAACAGTCAAAATGACGATTTACTAATATAATAGTCAAAATGATGATTTACTAATATAACAGATAAAATGATGATTCACTAATCTAACAGTTAAAATGATGATTTACTAATATAACAGTTAAAATGATGATTTACTAATATAACAGTTAAAATGATGATTTACTAATATAATAGATCATTAAATGATGATTTACTAATATAACAGTTCAGTAAAATGATGATTCACTAATATAACAGTTCAGTAAAATGATGATTTACTAATATAACAGTTAAAATGATGATTTACTAATATAACAGTTCAGTAAAATGATGATTCACTAATATAACAGTTCAGTAAAATGATGATTCACTAATATAACAGTTCAGTAAAATGATGATTTACTTATATAATAGATCATTAAATGATGCTTTACTAATATAACAGTTCAGTAAAATGATGATTTACTAATATAACAGTTCAGTAAACAGTGACACTCTGTTGACTGTTCAGGAAAAATAAACAAGAAAGGTAAGCACAGTAAATGATTCACTGTGCAGTACTATTCCCTATCGAGAAATCAGATCTGCACCCCTGGTCCTGTTTGACCTGAAAATCCTCCTATGGGCGTCCAAGCATCAAGGTGTAGCTGCTGTCATTGAGCCCCATCTGAGCTCTAACTATGGGGAACTACTCTTGGCTCAGGGATGTGGCGACTTCTGGATGTTCAGGTGTTTTAGCTGCAGAGCTGTGAAATCAGGGCAACGAGCCGTAGGGCTTAGCCTACATGCCTTCACCTCTCCAGGTTACTGCAGTTGGCTGCACAGTGTCTTTCCACTTCACTTAATGCTGTTCTGACATGCACGTTAAATGATAAGTATTTAGGGCTGTCCTCGATTCAGTACATTCTTAGTCGACTAACACTCATATACGATTTTGTTGGCTGGTATTGTTTTCACCTTGTGGAAGTCTCTGTGTATCATCATGGCAAAATGTGGTCCTGGAGACTCCAACTATAGTGGGAACTACCACGGATCAGTTTTCACTATTTTGCCAGGTGTTTGTGGATATGTTCACACTGCAGTTACTAGAGAACTGAATCAGATTTTTTCGCTCATCAGCGACCCATATCTAATTTGCTTTTGACAGTGTGAACAGCACCAGTCGCATTGAATCTGACATTTTCCAATCAGAATCGGGCCACTTATAAATGTGCTACTGAATCCGATACACTGGATTTTTTTGGACAGTAATCTGAACGGCCAGGTCGCATTTAATGAGATGTTTAAGTCATTATGACCCGCGCTGCACTGTTTGTAAATAAATGACAAATAAAGTTGATTTAAAAAAAAAAAGTGGTAGAAATACTGCTCGGTGTAACCTGCCACATCCTGATTTCACCACTCCTGTCTCCGACGCCACATCCAAATACTCCTCTGTGCGGATATTGCTGCTATTGCTCCGCATAGAGCCATCATTAAATATGAATTTTCTTTTTTCTCTTCCTCCTTTGGGATATCACCTGCTCAAAAATTTACTGGCTGTCCTACAATATCGGTCGCCGTTGCCATGTTCGCTTCCATAACTACTTTTGTGGCGTGATGTCATCAATGATCAACTGAGCATGTGGGTCACTTCAGGAGTGTGAGCTGTTCGCACAGCAATCCGTAGACAGGCCACATTTAAGGACGTAATGGGAACAGACAAACAAAAAATCGGATTTCAGCAATAAATTGGAATTGTTCATTAAGACCTGCAGTGTGAACGTAGCCTTAGATGGTCGCTCTGGACAGATCTTTTTCACTGAGATAGCGTCGCAACTGTGCAAAATACACTCACAAATATTTACAGATGAGTAGTTGAGATTAATGTTCGAAAATGGGAGTGATCCAAGCGAGGAGGCCGTAAGAAGGGAAGGGCCGCCCACACAAACACTTTACAGCCCTGGTCCCTTAACCTTGCAAGTACAGTCACAAAATGTCACAGGTGTGTTGTTCAGATCGAAACAAAGGCAGAGTTGTAAGATGGCTTAGGTCCTAGCCAGGTTGGAGTTGAAGCATTGGGTCAGAGAGTAGACAAGGCGCCATGCCCCACCACTTGACGCCCCTGGTCGGATTTGGTGTTGATGGTGTGATCCCATCACAAGATGGTCTCTAGCTTAACTGATGAGTTGATTTGATTGACAGATCTGTTTAACGACTTTCTCCATAAAGAACTATGCAAAAGTACCACAATCTTGTGTTTGCCAGAGATGTGCTCATAAGTTTCTTGGAATTAAGTCATTTAACAGGAAAAAACATATAAAAAATATTTAATCGACTAAAGAAATCTTCGTCGACTAAGACTAAAACAACCAATGAGAGTGGGCAGCCCTGTTAGAATTGCCAAAGAATCTAAATGCAATCAGATAAACCCTGATAAGAAATAGGGACTGCGCTTCCTAACATCTGTACCACTTGATGTCTACATGTTCCTCTCTTTCTCTTGTCATCCATCTTTGCCTGTGCCCCCAACACTCCACTTGATTACTGAGTCAGCGTCAGCTGAAATGTATTTATCACTTTCTATGGACAGAAGGCCTGCATGAATATTCATACACTCATGATTTCTGCATCATGAGTGGGATTCGTTTTTTTCATCTTTCCTCCCCACTGCGTATCCTGGATACATGGGAATGCAACAGTGCTGATCTCCGCATGTGCTTGAAATTAGAGTTGAACAAGGGATGACAATGGGATGTTTAATGCATTTCCCCTGTCCCCTTTGTATTCTTGTTAAGTCTTAATCAGCTTGCTGGAATATCAATTAAAGTTGATTATTTATGATGCGCTTAATGAAGCTCTGCTAAATTGAGCTTGATGTTGCGGAGCTGGAAGCACTCAACGCCTCCTTGCAGTGGTGCATTAATCATTTCCACACTCCTCTTCTTCTCTCCATGATAGCAAAAGATAGAAGGAGGGAGTGAACAGTACACCGCTGGCAGGCAAACCTCACTGCTGCTGTAGCTGGAGGTGTAGCTGCTGTGTGTGGTGTAGGGAAGGTGAGGCCAGGTGGGAAGTTCAGCCATGCCCCTTGGACTATTGAATAGCTGGGCTTTTTAATTCTCTTTGAATCCCTCTCTTCGGCCAGACTTGTGGTTGGCAGGGTGGAAAGGGCAGAGTGCTCCTGCTGGGCTCTCTGAAGTATGAAATTAATTCATTGGTGTTGCTGCTTTCTTGAAGAATGTGCAGATGTAGCCACAGTGGGAGCCCCACTTTGTGAGCTGCACTGTTGCTCCACACCCCAAGTGGATTTTGTTTTGGAAAATCAGAAAATTCCACTTCAATGTATGAATTGGGGGGGGGGGGGGCTCCACTCTTCCAGCTGTTCACTACCCTACTTTTGTTACATAAAGGATCAAACTTTAATGTGACAGAGAAGTCAACAACCCTGCACATTAAAAATAAAACATATAGCTTGACACACACTTTCCCATCGCTAACATCCCTGCAACACTAAACTAAGAAAAGGCCCAACTCAGGACAGTAAAAGTAGCTGATAATATAATAAATGTGCTTAAATACACTAGATCTGAATCAATGAATCAATCAGTTGATCGACAGAACATTTATTCGGCCAACCATTCTCTGGTATCATTCTGTCTATTGGGGTTAATATCATTGGGATCAGACATTTTAAGACATCACATTGGGGTCTGAGGAATTGTGATTTCATCAACTAAACGATTACTCAGGTATTCATAAAATTAGCAGATTTATTGATAATGAAAATAATCATTAGCTGCAGCCCGGATATATACAGTATGTGTTAATATGTGTCTTTCTTTGAGAAGTTTGTGGGTCCTAGTATACAAAAAGTTGGCACTGACTGCTTGCTCACAGGCCAAAGATTGACGTGAAAGAAATGTGTAATGTTTGAGCTACAGCAATTAGTTGATTAATCAAGTAGTTGTTCAAATTAAAAATGAATCAATCGATCAAAATTCGTTTGCAACTTTTTCTTTTTACGGTCATTTTTCAAATTAAAATGCCAAACATTCCTTAGTTTCAGCTTCTCAGATGTCAGTATGTGCTTGTTTTCTCAGTCTTCTGTTATCGTAAACTGAATATCTTTGGGTTGGGGATGACAACACATGCATTTTGATCACCTTGGAGTCTGAAAAGCAGAGATAGACATATTTTACCATTTGCTAACATTTTATAGCAAAACAATTAAAGGGATACTTTACTGATTTTAAACCAGCTCTCTGTCATGGCAGTGTGGGCAGGTAAATGTTGTTTGGCTTCCCTCCGTGGCTATAATCCCTGTGGAACGGAGAAATCTGGGATGATGTGAAACCATCCATCCATCTTTAACCGTTTGTCCCTATCAGGGTTGCGGGGGGGCTGGAGCCGAGCCCAGCTGACATTGGGCATCGGGCACATAAAGACAAACCGAAACAGACAACCATTCACACCTACGGGCAATTTAGAGTCATCAATGAACCTAACACCTGCATGTCTTTGGACTGTGGGAGAACCCAGAGAGAATCCACACAGACACAGGGAGAACATACAGAAGGGCCCCAGGATTCGAAAACCAGGAACCCTCTTGCTGTGAGGCGACAGTGCCAACCACCTCTTCCAAAATCCAGTGGATAAGCAGAATAATCGACAACAAAAACAGTCATTCTTTGCAGTCCTGCAAATATAGAGCTTTGCCAACTAAAGCCAGGCTACTTTATAATTTTGTCAAAATTGAACTACTGTACGGAACCTGTAATGTGACTTTACTATGACCCTGGTTGGGCACAATATTTACTTCAGTGACTCTGGGGCAGAAGAATCCCTCATAATCTGTGCTTACATTTACCATTAGAGTGTAAACACTCAGGAGCTGCTGATAGTGATCTTTTTTTTCAATCTCTTTTTATTGGGTTTTGCAAATGAGTACAATTGTATTCAAACATTTACAGAGAGCAAAGTGGTAATTTTTTCTTATGGAAAAAAACAAAGAACAGAAAAAAAGGATGGTAGTTGAAGTATTGCTGCGGACCCGAACAACTCACAAAACTAGAACCGTCATTAAAAAAATACATAAATAAAAAATAGGACTAGGAAAGAAATAGACATTAAAAAAAAGAAAGAAAGAAAAACACCGGCACATCAGCCATGTATTAATAAACTGCAATTGAGATAGTAACAGACATCCTAAATCTGAGTAGCGGCATGTGACCCTCAACACAGCAGAAATAACATATCTACCCCTCTAAGTTGCTTCCGTCGTGTCAGTCAGGGGCGAGTGGAAGAGCTGTCATTTTAACAAATTGTAGGAATTGGCCCCATAATTTCACAAATTTACTGGAGCAGCTAGATAAAGACAGCCTGATTTTCTCCAATTGAAGAAAATAAAGGGTGCCTCTAATCCAGCGGGCATGACAGGGTGGTGGTGTTGATTTCCATCCATCCATCCATCTTCAGCCGCTTGTCCCTGTCGGGGTCGCGGGGGGCTGGAGCCAATACCAACTGACATCGGGTGTGAGGCGGGGTCCGCCCTGGACAGGACACCAGTCTATCACAGGGCACATAGAGACAGACAACCATTCACACCTACGGGCAATTTTTTAGAGTAATCAATTAACCTAACACATGCATGTCTTTGGACTGTGGGAGGAAACTGGAGTACCCAGAGAGAACCCACACACAGGGAGAACATGCAAACTCCACACAGAAGGGCCCCTGCTGGGATTTGAACCAGCAACCCTCTTGCCGTGAGGCGACATTGCCTTGACATTGACATCTGACAGGGTATTGAAGATGGACAATGCCAGAGTGTATGAATTAAGTTTTTGCGAGATTGCTTACACTTGTCACAAGTAGGAGTCAGACCATGATAGATCTTCGCCAGTGGAGCCTTAGTATAATAGGTGCAGTGTATAACTTTGCACTGGATAACACTGTGTCTTGCACAAATAGAAGATTTATGTACCCTTCCAATAATCTCTGCCCAGACTCAGATATTGCTGCTGATAGTGTTCTAAAGTCTACTCTTTTCTAAATCTTATGACGTACAATGAACTTGTAACATTGTTATTATCGCACCTACAGTTTCTGATAAAAATGATAATTTTTGCGATTTCTTGTATGCTCGTATTACTCAAATGGTTGTTTGGCCTAGTTTCAGACACCGGTTTTGTGTTTGAAAAGGCCCATCTAGATGATGTAACTTCACCGAAAGTCCTTGAACCTATTTTGAACGTAGACTTTTTGCTGTGACAAACATCCCCCAGGTTTCCATGTCTCCAGCCACAGCAGTGACGGCCAGGAGAGATGGGGAGGCAGGAGGCTACTGCAGGAAACGGACAACGGCAGCCTGGAGGAACTGGAGAGTGAAGGATCAAAGAACTGCACTGCTCCAGGTAAGACGGAGACAGGATGAAAGAAAGAGGACACTCGAGTGATCTCCCCCTCCCTCTTTCCTTCCCTCTGCACAGAACAAAGAGAGGGAGCTGGAAAAAAGGAGTGAAACAAAGGATCACCCCATGTCTTTCTGGTCCCCCCTTTTTTCTCTCCCTGATGTGGGGTAACCCAGATTGTGAGGTCAGATGATTTCCCTTGAGCGCAGGCTACAGCAGGCGGTGACATTCTGGCTGCCTCAGCGGTTTTCACATTCGGTCTCCGTCACATTTCTTTTAGGATCCTGCAGATTTCATTCTCACTTTCTCCACCTCGATTTCCTCTCCGTCTCGCACCAACTCTTTTTCATCCGTCCCATTCCTGTCCTCTGTTTCCCTCACGTTTTTCCCCACGGTGGCCACATGTCAGAAAAAAAATCCCTGTTTCCATGGCGACCTTTTATCTTATCATCAACCAGCAACTTCTGTTTGAGGCACTCAAGGATTGCATTCGAGAATGCTGAAGGCATTTTGTGGGGCTTCTTATTCGCAAAGTTGAAATGAAATGCTTTTACGTCATATAAAAGCGCGTTTTGTCATACAATCCAGACTGTTTCTCATTGGATCAGTCCTTAGGCATGCATGGACTCTCACCATCACCCATATCTGTAGCAATTTTTAGATGGAAGTAGGAGATGGGAACAAATGTGATGTTCCTGTTATAGTTAATATGTACAAGGTAGAGGTTACTTCACTGCAGATCACACTGACATTTGACTTTTTACCTTGAGTGGGAGACGATTGGCCTCCCCTCATAGGGAGGGGCCAGTTCTCTGGTGAGCTCATTAGGCAAAATGGCCATCATCAATCTCCTTTCTCTCCTGCGTCCAAGGTTGCCACTGTCATCTATAAAGGAATACAAGGTCAAAGTTCAACTTATTCTCTTGTCCTGCTTATTATACAGTAGCTGCCCTTTCCTCCTCTCAGGCTAAATTTAAAGCACATACCCTGGTGGCTTCAGCCCCTGCCGTCCTCTTGACTGCAAGGTTTTTGCTAAAACAGCCTCTGTTTTCTGGAAGACTTGCCCGCTGCGGCCATTTCTGCTCCTGTCCCTGGTATGAGCCACATCAAATGTACCATTGTGGGGAGTCAGTGAGTCATTCTTCATTCGACCTCAGAGAGAAAGAATCTGTGTGTTTTCAAAAGTGGCGCATGTGTGACGAGAGGTACGTTGAAGCAGTACGCATGGGCTGTGAAGTGGGAGCAGGTGCACCTCGTAGGCTATGTTTAGAGCTGCAACCATAGACTGTATATGAAGATGGACGACATGACAGCTCCCCAAAAGTGGAGCCAAAACATCTGGATCACCCCCTGGTGGCTGTAGTATAGGTCATAAATCCAAGTTAGCGGATGGGACATGGGCCAAACTAAAAGGTTAAAGTATACCTCAAATAAGTTTTTCCTGAAGATGAGTTCTGTCATTTTTGCTAGCTTTTATTACCTGGATATTTGTTAGATTGTTAATGTTTCTGATAAGTGTCAGTACCAGATCACTACCGCGCAGACTCTGGTTGCAAAATTACAACATGACAGCAACCGTATCCAGGATATTTTGGCTTCACTTTTGTACAGTTTCATTTGCCGAGACATTATGAGGTCTGCGAAGCATAAAATATGGGTGAAACATTGGTTTTTGTATGACACTTTGTCTTTTTATGCAAAATAATTCACCTCACCTGTTTCAAAAGTACTGGAGTCCTCCTGTCGCCAAGCAGCAAATAAAACCACCACATCGCTCTGCACAGGTGGGGCGCGTTCATGCTTAGCTCGCTTGAACGGAGCAGAGCCCTTCTGAGCCCTGCAGGAACACAAGCAGCGCATCAACATCTTTTTTCGGCCCGGAGCTGAAATCTGCTGCGCTCGAGTTGAACTGAGTTGAAAACATGAGCTTCCCTAGAACTGCATTGATATTCAATCAAGGTTCCAGCGCAGCGACAGACAATTTGAGCGAGGCGGTTGCCTCCAAATTCAAAATGCAGAAAAAAACCCTGAAAGTTTTTTTTTAAAACAATTAGGGATGCTCAATATTGGCTTTTCTGCCGATATCCGACATTCCGATATTGTCCAACCCTTAATTTCTGATACCGATATCACTCGATACCGATATATGCAGCCATTTACACCAAAATTCATAACATATCACCTATTATGGAATTAACACATTCTGCCTAATTTTATTGTGATGCCCCACTGGATGCATACATAAATGCAACATGGCTTTTCAAATGTAAACACAGTCTGTACAAAATAAGTTATTGAAAAAAGTGCCATTCATTTATTTGATTGTGTTTTTACCAAGAATATTTTGCCTCAAACAAAACTACAGACATTATCAAAACAAGGAAGATGCATAGCTTCAGTCCAGAGTAGTAAACAAACTTAGTTCTCTTTTTCCAGACTGAGTAACCGGCCGTAACTTGGCAAACAATACAATCAATAAATTAGCAGCCAAGCTCAACAGGCTAACCTGTATTGGATCTAATGGATACAGCACCAGAAATTAGCTTCTCGACGTGACTGTAAACAATGCTGTTCAATTCGGGTTCAGCACTGGTCTGAGAAATACTTGCGACTGGGCGTTATACAGACATAACGTGGCTCGAGGAACTCCACAAGTTTGGTGAATCCTGCATCTTGAACGATAGAAAAAGTTTGTTTCTTGGTGTCGGCTGTTGCTTCTTTTCATCACTTTGCTGCACAGATGTAGCGTATAACTCTGCATGAATCTTCTTGAGGTGGGTGATCAAATTTGATGTATTAAAGGAAAACGCCTTGTTTCCTCCTCTCATAACTAACGCCTTGCAGTCATTGCAAATCGCAAATTCACTGTTAGTAGGTGACACTTGGAAATACTTCCAAACCACGGACATCTCATGCACCGGGCGAGCAAGCTTGTTAGCCACGGTTAGCAACCTACGAGTCTAGCGTGTTGTTGTTGTTATACGTCATCAAGCACGCGCCTGTAAACGTCCCATGTTGCATTCATGTAGACTCGGAAATGCTGAAGCCTACAGAGCTAACATCGGTTGTAAAAACCCGATACCGATAATTCCCGATATTACATTTTTTAACTCAATATCGGCCGATAATATCGGTGGGCCGATATTATCGGACATCCCTAAATACAATGTATTAAAAAAGTCTAAAATGTGAGAGATAGTAAATGATAGATAAAGCCCCAAGTTGAAATTATTTGTTTTGCTCAACCAGCTGTCTAAAGGTCTTCTCCATACAGTGCTAATGCAGGAAGAAGTGTGCCCTAATGTTTAAAAGCAGTGTGTGTGTGTGTGTGTGTGTGTGTGTGTGTGTGTGTGTGTGCGTGGGTGTGTGTGTGTGTGTGTGTGTGTGTGTGTGTGTGAGTGTGCGTGTTCTGTCCTGGAGACGTTTACTGTTTTGAGTATTTTGCAAGGCATTTATACTGTATGTCTACTGTCAGATTTGTTTCACTGCGATAGCGTCACACTTGTGCAAGATACACCAAACTTTAGTCAGTCACCAAACTTTACAGGTGTGTCGTTGAGATCAAAAAGTCAGACTCCTATAATGGGTGTGGTCCGCGCACGGCTTACAGAAGTAGGGGGGTAGTCAGTTGGGAAGGGGCCATCAGCTGCGATACTTCATGCCCCCAACAGCGGAGGTCATCCTGTGGATCTTGGTGAACCTCTGCTGTTCTGTCTCGTGGACAGCTCCACCACGGAGGAAAGTCGAACACTAAAAGCCAAACATGTCAACCCTATAGTAGCGCAGGAGGAAAAGTCATGGGATCCCCAGAGTCAGTAGGATTCATCCTCTACGAACCAATGCCTATACCAAATTTCATGGCACACTTTTTTTTAGATATTTCAGTCTGGGCCAAAGTGTTGGAATGGCCATCTGACTGTCCACACTACCGGCTCTAATCAACTTCGAATAGTTCTTTGTGTGATCCAATTCTGCGTGTGATTATGTTTGGATATATGTATTTTATAGTTTATGGTGTACTTCCACAGCTTGCCAGCTACAGAGTAGAGCACAAGCCTGCCTGATGAGGAAGTATCCCAACATGAGCTCTGTGTTCTGCGAGGATGCAGCGCGGCAGAGGCACTCACTGATTGTTGCCTGAAATTAGAGGCCTGCTGATCAAGTGCTGGAAAGATGAGGGAGAGACACAGTCAGAAAGGCCCTCATATGCTAATGCCCCCCTCCCAGCTACACATGAACCAAGCCATCATACCCGTCATTACGACTCCCTCCCTGATTTTAATTGTGAGGGCCCCGTCGCTTCTACGGATTTCAGAGTCTTGTTTAGTCCCTCCGCCCCATCTCTATCACTCCATCATTTCTCCGCCAAGGGAAGAAGAGGGAAAGAAGAGGGGAAGCACAGGCAGCGGAGTTGAGAATGCTTAGATCTTAATAACTTTTAGTCATTATTTTCTCAGCCTCTGCCCCCTTGAGGTTTACAAATTGGTTAAAATGTCAGAGTTTCCTGGCTAGAAAAGGGGTGGTGAGTTCCCATACTGTATGTGTGGTTATGTGTGTGTGTGTGTGTGTGTGTGTGTGTGTGTGTGTGTGTGTGTGTGTGTGTGTGTGTGTGTGTGTGTGTGTGTGTGTGCATGTCGCCTTGTCAGTGTGTGTAGTTGGGGTGGTGAATAGAAGCAATCTTGCACAAAAAGAGTTCTTTCCGTCTGCTCTTGACCTTCCTTTTATCATGGCCACATTGTACTTTTACATTTATGGTAGGTAATAAGAAAAATCCATTACTTCTGAAGATGTCTTAGCAGTGGGGAGATTAGGTATACCGTAGTTTTCATCTGCACTAAAGCTGACCAAATGCACTTTTTAACACGTGGCCATGCATATACACATTATGTGTGAGACAAAATTACAAGAAGGCAATCTATCGTACGTTATGGATACACGTTATGGTACCTGTTAATATTTTTATTTAAACATATCAGGGTTCCCACGTCCTGGAAAACCTGTAAATTTAGGGTACGTCCACGCGATCGAAAACAACGTAGTTCTTAAAAAGTTTTACGTACACTCGGCCTCAACTCAAGAAATATCTGCGTCCACAGGAAACCAGTGAAACCAACTCCAAACGCTGTAGTACACATGCCAGGCCTATACATACACCAACAACAGAGAAGAAGAGACGGGGAGACGCTGTGGAGAATCATACAGTCTATGTGTAGAATACCAACACCGGAGAGTTTCTCTCCAAATCTGGAGACTTCCCAAATCCTCCTCCATCATAGAGAGAAATCTGTCGGCTGTTTCTGGTGTTAGTGGAGACTTTTGTGGTGTGAACACAGGCGGGCACTTTCTCGTTTTGGATTAAGCGACTTTTCATACCTTCTTAGCAACTTTATTTATAAAAAGAGACTAGCGACCAATTTAGCGACTTATTTAGACCATCGGGGGAAAGGGAGAAATATATGGTCGACCTATTTGATATCCATGCATGTGGCTCAGAGTCCAGTTCCGTTTATGGATCCGTCTCTCTCCTCTGACGCAGCAGCACTGTTGTTGTTATGTGACGGAGGTGGGGTTAGAGGCCGGAGGTGGGGCAATGACAGCATCGTTTAACAGAGTAGGAAGTTTCACCATCCAGACGACAACGCCATGGGGGGCGTTTTCAAATCTTCCCACTCTGGGATCCGGTTTCAAAACATCCCGTTTTCAGGCTCCGATAACGCCGGCTGCGTGTGGATGGTCGGCCATAACGATACTAAAGTTGTGCGGTTACAGGAAAACGCGTCTCCGTGTGGAGACACTAGTTTTCCAGTCATTGAAACACCTGTAAATTGATAAAAATGGAATGGAAATAATCTAGATTTTCCTTGAGAATGCTAATTGTATTTTAGCCCCTTACTCATAATCCCTATGTAAACCTAGCTGCGTTTTTTGTTTGAAACTCAACTTGTTGGTAGAATAAGCTGCAAGGTATAACACAAAACTAGGCCTACTACTAATTTATATATGCGTTTGTTAGCAAGTGCTATTGTGTGTTTTCAATAACAACTTTTGGAAGGGCTGGTTGCCTCACAGCAGGAGGGTTCTGGGTTTGAACCCGCTGGCCGGCCAGGGCTTTGCATGTTCTCCCTGTGTCAGTGTGGCTTTTATCTGGGTTCTCTTGCTTCCTCCCACTGTCCACAGACATGCAGGTGTGAATGTGGGTGTGACTGGTTGTCTGTCTCTATATGACAGCCCTGTGATAGTCAGGCATCCTGTCCGGGGTGCCTCTCATCCAATGGCTGCTGTCAGCCCCTGCAACCCTGAATGATTTAAGCAGTCACAGATAATGGATGGATGGACTCCGGGAAAATGAGCTTGTTTATCTTGTATGTGACAGATAGGTTTGCACAAAATAAGTTGGTCATGCTTGTTTTCATTATTTTCTGCATTCATTTATTAGTTTAGTTAGTTTTCGGTAAAGGCGCCGCGCTCTTTGTTGTACGTTGTTTCATCTCAGTAGTCAAATTCTGTGAAACCGACACCACAATGCAGTGAAAAACATGATTCCTGCTTATTTCCTCCAGGCTATTTTTTCCTCTTCAGTTTCACAGATGTACAGTAGGTGATTGTCTTGTGATGTACCATCGTTAATATAATAGGCAACATACAGTATCATGATAAAATTGTGAGTTCCTCTCTCATTCCTACCCCTAAAACAAATACGTACACCCACACGCTCTTTCTTCCTCCTCCGTCAAATACACACACCACTGTCCCGATGCATTGTGCTTCGCTCGGTCCTTCTCTCAAACCCATTTAAAAACACAGGTGTTTAATGTAGCCCCCTGAGCAGCTCTGTGTACAGTAGCATTGTGTGTGTGTGATTGGACAGATAGCGGTGTGGGTACATCGTGTCTGATCTCTCCAGGGGTCTTTCCCCGGAGGCTTTCCTCTTCCGTTATTGAAGATCCTCTCTCAGCTCGGCTCAGCTCCGACGCAACACTCCATTTTAGGAAAGGAGGCTGCTATGACTTAATCAGGGCTTCCCTGTGAGAAATGTGGTGTGTGCGCGCGCATGCGTGCGGCTGCAAGTGGAACCGTTAGTAGGGGAGCCTCCTTAAGAATAGTATTGATTAATGCGAGGTAGCTGGCCCTGGTTTCTGCAGCGAGTAGGAGTGTGTGTGCAACCTGTGTGCAGAGTGAGTGTGTGTTATACTTCACGTGGGCAGCCTCCTAGCTCATGTGCAAGTAAGTAAGCACTGCCATAATACAGCTGATGAATTCATCAAATCAGAAAAAAGTGGTCGCTCCGTAATATCTCGACAAGAGACCTCTACTAATCAAATGCAAAACTGACCCAGAGAGCTCCTGGAATGATTTCCTCTGAGAAATCAATTCTGCCATATTACAGTATTAGCTCTGAGTGGGCTGCTGCTGCCTTCCAAACACAGTGACAACCGTATTAACAGTTGAAGACGGTGGCAGAGTTCTTTCATAACTGCCTAACGTGCAGATTGGCAAAGTCATGTTATTGTGTTATTGCAGGAGCAGGAGATTAGTGCTCAGGGGAATAAGACCAATCCATCACAGCAATTATCTCAGCGAGTGCTCCCGCTGCTTCTCTGCCTGCTCTCTTTCTTACACTCCTGTACCTACAACATTTATCCAACGTTATTTTTGTTTGTCTCTCGCTGCTGTTCTCCTTTATCCCCTTGTTCATTTATTGTCATGTTTCTTCTCTGTCTCTGTCCTACGTCTTGCCATGTGAGGAGGAAACGCTTCCTACTGTGGTCGCCCTTCTGAATAATAGAGCCCAGATTGTTTTGCCAGCAGCAGCAGTGGCACAACACACCTTTTAAAGATTCATCCTGCTGGTGGGACTTTAAGCAAAGTTGAGGTCGTTGCTGAGCGCCACGATCATCTTCCTTTCCCGCCGCTTTCCAAAGAGTTTTGGAGGACATAAAGTGTTGTTCTGAGTAAACTGTGAAACTGGGTTGCATTTGTGGCATTTTATCCCTTTATTAGACTAATCGAGAGCCAACAGGTTATGGGGGGAGAGAGATGCAATGGATTTTCCTAGCCAGACTCGAACCAAGGAGGTTTTGATGGTTTCTTCCCTTTTTGACCTCCTTATTCTCCATCACTCTTCACCGTTCATTTTGAACTTTTGCAACTTTACATGCTCCTCTTGGCTCATTTGCCAGTTGTAAAAAATAAAATAAAGACAAGAAACATCCTTATTGATATTAAGGGGTTGCTGTAATGAGAACTTTCCGCTCTACATCTAATCGAATCACAGCTCTTACATTGGTCATCCTTGTTTCTTTATTTAAAAGGGCATTGTCTTATGACTTTTTCAGGGTTCATTTAAAGGTGCAATGTGTAAGATATTGCCAAATCTTTGCAGGGCTCCAGGCTAACTTTTTTCACTAGGAGCACTGTGGCCCCCAACTGTAAATTTTAGGGGTGTAACCAGAAATCTTAGGGGCCCACACGGTAAATCAATAATAGATGCAGAAATTACAATGAGCTGTTTCACATCCAGAGTCACATTTTTATTGTGCACTATCACCGTCCTGACAGTACAATATTAAAAAATATCCCATACATTCAGAATAAGGGGTGAGGGCGGCACAGTGGTGTGGTGGTTAGCACTGTTCCAGGTACAGATCTGGGCTGGGGCCCTTCTGTGTGGAGGTGCATGTTCTCCCTGTGTTCACGATCCAAAGACATGCACGTGTTAGGTTCATTGGTGACTCATTCATTGGTGGTGATTGCCCG
Organism: Echiichthys vipera; assembly: GCF_963691815.1. Taxonomy (NCBI): domain Eukaryota; kingdom Metazoa; phylum Chordata; class Actinopteri; order Perciformes; family Trachinidae; genus Echiichthys; species Echiichthys vipera. The sequence goes on along the minus strand of NC_139827.1, from coordinate 30,880,073 downwards.
TAGGTGTGAATGTGAGTGTGAATGGTTGTCTGTCTCTTGTTTGTCTCTATATGCCCTGTGATAGACTGGTGTCCTGTCCAGGGTGTACCCTGCCTCACGCCCAATGTCAGCTGGGATCGGCTCCAGCCCCCCCACGACCCTGATAGGGACAAGCGGTTGAGGGGGATAGATAGCTGGATGGATGGATGAATACATTTCTTATATTCAGTATTATAAAAGATTTTAAGGACTGTAACTTAAATCTTCATCTGCTCTACATCAGTATTAAACACAAAAGATAATAATGTCCCCTCTTATAATACTTTAAAATCACATTGAACCATGTTACCTGAACATTTACAGGAATACAAGGCAGCTATGGGAGCTAGCCAGTTAGCTTATCAGTGCAACTAGTTTGAGACCAGTCCCAGCCTGGTCAGATGCGTACAGGAACTGATGAAGCCTGAGAGGTGAAATGTCTTCCTAGACAAATAACCAAGTCCAGTGTGTTTTGACTGAAATTTGCTTTGAGGATAACGATGACCTGGACAAATGAGAATATTCACAGGCTGATCAGTCTAATTACTGAAACGTGTGTCTTACAGCAACACAATGAACAGACTTAACCCAGTGCATACACTAAAGTAAAACAACATAATATCATAAAATAGTCATGTTATTGTGCTTCATGAATCTTGAAACAGTAACATCAGAACTTGCATCATCAGTGAGGACTGCACCGCGATCCGTGTGTGTGTGTCACCTGCTGCCTCACTCGCTGCACGGAGAAATAAAGTCAATCAATCACTTCAACACTGTTGATTTCTTCCCATAGAGCCCACATGAAAAATATTTTAGTTTAGTAAATTACTGCTCTCACTCAGCTCGGGAGCTGCCGACAGACAGCAGCGCGTCACATACGGAGGCTTCGGATCCGTGCAACACTGTGATTATAACTTGTAGGACTCAGCTATCCTTGCAGTGGTCGGAAGGCCCGGCCTGCACTCACACTGCTTCAAAATATCAAGGCCAAGGCACGATTGCCCCTTGCTTGTACGCCTTTATATACCGTCTATGCCCGCGCCCCTACATGTGCAATCGTGCTGTCCCAAAGCCCATCAGTCTCAACTGTCAACAGTTTGGCTTCTCCGTAGTCAAAGCAGCCGGCCTTATGTAGTGCGTCCGTATTCAGACATTTATGGTAAATTCATTGAAACTGCTCAGAGGAGCTGACATGAAGGGGAAGCACTCTTATTTGTTTTTCACTCTGCGGTATAAAACTCTTACCTGCAGGGGATTAAGTATTAACTTTACTTCTGTTATGCGACACATGTTCACACTAGCTAAGCAGGTTCACCTCAAGTCATAGACGGATTATCATGACTACAGGCCCTGGACACAAACTCACCAAGGCCCCCTGCCAACACATGCAAACAGTGCGCATGCACGCAAAGGCGCTGTGGCGCCAGCCAATGTAATAATGTCAGCAAACGTAATTAACCACAGACACCCACTAATAATACTGACCATGCATGCAAAATCCAGTTGCTGACGCTCCGCTGTCACACAACAGAGCGGTTGTGTTGTTGCCACAACAACAATATTGCTAAAGCACGAAGCAAAGAGCACAGTACCGTTATACTTGCTGTGTGTTTGTTTTTGTGACACAATAATAATAATAACTTTGAATATTATCACAATTAAGTTATCAGTCTGTGATGTAAATAACAAAATGCAAACAAAAAAGGCTTCTATCCTGCATCCTAAGCACCTTGCGCGCTGGTGTGGGCACCTTTAGTGGGGCGAAGGCAACACCAGAAACTGTGATGTGCTATTACAACACCAAGTACCACGTGGACAACCCGGACAAGATGCGAAGGTGTAGGCTACTCTGTCAAAGGCGGTAAGGAAGACGGCCGGCCAGTGGCGGTCTTTTATAACATCCTCGTCGACCTGGCTGGGATAAATGCCCGCATCTTATTGAAGGAGCACCAACAGCAGGAGAGCCTGGGGAAAGCGGCCGCAGCAGTCCGCACGAAATGGGCAGCAGCGGAAGCACCACCACAGCAGCAGCAGCAGACACGGACACGGAGGCAGATGGATGGAATTTGCTGCACCAAAGCGGCTTCTCTGGCTTCTTTTTCCTTCCTTTGTTTTCTTTTAGCTGATCCACTGAGTTCCCGCTTCTCCATTTTAAAATCACACTGTATGTTTGACGTATGTACTTCATTGAGTCATCACACATCACTGATTTAATCTTATCATTTCAAAAACTTTCAAATGATTTTATTATCATAGTACATTTTCAAACCAACATTTTTCCCAAAAATGTTTTTTTAATTGTACCGAAAAAAATGGCTCTGGGGCCCTGGGCACACGCCCACTTTGCCCATGCTGTAATCCGTCTATGGATCAAGTGTTGATGACCAAGGATTTTCTTGGTCAACCAGTGGTCCTCATTTGGACCTGGCGTGTTAAAAAACAAACAAATCACTGACAGTGAGTGAGTGTCAAGACTTCCTGTATCTGGCCCTTCAAATTACAAGCCCTCCAGCCTTTTAGGCCAGTCAGATAGATTTTCACTTAATTTTGACAAGACACGGCTCTAAATATTTATTTTTTTCCTGCGACCAAATTTTGGTCTCCTAATGATGTTTTGGTTGACTATTTTAGGGCAGTCCTAGTCTTAAGATAACTTTTGTTATGATTTGGCACTGTAAATACAATTGAATTGAACAGATATGCAGTTGTGTATATATGCAGTTGTATATATATATATATATATATATATATATATATATATATATATATATATACATGTATATATACATGGATGCAAAGTAGTAGTGACATCTCAGTGTAATACCAAAAAGTATATAGTTTATCACAATTAGCCATAAAGTCTTACTGAAGTCACCTTGAATGCTACAACACCACAAAATTAGGAAAAGGTTGACAGGTTGCAAACATTAAAGACTATTTGGATCATGAGTATAAATGTGAACACATCCAGCATATTATTGAAGCTAAAATAAGTCATCGAGCTGCTGTAAAACAGTGAAGTAACATATTTCATGTCCTATAAATTCAGATCTGTTGGGAACTAGAAAAGTACTGAGAGCTGAACGGAGACTTTAAAAACATCTTCCTCTCTGCTGTCCTGCTTCACAGAAGAAGGTCCATCCCGGGCATGGTTCGGCTTGCAACAACTGGTAAAGGAAACATGGTTTGGCTCCGCGCGGCAAAACGTGCCAATGGAAAATGCCCATAATAGTGCAAAGGTGACCAGATTTCTGAGATGAAAACCAGGGACATTAGTTTGGTGGTCATAATGTGATAATTATTAAAATATCCAATGTTATGTCTTGTTGATTAATGTGGTTTGCACGCGGCACTTCAGTCTACTGGCATCATATGAGTTTATTGGGGCGTTTCTCTTTGCCAGTACTATACTGCCTGGCATGCACATCCAGTTTAAGTGGTTAAAAACAACTAAGGCGCGTTTCATGAATCCACTTAGGATTTTCTTATTTTCCTCTTAATGCTTTGTGCAAGAGTAAATATGAGAGAAAATTAAGAAAAGTGAATGTCAACTGAACTCCACGGGGTACTTTTAAATGTGTCACCACACTACAGATGTCAGAGAGTTTCCATTCACTAAGCTGGCCTCATGCTGAGCTAATGGGAATGTGGATACAATCTACTGCTTCAGTCATTTGTATGAAAATATTTCAGCGCAAGACTAACATTCATCCATTATTGATATTCAAATAATGTTGTGTAGGGTATGTGCTATTTCCTGGATGCTATATTGTATAGGCAAAGAGGGCAAGTGCTCTTGAAATGCTACACACATGTATCTCTTCTATAATAAATCACAGTCCTTAATACTGCATCAGTAAATGGCTTACTGTAGTTTCTTCTTGCAGTTTTTAAATCACTTTTCTCATTCATCTGACGTGAATGCAGCAACGATGCCTCTTTTTCCACACAGATGAATCATGAGCAGTTGAGCTTTATACACAGATTCAATAGACTGAACATCACCTGCTCCAGAGTAAGCTGCGCAGCCTGTGTAACCATGGCGATGTACACTGTTTAAAAGTGACTCATCAGCGTTATATTGAAAGGCCAGAGTTAAACATAAACTGAGCCCCATGAGCTTCGTCACACTGATTAACCTTGCTGATGTGCTGGTGAGCGTGACATGCAGTATGACACTGGATGTGATTAGGCTTTACTGACATATTGGTGACCAGAAGGAAAATGCTTTTTAATGGGATGAATGATGAATGAATCTAATTATCCACTTTGATCAAGTGGAGAAATCATCTAGGTACTAAGGCTAATTCCGATTTTTTTCCCAGATCGGATCTCTCTGCCTATACTGTTAACATTCATGTGTGAAGTGACCCGTATCTATTCAGTTCAGTTCAGTTTTATTTACAGTGCCAGATTATAACAAAAGCGATCTCAGGACACTTTACAGAGTAGGTAAAGGCCACACTCTATGACCTATTTATGATAAACATAGACCCAACAATTCCCCCGTAGAGTGAGACTTAGAGACATCTGTCTGCATCGGTTGGGGAGGAAGAAAAGGAGAGAGAAAGAGAGAAAAGACAGACAGATGGACAGAAGACAGAGAGTCAGTAATGTGAATATGACTTATATGTTATGGCAGTTAATACAGCAGAATAGCAGAAACAAGCACATCTAAGGTGTGATACAATGAGAAATATTACTGATGATGTTTTATGGCTACAAATTCCATAGTTTATAAGACTAGTGATAGTATAAATTACTAATAGTTATAATAGTAGCAGGAAGCGTCATGCAGGACCACGGCAGCAGGCACCACCACGATCAGCAGAGACCTGTGAGACCACGAAGCACAAACAACTCCGGGGAAGAAGTGAATTAGTAACATGCATTGATGAGACATGAATGATACAAACAGAGAGGAGAGAAGCTCAGAGTATCAGGAACAGTATTATCCTCCGGCAGACTAGGCCTATAGCAGCATCATTAAGCAGAACAAAATCAGCTTGGGGCCTGACATCAATGTGTCTATGGTGTGAACGGATCTCTGCCCTTAAACGCCTCATAGACAACCAATAACGTCACACACATGCGCGTTGGAACAACAACAAAAAAACATCACAGCTATTCGTTGGCTGTAGCCCAGCTTTAGTTACCAGCCATTAACTGAATCTCTTATCAAGTGTTTAAATTATGTTAAATCTTAAAGTTCTGAATAATTAAGGGCTGTCACAGGAGACTATAGGCTTCAATCTCACCTCAGCTCCATCCACACTCCACCTCTTTGCCCATTTCTGGATTAGCCGGGTGTAAGGCGACGTTTGAGCTTAATGTTGGATCTTCAGAAACATGGGTGACGTCACAGAGACTACATCCATATTTTATACAGTCTATGGTATTACCATAGCCGTGTACAGGAGTTAAGAGTAAGTAAGCCTGAAACAAAAGCTACTGATAATGTGTCTTGCATTCAAAAGCAGTCTGATGATCATACCAAAAAATGTAAGCAAACTCTCGATTAGCCAGACTAATTTGGAAGTGAAAATAAAATGATTACCCAAACTGTCCATTGTTAAGATGCATCACAGTTTACTGACTGTCCTTGCATCAAATTTGACTTACTGTACTGGTTGTAAGTGTCACAAAAAACTTGATACTCATAAAATAATCAATATAAAAAATTAGTATTGGATAAGATATTAACTTGCAGAAGTATCGATACTTTTGCTGTCAAAACTGCAGCCTCCGCCTTCTCCAGTTGACGCGTAACGTCAGCCCTCAAAGCTGCAGACAAAACAAGACAGAAGCTACAGCTCGTATTTGAAACATGTACGCTAGTTCATCACGTTCAACACTGAGCTGACTGAACACATACAGTTAGCGCTGCTGCCGGAGGAGCTTCAAGACCAGCTTAAGTAGAAAATATGTAAGTATTTAGCATACAAGGCTAACGACCAGGGAAAGGCTAACGATGTAAACAAGTCTCTGTCTTATAATAAACATTAACATTACCGATGGAGCTAAGGAGCTAACATCATCAGTCCTGCCTGTCTAGAGAAGTTAATTTAACAGAAGGACACAGTAACGTGTCTGAAAAGTCAACCAGCAACGAGACAGAAACAGTGTCAGCTGCTTTACCAACTCCATTTAATGAGCAGAGATAATATGAGAGCAGAAACACAACAGATAAACAGGACTGTAGCTGAATGCATTAGCATGGAGCAGATCCCTGTTTACACTGTGGAGAAACCTGACTAACAACAACTGATTCAGATTTAACCTTCTTCATGGAATCATTTAATGTCCACACAAATCCCTGAGCAAGAGAGTTTGAACATATTTGTCATATTTATATTCACCCTGCAGTTGTGGGTTTTCTTTCTTATTTTCAGTAAGTAAGACAACTTTTTAAAAGTGTTTATTGATGTTGTTTGTATTGTTCTAATCTTTATTTTCTTCATTTTTTAAACTTTTCTCCCTGTGGTATCGAAAATAGTATTGAGTATTTTCCTAGTATTGTGACAACCCTATTGGGTTTAGTTGCATTATACCTCCAAACAAAGAGGTATTGATCTTTCGCCTAAACTATTGACTTGTTTCAAACCTGCCTGATCACCTGACTTCTCATGCTTTCACCGGCAGCTGTGGTTGTTGTAGGAGTTACAGCACACAAAAAAACAGAATTATCGAACAGTGAAATTTGACTTCAACCTGCCCGTTTCATAATTACCTCTAACTGCAGCTGTGCATTCAAGTAGTAATTCTATTCTTATGCGAGTGTTCATATAGAGTTCATGTGACATCATGTGATTTGCGTGGTAGCAGTAAACAGTGTTAGCTGTGGACTCATTCTGACACAGTCCCTGCCAAGCAATCTTAGATGAGAGAGAGAGAAAAAGAGGATGAATGTAGCAGAATCAACAAAGTCATGAGCCACTGAGTGATGTGTCATACTCAAACCATGCAGAAACCATGGTCTTCTCAGCTGAAGGGAGCTACACTCATGATATATGTGTATGCGTGCACATCCGCACATCTGTTTAAGATGTTTGTTCGGGCATAGTGTGTGCGTGCTACAAACTGTGCAAGGAGAGAAAAAAAGCGGGAGACCTTAAATGTCACATTACTCAGCACGGTAACTACGCTCGCGACATGCGATGTGTCAGCCCGCATCATCATCGCCCACTGAGCATGTGCAGAACAGGCCCCCAGCCCTCCACGTGCGCTCAGAATATGCACGAGATGTACACGGGGATGAGCTTGTACAGATCCCCGAGGGTGGAAATGCAACTTTAATCACCTTTTTTTTTGTGCTGAGCGCCATCATCCCGTGGTTGTTTTTGTTATTGTCCTTAATGTTTGCTCTCTGTTGTCCCAGCGCCATGAAAGCATCCACAGCTTCACAGGATGGCCGCACTTCCAAGGGGCAGCCGTGACTTCTTGTGACATCCGTGTGAACGAAACCTCCTTATCATTGCTTTGAGAGTTGGTGTCATTGTTAAACTTAACATGCAAACTCTCATTACCCTCTTTGCTCAAGCATTCAAACTCCCAGAATGCTTCACTTCAAGCTATATGGTGCAGGGGCAGCTATTTTTAGGTGCTATAATATGTCATTTTCATCCAGCGAGCGGTGCCCAAGACTTTTGTCACCTTTTTTTTTCCTATGCTGATAATAAAACATGCAACTATTAAAGGAGCAATACAATGTGGTAGGGATAAACTGTTGATCCCAAAACTCCCTCAGCACACCGCTCTCATGCAGACAGTTTCAAGGTGTCTCTGTCTGATAGTTCTGCATTGTATGGATTTTAGAGCTACGTTTGTTTGCCCCACAGCTGAGCTGCTGTTCAGCTCACAGCTTTAGAAAAGCCAATATTATTCTGTTTTCTAAATCAGGAGGAAAGTCACGTACTTTGTTTGTTTTTTCAGGGAGATTACGCTGCGCTTCAGTGCATTTATTCCCTTTGACTAGATACAAAATAGGCGTACATGCCAGCTGTGACATTTTTCCCCTATTATCTACAGGTTTGTGTTTGGATGGCAATTTCTGTAAATGTGTCCAGACAGATACCGATCCTTCAAAGAACAGAGAACGGAAAAGATCAAGTTTTTTTTTCTGATCACTTCCCGGAAGATCCTTCCTTCTCTTTCATTTTAAGTCCAAGTATTTTAAACTAGCTCAGTCCATCTCTGAAAGCTAATATCACTGTTTTTCATCCACCTTAAGGGCACCGCAAAACAAATTTGAGCCACCATGTACAGCCAGAAGCTATTAGGTAAGGGACTACAGCATCATTCAGGACATATTCTTTGTTTTGTTTACAGGAGGAAAGAACACAGTGACTATTCACACACACACACACACACACACACACACACACACACACACACACACACACACACACACACACACACACACACACACACACACACACACACACACACACACACACACACACACACACACACACACACACACATACACACACACACACACACACAAGATCCCACTGTGCATAATTAACCAAAAGTGTGATAGGCAGAATCATTGCATTCATAATGGGCTGGATATGATCCAGTTTGACAAGAGAGAGCAGAGGGAGATGTATTACAGATCCATTGCGCCTCACATCCCTGCGTGGAATGAGATAGCAGGGAATTCATTATTGACATATTTAACTGTTATTCATCACCAACGCGACACCCAAAGATCTGTTAATGGAGTTCCACTGTGGCAGTTTATTGTATAAAACTCTCCCCATGTTTAATCCTAACAACTTATCATGGTATCCAGGGCATTTGTAAAACATTGAATAATTCATTATGATAACTAGGTGGCCCAACATGACTTCAAAGATAATTCCAGTTTATTGTAGCCTCTGCCTTATATTTTGCGGTTTTGGCCATTGCTTCTGTGGTAATCAAAACACTAAACTCACTAAGTCAATTACTGAAAATTAATTGGTGTCAGACAATAGCCGATGGGATCATTGCGTCCTCATTATGGTCTTTTGCTCTCCACACGACTGGTGGGGTGGCTCAGCAGAAGAGTAGTGGCTCGTCAAGTAGCTAATCCACACCAGGACCCCAGGAAATGTGCCGCACTTTGGAGCCAATTTGACATATTGGCCATCTAACGTCATAGTGGAATTACAACTTTGGATAAATGCAACGTTTTTTGACAGACAAGCTCACAACTCTCCTGTTTCCTCATCCACCTCGGGTATGTTCAGGTGTGCTAGCAGTATATTATGCTAGTTTTTATACAGTCTATGGTCAGCCCATTATAAAAACACGGGAGTAATAATGTAATGCCCATGTTACCACTATATACTTGTGGAAGTTGTAATAGTTGTTATGAGTATATATATACATCATACTTATATTTATATATACTTATATTTCTTTAAAACTGCTGATGATTTGGCTTTCAAAAATGTCTATTACTGCACAGTTGGTTTAGTACATTATAAGGTACAAGAAAATAAAGCCGTGGTTCATTCAATCCTCAATTTGTTTTTTGTTTTTTTACATTCATTCTCTAAAAGAGAACCGATAAGTAGTACCTTTTAAAGTACTGGATCAATAAGCAGTATCGCTAAAAGCAGTAGTATCGTTAAAAATAAAAATGATACCCATCCCTACTCATTTCGCCTATTTAATTTATGCTTGTTTTCATCACGGCTTGTCATCGTTCAAAAACCACATACACAAATAAACCCATCCAGATAAATCTTGCCATCCGGATAGAATGAATTTGATTGTGGTTGGATGAGAGGCATAAACATAAACCATTCCGACACCCTATTGGCTGTACACAATCCACACCCATCTGCACACAACACAAATCACGTACAATCCAGCAAGGAAATAGCAGACGTACAGCTTGGAGCCTTGTATGAAGATGTGCGTGGCAGAGACTCAAGAGAACTGGAGTGAAATGAAAGAGCAGCCAACCCTTCCACATCCCTGGCCGTACCTTGAAGAATTTTTTTGAAATGGTTGGACACAAAAACAACTTATTTCGAATGCGCTGCAAGCATTTGTCCTTAATGACATTTTTTCCCCTTACATTACTTTCACTTTTATACTTTAAGTAGTTTTTGAAACCAGTACTTTATTACTTTTACTAGAGTAAAATGCTTGAGTTGATACGTCTACTTCTACAGAAGTCTTTTTAAACCCTAGTATTTATACTTCTACTTGAGTAATGAACTTGAACTTGAACACTTTTGACACCTCTGACCAGATGCCCGAACCGCCTCAACTGGCTCCTTTCAACGCAAAGGAGCAGCAGCTCTACTCCGAGTGCCTTCCGGCTCAGCTCTCTTTTCGTTTCAACGGTGCGGTAGAGCGACTGCAACACCGCCCGCTGCTCCGATTCTCCAAACTCACGCTCCATCGTCCCCTCACTCGGGAACAAGATCCCGAGGTACTAGAACTAAGCAATCCATGGGTTTGCGGGCCATGGCCTCAGATTTAGAGGTGCTGATCCTCATCCCAGCCGTTTCACACTCGGCTGTGAACCGATCCAGTGAGTGCTGAAGGTCACTGACCGACGATGCCATCAGGACCACATCATCTGCAGAAAGCAGAGACGAGATCCTCAGCCCACCGAACTGCAACCCCTCCCCACCACGACTACGCCTCGATATCCTGTCCATGAAAATCACAACCAGGATTGGTGACAAAGCGCATCCCTGGTGGAGGTCGACCCCCACCGGGAACAAATCTGTATTTGAGTTCCCTCTGGTAAACAGTTAGCTCCATAGTATGTGTGTGGAGCTTTTGTGTGAAAAGTGAAAACAGAAAAAGTGAAGTTATCTACGCTGCCTTTGTCAAGGTTGAAGGAGTGAAACAGTTTTCTGTCTGCACACAGCAGACCTCTGTGTTGTAGTCTTATGATCCTCCAAAGTAAACACACAATGTGATTGGTCGATTAGAGAGGAACTAAATAAGTAGCACTCCACATTATGGCACATTCAGGTCATCTATACACCCCAACAACACACAGCACATCAGGTTCACTGCGCAAAATATAACATTTGCAGCCATTGTGTACACACACACACACACACACACACACAAACACACACACACACACACACACTCAGTACACTCGAAATAAAAGCCTGCCATCCAAATCTCCAAATGCAGCTAGACAACCCCCTCCCCTCGTCATCTTACCCCCCAATGCCAAATCCAGCCAGCGGTGCCTGTTCGTTTCCATGACAACATCCTGAAAATATTATATCATCAGTGGGAATGGAGGATGGCAGAATTTTGCATGAATGCACACACACACTTGCATTCCCTCACTATGAGTCTTTTGCTCGTGTTCTCTCACACACAAATACACACACACACACGCACACACGCTAAGTGCTCTCTCCCAACCGCCACAGAGCATACGGAGTTCTGCCCTGTGTTACGTAAGACTCCCTGGTGCTTACTCAGGAGAGGTGACATCATCACTGGTCAGTTTTGGGGAGCATCGTTGCTGCTTATTGCTACTATGTAAAGTCTCCTGATGTTCTTCAACAATATTCATAATGAGGTTTTAAAGACCAATTTGACTTTTAGGACTGTTCCAAATGTCATTTTTTCACATTTATCACTTTTATTGAGGTTTCAAAATAAAGCTTTGAATGTCATTTCCCGGCTGGGGCCCTTCTGTGTGGAGTTTGCATATTCTCCCCGTGTCTGCGTGGGTTTTCTCCGGGTTCTCCGGTTTCCTCCCACAGTCCAAAGGCATGCTCGTGTTAGGTTAATTGATGACTCCAATATTGGTAGGTGTGAATGTGTGTGTCTGTGTGTGTGTGTGTGTGTGTGTGTCTCTGTCTGTCTCAGAACTGGCGTCCTGTCCAGGGTGTACCCCGCCTCACGCCTGATGTCAGCTGGGATCAGCTCCAGCCCCCCGCGACCCGGACAGGGAAAAGCGGTTGAAGATGGATGGATGTCATTACCCTAAAACATTTAAAACAAACCATGTAGCCGACCCATCAGCTGTTGGTTGAGATCAGTCTGGATCCATAACTTAAAGTTGCAGCAAAGTGCAGGTCGGAGTCAAGCCTGGGCTGCTGCGGCAAAGACTTTCAGCCTCTGTATATGGGGCCTCAACTCTACCATGCTCATGTTTTATATTGGCATATTTATTTGAAAAGACAAACAGTCAGTGGCGGCTGGCCAGTACAGGGCACTAGGGAGCTGCAACAAAACTGTTTTAGAACGTTGCAGGTGAAGCGGTGTGAACTGACCCGTCTCGTTGCGAATCTAGCCGGCTGATCTTGTCGCCAGCGATTCAGCTTATCAAATCACACGTCACCTGCTGCAACAGCCAATCAATCAATCGGAGGCTCAACAAGCGTGAGAGGGAGAGGGAGAGGGAGAAAGAGAGAGAGAGAGAGAGAGAGAGAGAGAAGGTCGAGTGTACAATACAATGAAAAAGAGGGAGTGTCAGCCGTAATCGAAACAGTATTTTCTCTGTTTTATCTCACTATATCTGTCCTCATTTATATTTTTATAATGCTACAAATTATATTCAGCCACAAAAAAAAGTTTGAAAAGTCAGAGGTTAGAACGGAAGTACAGAGAGGCGTTGCTATGGAGATGATAAACCTCGTCTCCTCGGTCTGAACGGGCAGGTTTCAGAACGTTGCAGATCTGCACGTTGCAAGTAGTTGCAAGTTTCAACTCGACTCGATGCAAATCTTTGGTCTGAACTGTGCTTAAGAACAATGCTTTATGGATAATTTGTTAATAGACACTGTTTTAAGTGGAATATGTCCTTCAATGTTGCCATGATAGCAATAGCTCACTTCAGGCCGTGATATGTTGCGATTCTATCACGGCTTACTGTTCCTTGTCCATTTGGGATGCTTTCAAAGCAAGAAACAAAAAAGGATAGAAACTGGGTGGCCAGATATCCATAAAAAAAAACCCAAAAACAATTATACAGATTTTGTCACGTTATATTCAGTTGGATAGTGTTAGGCTCATAGCAACATTCATATGAAAGAAATCTTTATCTGCTACTGTGTAAAAATAGGATGTTTGAACTGACAAAAACAAGATTCATATTAAGAATTTGAGTGTCAATGTAATTAATGAAGCTTGGAAGCTCTAAACTATTTGGTACAGCCCCAGTGATTATAGCTTTGTCATTAACTGGAATGAAACATTAACAGTGGCAGGACAACCCTATTAAGATGCTTTACATATTTCACTTTTCAATACGTTTTGCCCCCTAATGATAATTAACATCCATGCAGTAACGGTGCTGTTCCCTTTTTAATGATTAATTAAGCTTAATTTAAGTGACGGCGTGGTCCTGAGTTGTGGTGTGGTCTCATTCGCCGGGGTATGAAACAAGCATCCAGATAGTACTTGTGATCATTTCGGATGTAGCTGAAATATGCAGCAATCAGTGGTTTCAGCCTTCTTGCTCCTCATGGCAAGAGATCAGCGAGGTGGAAGCACTGGGTAGAATGTGGTGAAGGGGGAACGTAGCTGGGGCAGCAGGGCTTCCTGGCTCTATATTTTATATTTAAACAGCAGAGATTGCAGGAAATCCCCAAAGACTCTCCAGAATTACTCCACCTTTTCACCCCCATCTCTGTGACGGTTATAAATAGAAGTGAAAGATGGAGGCAGTGAGGGAGCGTTAGGTAAAGATGACAAGAGTGGTTTTTCCACCGGGATTTGTACAGTAGATGTGTGCGGGAGAGTTCCAGGCCAAGAGCAAACGTAACACAACCACACGTATGTGCACGGTCCTCCCACTTCTCTCCTCTGTTTCCCTCTCTATAAATAATCCCGCACACTCACCCACATACATGGAGTGTTACTTTAAGTGATGACATGATCTGTAACCTCACTGGTGCTGAAAGGACAGGCCAATCGACACAACTCAAATTATTCTAGCTTGCATTTTATACGACTTGCGTGGCAAGGATGAGTTACTTTGGTTTTCTGAATGAAAGTGAAGCTGGAACCATTTATTGTGACTCTGCAGTGAAGGTTCGCTCTGCTTTCTGCCTTCCCAGTCAGTAGACAGAGAGTGAGAGCTTCGTACATACAGTATGTGTGCAGAGTTGACCTTGCACCCACGGGTGTGATTCATTTGGTATAATGCTCCCGACTCGACTGTGATAGTCTATTTTGCTTCAGTTGTGCACAGAAAACTGTTCTGTGCTTGTGTGACTCGAGATCACACAAAATGTCATAGATGTTGTCAAACGAGGCCAGAAGAAAAGACAAGGAAGATATTAGGTCGCACAGTATATTTTGTATATTTTATATTTTACTTCACCAACCTCTCCAGTTACCTCTCAGCTGCACATATTTGTCGTGCTTTTGGTGGTGGATGTTGGACGGTAATGGCATGTGGCTTTGAGACGCTCATCGATAGGGAAATCCAGTCTCCTTCGAACTCAGCTAGCCTGGTCGGTGGAAGTTTTCAGATTTAGAGCGAATACCAAGGAAAAGGTGGAGAAGATGAGCTGCAGCTGGCAAGACCATATCTGCGTCAATTACATGACACTCAGGCGCTCAGGATAGGGAAATCAACTCACCAATTCCCTGGGGACTCTGTTAACCCGGCTGGTCGAGGTTTTTTTCAACATCAAAGTACGACAGACATCACGACAGTACCACAGATGAAAAGTCTATGGCTACTAGGGCTGCCAAGGATTTTCTTGGTCTACCAGTGGTCGTCATTTAGAGCGATTAGTCGACTAATCGATGACGCATATATATGTGTGTATATATATATATATATATATATATATATACACGACTGAGGCAAAGTTTTTCAAGCAAAGTTTGCATGTGACCTTCTTGGGGTCATCCTTGTTCTTTTCAAAGTGATGACGTTTTTCGCGACATGATTAATTACTGGTAATAGTTGACTCTCTAAGATGTACAGCCAAGGGACCTGCCGTGTTAAATGTTGACAATGAGTGAGTGTCACAACTTTCTGTATCCGGCCCTTCAAATTAAAAGCCCTCCAGCCTTCAGTCACTTTTTTTTTCACTTAATTTTGACAAGCAACGGCTCCAAATGTTTTTTTTGTTTTTTTCCTGCTACCTAATGGCTACCATCCTGACTATGGATAAGCAAGAAAATCTCTATGTCCACCTCCATCTCTACATCAGTGGGGCACCAAGGCAAGTGTAGAGGAATTAAACACCAGCTGTGTTACATTGATCTTCTCTGCCGGACATGCTGTTGGCCAGTGTGCAGGCATTAGACGGTGAGCTGGGCAGCACAGTGAGAAACTTACATTGGAACGATAGGGACACCATCTTACCATCTTACATCAGAAGAATCAAATGTAGTAGTGAGATTAAAGATAGTCCACACAGTGTAGCACACTATAGTGCTTGTAGAAATGATGCAGAAGAAGCCCGAAATAATATAATAAGTCAGTGGAGCATAAAGGAACAGCCAAGGTGCTGCAAAGCTCCAGCACGAGGAAAACAAGCCAAACAGAAGTCGTGCTACATCTCCACTCAGAGCCCCTCAGTGGCTCACAGTGGCTCCTTCCAGATTGCCTGGTAAATGAGACCCGCATTGGATGTTGCCGGGAGGTGGGCGAGCAGGCGGGCAGTCAGCTCCAACAAGAGGATGAAGCAGACTGAGGCAGAATGGGTCCCCATGTAAGCTGAAGCCTGATTGCTGATTGATACATTGACTGCCACTGATTGTGTATAGTGAAGGGGGGAAGGGGAAGTGGGGTGATTGCAGAAAGGGAAACAATGGAAAACTGTGTGTGTGTGTGTGTGTGCGTGTGTGTGTGTGCATGTGCGTGTGTGTCTATGCACGTGGGTGTCTCACTCCATCTGTGCCTTCAGTGCTAGTGTGTGTGTGTGTGTGTGTGTAGTACTATAGCCAGCAGGGGTAGTTGGGGCCAGCCAGAGCACCATCAGCAGCTGTTAAGGGTTCAACATAATGCCCTCACTTACAACTGCGCTAATTACCAGGCCAATTATCACTTTATTAAAAGTCTGTCTCTTTCTTCCTCTCATGCACACTCAGTACACTTCAGTTTTAAGACATTTAATATGATAATTCTACTATTCAGAAATTACATTGCCCGAGTTGTCAAATTCAGGTTTAGGTTTATTTTACACTGAACGTTTCATCCTTATCCCTCCTTCTCAAATAAGTCCAGAGTCATTTAGACCAAGTCTTAAGTAAGTCCTGAGTCATTTAGACCAAGTCTTAAGTAAGTCCTGAGTCATTTAGACCAAGTCTTAAGTAAGTTCTGAGTCATTTAGACCAAGTCTTAAGTAAGTCCTGAGTCATTTAGACCAAGTCTTAAGTAAGTCCAGAGTTATTTAGTTCAAGTCTCAAGTAAGTTCTGAGTCATTTAGACCAAGTCTTAAATAAGTCCTGAGTCATTTAGACCAAGTCTTAAGTAAGTTCAGAGTTATTTAGACCAAGTCTTAAGTAAGTCCTGAGTCATTTAGACCAAGTCTTAAGTAAGTCCTGAGTCATTAAGACCAAGTCTCAAGTAAGTCCTGAGTCATTTGGTCCAAGACTTAAGTAAGCCCTGAGTCATTTGGTCCAAGTCTTAAGTAACTCCTGAGTCATTTGGTCCAAGTCTTAAGTAAGCCCTGAGTCATTTGGTCCAAGTCTTAAGTAAGTCCTGAGTCATTTGGTCCAAGTCTTAAGTAAGCCCTGAGTCATTTGGTCTAAGTCTTAAGTAAGTCCTGAGTCATTTGGTCCAAGTCTTAAGTAACTCCTGAGTCATTTGGTCTAAGTCTTAAGTAAGGCCTGAGTCATTTGGTCCAAGTCTTAAGTAAGTCCTGAGTCATTTGGTCCAAGTCTTAAGTAAGCCCTGAGTCATTTGGTCCAAGTCTTAAGTAAGTCCTGAGTCATTTGGTCCAAGTCTTAAGTAAGTCCTGAGTCATTTGGTCCAAGTCTTAAGTAAGTCCTGAGTCATTTGGTCCAAGTCTTAAGTAAGTCCTGAGTCATTTGGTCTAAGTCTTAAGTAAGTCCTTAGTCATTTGGTCCAAGTCTTAAGTAAGTCCTGAGTCATCTGGTCCAAGTCTTAGGTAAGTCCTGAGTCATCTGGTCCAAGTCTTAGGTAAGTCCTGAGTCATTTGGTCCAAGTCTTAAGTAAGCCCCAAGTAATTTTTTCTTGAGCAAGTCAAGTCAAACCACAGGTTATGTTAAGTTAATGCGAGAAAATGTCTTACCTGTTAAAAAAGTATGAAAATTAATTGAATTTTTACTATAATTATTTATATTCAGTGAAATAAATGTAATCAAGCCAAAAAAAACAAATAATTTTATAAAAGCTTATTAATTCCTTAATTTCTTCTTGGCATAAAATGCCAACATTTTATTCTGGTGATTGGGTTGAACGTTTGTAATAGTTTATATTTAAACTGAAAATATATAACAAACAGACAAGCCATTCGAGTCATCATGTCTCAAGTCATTTCATGCGTCTTTTATTATCTGACAAGTCAACTTGCAAGTCATCAAAACTGTGACTTCAGTCACTTCAAGTTCAAATCACCAGGTCTCAAGTCCACCTCTCCGCTGTCCATTACACCCAAAACACCCAAACTGATCCTGTTATACATCGGGGCACGTGTGTTTTATTCCATCTGCAAACATCATGCATAATGTACCACATCTCAGCCTGCGCTTTGCATGTAGTACATCAAACGTTACGCTAATGGTCGTGGAGCGGAGCAGCGGCTGCAGCAGTGGAGCAACTCCCTTCGGGTTAAGACCAGGAGTCTATTATTTTTACTCACATCTCCCTTCTGCCACTTAAACACACTCCATCTCAAGGAGACGCTCACTCTGTTGCTATGGAGTTTGTGTTCAGAAGGATACAGTCGAGCAATGTCTATAGGCATCCAGGCAGGAGTGCTGACTTTGAGGACCCAATCAAAGTGGACGGGTGTGAATGCGTCCATTTGAGGGTGCTCGTCATAAGATTTTAGTTGCCCTGTAGACAAATTGTTAATTAACTTTGACGGACTATCCATGCCCTTAAACATGCATTGTGATCCAATATTTATCAGATTAGCCTACGGTTTTTGAATCCAATAACATTCAGAAACGTCCCTGAAGCAATTCCAGTCAAAAGCAACTGGACTTGGTTATTTGTCTTGGAAGACGTTTCACCTCTCACCCAAGAGGCTTCATCAGTTCATGTACGCATAACGTGTACAGAAATTGGACCTTGACAGTTTTTAACTTCACTTTATTAAATACTTTGGTATTTTCTGGCAGCTCTGAAAAGACAAGTTTGCATCTTTTGTTGCTAGTTGTCTTGTATGAATAGGGCGGATTTAAAGCAAAATATCTTTTTAAGTCGCTTCAGAATTTAACAGACATTTCAGTGTTTTGTTCATTTGAATAGATGTTCATATGGTGTTGATCATATGCCCTTGTGTTATTGAATGGGGTTGATGCTGTAAGACATTCAGTGTACTTTGCTTTGGTCGTGGCTCCCTGCGACACTTGTGGCCAAAATAAGCACTGACAAAAACAACCCAAGACTGCTCCATTAAATCCTGCCTTGAATACTTGAATGTGAAAAAACTCTTTTGTCGTGCCTGTGGACATGCTGATGATTATAATCACTGACATGTCAGAAAGGAGAAGGGTGTCCAATTCCAAACCATGTGATGCTCCAACCATGCAAAAAGTCTCTTCTAGATTAATTACAGATTTTCCACTTATGTTGTTTGGACAATTTCTATGCCAGGAGTGTTTTTGCAGTTTGTTTATTTGCCCCAAACCGTCCATGTACAGTAATGACATCAGACATCAGCTGTGGCTGTGTGTGTGTGAGTGTGTGTGTGTGTGTGTGTTCAGAGTTTGCCTGCGCTGTGTTTGTGTGGCAGCTCAGCCTCTAACTAATATCAAAACTTACCAGGAACTCACGGTTAGGGTTAGACATGAAAAACACTTAGGATGGTTAGGATTAGAAACAAGGCGTCGGCTGCGGACGCAAGAACAGATTTTTACTTCCTGTCCAACTTGTGCATCAAGGGAAGGAGATTATCAAATGAAGATTCAGAACTGGGATAACTGTAAAAGAAAAGGAAAAAAAGGAGCGTGGGAAAGTTAGTTGCTTTCCCGCTTTGGGGCATTTTAGAATTGTTTGTGACTTGCTCTGAGTGACAGTCATATATTTAGGAGCGGCTTTTAGCGCCGACACACTGAAATGTTTTCCTAAAAGTCCTAAAATTAGAACTGACATACCCATTTTTTGGAGTTACTTCTAATCCAGCATGTTATGAGCTACTTTTAGCATTAAGATGTTTTGTGAATACAGGCCCTGATGACAAAAACCCTCTGTATAGCAGAGCGTTTGAGGAAAGCTCTACCCTCCCTCAGTAACTGCTGTGAGTGTGTCTCAACTGCTGAACCCTCAGCCAGGACAGAGTAGCTGCTCAGTACCAGCAGTAGACCAGGAGTCATTGTGTGTAACTGTGTAAATATGGAAGGTGAGACATGTTGAAAAAAGTGTGAATGTGTGGCCACACTAGCATCACAACAGCCTCAGTTCAGCTCATTTAGGGGATTTCCACACAATTCCAAACCTAGAAATCCCTATAAAAATCTGCATACATGTGTACATGTGTCTACGTGTCTCCGTTGGCGTCAACCAGACGAGGCAGCGGCGATGAGTGGATCAGCTGCCTATACCCCCCCCCTGGCACAGCGAAAGTCAATCTGGCCATGGTGAATCCCGACGGCTCTGCCAGCACATCCTCTTGTCTCCATCACCAAGTCCACTTGACGGGACTCAGCTGCACAGCCTATCTCTCACCTGCTCATGTAGAGCACCACTCACCTCCATCGGGTTGCTCTGCCACCGGCCACTTCTAACTGAGTCCATGTAAGGTTTCAGTTTCAGGCTGACTGTAGGGTTATTAAAGCTGTTATGTGGCCACACATATGTCTACTCTACTTCTGCTATCTCTGATCAGTGCACACAGCAATAGACTAGTGGATAACTATACATCGGGGCTATTCAATTGGCGGATCCGGCCCACGAGGGAATATTTTCTGGCCCTTTTAGTAGAAGCCTGTGTGAAAAAGTAATTCATGACTGTAGTGGCCGATGTTCATTGTTTTCTTCTCTCGTATCTCAGCGCTACTGTCTCAGAGCTTCAAATCCTGGCGCGCTGGGAGACTAGACTATTAGACTTCAGTGTTTATTGTTAAATAGATCAATTATGTTGTCAATAAGTGCTGTATTTAAACAGACAGTATTTATATTGCAAGGTTTTTTTCAATAGAGTTGTCTCTCATTAATCTTCTACATCCCTGCACCACCTTTTATTTTATGGATAATGAGTTGCCCTTTATAAAGGGTATTTTTTTTCTAAATATGCTACATATACAAATTTGTGGCTAGTGAGAATGCTGAGTGGCTAGTAACTTTTTTGAAACCACTAGCCACAGTGGCGGGTGGGCAAAAAGGTTAGTGTCAAGCCCTGGTTTGGATATACAGGTATATGGCAACCATTTCTGGATCACCATGTTCACTCCGGAGATGAACTTGACCAGAGAAAAAAATGCACAGTCCACCTCTTTCATTGAGTGTTTGTGCCATGGTTGCAGCAGTTATCCTTTTTGTTTCTACTTTGGCTAATTTTGTCTTCTCATATGTGTCCCCAATTTGTAGAATGTGCTATGTAAATCCCAATCAAAATATCATAAATAAATAAAAAGGCCCAGGTAGTAATGTAGTGGGCTTAGGTGTATAATTCTGTATGACTTGGACATATCTCCAGAGCAGTGTGTGAGCTAGGTCCTGAGAAGTGTTACCTCTCAGTGTTGTGTATAAAAAACCTTGTTTACATGAGGGTTCAGTGGGTTTCTTGAGGGAGTGTGTGCTTCTTCATCACATTTATTTACTACATCTCATGGGAAATTGGGTTTCATGCTTCTTAGAACACTAATTGGCACTATGGGTTTATATCTGCAGGCTCCTTGAAGACGAAGAAGTCAGTCAGCCTCAGCGTTCAGCTAATTCTGTTCATTTTTAATTCTTTACCTTCATAATGTATCACTACGTCCTACTATTTGTTCCGATAAACATTTCTGCTTCAGACGAGAGTAGGGTTGGATGATCTTTCATTCATCCATCCATCCATCCATCTTCAAACGCTTTTCCCTATAAGGGGCGCGGGGGGCTGGAGCTGATGCCAGCTGACATCGGGCGTAAGGCGGGGTACACCCTGGACAAGACGCCAGTCTATCACAGGGCACATAGAGACGAACAGAGACACACACATTCACACCTACGGGCAATTTTAGAGTCATCAATGAACCTAACACGGGCATGTCTTTGGACTGTGGGAGGAAGCTGGAGAACCCGGAGAAAACCCACGCAGACACGGGGAGAACATGCAAACTCCACACAGAAGGGCCCCAGCCGGGATTCGAACCAGGAACCCTCTTGCTGTGAGGCAACAGTGCTGAGCGCTACGTCTCAGCGCTGCGTCTCAGTATCGAGTATTGCAAGCCCGTTGGCCTAAGTTGAACCCCACTGGGCCTAAAGATTTCATTTAAAAAAATGTATTTATTGTTTTAAGACATTTTTTAAACTGCAGGTACTGTGGGCGGTTTGATTAGAAACTTAAATGTAGTCATATAGTGGTAATTTAGTGAACTGTTATGACCAAGTCTAGCCAAAAACAAGCTCCGCCCACCAGCCGGACAAATGTCTCATTTTACAGCTAAGCAGTACACTAAAATACGTTGCTGAAAACATTTTTTGAGAAATATACAATAGAGTAAGGATACATATTTGATTAACGCTGCCTAGTTTCACAGTTTGGCTGGAGTTCATGTTTCATGCACACTGTGCCAGAGACTTCTCCGCACTGATTGGCTGTCGGTCAGGAGCAGACAGAGAGAGGATACATTACTATTTCACAGATCCTCAGTCTCAGTGTGATGTCAGGATAAAGTGACAGTTTCAGCAAATATGAAGAAAAAATATATATTTTTAGGAGACTTACCAACTTTAGCTTTAATGCTGCGATCAGCCTGATACTGGCTCGTGCCAGGCTCCTGTCAAACACGACAGCTGCCACCAGGCAACTTTTCTGGGGGAAAACCTTACATTCTACTGGGTTTTGAAAGTTTTTACAATTCAGTATCTAAATAAAGATATTTTATACATATCAATTCACCTCATTTCATCATAACACGTATATATTGACTGTAACCGGTGTTGTGTCGGTCATTCTATAGTATAAGATGACGTATAGGGAAAAATACACAAGAAATAGATCTTACTTACTTAAGAAAAAAGAATTACATACTGACTGACAATCACAATATTCCTATGAATGGTAACTATTTCCCACATCATTCAGCCCTAGACCTAGAGTATTGTCTTTTTCTCATCTACATTAAGAGCTATTTCCTGTCATGAGAGTAACTTGTTTCCCTTCACACACTAACACACACACATTTGGGCTGGATTGAGTTTGAGTTAGCTAACACTGGCATGTAACAGTAAATATTAAACACATCCAGCTGTCACTGTGAGATGGCAGTCTGCTCTGCTGCTTTGTACCCTCTGTGGCCTTTTACAGGCTGCTCTACATTGTGTTGGGCTTAAGAAGTTATAACAGTGGAATATAGTGCAGAGGAGGACTGCAGCCACTCAAACACAGCGAGATGCTGTAGATGCAAAAAGGTCAACATAGTACAAAATTGGAGGAGTAGGAGGAAACTGTGGGAAAGTAGTGAACTTTTCTTTCTGCTCTTATTTTCTCTCTGCAACATGTTGTAAATGAGTTTGGACTTAAATAAGACTATATGCAGGTAGAATGATAAACTACTAAACCACTCCTAACTCACTTGGTTTATTCATTCATCCCTTCACCCACTTCTGGTTGGCCTACGTCTCTCTCCAGTGGGTGTGAATGATGCAGAAGGCCTCCTACGCTCTGTAAGCCGCATATCATATAACCTGGATGTTCCTGATTCAAACCTTTGTTTCCTGTCACTCGTCATTGTCACCATATGCACCACGTACTTTCTTTAGAGATGTAGTCTATTATCCTCCTCCAAACCCACAGATTTTGATAGCAATAATGTCACTTGAAAGTTATCAGTTAGAAAAGCTTGTTATCATCATCGTCAGCAGCAGCAACAGCCTTGAAATTCGGGCAAATGTAGTGTTATAAGTTTTTGTTGTTCATTTGTTTCATTAGTCACCTTAAAACATGTCTAGCTAATATTGCAGAGTTACTCGAAGTTTTTGGTTCCATTTTTTGCCATAACCGTGATTACATAACGTCCAGTTTCATTAGTGTAAGAATTATAGAAGTTGTGATATCTATGGTGTCCTGATCCTTGCATTGTTACCCTGTGAAGTCTCGCGGGTTTTTTTTGTGTGTGAGAGTCTTACCACTCACCTGAGGCTTTAAGAAGAGGAGCTGTAAAAATGTCAGAGGGATCTGAAGTTCCAGCCTTAAAGCCGCTAAAAAAGCCCTTTAAATCTGCAGCGTGGGAGCATTTTGGTAAAATAACCAGGGAGTTGTTGTAGAAGGTGAATAACCAATTTACATGGTGTTCAAAAGGGACTGAGATAAAGGAGAGAACTGCCATTAAAATGCACGCCCAAATAGCTACGTTTTTCTCTTCGATCGGTAAGCTAACTTTCATGTTTACTTAGCTGTAACAGTAACTGTCATTTAAACTCCACTGCAATACTTGTTTTTATGGTGTGATTTGCCGAAAGGGGATGGGTTCAAACAGACTCAAACAGACTCCAGTCTCCTGTAGCTCCTAGGCAACGAACCTGGCAACCCGACTGCTGGAATAATTTTTTTGTTGTTGCGACTAAGATTTTGATACATTAGATGGCGGAGTTCTGCTAATTCTACATATTCAACCTTTAAGTACTATAATTCCTTTTTATTTACTGTGCTGGTCAATAACATATTTCTGGTTCTGATTTTGCCCAATTCTCTGCCCGGTACCTGGCTGCTGAAATATGTCACAGGTGTTGGCAGTGGCCTGTGAATGAGCTCCTGGTTTGTGTGAGAGGAAATGATGATAGGGGTGACTTGATGCTTGAGTGGTATGAGGCAAAGGTTCCTCAACACTCCCTGGCAGCCTGTCACTGGTTGTGGCAGTCAAAAGGGGACTGTGGGGCTGAAAGAGGGGAGGAAGTCAAGAAGCCATAGAGAGGGGGTAGAATAACTTGGGCCCCAACTCCCTCTTTTTAACTTCTTTCTGTTTTCCTTCACACTGTCTCCATCTGCCAACTTTCCACTTTTCTTTCAGTCTTGTTCACCCCATCTTTAGCTCTCCCTTGCTCAATTGGGCCTGCAGTCCCATGCAGAGAAGTGGAGTTTTCACATTGCAATTAAACTCCCCCACCACCCTTTTTCTCTCCTTTGCTCTCCATCCCACTTGCCGTACACTAAATATCCCTTGCTCTATTTTTACAGTGCACTCTCTCCTCTCTGCCCTCGCTTTGTCCTCGTAGCGCAAACTTTTTCCGTTTCCCAAGTGTCTTCTTGTCGCTCTGAGGAAACATGCTCACACACAGTCCTTGGCAGGGCACGGTAAGACTGTCGCACACATTTAGCCAAGGTACTCTCTGGACCAGGCTGCTTGTCAGTACACAAGAGTTAACATCTTTTCTCAAAGGGTTGACCTCTATGCTGTACATTGGAAGTATGTTTGTACACACATACACACACATACACACATACTGTGTGTGAACTGTTCTAACCCTGTGTCTCTCTCTTCTAGCTCTGCACGAGTTCCCGACAGACCTGTTCACACACAAAGAGAGAACAGAAGGAGCTGTGGCCCTGCATGTCCTGTGTGTAAGTTTTCTTTAAACTACATTACTCTGCATTCATGTGCGTGTTGACATGTGAGACTGTCAATAATTGCCCAAGTGACCTTTTTTTTTATCACATGTGGTCCTGAAAAGAGCTTACCTTACACATCAGCTGAATTCTAGCGATAACACAAAACCGTGCAGGAATTGCATTCACGTATCACATGAAAATCCATCGTTAGGCTCCAAGTAGTTGTGTTTGTGTTCAGATCTAAAGTGAGCCGGCCAATCAGCGACCCTTGAGGAGCCACTGGCAGTTGAGTTGGGGGGGGGGGGGGGGACGACACAAGAGGCTCTTAAAGAGATTAGCTTGGATGCTGCAATAGCATCAGTTTTATCAGAACAGAGTTTTCTTTTATTGAAAGAAGAGAACAGCACTGAAGGGAATTATTATTTCTCTCTACTCCTGATTTACTTTGGTGAGAGTTTGATAGACAGATGGTTCATCCAATCACCTGACAGCTATGTTTTGAAAGTGCCTGCCCGTTTGCAGTTTCCGATTACGCCTTCTCAGACGGTTCTGTGTAACAAAGAGCCATTGAGACCATCGTTGACCCAAAAACTGCTACAAACACATCAATATCTACTGTAAGATATTTTATTGAGTTCCCTTTGGATAAATGCTCTGAATGAATTTGAGTTCCCTCTGGTAAACAGTTAACTGTCCAGTGTGTGTCTACAGCTTTTATTGTGAAATGTAAAAACGGAAGTGAAGCTATCTGTGCTGACTCTACCAAGGTCGAAGCAGAGAAATAATTTTCCCTCTGATCCATGAATGTATGAGGTCTAGCAGCAGACCTCTTTGTTGTTGTTGTTTTATAATCCCCATAAGTTACAACGTGACCGGCTGTTGTCTTCATTTACGATGTGAAAGGGACCCAGATTCAGAAAAAAACGACACTTTTTTGCCTTATAATAATTCTATGTGAATGCAGTCGTAAAGAAAACAGTTTGAAAAACTATATGTACGTGCAAGTTAATCTCACGAAAAGCTCGCCCCCAGTGTGTAAAGGCCTTACAAGTCTCTCTCCCTGCCTCTCCTCGGTGCGTGTCTCTAGAGCAGATGTGTCTTCACTGTCTTAAAAAACATTTAATAAAATTATGAAGCGGCAGATAAAATCTTCCAGTGGTGGACCACCGCCACTGGATTTCAAATCCAGCGAGGGTTTCAAATCTTACATACCTTAGGAATCAATCCCCTCATCTTGCAGGGGTAGGACTTTCCTTTTCATTTGCATAACACTACGGTGAATTGAGTGGTATCAGGAGAAACCAGGTGTATCTGTGTATATGTATTTTGCAAGTTTATATATATATATGCAGTATATGTAATTATGTAATAACAAACACTGTAACGTTGTAGCAGATCCTATGTTTCACAACTACTAAGGTTGTGTCGGCCACTGCCTGTAGCTATCTTACAAAAAAACAAGCTTACAAACAACATACACGAAAGATGGCTACACCGACCAGTCTGATATATCTTATGTAGATAATCTTTTGTAGATTTTGGTGCACAACATACTCATCACTTTGCTATATCTCTTTGATGTATCCTGTAATGCTAGCCATCTTTATGCTCACTGCTCCTTCAGCCGTTTACCTACCTTAAGCAGTGGTGCTGGGTTGGGCGCAAGGAGTATTTTTTAATACTTTTATTGTGGGAGAAACATGTTAAACTAAATGTTAATCATAGCAGACCATTTTAAATACTTTAACATGTGTCTGGAGGGGGGCTTTAAATTAGACTGAATGCAAGGAAAGGGAATTAAAGAAAGTGTGGAGAGATTGACCAACACATTGTCATTTTTTTGTCTAATGGAGGGATTGTTTCGACAATTCATCCACCTTCAACCGCTTGTCCCGAGGGATGCCTGAGCCGATCCCAGCCAGCATCGGGTGTGAGGCGGGGTACACCCTGGACAGGACGCCAGTCTATCACAGGGCACATAGAGACAAACAGAGACAGACAACCATTCACACTCGCATTCACACCTACGGGCAATTTAGAGTCATCAATTAACCTAACACCTGCATGTCTTTGGACTGTGGGAGGAAGCCGGAGAACCGAGAGAAAACCCACGCAGACACGGGAAGAACATGCAAACTCCACACAGAAGGGCCCCAGTCGGTATTCGAACCAGGAACCCTCTTGCTGTGAGGCGACACTGCTAATAACAAAAGACAATATGATACTAATATAACAAACTATATTCTGTTAGAGAAATATTGTTTTTTTTTTAAATTCCAAACATTCTTCTCACTTTCATGCAATCTCTAGCTAAGCAAAAGACAGCATCATCTCCTCTCCTCTCCTCTCCTCTCCTCTCCTCTCCTCTCCCCTTCTCTCTCCTCTCCTCTGGCAGTATCGGTTTATCCAATGCATGACCAGTCCCACTGGCCCCTCCAGCATGTCCCGGCAGGGGTCTAATATATAAGGTCAAGGCTAGGATGGAGCCCCTCTGCCGTCACTCTTATATGACTGGCACATGGCAGGCAGAATGTTCCAGTACATGATGACCCATGTTGTGTTGTGCTGATCTTCTCTGGGGGGGCTGACTGTAATGGAAGCTCATGCCAGCAGAGCAGCATCTCTAGGGAACTTTGCTGTGCATAAACAGAGCATTAACAACTACAGAATAGATCATTTTACCAGTATATTATTTTCTGATATTATATGGCCCTACTTACAGTGCGCCCACCCTCTGAGTTAGCATCTTCTTGCTGCAGAGGGGCAAATGGAAGTAACCTTTTTCTAGGATGCTCTATATTAATATAACAAAAAGCTAAACATACAGTACATCATTGCAAACCATTTCCCTGTGATGTCTAACCTTTAAAATAATGTGCTCTGCGTCATTTCACAGCCGGTGTTACAGTACTTGGTTTTGTGGAGAGAACAGTGTTCTGGGAAGTTCAGGAAATACAATCAGGATTTATACCTGCATAGTTTGTTGTACTGCTGTAATGCTGTTGTATTTTCCCCTGTCCCATTTTTGGAAAATGGGAAAATGGGCCACTCCTAAGGAAAAAGCCAGCCTGCTGTGACTGCATGTATTTAATCTGTGACATGCAACATATCCAATGACATTGCCTCAAACTAGTTTGGAATATTGTATGCAGGAAGTGAGCCAGGGAAAAAAAGATAAATGAGAGCAGTAACAGTCGCTCCTCGTACTGAGCATAATATGCCGTAAAGCTCAGTTATTTGTCAATTGCCTTTAAACAAGGTATTACCTATAGCTGCACCTAACGACTAAAGAAACTAGGGCTGTGCAGTATCCAGTTTTGTATCATATGAAGATAGAAAAATGTCTACTGTTTCATATTTTGCTTTACCCTTTATATCGCAGTGTCACAAGTCGCTCCGAGTGTTATTATCACGGCCATAGATTCTGTTTCTCTCTTCATTAAATCACCAGAAAACAACTATTAAGGCTCATTTATGCTGATATTGGTTTCACAGACGAGAGAAATTTATGACGAACGTCATTTTCAGTATTTCAGAATGTTTGTTGGGGCTTTTGATGACTTACTCGCTCCTGCTTTTCACGACACTCTGTGTGTCCAATGTCCCAAGCTGCCCCCACGATTTGTGGTGGTACTACAACGTTTGGTCCGTATCAGTACTCATCCGCAAGCTTGCAGGATACGTGCAGTATACAGACGAAATGTACGCAGAAGGCTCCGTCCGTATCCGTATGCGTACCTAACGTAGAGCATAAATGAGCCTTAACACACATACAGAGCAGCCTACACACACAAGACGCATGACACATACACTCGTTGTGTGATTCCGTCATTTATATACAGGCTCCACCCCCAGGACTCAACCCCCTGCTTATATGGACTCCCAAAAATCCATAAAGAAGGGGCTCGCTCAGGCCCATTGTCAGCAGCATGAACTCGGTCACTTACAACATTGATAAGCACGTAGCCAATATTCTGGCACCACTGGTGGGCAACACCTCACACCACATCCAAAACTCCATAGACTTCGTGAACAAAGTCTGAGACTTAAAAATAGATCCAGATGAAACCGTGGTATCCTACGAGGTGACTTCCTTGTTCACCTGTATTCCAACCATGGAGGCTTTGGCCACAGTAAGAGAGTGGCCTTGTGAGAGGTTAAAAACCTGGATCTCCACACCAGTTAGTTGGTCCAGTTCCAGCCTGGTAAGATGCGTACATGAACTGATGAAGCCTCTTGGATGAGAGGTGAAACGTCTTCCTAGACAAATAACCAAGTCCAGTTGCTTTTGATTGAAATTGCTTCGGGGGTAACGATGACCTGGACAAATGAGAACACTCACTGGCTACATGCTTTAACAGCTCCAAAATATACTGTAAAGTCTTAAAGTCATTTTTAATGTAAACCACTACTGAGCCGCTCAGGCTGAGCGTCGCCCAAACGTTCTGACTGATTTATCTCATCAGGGTCACTTTCAAATACTAATTTGACATTTCCCTTGTAAATTCTTAGAAGTGTGTAAATAAATTCTACTTCCACTTCGGGGCAGATCACCCAGTGATTAAAGTCATTTACTCTGGTTAAGTGACACAGAAGGGCTTGTTTACTAGTGGTGCCATTGGGAGGAGGTTGATTTTAACACTGGATCAGATCCAGTGTTTTTCTTGTGAAGTGAAGCATTTTTGAACTGTTTCCACAGTGAGTTGGAGATTGTCATTGATCACGTATGTTTATGGTTCTGGGTGGATTCAGCTTGGAAATGCTTTGTATTAGAACTGAATTTTTAATATCACAGTATTTATATCCCAGCTGTTGTTTCCTTAACAGCTGGACTGCTGACCCCCCTCCAAATCTGCACAGCTCATTAATGCTGTCATCAGCACTTCTCAGAAACACAAACACAACTCCAGATTTAAGCACTTTCATGTCTGCATGTAACTTAGAAAAAGCACACAAATTTACATTTAGCATGCGCTCACGTTCACTCCAAGCTACAGGCGTGAGACAGGGATGACGGCTGATGTTTTTCTCTTGTTCAGTGTGTGGGCTCAGGTGTAGCTCTCATTCAGGCATTGAATATTTCAGCTATGAAACCTGCAATAGAAGAGCTCCTGGTGCAACGTCAAATGACTGTGTACTGAGCACAATAGTAAAAAAGGAATATTCACTCTCTGTGCCTTTCTTGCTGAAAAACTAAGAATATTCATGCCCTTCCTTTCACACATTTCCCGTCAGCCGATTGTCACTAACTGACTTTTTCTCTCTATAATCACATTCTCATCTCTATCTGTCTTTCATCCTCAATTTGCTTCTCTTCATGATGTGTTTTTTGTATTATGATGCTATGCCATCATACACACAGGAAACAAACACACCAGTAATATACAGCATTAAAAACCTTTCAAACAATAGATTATTTACAGTCATAATGAATGCTGACAGACTGCACGGCCGGGAGACATTTGGAAGGATTTTTTTATTAAAGGTTACTTCATGTTCCT
This sequence comes from Echiichthys vipera, assembly GCF_963691815.1. Classification (NCBI taxonomy): domain Eukaryota; kingdom Metazoa; phylum Chordata; class Actinopteri; order Perciformes; family Trachinidae; genus Echiichthys; species Echiichthys vipera. The sequence continues at coordinate 30,849,715 of NC_139827.1, read as the reverse complement.
CAAGGGTCAGTGTTAGGCCCATTATTTTTATTTCAAATGATATTTGTTTCTCAAAAAAGTGCAGATTTTGTTGTGGAATTGGTTTGCTTTTGATTCATTATTCTTTATTTTACGTGAGACTAAATATAGAATCTGGTAATCACAAATTCACAATGCAAACTTATGATTAATGTCTAAACTGACAACATTTCTGAAATAGAATTTTGATTGAGTGACAATACATTTTACTAATTTCATTTATTTGCTTTAACAAATTTAAATCTATAAAGTTAAGGATTTCTTAAAGAAAACTCCTATATAATTCCACCTGCCATATTTCCCATAAATGTGACCTCTGTGGCTCAATGGGTCGTGCTAACTTTTTACTGGTAAACTCCATTATAGCGATTCAGGGAAATGAGGACTGCAATGCCAAATAACGTATATCGTGACAAGCTGTTCAATTTCACTGTCAGTATATGACTTTCTTTTGGAAATATTGAGAAATACATATTAATACAAACCCAATGTTTATGCTTCAAAAGAGGGGAACAAATCTGAATAACCGACAAACCATAGAAATGAAATGAGAGTAGCAGTAACGTTGAACTGTTTGCCGTGGGCATTTGACAAGTTCAAGTAAAATGGCGATTGTTGTTTGTTGTCATGGTGGCGACAGACATCAGTGGGTCACAATCAATCGTTTGAAGGCTTCATTTTGTTTAATTTCTAATTCATGAATAAAATTTTTTGATCCACCAAAATAAATAAGAAACAATCCTTTAATGACTCTCTGGCAGCAAGGAAACCGACCACCAAAGACGCCTCGCCATGATTCATTCTACTCCACTGGGGGGGGGGGGGGGGGGGGGGGAAACAACAACATTTAGTCAGTTATTTGACATTAAAAGTTAAAACAAAAAGCCAAATATGGGTCAATGATCATCTAAAATCTGTTTGATGCGATTTCTTGCCAACCAACATGACAATTTGACTGCTGGGAATTAAATTCTAGGTAATCCTTGAGATGTGAGATTGACTATTAGTATTTAAAGGCGGCCCTTTTGAAAATCTGATATGGCCGCCATATTGACCCCCCCCCCCCCCCCCCCCCCAAAAAAATAAAAATAAAAAAAAATGGACGAAATTACACAAGGAAACTGACTATCAGTGAGTCAGCCATTTATACGGCAGTTTAAAACAATGCAAACTTTGTGGAATCTGATTCATCATGTCTTGCCCATAATCGATTCATCGTCAAATTAGTTTTGGTTTATTTGCTCATGAAAAACATGGAGCAGACAGCGGCAGGTGCACGTGAGTCCAGCGCTGCACGGTCACGCGTGTCAGGCAGAGGGTTACTGAGGGATGTGATTTCTGATTTCTGATAGGAGCTTCTTATTAAAAGTGTTTGTTGTTATAACATAAATGTGTTTTGTTTGTTTGACAATAGCTGAACTGTAGTTTCACTTCGCTGATGACCAAACAGTAGCAGACTGCTGTATTTCTGACGCCCAGATAAATTTAAAGCCCAGCCAAGATGCGCTGTGACGGTCCCGGATCCTGAACCAGTACAACTTAGTCTAAGAGGGGAAGGGGTTAATCCTGTACACCAAGGAGACAGATTGAAAGCACATGAGTTATTTACACATTTTTAGCAACAGTATTTATTAATAGGCTTATATTTTGTACCCAGATAGGCTCTTTATCATGGTTTATTGGGAGAAACCAAGCATCTATATGTAAAATCACACATTCAGCACCCCCAGAGCCAGAATGGAAGAATCCATTGTTTCATGACCACATTTTGCACGTTTTGCGACGATTCGACTCTGAGATTGGCAGTCGAATCAGGCTCCTCGGATCGACTCGGGGTATAGTCGACTATTCAGAATCACCCCTATTATAAAGACAAAGGTTAATCTGAAATTACACAAATGTTTATTATTATATAATCCTATCAAGTGTCACATGTTCTTTAACTTGGGCCCATAGTGGCATGTTGCTTTTCTGTTCCATCAGTTTATTTCAGAAGGAGAATAAGCAAGAGCCACCACCTCCCCTCCTGGGCTTTTGTAGTGCCAGTATGTTATAAAAAAGTGAAAACTATTTAAAAATGTAAATAGTATGGTCCCACTGTTATGTTATTCATGAATGTTCAATGTCAGCTCCATTAATCCAGTGTACTGCATTTGCATGTGATCAGATCTTTGAATCTTTAGCCTTCATTAACTAGACTCATTCATATTTCATGGTAATTTACATCTAAATTTAATGTTGCAGTTAGAGCAGAGGTTCCTTTTGACTGTAGCAACCGGAGAACAAACACAGAATGTTCACAATACAAGAGGGAGCAGGAGAAGACATGCAAGACTAAATGACCTGTTCCCTTTATGGCAGCGAGCGGTGCAGCGGGAACCTGTGTTGGCGTGGACTTTTCACCCTGTGGTAGCGCGTTTGAATCGAATCAAGCAACATGTTCATCCTTCACTGATCCCTGTAATACTTATCTCTCTCCCTCTCTCTCTTCACAGACCATTTACATGTTCTGTGCCCTGGCCCTCGTCTGCGATGACTACTTTGTCCCCTCCCTGGAGAAGTTGTGTGAGGTATGAGTGTGAGGTATTAAAGGTCCTGAAAAAATATTAGTGACTGAACAAGGAACCATTCAAGTGAAATCAGAAGGATGAAACATTGCATAAATGTATTATTTATTTATTTTGACATCAACACTGAAAAACTCTACTCTTCTACATGAGGGTTGTGTGGGTGTGCGTCGTGATTACTATATACTGCTTTATATCAATCATCTCTCACTAAGATAAGATAAGATATTCCTTTATTAGTCCCACACACATAGAAGAATATAGATAAAATATGAACAATATAAACACAGGGAAATATAAAATATAAGAATAACACGTACGGAAAGAAATGCGCCATCATAAATGACTAATGCGCCCATTATAAATGACTTTTTTCCTGCTCTCCCAGGCTTCCTTCAAGTAACTGAATACTTCAATGTCACTTATTTTATGTTATAGAATAGCTAACTAAGGCTTTGTATCAGGCCCAGACCCATTCAGGATTTTTAAGGCCGACACCGTTTTCAGAAGGGAAAAATTCACTGATTACCGATTTGGTGGCCGATACAGTAAGAGCTGGAATGAAAACACACCTTTTCTATGTGGATTGTGCTCTGATTTTGAAGCGATATGACAACGTCCGGCAAATGGCAAAGGTACTCAGAATGCTGCTTATTTAAACAAATAACTATTAAAGAAGATTTAACATTATTATCATCATTAGTATGTATTAAATATACAGTGTGTTCCAAATTAACAATGAGAAAGTAAAGAATAATTCAAAATGAAAAAATTAGTTTAATAAACATTGTGTCAGTATCAGTCAATTGTTGACCGTTTAAATAAAAAATAAATAAAAATCAAACAAATAGCTAAATAGTGCTGCATGTTCAGTCTCCACCATTTAATCAACATTTAAATAAATGAAAGGCAAAAATAGCAATATGACAACATTTCTAAATCCCCCCAAGCATCGTTCTCTGCATTATCGGTTCTGTGTAAAAGGTTTTCAGAAAAGATACAGTATATGCCGACACTGATAGAGACAAAAATGTCTGCGTTATATATCGATCCGGCTCTACTTTATATATTGAAATATATTCCAGTTTTTATCTAACTAAACAAGGTATTGCTAGTTCCTAGTAAAGAGGAGAGTAGTAGTAAATATAAATCATTTTTACTGGCCAAATCCAGATATTTTCTTCCAGATGGATATACCATCAGGTTTTGATATTAAGTGGTAGAATGCCAGGTTTACAGACGCAGGTGCATATATGCAAGTTTTCTTGGCTCTTTATGATGAGTTACAGTGAAATTCCGGTGTAAAATCATTCCAGGGTCTTTTTCGGCAAATAAAACTCATCAAATAAGCCATCGAGACATTTTTTTCCCTGTAACAGCATCAATGGGCTCCTTCCTTTTGGATTGCACTTAGTAATCGACTTGAATGGACTTTACTATGAGAGGAGCTGGTACCGAGGCCAGTTGGTAAGTCTTTCAAAAGAGTCTTTTAATAAACTCTGCGTTCAATAACTACATGGTTGATGCTTCAGTTAATGTGTCAGGTCTCTTCTCATGCTACTGCAGAGGTTTGGTGTTATTTTGAGCAGTATTAGTGGTTAAAGGAGACGTTTTAATGCCTTCACCCACTGCCCTGTTAATCAGTTTTAGCCGCATTCGGCTGTTAGCGAATGTATGCAACTGTTAGCGACTCTCCGGGATATCTCCGTGAATAGTTGTTAAATGTCTCGATGGCTTATTTGATGAGTGTATTTACCGAAAAAGACCCTGGGATAATTTTAAGCCGGCTTTCACTTTAAGGCTCTGGGTCAAAGGTCAGGCTGTGACCGATCTCCTACTCTTTGTGTCTCGGGCTCATTTGAAATCCAGACTCTCAGCTCTTATTTGTCTCTCGCTTCTTTCTTGCAGCGTCTCCAACTCAGTGAGGACGTAGCAGGTGCCACCTTCATGGCTGCTGGCAGCTCAGCTCCTGAGCTCTTCACATCCATCATAGGTACTCAGTATAAGCACCCCTCCATCTCTTTACCTCCTCTGTTCTAACGGAAGCACATGCCAGTATACTGGGGTGGCATTGGGGCTTTTTAATGGATGCTTTACAGTGATACGTTCGTTCAAATACATGGCTTCAGATTTATACAGAATAACATTAGAATCACATTAAACATTACACATTAATCGTATGTACTAGGCACAAGAGAATTGCTGGAGAGGAGTAAAGTTCATATGTTTATTTTATTGTTTTTTTACTTTGATCATGGTAATGTTCTGCATCGGTCTGAACCAACAGTATGAAGAACATTCACTTCAGAAAAGACTGTCACATTACTTTCTGTATTCTTTATATAAAAATCTAATTTTACATACTGACTTGGTATTAAAAAACGATTTTCTTTTTTTCTTTCTCCGTGTGTGTGTGTGTGTGTGTGTGTGTGTGTGTGTGTGTGTGTGTGTGTGTGTGTGTGTGTGTGTGTGTGTTTGTTTGTGTGTGAGTGAGAGGCTCATGACAACATGGCTGGTTATTTACATTTGTTTTGACGGTTGTGTTCGTCAGCTCTGCAGATGCTGGACTGCAACTGGAAATGTCAACTTGTGTACAACACATCATCTGTGCCCTCTACGGAGTCATAATGCTGTGTGTGCTGTCTGCTCGTTCTCTCCCCAGGGGTGTTCATCACCAAAGGTGACGTGGGGGTGGGGACCATCGTGGGATCGGCTGTCTTTAACATCCTCTGCATTATTGGTGTGTGTGGCTTCTTCGCCGGCCAGGTATGATGTCATAGCAACACCGCTGCAGTGGATCCTGCTGCTGACCTGGAGTACAACCAACAGCTTAGTGTCACCTCAGATATTCAGCCAGATTAACACAAAGGGGGAGAAAGTACTAATGCATGCATAGGATTATGCAGGAGGATGCAAGACACAAGAACACGCTGTTGATTTATGCATGCATGAGGAAATCTGATCCATGTGCAAACCACATATGTTAATTCTATTTAGATATTTTATGCAAATTTTAGCCTTTACTGTCAGAACATCTTTTCATCTTTTTAAAAGTTTCAAAATAGCCAGACTTGTCTTATCGAGGGGTCTTAAGAAGTATGAAAAAGTCTTACATTACATTTTGTAACCTTGTCCAAAGAGGTTTGCATGAATTTAATCATTGCGTGGGCGCGTAGTGGGATTCTGTGTAGTTTATTTATGGAGAGATTGGACGTCATTTGAAAAGGACAAGCGTTGGAGTGCTTGCTACTCACTGACCCGCTGACTGACTGCTGCTTGATAATGTCGCATTACACTCGGGTGTTAAAGGTGCTGTACTCGAAACTTACTGGAGAAAATGTTGCCTCCGCACAGTTCTCACTGTTCGTCCATTCCCCAACTTGTCAAATCCCGACATGGAACATCCCCCAGCATCTGATATAGACGCATAAGGCACTCACAAACAAACTAACAGACGGAGAAACTCGGATTAGAACACACACAGAGGGAGTGACTTAATTCTCTGCTCAGGACTCCATTACTCCAAAATATTACATTACTCAAAAAGATTTGTTTGCTGCTATGTTTAATGTTCCGAATATTGAGTACAGTCCATTTTAGCTACATAGCTAATGGAGAAATTAAAGTTTTTGGACAAATGGTTGAAGGGCAAGGAGTTTGACCACGGCTGAGGCCGTCTCTGAAAATAACCGTAAGGCGTAATCTTACTGCTCTGTATGTCAGAGGCGATAAGTGCAGCCGTCTGGCCCCGCATGTTAAGTGCAGATAGCAGGGGTCAGAAGTGTGTACGCACGAAGACATACATACGCCTGATTGTGTTTTACATATGACATTCATTGGGGAGCTGTCACACGAGTTATCACTAACTAAGACTGTTTAGTTGTGTTACACTAAAGAACTAAACAGTAAGTGGTTAGAACTTGCTATGAGTTCTTAAAATGTATGAAAAGGGTCTAAAGAATGCTTATTTAATTTAACTGCGGGATTCTTGCATCTACCCTCATCTTTCATGTGACTTTCTTGTCTTATGAAAAAATAACAAAGTTCAGGATTTAAACTTTTCCCACCATAGTCATCCTGAACAGGCAGTGGTGCACACTGGAAACTTTTCATTTACTGTTTTCTTCTTATATTCTCCTCTGTGCTCTGTGTGCTTATCCAGCCACACATACAACATCCCATCAGGCTGAACACAATGGATAGTTTGTATCTCTTTTCTGCTTTGCATCCTTAATGCTGTGTTGCATGAGATACAGAGATATCATAGTATAGTGCAGCCTCTCTCTGATGCTATCTGACATGCCAGGGAAATGAGCTGAGTACACGGATAAGCTCTCTGCTCTGAAAAATATATGCACCGGACCTCAAACAGTGACGCAATCCCAGACTGTGCATTACATAATTACAGTGAGATAATGAGGGATAAGGGCAGGCGGAGGAATGGGGCTGGGAGGCATGGGGTTAGGGCTGCAGCTATCAAATCTCTTTGTAATCAAGTATTCTACCAATTATTCCATCGATTTATCGAGTAATTGGATTTTTAAAAAAGACAATAATAATTTTACGTAAAAATGTATTCTAATTTGCGTTATTTTGCAAAAAAATACAATTATGTCTGGGGTAGGCCTAACAGGGGTGTGTGTGTGTGTGTGTGTGTGTGTGTGTGTGTGTGTGTGTGTGTGTGTGTGTGTGTGTGTGTGTGCATGTCGCCTTGTCAGTGTGTGTAGTTGGGGTGGTGAATAGAGAATATTTGTGTTGGAATGTGCATGTGTGCATGAGGGGGAGAGAGATCGAGGAGATGTGTGTGTGTGTTGAAGACAATACACTCGCAATTTACCATGAATAAGATTACTATTTAAAAATTCAAAGTGTTGCATAAAATTCTACCTGACGCACATGTGTTTACTCAAACAGGTTTCAAAGACAAAGAGATTTGTTTAGAAAATTAATTAGAGATAGATATTATCAGGAAGGGCGAGTCGCTCTCTTTCTCTTTACCGTAACAACAAGCAATGAACAAAACGCGACTGACACATTTACTTAATCAAAACTATAAAGACTGATCAGGGAGGTGACGTTATGTTTAACATTCATGGAAAACTAAACATAGATGCATTCACAAGGACAGCTAACGTTAACCATTCTCTTCCTGTTTATCCGTAACTTCGGCAACCGCCCTCCTTAAACCAGAACAGCAGCGCTCGGTGAAGTGGCGTTAACAACGGGCTGCTTTCAGCTCAGACGCTGAATCATCCATGTCGTGCTGTTGTGGTAGAACAGTTCTAGTTTGCAGTGGACACATTACACTTTTTTGACTTCTTTTTTAAGTGTGAAATGATCCCAAACTTAATTCCTGCCTTTTCCGGATGTGGTGGTGTGGAACAATGATCCCTGCGCTGAACAGGCCGCATAACGCCATGATAGGAATTAAACGAATCATGGAGAGGCAGAGATTTTGCCTTGATGCATCTTTGTAATTGAGATACTCGAATAACTCGATTAATTGTTTCAGCCCTAGATGTTCAAGTCCGGCCGTTGCCCCTCACCACTGTTTGTTACCTTTGCCTTACTGTTTGTAGCAGTTTCCCTTGTACAGAGTACAAGCAAACACCTAAAGCTGTGTTCTGACTGCCTCGCAGCGCCCAATGATTCCACAGCTGGGAGTGGCACATTCTAGATGTGACTTCTGACCCCCCACTTACATATATACAGCGTGAGCGCTGTGTGGGAGAGCGTTGCAAGCGTTAGTCACTGCATTGTGGGCCCCTGCATTGTATCTGATTACATAAAGTCGATAAACACTTTCCTACGTAGGACGGTGATGGTAACTGTGATTCAGGAGGTCAACTAAAGAGCTACTGTGTTTACATCAGTATGGTAATGATGTCAGAGGTGTTTCTGTATTAACTCCAGTAGGGATAAGTGTTGTTAGTGTGCTCATCTCTCTTGTCTTTGCTCTTCGCAGGCAGTGAAGCTCTCTCATTGGGCTCTACTCCGAGATTCAACTTATTACACATTTTCTGTCACAGCCCTCATTGTGGTAAGAGGTTATATACTCACGTGCCAATAAACATAAAGTGTGTAGTGTTGGGATCGCATGTATACTTAACACTGTCACTGACTATAAAGCATGAAAGGCCAAATTTTAAAGTGCAGTTTTTGGTCGTCAGCTTTGGATCAATACCCACTGTGCACTTTTATGGACTGCGTTTATGTAGAGCTTTTCTGGTCTTAGAGATCACTTAAAGCACTTTACAACAAAAGCTAGCATCACATCACCCATCACGCACACACTGGTGGCAGAGGCTACCGTACAAGGTGCCATCTGCCCATCTGGAGCGATAAACATTCACACGCACGCTTGTATGAATTTGGGGTTCAGTATCTTGTCTAAGGACACTTAGACATGTAGACTGCAGGGGGCAAGGGTTGACCGCTAATTTTTTTGCTGCTTGTGTTTGGTTGTTTTTTATGTATAGAGTATGACAGGCTGAAGCTGTGTCCCAAATCCATAATCCATTCGATTTCTCAGGAGGTTTTGAGTATGCAGTGTATTCACACAAGAAAAGAGACAAAATCATGTAAACTTCTCGCCTGGCATCTCCAACCCTCTCCTTTCATTTTCATTTCCAATGGGGCGTTATCAGAGGTGCACAGTAAAATGCTTCTGGACACAATTAGATAGACCGAGCTATGAAAGGTGACCTACAACCGATCATAGCAAATGAAACAGCGAAGCTTGCTCTGTCAAAAACAATGGAGGACAGGTCACAAGCTTTTTCAAATTACAGTTTCCCTGTAAACATTTTCAGTACAGTAACAGAATACTGATTCATATTTGATCAGCGCTAGTTTGATCTGAGTTGGGTGAGACTGAAAACGGTGCTGAACGGACCTGCAGCAGACTGGATGCTGCCAGTCACCGTCTTAAACACGTCCCACATGATTAGTATTGATATAATGTCAAGCTGCAGCAAACTTCAGCATGCATACTAAAAAACACCTCATTGTGGGATAGTCATGTACTAATGCACACTATCATCCCACAATTCAAGCACATTTGGCAAAATATTGCATCTACATACAGTTTTAGGTATGCTTTCTATTTAATGCAAATAATGATAATAGATAATACATTTTATTTATTATTAAGATGTAATTAATAATATACAGTATATGATCAGCCCCTAAAGTATGATGATTTATCACAGACTAAACTGCTCAGAAATAAAGAAAGTGACTAATGTAGCTTCACTGGACCAATTATAAAAGTAAAAATGTTAATATTAAAGTTATAATCTGTAAGATTTGAATCTATTTAATTGTCTTTTAAATTCCTATCTATCAAAGAGTGAGTTAAAACAATAGTGATTGATCATATGACCCACTAATGAAAACACTTGTTTATTGTATTCCAATCTGTGTGTCTGTGACAACACTCCCTCCCTAAATGCGCATGTGCAGCCATGTTAGTGATGCTGCAGACAGCGGATATGCTGCGTTTGTAATCAGAAATTCTGAACTTCCATCTTCTGAGTCAGGCTTGTAGTAAAGGTAGAAGTGTAATAGGAACATGTGGGTGTGTATGGATTTAAGAGGATAAAGCCCAGTTCAGACCAAAGATTCACAACGCGTCGAAACCGTTTTAGAACATTGCAGATGAAAGTTGCAGCGGTGTGAACTGAACAGTCTCGGCTGGATTTAAACCGGCTGATGTTGTCGCCTTTGATTCAGCTTGTCAAATCGCCAGCAGCTGTCACTTGTTGCAACAACCAATCAAGTCTTAGCAAAGTCTGCTGGTCAGGTCACTTAGAGACTGTCAGCTGGTTGAAAAAGCCGTTTGTGTGAGAGAGAAATAGACGGGGAGGGAAAGGGGCGAACGAGCAATACAATGAATAAGGAGAGTGAGCGCCATGATCCAGAACAATGCAGTGAATTATTTTCTCTGTTTCATCACAACTAGAAAAGGAAGTATCTCACTTCCTCCGTCCTTATTTATGTTTTTTAATGCTTCAAATTATATCCAGCTACAAAAAAAGGCTGAAAAGTCGGAGGTTAGAACAGAAGTACAGAGATGCGTTGCTATGGAGATGATACACCGTCTCACTGGTGTGAACAAGCAGGTTTCAGAACATTTCAGACCTGAACGTTGCAAATAGTTCCCAGTTTCAACTCCTCTGGTTGCGAATCTTTGGTCTGAACTGGTCTTAACATATCAACCCTAACCCTAACCCTGACCCAAGTAGAGAGGCGAATGTATTTAAATAGACAAGAGCAAAAAAAAAAAAAACTCGTTGACAAGCGTTGACAAAACGTGACTAGATGGAGTCTGGCTCACCTGCAGGTACATGTTACCGCCACAGAGGCCGCTAGAAACAACGTATCTCAAATCTTACGGATTGTGACTGTAATGCATAAATAGTAATATTTAAATTATAACATTATATTGAACAAGGTAATTTTTTCCAAATGAATACTTTTGCATTTGATACTTTAAGTATATTTTACTGCTAATTCTACCTTTACTATAGTAACATGTTGAATAGTAAGTGAGTATTTTCACATTGTGGTGTTGATACTTTGATGAAGTCAAAGATGGGAATATTTCCTCCACCACTGACGCAGAGGTTCTACTGACAGCTGCACAATGAAATCACTATGAAAATAATATGGTCAGTGTGCAGCATGCTACAGAGAAATAAAACCCAGTGAACCAAAATGTCTTGCTTTGACCTTTTCCTGTCTGTTTGAGCTCTTGATTGGTTATGCCCTCTAGTGGAGTAGATGTTGAAATACAGAATACATTTCAAATTCAGTTACTGCCTCCACCTAATGTTCCTTTGTGTCCTCTTTGTCTTGTCTTTTTAGTTCATCTATGATGAGAAGGTGTGCTGGTGAGTAATGATATTCTCTCTCTCAATACTGAATGATTGTATAACCGTACTGACCTTGTGCTTGTGTGCAGGTGGGAGTCTCTTATCCTGATTCTCATGTATGCAGTCTACATTCTCATCATGAAGTGAGTGTCATCACCAGAAACAGCTAACGCCTTCAGTTGACTGACGCGCTGCATTTACTGCAGGTGAAAAAGTTCTAGGCCCTTCTCATTCATTTGTCATTGCCAGGTTTAACAACAGGGCACATCGCTACTTTGACCGTCGAAAGAAGAGCTCTGTGAATCTGTCCAACGGGCTGACAGGAAGCACCGATCTGGAGGATAACGTCACGTGTGATGCTACTGCAGTGCTGCTCAAGAAAGGTAGCGTAATGTGCTCTATTTTACAGGCTTTGCCCTCTAACAGGGCTCTGCAAGTTTTAGCTGCTCATCTCTACACACTGAAATTTACATAAATATAAAGGCAGCTGTCTAGGATAGACAGTCGAGGATGACTTTATGGACAAAGTTTTGTCTCCTTTGTCCTGGGATGGTTTCCAGCATAGACCTGCAGTGCTAAAGCTGAACCATGCTCCTTTTTGGGCTGTGCACTTAGTGAGACGATGGCTGATGCCTGATTCCCTTGAAGCCTGATGCCTGATTCCCCTGATCCCCTAGTGAAGAGCTTCCACCTCCTGGTCCTCCATACAGAAACTCTTCGAGGAAACTTACAAACCTGCTGCAGACCAAAAGATTGTCAATTAACTTGACAAACTCTAGCAGTGTGTAGATAAGTCAGAATTCACTTCAGTCCCCTCAGTAATACCAGAGCATTTATCTGCGTATTAGCATGCTGTGGTGGCTGCCCACCTTGCATCTGGTTCTGCTAACTGGACCAAGGATAATCAAACTTTATTCAGCAATACAGTTCTCTTCTTGTTGACCCAGTTGATGGTGGCAGCATACAATTGGTACAGATGGATGTGTATCTGCCTATAAATCCTCCTTGTTAGCAGAGAGTTGCTTTCAATGTCCTGTATACCCTGATACCCTACCAGGGATGTTGCCACTGGTTTTGTTTATGGTCTGCATCAGAGTCTGTTTGGGTCAGTGGAAGTGGCCACCAGATGGCTAAGGAAAATCTCCTGGATCCTCCACCGCCAAGTAGGGGCTGTTTTTTTCCAACCAGCGCTTCCACTGATTACTCAAGTGTTTGCATTTGATGTGTCTGCCCTCAAAGGTATGGTATAGTAGGGAGCACAACGACAGCTATAATGCTGGCTAAGCCCTGCGTATATCTTTGCAGTCCCCAACTTCCTTCAGCACAGCCTGCTCGGTCAGCTTGTTCTGCATCTGATTGTCTGAGCGCTGCCCCAGAACCAGTCGCCCTGCTGACTTGTTCCTCAGTGTCTGCTGAGGTGGCGATGAAGTGAACCAGGATGGCAGTTACCTCAGCAGATGGTGGCCAGGCTGGATGTGTTTGAATGTGCAGCATCAAAATGGTCCCCACAGTAGCTAGTATCTGGACTTTAAGATGGATCTTTTTGGGGGAGATAACTTGCCACAACCTCATGGAGGCCTCTCTGACAGGGCATCATAACCTGCCAGAGGTTGTGAATAGCCTGGAATCACAAGACTAATTTGGAAATGCATATTAGTCTGGAACCTCTCAGTTCATTTTTTATTTCCATTTATCAACGGTGCAGAGCAAAAAATGCGTCTGGACGCAAAATAATAGACCTACAACCAGCCAGAGCAACAAAATGGCGGTGTTTGTTCAGTGGAAAACAATGGCACCAGGGTCTCAAATTACAGCTAAAAAGTACACTAAAATGCAGTTCTGAAAACATTTCAGCTAGAAATAGTCAATACAATAACAGAATATCGAGTCATATTTGATCAGCGCTGTCTAGTTTCAAAGTTTGATCTTCGAGTTTTGTGAGCCTGGTACGTTGCAATAGACTGAGAATGCCTGTTACATTCAGTAACTACATTAGTACATACAGTCTGTTGCTCCTCTGTCAGTCGTTGTCTAAAACCCGCCCCACATGAGATTAAAGTTGCAGTCTGCACATTTGTTTGATCATATTCACTGAAGCCGACACTATGCTCCGATAGAAAAAAACAAAAATCATCCGGTTTTAAAAAAAAACCCGCCTCTACATGCTCGTAAAGCCTGTTGTTTGTTTTGCAAAAACCCACAGTGTCCGTATCATCCTGTCCACTCAGCACAGAGCTGTATTAGCCAGCCTACCTCCATGTAGCATGTACTCCATGTCTTTTATTTATGAGAGAATACACGGGCGAGTTCAGAGGAATCTGAGTTCACAGGAATCTGGTGCACACGCTCTGACGAGCACTCGATGGGAGGGAGCTCGGTGGTAGTGGCGGAGGGGCGTGAGAGTTGTTAACATTTGACTGAGTCAACTCGATCTGCCAGACTTGCCGACTGCAGCAGGTTGCGATTGGCCCATAAGATCTCAAGTTGCTGGAAATCTGTCTGAATGGGAGAATGACCAGACGTACCTGCCAGAGCAAAAGAAAACAATCTGCATGGATGATGTATTTTTATCAGCTGACCCGAAAGTTAGCATCACCCTGGTTCCCTCAACCAAAGCTTTGGTGGTGAAGAAAAGTTTTTGATACTTTTGTTTGGCAAGATAATATTCACAAATGAATACCACTTTTAGGATTATTAAAGCCTAAACTCTCTCTAAAGTCTCCAGAAGTAAAACGCTGACCTGAGGCTATAAACGAACTACACTGCGGGGACATGACTTCAAACACCACCATCGGCTTCCAACTGATTTCAACTGTTTTGCCGTGATGATGTTCCACCTTTTTAAAGACACGTACAAGCTTCAAAATTCCCAACTGGGGCATTAACTGTAGTATATTAAGTCGTAGAACAAAAACGTTAAACCGCAGAACTCATTTCAGGCCCCTTACCAAGAATCCATCAAAGTAGCTGATTCACAGTGCCTGTTCCACTTTTTTTGCTTACACAAGACTATCCCGCGATAGGGTGGCTTTTGCCCAAGGGTCTAACGATTCAACTTTCAGCGACACATTCTCTTGCAACACAGTGGAAATCTCCTTTAGGCTGGATAGCTAATTAGCAGCAGCACACTGAACAGCTTCCAAACTTACCTGCAAGATCAGTTGGTTGAGATGCTCATTAGCGAGTAAGTTAGACTGAGCGGTGCAGGCACTCTCAGCTGTCAGTCAGGGAGTACACAGGCAAACCCCTCAGAGGCTTGCAGAGTAAAGATGCAACACTTTTTATTTCTTTCAATAATAAGAAGACAATGTTTGTGTAATAGATTGAAAAATCACTCCCACATGATTTTTGACTGACGACTACTTTCAGTGTGATTAAGAAGTAAACAATCAGCGCTGCAGTCAGATGAACAGACGTGTGTTATCTCTCTCTAGCTAACTTCCACTGTACGCCGTCTGTCCTGATGGTGGATGAGCTGCTGTCTGCATACCCCCACCAGCTGTCCTTCTCTGAGGCCGGCATGAGGATCATGATCACCAGTCATTTCTCCCCCAGAACCCGCCTCACCATGGCCTCCCGCATGCTTATCAATGAGGTACATGTACACCTCACTATACATATGTGTGCACACTATGTTGAAATCTACTTTGTGGTATGTAGTTTTACATCCGTTAAAAGCTATTTCCAATTGAAAAGCGGCAAAGCTTCCGTCAAGCAATAAGTTGAATCAACTTCAGTTACTTTGCAAAATCCCTGCAAAACCAGAGTCTTTACATAAATACAAACTAAATAACCCTGTCTGGGTTTCAACAGAAGAAGGAGTGGAATGAATGTTAATTTTCTTTTGGATATCACAGCCAACATTTTCTCTCAGGCACCTGTCGGCTGCAGACTGCAGTCTGGATGTGAATCCAAGCCAAACAACCACATTTAGACTTTTGATTAAAAGAAGAGTAAAGTACATTAACTTCTGCTACAGACAAATATAAGAGGCTTAAATAGGATTTTATAATATAGATAAATGAAAACAAACTCGAGCGATTACCTGGGACTCAAAATTGAATGATCTGTTTCAAACCATTTTTTCTACTCTTGCTGGTGAATACAGATGCAGCACCAATGGGCAGTTTGAAAAAAAAAAAAGAAAATTGTGTATTTTTAATATTAAAGCATGTTAACATGTTCTTGTAGAAACACTTAATACTAGTATGAACCTGAAAATGAGCATGATATAGGACCTTTAAAGGCAATATTGCAGTTATAGCTTAAAGGTTGAATATGGGGAATAAACAGAACACCGCCATCTAGTGTCTCAAGATCAAAGTCGCTACAACAACTAATACTTCCAGTTTAAGGGTTGCCAGGTTTGTTGCCGAGTGTGTCAAGCGAGGAAACAGGAGACCAGGGTCTGTTTGAGCCTGTTTGAACCCATCCTCTCCGGCAAAAAATTAAAAAAAGTATTGCAGAGGAGTTTGACTGACAGTTAGCGTTAGCTGTTACAGCCAAGTAAAGATGAAAGTTAGCTTACCGATCAAGGGGAAAAGTAGCCATTTCAGCGTGCGTTTTAATGCCGTTTCTCTCTTTTCTCTCAGTCCATGGAGTGAATGCTTGGCCTATATTGACTCTAGTTTTTTACAGACTAAATTTTTTTTTTTTAATAGAAAAGCAATACTTTCATTCTGCACCCCTCAAAACGCCCCGTGGGTGTATTATTATTATTTTCTAAATATAGCTTTTAATAAAGATTCTACATATTCAACCTTTAATCTTGTCTAAAATAAAGTTCTATAATCACTTCCAGAGACAAAGACTGATCAACACCACTGAGACTCGAGTCAACCGCATCACTAACGGTGACTCTGACTCCGCCGCCAGGACTCAGGGGAGGCGAGGCTTAGAGAATGGAATGGGCGGAGCTGAGCAGGGTCTGAACGGGAAGTGTAGACTTCAGCGGCTGGAGTCTGGGAACGAGACAGAGAATGAAAATGAGGATAATGAGAACAACGAGAACGACGAGGAAGGAACGGGAGAAGATGACAATAATGGCCCCCTGGTGCCTTTCACAGTTCCAGGTACAGCTCGGATGACATATTGAAATCAAATGATCACTGACAGTTTGTGTTTGTGTGTTTGTGTTGTTATCAATAAATCATCATATCTATGACCCCCCTCTTTGTCCTTCAGCTGGGGCATGTAACAAGCTGAAGTGGCTCACGATGTGGCCGTTGTCCCTGCTTCTGTTCTTCACCGTGCCCAACTGTGCCAAACGGCGCTGGGAGAGATGGTTCATGGTCTCCTTCTTCACCGCCACCATCTGGATCGCTGGCCTCTCTTACATCATGGTCTGGATGGTCAGTCCAGTCGGTCTCTCTCTCTCTTTAGAAACACTTCCTGATCTTTAAAGATTATTCGAATTAACTTCACGAAAAGGGGAGATACCATCCTTTAGGGCTTTTAGTTTAAGCTTGGGGTTTCAGTTGTCTTTATTTGATTAACTGTACTACTGAAATAAAGTACATTTACTGTATAAAACTAAACTATATATAAAGAGTATTTGTTTGCTTTCAGGTGACTGTGATCGGCTTCACTCTGGGCATTCCAGACGTTATCATGGGCATCACCTTCCTTGCAGCAGGCACCAGTGTCCCAGACTGCATGGCTAGTGTTATAGTTGCACGGCAAGGTACACACAAACACACATACACACACACATGAGTGCACATACACACACACACACACACACACACACACACACACACACACACACACACACACAAGGAGTTGAAATCAGTATTTGTGTTGAAATGCTGTTAAGAGAAGTAGTGGCGTTACGCAGCAAAATATTGCTTGTCATAACTGACTTGTCTGTGGACTGCATACAGACCTTGACAGTGTTGCTCTCTCTGCCTCAGGTCTGGGAGACATGGCCATCTCTAACTCCATAGGCAGTAATGTGTTTGACATCCTGGTGGGCCTGGGCCTGCCCTGGGCACTGCAAACACTCTGCATCGACTACGGCTCCATCGTGAGTGTTTCTCAGCTCAGCCAGAGGAGATTGTGCTGGACTTGTACCAGAATAGAACAGAGCTGTGTTCACGAAGGACGGGAACAATAGTCTGTAATATTCAGTGCACAGCAGCGAGGGAGTTGAATACAAATACACCCACACAGTATTTCTTGGGGCGCTGCAAATGTTTATCACCTTACACTGAGAGGATGTTATGTGTTAATTGACCTGCTGATTACTTTTCACACTAGAAAAAGACACTTGGAATAGGTGTTATGAGGTCATAAATACAGGATGTAATTCTGTGTGTATGAGGACAGAGCAAGAGTCTGTGTCATCTTTTGTTTCAACATGGCTTTTCCAAAGGAACCCTGACAGTATATCCTTTGTGGAAAAAAAACTGTACTCTCTGTGTTTGTCTCCTCAGATCCATCTTAACAGCAGAGGACTCATATTCTCTGTTGGACTCCTGTTAGCCTCAGTATTTGTCACAGTAAGTATCAGATTTTTACAGTTGTCTAAATTGGGCTGTCCTGATGATTCTGGAGGCTAAAGCACATTTCATCCCACATCTTTCCTAGTTTTGAATCCAACAACTAGTATAGATTTACACAGGGATGATATCCAGACCAACTTCTAGGAAAAAGCTCAAATATCCCTACCAACATTTTGGCTCGTAATCATCAGGCCGATACAGTTCAGTGAAATCCTCTCTGCACTGTTGTGTGCTATAGACAAGCCCAGTCACCTGTCACTGAAAGAAGCCAACATTCATTATGCAGAACCATAGCCTGTATAAAAAATAAACGTAGCATCTCCGTCGAGGTCCGTTTTCTCAACTTGATCAAATTGTACTCACCTATGGGAGCCGCCATCTTGTCAGATTCTGACTCCTCCTTATTTCCTCTTACCAAAAAAGGGTATTGATGTGACGTTGGGGGGAGCGAGATACCCCCAGCTGACGTTTACTGGATTAGCAACATTAGCACCACCCCCGGGAGATGGGCTAATAGAACATGATACTAGATAAACAGGTGTGGGAGTCAATGTCGACATTTTTTTCCCCGGGACCGGGAGGGAATGGGAGTCATTTTTAAAAATTTTGTAATGGGAACAGGTTTTTAAAGGGTAGAGCCTGACACAGGAGGTCGATCTCTAGCAGAGTCAAGTGCAGGCTCCTGTGTCAGTCTTGTGGAAAACACACCAGCTCCGGGAGTGAAGTGCATGCAGCATTTCTGATCGGAGATTTAAACTGATATTCAACACAATACCATGCTCATAGACTGTAAAACACAGACCCTCACAGCCCAAATCCTCCTGCTGCTCCAGATTAGCATCTATTTTGGTGCCATCGATAGCAGGCTGTATTGCAAGTCATAGTGCATGTGTGGCTATTTAGTTAGCATAACAGAGCTAACGTTAACACAGTGTGTTCCTAAACCATCAGTTGGTACAGTTTTTTAGAAGTACGAACCATCTTGTTGCTTATAGTAACACCACCACACGAATGACCGCAGTCCAGGTCAAGATGACAGAGTTAGCATTCTAATGATGCTAATCCTGACGTATATCTCAGAGGAGAAGTGAGGGCCAGCGGCTAGCTGTCACTCAAGAGGCCATCTCCCTAATTATCCATAAACTTTAACCTCCAATAAAATAAAAAACTAGCCTGGTACAAAACAAATTCCCCTACCTCAGTGTTGTCACGGAGATATGACCTAAACATACAGACTAGAATGTTTTTTGTACCAGGCCATAAAGAGGTTTAATAATGCTGTGAACACGGCCTGTTTAACATGGTAGTCAATGAGAAACTGCTCTATTATGAAACCTGTCCCTAGTGGACACTCAGAGAACTACAGTTTTTGGCACCTTCTTATTGGATCAACCAGGAAGTCGCTGTAATGTAATTTAAACAGGTGAGTTCTTAAAAAAATTACATTTGTCATGAATAGTGAATGTAGCTGCTGAGACCAAACTGTTTGCTGTACCCGGCTTTAAACATGTTTGTTTCTGCTGTAAACATGGGGCACTATGGGGATTGACTCACTTTTGGAGCCAGTGTCTAGTGGACAACTACAGTTTTTGACACTTCTGCAATTGCTTCATCTGTCAGACCTCAGGAGGTCACTGCTTGATTCTATGTAGCTATTTAAATAGATAATGATAGGAGGCTGGAGACTAAATGACAGATTGTTGTTTGTTGAGAGAAACGATAAAAGGAAACATGATTTAGCCAACTTGTGTGGAATGGATGCCTATTTGATTATAGAATATGTACAGAAATGATATATGGCATCTAGGATCTCTCCTGGTAAGTCCCCATAAGATGGTAATGGTAGATGGACTTGTGCCCTTTCTAGTCTTCTGACTACTCAAGGCGCTTTCACACTACTTGTCAAATTCACCCATTCACCCATCCACATACCATAACTTAATCTAACCATTTACACCACATTTACACACCCATGCGCACCCAAGGACACTTCGACACGCGGACCGGGGGATCGAACCGCTGATCTCTCGAATGGAAGACCCACTTTACCTCTAGGCCACTAAGAAAACACTAAGCTGAGGAAAAAGGTGCTGTAGTGGCGAGGAGGGATGCCTATAACGTCCTCCCTGGCTGAAGGTGGAGGTGGAGGTGAAGCTTATGTAATGCTGTATAAACAGCAAAAAACAGGGAGCCACTCATGAATGAAAAAATCCATAGAGATATCTCTATGTATATCTATAAGTACAGTGCCATCATGAAAAGAGTGTGTTGGATATACAGCATGCTGCAGTGAGAAGAGCGTGTCGTGTTAATGGTAGCTCACAGTTTGCTTCATTTGTAGATGGATAGCAGTGATGGTGGAGGGCACGCAGCTCTTACTGTAGCATGTTTTTTTCTTACACATTAGAGATCAGTGTTACTGAGAACTGGGAGGTTGGGAGGCTAATGGTTTTAGAGGCAATGTGTGTGATTTTGAGGCATTTGTTCCTGATGGTGACAGTGAGCATGGGGAAGTAGCATGTAGGTAAGGACATAAGTAAAGTGTATTTATATAGCACCTTTCACAGATAGAAATCACAGTGATTTACATGAATGACAAAAGTAAATGATATATATATAATATATTATATATAAAATAAAATAGCGATAATTGACAAACAGTGCAGAGCTGCAGAGTTACAATTAGAACGTATAAGGAGGACAGGGACATGTAAACAGGTAAAAAGAGGAAACAGTATATAAAACAGGTTAACCAAAGCCTCTCTGAATAAAAATGTTTCCAGCTGCTTCATCAAAGTGTCACAGGAGTCCAGGGATCGCAGTGGCAAAGGGATGCTGTTCCATAAAACTGGGTATTTTTTTTTAAAAGGGGACAGTGCAACTTCATAAAACACATGATTACACATGGGTTAAAAAAGCCAGAATTAGCCAGAAGGCCAGTTTTCATCTGGTGTCCCCTGGCCATGATGCCATGCACACAATACATGTACAATATAATAGAAAATACATATGCAACACTTACTATACAATTAAGAAAAAATACGACATCACAACATAACATTTGATCATTACAACAAAACATCACAACAGGCTTATCGTTCAGTGTTGGCAGCTGTAAGTGTTGATAAGCCACATTTTCCATTTTTTTGTGAAGGCCTTGTATGTTACTGTTGTATGTATGCATGGGTAAAGCATGTGGAGCAGTAGAGGAAGAGGCTCTGTGCAGGAGGAGCAGAAGGTGGGTGTGAGAGGGCCCTGAGTTTCCTGGAGGCAGAGAGCCGGTGGTGTGATGATCAAAGCTGAGTTTCTTGTCTCAGGCTGATTCCATCATACTTGAATCTCTCCACCGCCTCAGCCGGCTCTCTGTTAATGGAGACGTGGCAGTGCTCGGCGCTCAAAAAACAGGAATAGTTTGGATACAATGCTTCTAACGTTTTCCTATTTTTTTTTCTCTTTCATATTTCAGTTGAGAGTGTTGATTCTTCCTCTCTTGTCTGCAGGTTCTCGGTGTCCATCTGAACAAATGGACTCTGGACTGGCGACTGGGCTTGGCCTGCCTCATCTTGTACGCCATCTTCCTATGCATCTCCATCCTCATAGAGTTCAACGTCTTCATCTTCGTCAACCTTCCCATGTGCCGAGACATCCACTGACATCCCCTTCTCCTCCTCTTCTTCTTCATCATCTTGTTCTTCCTCTGGTTGATGGAGGAAACCTCACCTGGCTTCAAGTTTCTCGGCGCCTTTGAAACCAAGTCCTACCTTTTTATTTTTTCAGATAGAAAAATAGAGCACAATATGATTTATCTTTGGTGCAATACACACAAGACAGAAGACACCGAAGGTTTTTTGGGAGCGGACAGGAGGTGTGGAAGGAAAAGTCCCAGCAGCAGAGAGTGCTGCCAATTGCGTAATGAACCGAAAGGTTGGCTGGAGTGAACTTAACTGTATTAACACCAACAGTTAGGCTACTGTTGGTGAAGAAGCTGCTACTGTAACTGACTGACTGACCGGCGGAAAGAGAGAAGTCCTGCGCTAACAGCCATTTTTAGCTGGATTGTTTGTTACTCTTTGTACAAGTTTGGATATAAGCACACGATTACGGTACTTTTAAGTAAAGCTGTCTTTCTCTGTATATATTTGAGGATTATATAGGTACTAATATTAGCTGATATATGGGATTCTCTTATGCACAACTGGATCAGTCTTGCCAAGCTGAACGATCCGATGACAGTGACAATATTGTATGTTTTACTTTAGTGATTTGGTCTACCCGTGATACACTCAAAATGCTTCAAGATGCCACCCATTCTCAGTACCAGTCAACACAGCATGCTGTACCAGCCGCAAGTCATCTGTAGCTTTGCACTGACAGAGAGAATCTAGTTATTTAACACTATTCACATAGAGTCTATTCTGATTTGTTTGTCTCTCTACGGGCATGTGTCCAAGTACATGCGGCTTTTATTTTTCTTAAATAGAACCCACATAAGGAAGGGTTCTGCCTGGAACCGACATCCAGCACTGTCACTTTATCGATTAGAAATGTTATTCTATCATCGCAAAGCATCTACAGGTACTCTAAACCTATAACTACTGAGTTTAAAGTTCCCTTTAGACAGTAGACCTCTTGTACATATTAAAGAATTTGTTTTTAGTCTCTGAGTTGAGTATAACGTTGTTGCTTCTTAAAGCCAAAAGTATTTTTTAGAGTAGGAGTAAGAGACTTAGATTTGGACTTAAGAGTTAGCTCGAGTGTAGTGTGAGTGTGTGTGTGTGTGTGTGTGTGTGTGTGTGTGCCTGTGTGTGTGTGTGTGTGTGTGTGTGTTTGTGCGCGTGCGTGTGTGTCAGTCTCGAGGGGAACCAAGGACATACTGGAAAGACATAATCATGATTTATTTATGAATTAATTTATTCAACGATCATGTCTGAGCACCAGTTTCAGCCCTTTGGATCATGTGCAGTGTATTTAATGGAACATTCTCCGCGCTCTGACGACGGAGCTGTACAATGTACTGTACCTAATATATAATCTAAGTACTGGAAACTGACTTGATGTTGTTTATATTTAAGGATAGAAGTTTATAATTTATAAGTTTTGTATAGTTTGATATACCGGTAGAAACGGTGGTTTTTGACAAGGATGTACGGCGGGGTTGAGTTGCCATGGAGATGCTCTGATTTGGTGAGAAGGGCTGAAAATGGAATCTTCACCTCTGGAGCGGAAGATGTTGCCGATCCCCTCGCGTGTTGAATCGGTGAGGATGAATGTGAAAGATTCACTTTCAGATAAATACGACAAAAAAGGACGTGCACGCTGATGGTGCACCCCCCCCCCCTGAACTTTCACAGTTGTTTCTTAAACACAGTGCTTTAACTCTTGTGCCATCCCTTGTATTTGAGGCTTCAAAACCAACGCTTGTGGCCGTTCTCCTGCTTGTCTTTGAGACAAAAAAACCCACCTTTGTCAACAGTATTGCCACAATGTTCCAGCATGTGTTCAAAGAAAATGTGGAAAATGTGTATTTTTATTTGAGTTTTACCTTGAAGGATTCTTCTTCTTGAGAATCCTCATGCTGATAGAGTTGCTGATTAATTAAAAGCATCCTCTGTAGGTGTTGATGCTTCTCCTGCAGCCACGAGAGAGCGCTGTAGAGCTGTTTTACGTCTTCAGAGATGGCTGTAGGAGTGTCTAAACTGATCCCTGAAAGAGCCGCTGTGGCTGCAGGTTTTCATTCCAACCAAGCAAGAACACACCTGACTCGACTTAATCAACCAACTGAATCGCCTTCACATAGTTGGATTTGTTGGATCAGGTGTGTTCTTGCTTGGTTTGAATGAAAACCTGCAGCCACAGCGGCCCTTTACTGGATCACTTTGAGACACACACTCAGTAGAAAGTGGTTTGGGTAAATTTTCCGTTAGGCTGCCTAGAGATAAATCCTGGTCGGTTTGCATGCCTCTTTCACAATTCAGATTATTTTGTGTGTAATTTGAATGCATTTCCAATGCACTGTTTTGATCATGCTGTACATATCAGAGGGATATGCTATGAGACACAGATGTTGGAACGACTTCTGAGGAGCAATTATATTTGAGATGTATACTGTATGTAGAATGTAGGCCTACAACAGTTAGTTTTCAGCTAATTAATGTCGTTTTATGCTCATGTCTTTTGAATTGTTTGTAAATCCTCCATTTTTGTTGCTGAGGACCTCTGGGCGGAGCTCAGGGCCAGAGAGAGAGGGGAAGATATCGGCCTTGTTCCCAGTGGTCTTCTTACAATAAAGTGATTTACATTCACACATCACCTCACTGGACTGATGACTTCATCATTCTCTGCTTTATTTTGAAGTTTTCAAAACGAGATATGGAGGCACATATAGTACACTCCAGCGACTTTGAGTACTGAGAAAAGCGCTTAAAAACAAAATTGATCTATTATTATTAATATTGTTACTCAGCATATGTTTCTTTACCTTTTGGGGCGGCTGAAATATCCATCCACATTTTTTATTCTTTATTATTTCCAGTATACAGTTCTTATGATCATTGTCACCCTTTAACGTCCTCACTAAGAAAAAAGCAATAGAAAAAAAAAATTTGCATTTTTTTCTTCCGTGAGGAAATAATAACAATGGTGTTTTTTAAAATATAGGTCTCTACTGAATGGTTGAGGTGTGTGTTCATGGCATATGTAAAACAGAAACCATCATGTGCTGTTGTAATGCTAATACCATGGAATTAGTAATATTACCAGTACTAGTGATATTTCTACATCTTTATTCTACATATTCATCATTACAGGACCTAGAAACATCTCAGAAATGGTTAAATATACTGATATTTTGTTCTTATCACATATATAATGTAATTAAACTATATTTATGATATTAACAGCAGTGAGTATTTTAAAGTTTTCGATTTAATAAAAAATTTTTAAAGTTTAGAATCAATACTTTTATCACTAAAAAGACAATTTTCAAGTTCAGTAGAGCAAACAAAAAAAAATCTAATTCATACTTGTGAAACTATTTCAGCATTAAGCTGCTAGGATAACATTAAATGTATCTTATTAATATTAAAAACAAACCATCTGGTAGAGTTTTTTGAAAATGATTTGACCCTTCTTTTTTTATTGTATAAAGTTACTAAATGTGTTCAGTGAGACCTCTGAAACTATACTAAGTTGAAAAAACATGCCTCCCATCGGAACATTTCACCACACAGACAGTCTGTTTAAAGAAAGAGTGACATCTAGTGGAGTTCTTTAGCATTACACACCTAAACTGTATGGCAGAGACGGCTCAGTCATGTTGAGAGAAGATAGAAAAAGAAGATATTGGCCTAAGATCAAACGTAATGAAGTGTGATGCTGAAGGAGAAGAAACTATGGGGATTTTTCACAATGTGGAGATCCAAAACTGGGCTTATCAATATTCATGTATACATTAACAAAGTAAGCAACTATCTGGTGAACATGGTGGAGCATTAAGCAGCTAAAGTGCCACATATTGTTCTCAGACGGCTGAAATGTGAACACTGGACTTACATTTGTTAGGTGGCCAAAGGGAGATGGTCAAATAAATCAATTATTATTGCTATAACTGCTTATGTAAATCATTTATTTACCATTTTAAAGCCATTAGTTATAATTTATAGACATCAGAAATAATTTAACTGGTGCCCTCATAACATATTTTTACCTTTAGTTCATCAAGCCACATACAGGTATATAAATGTTTATTTAATTAATTAATTTATTTATTTATTTATCTTCAACCGTTTTTCCCTGTCGGGGTCGCGGGGGGGAGGGGGAAGGGGGGGGGGGGGGCTGACATCGGGCGTGAGGCGGGGTCCACCCTGGACAGGAATAAAAACTTGGAAACATTGGACCTCATACTAAAAACATGGATGCATGCAGCATTCATTAACCGTGGATCAAACAACCTTTACAGAAGCAGTACTGACACAAAGAGGTGTGCTGCGTGTGTTCTACAACACTGACTCAAGTGTTCAACTTTCCCCTTTCATAAAACATCAAATATCCATTAATCATCATTATTTATATCATCCATCATGCCATATTTTAAAGACCTAATCAAAAATATAATCAGGTAATCCTTGACAATGCGACTATAACATAACTATAAATTCAAATGTAATCTAGTTTGATTATAGTTTTTATTAGGGAAGACCAGGGATGGTTGTAACACTTTTGACATTTCTTTCTGTATCTTGGAGCTTTTTTAAGCCAATCTGTTCAAAATGTGATACAAAATAGTCACATTTAATCCCATGGCTAATCCTGACAACTAGCCTCTGAGGAGAAGTGAGGGCCAGCGGTTAGCTGTCACTCAAAAGCCATGTCCCTAATTATTCATACTTCAACTAGCCTGGTACAAAAAAATTCGGCCCCCTCAGTGTTGTCATGGAGATATGACCTAAACATACAGACTAGAATGTTTTTTGTACCAGACCTAAACTGGTTTAATGATGCTGTGAACACGGCCTGTTTAACATGGGGGTCAATGAGATACTGCTCTATGATGAAACCTGCTCCTAGTGGACACTCAGAGAACTGCAGTTTTTGGCACTTCCTTATCGGATCGACCAGGAAGTCGCTGTGGTGGGGGCTTGGTTACAATCCACCTCATAGTCTGGGTTAGTTGTAACAGAAAATATTACTATCTTACATCAAAATGTAAGAAATAAAGATGGACAATGTGTCTCCGCTGCCTCCCACTGTACAAAAGTGAATCCGAACTATGGATCATGTCAATCATGACGTTTCACCCCGTTTTAAAAGCATCAAATAACTAATTAAATCCAAACATACAAGAAAAACAAACACTTGAACAAATATCAGTGTGATAAAAATGACTTATGATTCTGGAGCATCCATCAGTTCAACATACACACTCATTAAGAGGTTGCACACGCAGCCTCTGGATACTTCTATCGCTCCAAACCATGCCCCTAATCTCTGCCCAAGTCTCTCTTGTTGTGTTTCTGATGGTGACTGACAGCCTAGTGTGACCATAAACTGAAACGATAGTTGTAGTGGGAGGGACCACAACAGGGAGTGGACCCCTGTTCTTAACTGTTAAATCTCTTAAACGAAAGATCACAAACAGTCAAACTTGTTAAACAACTTGGACCGCATCAGCGTGATGTTTGAGTTGTCATGACAACCAGTGAGAGAGGAAAAGAATCCCATTGACCGTTTCCAAAACAAAATAACAGATCAAGCCTGGATAAATACTGGAGAAAATGACCTAAAGCACCTTTCTGAATTATGTATATACTATATATATATATATATATATATATATGTATATGAAAAAGGGGTATGTCTAACTGAAAATTCAGTAAAATTATTTGCAAAAATGAAATATGGGAACATTGAAAGAAAACGTATGTTTAGTTATGTACACTTCAGCAACAACGTGTCAGTCATCTTAAAACAATGTTTTTGGGGTTATTGATGGGAACCAAACAGGAACAATGTGAACTGAGTCTGTGTACACAATCTTCTCACTGTTTCTTGCCAGGACAGGTGATCTTTTTCTGAGAGAAAGTCCGCTTTATTTATGACACAGCCCCGTAGAAATAAAGTCCACCAGCCGCCACTGGTTACAACCATCCCCGCTCTCCCCTATTTGTGACCCCTTATACCCAACACTGTTCATATGGCCTACCATGTTTTAATGCCATAGTTAGCACACTTGCTTATGAACATGACAACTGAATGCTTTGGTGCCTAATATCTAGCCTGACAAAAAACCTTTAATTTCAACATTTCATGCGGCAGGCGCTCAATCCATGGTCCACACAGGGACTCGAACCTGCGGTTCCCAGCCGAGTCACCGTGTGGACTATGAAAGGAGTGTGGACTGGAGACGTGCTGTTGACCATGATCCTGCTCTGCGGGAGCAATGCCGCCATTTAGGCAAACACCAGGAACACCAGGAAATAAACACACTTAACAAAGATAAGAGGGGTATCAAAGATTCCAGTGGGAGATTCCAGCTCCACAGGCTCTGACAGCAAAACTGAGGTGCTGTTGAGCAAGGCAACCAACCCCCAACTGCTCCATTGGCAGGCCCTCACTCTGACATCTCTCCATTAATGCATGTATATAGGTCCCGTTTGTGCATGTGTGTGTATTTTGGGCCTGTGTGTGTGTGTGCGTGTGTGTGTATTTCATATTTCAATACCATAACAAAAAAAAAGGTGAGAATCGTCATTAGCTCCTCAGCCAATCAGGCGGCGGCGTCATGTTACCGCAGCTCGCGCTCCAGCCCGTGCTCTTTGTGTCCGTGTGTCCGACGATAAACCATGTAACCGAGCGAGTCCGGGGACGGTGAGGCTCCTCGGTGTCACCCGAAAACCGAACACGACGGCAGCAGAGCGAAGCAGCGGCCATGACCTCTGCCCACGGAGTGTAACCGGACTGCGGGACCGGTTCAGTGTCGAAGGAAACCGCTCTGAGGTGAGTACCGGGACTTGTTTACACACTGACTCCTACTTTGATGAAAAGTTGTCAGAGTGGCGTAATAGTCTCGTTGTTTCTGTTCATTCTGTAACTGCGGGACTTTGGGGTGGAATGGCGCTGATTTTATTATCAGAGACTATGTGTCACAGAGCTGGAAGTAGCCGGTTCCACTCCATGTAATAGACCAGACCGAAATGTTTTGAGAGGGGACTGTAGCCCGCGGCTGAGCACAGAGAGATGAAGAAAGAGCTCTGCTGTGAGAAAAAACTTCCATCAAACCTAACTCAACACACTGACAGTGTTGCTGTCAGTACCTGTGGAGCTGGAATCTCCCACTGGAAGATTCGGGAGTTTTTCTGCATCTTAACCGATACGGAGACCCCTCTTGTAAAGTGTGTTTATTTCCTGGTGTTTGCTTAAATGGCTCCATTACTCCCGCAGAGCAGAACCACGCTGAACTGGCTGGGTCTTATCACTGCGGCCAGGGGCGCACCTAGGGTTATGGGAGATTCGAGGCTTAGCCCAGAGGGAGGAAAGATGTATGTGTAAAGTTCTGGGGGTTATTTGGTTTTGTTTCTTATTGCTGATACAGAGCAGTAGGTGTTAAAACTGATCTTAAGCATTATATACAAATAAAAAGGATCTTGCAGCACATGTAATCTTGATTGACCTCTGGTAAACGTCAGAGGTGAAAAAAAACCAAACAAACAAGAAGTTCATTTTATTCTCTTACATATACTCTTCCAAACCCCGTTTCATCTCTTGTGTTCAGAAGTAATTTTTGCTTCACGGTCCACTCCTTTCCTTCCCAGCATTAGTTTAATATCTTCAGTGCAAGACTCTGCTCTAAATTCAGTTTCGTCTCCTGTGTTATGTTTTCTCAGCTTCTCTTCCACAGAGTCTTGTACTGGAGATATCAAACTAATGCTGGAGAAGAAAGAAGTGGAGAGTGAAGCAAAAATGACTTCTGAACACAAGAGATGAAACTGAGTTTAGAAGAACAGAGCACTAAAGACAACAGAGGTGCCAGCCAGCATCAAATGGAAAAGACTCATATGAACTTTGTGTTAGTTTGTTTTTTCAGCTCTGAAGTTTATCAGATGTCAATCAGGATTGCATTCACTGCAAGATCATTTTTATTGGAATATAATAATGCTTATGATCCAAAAATGTGTGGGAGGCGGGCCCTGACTGTGGCAGCATTTTTTAGATTCAGTAGGGTCAGATAAACTAACTGGGCCACTTATTTAGCCCAAATACCTCAAACATTCCCTGACAATAAACAGTGGGGACTTTAGAGTCTGTTGGGGCCCTTTAGCAAAAGCTCCCAGGGCCCCCCTCCAACAATCGCTCACTCTTATGTTCTAACTAATCTGACACCAGGAAAAAATGTACAGAAAACACATTATACTTCTAAGATGTCCCCTTCACGTCCCCTGTTGAATGACTGTTGTTTGGTCTAGGTCAGTCTGCAGGCAGGTTGATAATATGTTGTTACCACACCAGGCCTATTGAGCTGTTTGGTAAACTTTATGTAGACAGTGCATTCAATAGTTTAATAAAAACTCAAAATATTAAGTTCTCTTAAATGGCACGTGAGAAAAGTTTGACATCAAAGTCAGGTGATGTCATGGAAAAGGGTGACATTTTTTCACTTTGTTGACTGTACAGATGGGATTTACAGCTCTTTGAAGGGAGCCGGCCTTTCAAAGAGCCGTTCAATAGAGTGGCTTATTTTTCTATATATTAATGTTTAAGAAGGTAGCCTGAGGGTAACTCATTTAATCTGGGAAATAATCAGTGGGAGGAATGCTAGGGTCTGATTTGGATCAGAATCATTCAGACTTAGACATCCCACCAATATATACTTTATTTATGTGAGATATCTGAGTTTGAATTATTCTGAAATATTGATAATAATTTCATTTGGTACGTGTGGATTAGATTTTAATCTGCATTCATTGTTGTGTGTGTGTGTGTGTGAAGCTATCTTGACTTATGTCAATAATGCATAAAATAAAAAGCCCTTAAAATAGTTAATTATTATTATGTGCACTGTGGCACAATAAAATACTAAGCAGGCTACAATGGACTTCCATGCTAAAAAGCTTTTAGTGCAAAATATTTCACACAAGAACTTTAAAGCATTTTTAAGTGGCCTTGTAAATAATTTTTTGACCTGGACTTGAATGAGATGTTTTCTGGCAACTATTACACTTTTCTTTACCGTTTGTGTCAGTGGCGATTGCTCTGAGACTGCAAGGAACCTAAAGTGGTGAAATATGTACTGCTGTGTGTACATTTCATTGACTAAATACGCACTAGAAAGCCTTCATCTCTTGTTCAGAATCAGCTCCTTATCACAGGTAACAGGAGCAACTTCCTTCTCATTCGTCCCCACAACGCCACAGCACTTTACAGAGTCGGACGCTCAGCTTCTACTGACTTCAATGGGGAAGTGTTGAGCGGGTTGTTCCACTGCACCCAAACTAGACGCTCATTGGATGAATGCTGGGCTTTGTCCCGCCCATCGGACGCTCAGCTTCTCTGGGGGTCTATAGAAGAGAGTAACACATATGGCCACGCCCCCATCTGGGTAAAAACAACCGCTTTGAATGGCGGTAAATACAAATTCTGCTGTAATCTGTCCTGATTTCACCTATTTTTTACGTTAATCGGCCTGGAAACCTCCTGCAACAGCTAACGTCAGTCAGGCAGACAGCTATGTTATGTTGTTGTTGAACGATGATCAGTGTTGTATAGAAAAAATTAAAGAGTTAGGGAATGTTTGTCCAGTTTACCGAAGGAGAAGTGGGTAAAGGAGTCCACTCAGTGTCCAGAGGTGACATACCCACACATTTATTCCTACCTCACTGAATCACCAGGTAATGCAGAACTATATCAACGATCCCCTTCTCTGTCCTTAATATCCTGTCGTTTTAGTTTAGCTCTGTGAAACCAAACAAACAGCCAAGGCTTTGTCCACCTCAGGTTAAATAAGGGTGGAAATGGACTGTCTTTCTCTCACTAACGTAGGGTTGCTCTCTTCTCAGCTTCTGCATGATGATTGGATGAGCTGTCTGAGGCGGAATCCTTTTTTGATTTACAGCTAAATGAGCGAATCAGCGATCTTGAAGAATAAACATCCAGCGGAGCATTTTTCAAGTTTTTTATTCCGTTGTTCTGAACTGATCCGGAGACTTTACCGATCCCCAACGACTTTGTCTTTGTTAAAAACGACTAGCGCTTGGTTTGGCGACTCTGTTCTGTCACTCTGTGGTTTCTTTCCCCAATGAGCAGCGGCAGCTGCGGAGCTTCTCCCCTGGTCACGATCAAGACTCACAGGCGGTCACACTTCACGGTAGCCACAGCAGCTCCAGCTGGGCCAATGCCGTTTAAGCAGCCTTGCTCTGCTGCCATTGAGAGGACACTGGTCAAGTCCCTGGAAAAGATGCCTAGTTGGTACGACAAGGTCACAGCACCTTTTTTTTAAAAAAAAGGAACGAAGGGTAGAATTTACATATACCGTAATTTCCGGACTATAAAGCGCACCTGACTATAAGCCGAACCAGCTAAATTTAGGGTAAAATACAGATTGCTCCATATAAAAGCCGCACCCGACTGTAAGCCGCAGGCGTTTTGATGTGTAATTACCGTAGTATATAGGGGTTCCTGCTACCACGGAGGGGATTGTCGGGACAGAGATGACTGTTTGGAAACGCAAAGCGTCCCATTTATTAACAATAAATCTTTCAATCATTCAATCAAACTTTCACATCTTTGACATGGCGAACAGCATTCGTGCAGAGTACAAATAATACAACGGTGCAAAGTAATACAAAGTGCTCGCCTGTAACACGGCAGTAAAAGTGCAGTCCCGCGGCCGTTTACGTTATCAAAATAACCAGCCTACTACCGGTGAAAAGTCAGTTCTTCATGCTGCCTTCTCCAACGTCTCACCATTGATTCATTGATGTCAAGGGTACGTGCAGCAGCTCTATTTCCTTCGATTGCCTTTAACTTAAAAGCAGCATCATATGCACTTCTCCGTTTGTTTTCCATGTTGAGGGTGTTTGCATGAACACTCTCCTACTCTTTGTTTTGCTCTCGTTACCTGGCGCCAGATGTCTGCCTCGGTCTCGCGCATCCTCGGTAGTGCGCGCCCCTGGTTACCGTAAGCCGTAGAAAAGCCGCACCGTTGAATAAGCCGCAGGGACCAGAACGAGGGAAAAAAGTAGCGGCTTATAGTCCGGAAATTACGGTAAATAAACAAACACATTCATGATGTAGGCCGGAAAAATGAGCTTCCCTTCCTTGAAAGACCAGCAGCCACCACTGGTTTGTGTCATCTGAAAAGTGCAGCCAGATGCTGCTGCGTATTCTCTTTTTGTCTTTTTGAGTCACTAGCCACTCACTTCTAATAAAGCATGTGCTCCCCCTTCTTCAGGACGCTGCGGTACTGAGGCACTCAAGTAAAGGCAGTGTGGACAACTCGGGTGACTTCATGTGATATTTGCATATCAAATAAGCACTGAAGGTGTACTTATTTGTGTGTGCATCTGTGAGAAACACCGCGATTAAAAAAAAAAAGTCAACTGCAATTGGTTCCCATCAATTGTGTTAAAGAGCCGCTCAATAGGTCATGGTTTATGAACGCCACAACTCTAGTTGACTGGTTGTGGTAACATTATATTTCAATGTCGCTATACACGCTAGTATTGTTTTCACCTTGTGAGTTTGTGTGTGTGTGTGTGTGTTTGTCATCATGGAAAAATGAGGTCCTGGAGACACCTACTATTTTCGCAGGTTTATATGTCTGTCTGTGAACATATTTTGTCCCAATTTACACCCCTGGCCTGATTTGGTGGGATCTCATCCCATTGCAAAATGATCTCTAGTTTGGTCTGTATTCTTTGTGAGACTGTAGAGCTTTTCACATAGAGCTTGTGTTGTCAACAGTGCTGCAATGAAGTTGTGATTTTACCCATGGATTTCACACCGAACACTGGCATTCCAGAATAGAGGCGTCTGTGTCTAGAGTGTGTGAGCCAATCAACTGCTCGAAGACCCACAAACTGCCAGCTTTAAACATTACAGTAGGCACAATGATTAGTACAGAGACGGACTGCAGTGCTGCCTGCACCTATGTTTGTTTGAAAGAGGGACAGAGAGAAAACAGAGAGGGGAAGAGAAGGTAGACTATTGCATGCAGTGTTTCACGCTACCTTTTGACCTGCATGTGGGTCACTCATGCCGAGCGTAATAAAGTCGCAACTTCCCCCTAACGAACAGGCAGTGTGAATGGGTCTAATGGCTGATGCCTGATCCCCTTGTCCCCATTAGAAGTGGATTATACGTTAGAATTGGCTTATATGTGCCAAAGTTTTGACAAAAAACCACAATGTTAAATAACACAGCACCTCAAGCTCCTGCAGAGGAGTCAGAGCTGGTGAATATATGAATTGAGCATTTGTAAACATTCTTTTTGTGGCTGCTGATGGAGCACTGAAGTATTTTGGCCTGATTGCCGGATTCCAAATCATATTTATTATATAATGAATATAATACTAGAAATTAAATCAGTGCTGAAAATAAATAAATACATGAATAAAATAAAACCCTCTGCTTTCCCAAGAAGTCAGACTACCCTCCCTTTTAACAAAAAGTACATAGACCCTGCCTGTGTTCATTTTCATGCGGTCCCTTACTTACTAAGTTATGAGAACATCTGAAAGTATGTTGTAGCAACATGTTGCAGCATCTCCCCATTGCCTTCACTGCTGTGAGAGGTGAAATATGTCAGACCCTGAATGAACACAACATGTATCACTCTCTTCTGCAGGTCAGTGCTTGTATAACCCTGTGTTTTTTTTCTAAATGAGTAGTGAACTGATGTTTATTAATATAATAAAGGGGCCAATTTCCTCATTTAAGCTTCTTTGGAATCTGTTAGAGGGATTAGCTTCACTGCAAAACCAGACCTTTGGCACAAAGAGCCCTAGTTACATGCTGCTATGTGGAAATGAATCAGCACTAAGGTATTTTAATGAAAAATAAATAATAGTATTATGGAGCTAATAGTGTTTCTGTCCACAGCGAGTTTAAAAAGACAGTTACTGTGCTTCCGGTGGTTTTGTTCTTATCCTAGAGAGGAGTTCCAGATTTTTCTGCCTCACACAGATAGTCAGATAGTTAAGAGGTAAACTCTCGCCCAAGCGCTTCTCTCCGCACGTTCAAGGCAGAACCGAGAACTTCACAGCTTTAGGAAAAGTGATGTCACCTCGGCTGGATGAGGAAGCGGCCACTCAAGTTACCGGTGTAAGGGTAAACTGTCCCTGTGGGGGATGTTAACACTGAATGCTTTCACAGGAGCCACACTGATGTCTGCTGTAATCCTGCAGCAGGGCATGAAATCAAACACTCCGCTCAGGCTGGACCTCTGCTTTTCCTATTCCTGCTAACTCAGCCGAATATCAGTTTTCTGCATTCATTTGGACTATGTTGGTGACCATGGTTTTGCTAAAAACCTGAACTTAATGGTGTTATTAATGGGACGATTTGGCTTACCTCCGATACTGCCTTAAATGATGGTATCAGCAAGTACCCAAGATATGCATACCATATAATTTATAAAAGAAAGTTCTATGGCACTAACTCTATGTATATAAAACCTGAACCATATACAAGAAATAGAAACATGTTATCTGAGTTTATCTAGTTTAATAGGCTTATCTGTTTCTCCTCACTTCCATGCTGCTTGACTGAGCACACAGATTGCAGACCGGGGCCGCGTGAGTAATCCGAACTGAACCTAAAACCCAGATCATATGGGCACGATGTCAATATTGCGTTCAGGGGTTGATGACTGTCAGCCATCGTCAATGGGCCCAACTCTATTCGCTACTAGCAGTTCCTGTTTGCTCTGTAACCACGGACACAGACAACAATCAGTGGATTACTTCTGACACAGTAGAAAGTACATGTGGAAAGATCTGAAGAACTACAAAGGGTCTTTTTTGCTGTGATTTCTAAGTGGATTTGTTGGTGTTCATCCGTGACTCCAGGTATGTATCATGTATTTAACCTTGACTGAGCTGTGACTCTGAGAAGAAGGTATGCACAGAGAGTGACAAACTCAAGATTTTTTTCTCCCTGTCCTAAAGGCAGCTGTTCATGTTGCCTTTACCATAAACAGCCACTGCAGAGGAAGGCTGTGTCATTTCTAGCTACCTGTATATCAACTCAGACATAGGTTAAAACTCTTCTTTATTGTGCAGCATCCAGGATATTTTTTCAAAATCTCCCCACAGTCATGTTTTAGAAAAGTAGATGCTTATAGAGTTATTTTCCTTACTTTATTGGGAAATCAAACAGAATATCTTTGAGAGCAAAATTATCGACACTGCAGTCAAATGAGAATGTATTGTAAGTAAAATAAATGTGTTAATAAAACTGCTTTAATGCAAATTCAAAAGTTTTGTCTACAAATCCAAAAGTTTTGCTTGCTGTTTGGCCAGTCTGCATCAGAGTGACAACTTGGCTAGATCCACTGTTAGTAAACTGGAGGGGGAGTTGGACATGGACTTCAAAACTCCCAGTTACTAACAGTGGATGTTGCCAGGCTGTCACTCCGATCCAGGCTGCTCAATAGAGACGTGTCTTACTTCTTTCAGTGTAGATTTATCTCAACGGCAACCAAAACGTTTGGGTGTGCTAACAAAAGTTATATATAATGACATTTATTTTACTTACTACCTATTTTGATTGTTATGTGGCTGGTTTTCTTTTCAGACCTATTCTGTTTGATTGCATAACAAAGAAACGACTAAAAATAAATAACAATAATAAATAAATAACTCCATACATATTCACTGGGACATTTACAGTGCCACACGGTGAGCCTGAGGCCCTTGGGGCCCCTGAGGGTCTGGGGCTGTAAGGCATGTTGCCTGGTTGGTAATCCAGGCTTGAGCCACTTCACATGTACACTGCAACCCTGACATTATCTCGACATTATCTGGAGGGGCTGTATGTCAGAACACAAATCATCAGACAGAAAACGAGAGTTTACCCCGCCAGCTCTCTAGTTCAAAACTGTTTCATCTCTTGAGTGCGCCCATGTGTGAATACAGCCACGTATTCTGTTGTGTATTCACGGAGAGTGAATGGACTTGTTGATGATATTTCTGCGATGCTGCTGCCGACACAAGAAGAAAAGAAACTTCCGAGGGTGAAGAAGAAGGGCGATTTTTACAAAAATGTCAGCAAGAATGAGAGATCACGATTCTGGAACTTCTGTTGGTCCAACGCTGAACTCCTCAGACAAATTCAAGGAATGGCGAGACTCGGTTGTTTATGGCAAATTATGAACCAAATGTATTTCAGTAAATGACAAAGCATCTGACACGGAAAATGTCCACTTGTGTGATTCATGTGTGAAAGAGAAACTCCAGACCCTGTTGGGACTGATTCTCCTGGCACTGTCCATGGTTCATATGTGAAAACAGCTTTTTGCAGCCAGGCTCGGGCCATTAAACCCCCTTTTTGGTGTATGTTTACCCTTTGCTAATTTTCAAATCTCCTCCATGACTCAACAATAACAAGCACTGGTACAATCATGGTAATTGGACTATTATCTTCCCAGTAGGAAGCTCCCACCCTATCTGCACATCTTCTTTCCTTCCTCTCTGCCTTTATAGTCTCAGGATATAAAAGTTATTTACATTTCCCACCTCCTTTCTGAGTTGGATCCAGTGTTCCTGGTACTAATTTAAAGGGGAGTAGCCCAGAGAAAACAGGCCAGGCTTTTCTTGGTTGACCTTCAGTTTGGAAAGTTGTGGCGGGGGAAGGGCTGGTGCCTGTTTTGCACCATGATTATTTCAGTGGAATTCCTATTACTTATGAAGTTTGATTTGTTAGACGGTGATTTTGAGCACTTGCGTGGTGCTGTTGCAGGACTCCTAAAGCTGTGATTAGAGGTTAGGCTGTTGGTCAGGTTGGTGTTTGACTGACAGAAGGTCCATAAACATTTCATGGAAAAAAATGAAAGTAATCCTAACCTTTTATCCCTGAGTGAAAAAAGCTGTGTGAGATCAGATTCCTTCTCTAACCAACACAACATGGACCAGTCGGTTCAGCTGAACTTTCAAAGAACCACTGACCTAAATTCCTCTCTGTGCACACGCACACAGGTTTGTGGAGCTGTAGTTAAAGGTCCTGTACTCAACATTTGGAGGCTAAAATATTGCAGAAAACCACTTTTTGCTTTGTGAAGTTATAGCAGATTAGTGACGTTCTGAGCAGTGTTGTGTTGTGTCTGAAGTTCTCTTGAGTTCTTTTTTTTTGATAGGACGTCCGGCGTGCATATGAGTCCGTGAGTTTATCAATGCGACGGGACAGGGGAGCTGCGTCTCCTAATGCATGTATGCCTATCAAGGCCCCTCCCTTGGTGTGCTTGTCTGCTAGCTGGCTGGTCGCTGGCTATACACAAGGGCTGCCCCGACTACGGATTTTCCTAGCCGATTAGTATTCGTCATTTAGGTCCATTAGCTAACAAATCTTTCCATGTATGAAGGCATTTAGGAGTGTTCATTTATAAGTGTCCCATCTACTGCTGGGGAGCGCCGCCTTCCTATGTTAGCTAGGTCACCCATGCTAAGCTAACCATGGAGCTAACTAACCCCATTACTACTGTTGGCTCTGTTAGCACTGTTGCCATTAACTCTCTTAGTGTCCCATGTTTCATCCACCCTCTCCTTCCTTTTGTGATCCGCTCATCAGCTGAAACCTCTGTATGAGCACCGATCTCTCACAGAAGCCCCACTTGGGTAGTGTGCAGTGCAGAACGACAGCAGTTGGCTAGCCAGTGGGCCAGTTAGGCTCTTGTGAGAACCATGTGGAGGCAATCTCAGCCCAGACTGTTTCTGTTCAGAACTTCAAGCTTCAAGTGCAGCACCTTTTTAAGGAATTGCCTTGCCAGTTAAGTAAATAGTCAAAGTCCATCCCTCCCTCTGTTACACACACACACACACACACACACACACACACACACACCATCACCATCATCTGGTTTGCCTCAGGGCAAAAACACGACCCACATGTGGGAGTTCTTTTCTGCAGTAGGTTTATGCAGCCCTCTTCATGCTCTGACTGCAGCATGGAGCCCTGTTAGCCCAACCATCTTCACTAGATGGGACAACTGAAGCAGCACTAGGGCGGTAGTGATACACTAATCTCACGATTCACTACGATACACGATATTCGGCTCACGATACAATATAAATGGTAAATGGACTTGTACTTATATAGCGCCTTTCTAGTCATCTGACTACTCAAGGCGCTTCACAGTGTCTGTCACAATCACCCATTCACACAGACATTCACACTGATGGCAGTGGACATCTACATACCATCTAATCTGATCTAACCATTCACACCACATTTACACACCCATGCGCAGCACAGGGAGCAATTCAGGGTTCAGTGTCTTGCCCAAGGACACTTCGACATGTGGACCGGGGGGAGATGGGGATCGAACCACCAATCTCTCGAACAGAGGACGACCCACTCTGCCACCAAGCCACAGCCGCCCACATACATCACGATATTCAACCAACAATACGATTCGATACACTTAGATCATTTTCATAAAGATTTTAAAGGGACAGTGTGATTTTGGTGACATCTTGTGAGTGTTCCATTGACTGGGATTGAATTAATAAAAACTGAAAGAATCAATTACACTATGTATGGCTCTGACTGGAAAGCAGAGACGGTCAAAAGTGACTCTTTGCAAGTCCAAGTCAAGTCTCAAGTCTCTGAGGGGAAGCAGCAAGTCCTAATCAAGTCTCTTATGGTTTTAATAAATAATACAATAGAGTTGAAGTGCAACCGTATTTTATAATTACACAAAGTCCCAACTAATGACAGTTTATAATCTAGTGTAAATAAAGAAAGTCTGCTGCTCCCTTTACCTGAACTAATTAGAGACACACCTGAAACTCCAGGTCCTGCTCTCATCGGAGGATTTGAAGACATTTGATAATAACTTGGACGCAGACACATCTGGCTGTAGATATTTTGTACGATTTATTCATGATTATGCTCAATTTTGATGTATAATTCATATATATTAATTGTATTATAGTCATTTTATATAGGCTGCTCATTCTGTTTGTCAGAAACGTTGTCAGTTGTGCTGCTGTG
This sequence comes from Echiichthys vipera, assembly GCF_963691815.1. Lineage (NCBI taxonomy): Eukaryota > Metazoa > Chordata > Actinopteri > Perciformes > Trachinidae > Echiichthys > Echiichthys vipera. Next base: position 30,810,049 of record NC_139827.1, on the reverse strand, counting down.
TGTCTCAGGACACTGAAAAAAGAGATGTTTAATGTCAGCGAGCTCTTCCTTTTAAATAAATAAAAATTCTCCAGCCTCTCAAACGCAGTGTTATGGTTAAAGCTAATAACGCAGTAACATTAACATTGTGGTCAACAATAAACCTGTAACATAAAAAGCTTACTGTATTTTTGCTACAAGCATCACTAATGTGGTTGACTGTCTGCCTAGATTGAATGTCCATATTAACATCAAAGTGATCCAGGCCATTCATCGTAATCAGCAAAAGCAAAGTACAGTTGCATGGTTTTTTCTGCTTCTCATGAGAATATGAGCTAGCCACCAGTCTAATTTTGACTTTCAAGGCAACCAATTAAAAACCAAGTATAGTAAAAAGTAAATGAAAGAACACATCCCCTGCCCTGGAAATAAAAACAACATTAAACTGGACCATGATACAATAGATTTGAAAAAGTATAGCAACACGACATAAAGGAAATTGAAATATAAACCAGTAAACCCTCACTGATGATTTTAAGAAGACATTTAAAAGCCAGCCATATTTCCTCCTTTATTAACTCCTGGAGCTATTCATCTGCATGTACTGCAGTGAAACAGAGCTTGTTGAAAATTGATAGTTTCCCTTAAGTTACCAACTAACGCAAGCACTAGCTAGCTAGCTAGCTTACAGGTCACTGTGTAGCTTGCTGTGTTGTCTGTTTTACTCTAAATGCGACCATAATTTACAAAATAAATCGTCCTGTATGAGTCTTGAAACTAGTGATTGAGACCATAAACTCATAATATTAATAATAATAATAATAATAATAATAATAATAATAAAAATAATAATAAAGCAAGTGAGAAGTAGGCTCGTTTCTTATTGACTTCTATACAGTCAGACTTTTTGGAGCCAGTGGAGATGCCCCCTGCTGGACATTAGAAAGAATGCAGGTTTAAGGCAATTATGCTTTGAATTTGCTTTTCAGGGCTGGAAGCTAGTCCATCTCTTGAACAGTCTATGGCCCAGTATTTGCCCTTCAGAACAGCAAACGTTGCACCAAACAAGTGTGCTTGTGATGCCAGCAGTGTAAACTATGATTTGCTGCCAACTGTTTGATTGCTGATTGTTTGAAAGTCTTGTCATAATGTGCCATTTGCAGTCAAATAATATTAAACTTACTTCATCATCTATTATAATGTTGGTTAATATATTACATGCTGGTGCATAGTACTAGAAACTAGTCTTGTGTGTGCAGTCTGCCTATGAAATGCATTAAGATAATTGTTCAACATTTTAGGAAGTGGGTTTATTGGCTTTCCTGCCCAGTGTGTGATGAGATTGATGTAAATCTTCTCAGACCTAACTCTTGGCAATCAAGCCAACAAGTACATTTCCTAAGCTACTGAACTACTGTTTTTATTAGTACCATCTCTAAATACTTATACACTTATTATAAAGGGTCTGTAACTCCTAATTATTATGAATTAGTGGTTAATAAAATGTGTACGAAGGCTTAAGCCATTAACTAGAAAAAGAATCAATCACACGGATCATTAAACAAAGTTCATTTAAATTTTTGAATGATATCCAAAGAAGGGCCACAAACAACACACGTCTGTAATCACGACCACCAAACACTGAAGCTATTCATTAGCACAGATAAAGGACAGTTGTGTCAGACATGACTACCACTGGGAGAAAATGAGTGTCCCACCATAAGAGTGAGCTTTCAAACAACAACACCACAAAACTTAATCAAGTCCTGCTGTCTCTCTGTCTTACTGGTATCATGCGAAACACAATGAAGTCTACGTATGTGGGACGGTGTCTCTTTTTTAACTGGATCATTTATTAATGTGTGTTTGCATGTCTTGATATTTAACTGTCTGCAAATCCGTTGTGTGTGTGCTAGTTTATGCCATCCTAATGTATTAATTTAGGTGTGCATGTACAGTGTTTCCCACAGGATGGAGTTGAAGCAGAACAGGTGAAGCACATGTGTGGGGAAAGAAATGTGTGCCCTGCTGGGAAGGGCTCTTTGGACCGAAGTACATGCAGTACTTTTGTGCACAGTTACTCATCTGGAAATTAAATCATTGCAGATTGAGACACGGCTCTAGTCTTTTAGATGAAAATGCAAATGGCAGATCATTTAACACACTCTTATTTCAGTCTGGTTCTGGTCAACATTAGTTCAAAATATTTAAATTGCAATGAATGTCTGGTTATCATATTAAGACACAATATAGGCAAAATGCCTATATAGGCTATTATCATCCAAGGTGTCTACATGATTAAAAGAATAAAGTCCCTTTATGTTAACGTGAGATCACTGGATGTTATTTTACAGAGCAAACTAATGAAAAACAGAATGCACTGGACGTGTAACAGTGTTACTGCCGATGAAATAACTTATGTTTAGGCTGTTTCTTTGATGAAGGTGAGCCTCACTTACAGATAATAACTGTTTCAGAGGGAATCTGTATATTGTCTGAGATGAAACCTTTTGTCAGTCAAGTGTTCCATCAAGTGTTTGCATTTGCTGTTCTGTTACTGTGCGATACTCAAATGAAATTGCAGGACTGTTTTCCCTTGGGCGATTAATAAAATCTGCAGTGAGAGCACCGTGTCCTAACAGCACGCGGCACAAGCGAGAGTCAACGATAAAAAAAGTTTGGGTACATTGTTCTAGATTGTCCTAACTGGCCGCGAGCAGTAACGTAGTTGAACTTTAAGCTGGATTCATACCTCGGGATCCAGGCGAAATTTGTCCGTTTCAAACGATGTCTGCGGTGCTCCCCTTCATACATTCCGGTTTCAGTGTTGTTATGGATGTTACGCAATACATCCTCTAGAGGGCAGTGTCGTGTCGCAAATTACCAGCATCAACAATAATAAATAGCGAATTTTTTTCTTTGATCTTGCAGATGAGGGAGCTGGATTACGAAAGGCACTTCGAATACTTTAGGATGTCCGCCGCTACTTCTTCTTCGAGTTTTCTGGTGGCTGTCTGCCGCTACTTTCGATACATTGCTTTTTAGCTTTTTACATTTTTTTAAACAGTTACTACTCTGTTCTTTGTCGATTTTTGAGAATGGTTGGACTGACTCTATACTGCCACCTCGATTTCCGGGGGTATTGCTCCGTTCCGTCTGGAGCACTCCGGATTTGTAAGCTCAGAGGCGACGGACCCGCTGACAGACAAAACGGTCCGGGACCGGACAAAAGCGTCCATATCTGTATTTATCGTAGGGTGGGACTGGGCCTTTAAGCAGGATTCATACCTCTGGCTCCGGACGAAAATTGTCCATCCGCCCCAAACTTTGTCTGCAGTGCTCTCCTTCATACCTCCGTCCTGTTTCAGCGTTGTTATGGATGTTACACAACACATCCTCTAGAGGGCAGTGTCGCAAATTGACGACATCGACAATCACAAACATGGCGTCTGTAGAGGAGATGATTTTGCTGTTTGTCATCCGAAATCGGCAAAAAGGGCGCAAAAAGTGAACACGGCGGTAGGATGTGAGACCACTCAATGAAAACTGACACCTTCATGGCAAGTTTTTTATGTTTTTTTTTCTTTGGTTTTGCCGATGAGAGAGCTGGATGACGAAAGGCACTTCGAATACTTTAGGATGTCCACCGCTACTTCTTCTTCTTCTTCTTTGAGTTTTCTGGCGGCTGTCTGCCCGTTCTTGCGATGATTTGCTTTTTAGCTTTTTAAATGTCCAGTTACTACTCTCTTCTTCATCAATTTTCATGAATGCTTGGACTGACTCTATACAGCCCCCTGCACGAGACATTTACCTGTTAACTATGTGTGTGGACAGAGAGTATCATATTTTCTCTTCATTATATCATATTTATATAAATAAATATATATATATATATATAATTCAGCAGCAGCAAATCTGTTTATCCTATATGAACAGTGTGTCTCTGTGCTGCAGTGCCAGGGGGCTTTTCTGTTCTTCTATGAGGGAGGGGCGCATGCTCAGATGTGTCTTTCTTTACTTGCAGCTGATGCTCTTACTTACACACATGCACACGCACACACACACACACACTGTGCACTGTCTAAAGCACAAATTGTTACATGTGATTTCAGTGTTTTTCAGTGGGGGGTTTCAGGACATTCCCACAGTTGGTTTTGCCAAGTAGCGCTGCAAATCAAAGCTGCCCTGGTGAGAGTAGTGGTCACCTTGTTTCCTACAATACCCAGCATGCTCTCTGGTTCATCTGAGGCTGGGAGTTTTTTTGATTGTGGAAACATTGTTTACCTTACCGTCAGAGCTTTCATTGGCACAGTCACCAGTATCAGATCTTTTGCAAAATCAACAGCCGAAGGACAGCGAATCATCACCAACTGATTTCTTGGAAATGTCCCCAGGGGGAACATTTCTGTAAAGTTCATCTTTGATTTTTTCCCCTCATTTTCTCTCCGGCCCTCTGTGTCTGTGTCTCTCCCAATTTCGTGTGTTTGTGGAAATGAAACCATCATGCCAGACTATCAGTTACTACGAGACAGTCAGGAAACGAAAGTCTTTGTGTAGGTTTCTTTGACATTAGTGACTTTATTGGAGTCTGTTAGGGCTGTTGTTAGGGCTAACTAACAATTGTTTTCATTATGGATCAGTCTGTCATCTGTCATAACTGTTTCAATTTAGTAATTATTTAGTCTCAAAAATAGAGAAATATTTCCATCACAAATGTTTTCAAATTGTTTTTCCAGACAAACAGTACAAAACCAAATAACCAACAACATTCAAATTACAAACATTTGAGAAGCATGTTTAGTAAGAGTTATGCTTGAATAATGACTTCAGTGAATCATCAATAATTAGAATTATTGATTATGATTTTTAGTATCAACTAATTGGTTAACTGACAAATGTTTTATTTATACAATTTATTTTATAAGGCTTCAAACAGAGGGCAATGCACCAGAGTGTTACTTGTAATTCATTTTTGGACACTTGGGGGAAGTGTAACCAACTGTAAACATGACATTGACATATTACCTCATAACCTTGAGTATATCAACAACATCTAGTAGAGCAATATCTTCTGTCCAATATTCACTCTCTCTTCAGCTGCTAAATGTTCAACTTTCTTTCACCATGAGCTAGTGCTAATGTTTACTTTGTCTGTTTGTATGTCAGGCATTCAGTGGACATAACGTTTTTGCTGCTGCTGCTGGATAAAGATGGATGAAAACAGCTGTAATGAATCCAAACAGTAAAGTGGTGGGCCATAGAACCAAAACAGAGAGCTAAAAGAGTCTAGAAAGCTGCGTAGAGCTCAGGATATATTGGTGATATATTCTACAGGTGACCCCTTTCACATTACCAATGTCTCAAATGACTACATGTAATCGGATAATATTGAATAAAGCAGCTTTTGTTCTGTATACATTTGAATGGATTTCAGCTTTCTGGCACACGTTCATTTGCTGTCCGTTCTTTCTTTTTTCTGCACAAAGGTCACCCAGACACTGTTGTTTAGGGAGACGCATATGGAAGCCAATGTGTCATATATAGCTGAAGTTAAAATTTCACAATAATACACTTTGATTCAAATGACTATGGCTCCATTGCAAATGTGGCAGACATGACCCAATTATATTCTTTACTGTGCTTTATAGGGATCGACCAATATGGATTTTTTAAGGGCCGATGCTGATATCGATTTTTTTTCCATTAGCCTTAGCCGATGACCAATGCGGACTGCCGATTTTCTTGAGCTGATATTTGGTGCCGACAGTACTTTTGCTCCAGCAACACAGAGCTGCCTGTGGACGCCTGTCTGTAAATCATGCCGGGGAAAAAACTATCGGCCAACCTAGCAGCCCACATCGGCTGATACCGATACGCCAAAAAAATGCAAATGTCTATCACTAATGCTTTGTTAAACACTGACCACGGTGGACAGTTTGTAATTTTGCTAATGTTTCAATTTTGCTAAACAAAAACATTCCCTGTGTTTAGAAAAAGTTTCACATTCAATTGTCTCTGCACTCTTTGTCAGATTTCTTTTTGTTTCTTTCCTCCCCCTCATCCTCCAATGGTGGGGGGTGATGGCTTCCTTCCTGTGTGAGATGAAAGAGTGCAGGGACTGATGGGGTTTGGAGCATCTCCCTGAAAGGAGGGGAAGGGCTGCCTTACTAGTTGTAGCTTGGCTGGAGAGAAAGGGGGGAGACAGTGAGACAGAGAAGTGAAAAAAAAACAAAGAAAGTCTTTAAAAGAAACTTAAAAACCTTTGACTATGGTGGAAAAGAAGGCCAGCTGTGCTGAGGATAAGTTGGAAAAATAATTATGTGTGTATGAGGACATGGGAACAAAATCAAGGATAAAAGGAGGGTGAAATTTGAGAGGGAGGAAACAGAAGAGACAGGTAATGAGAGGACCGAGGTTCAGGCTGAGGATTGGAATGAGATAAAAAAGGATTGAGGCAATTATCTGTGATGAAGGGGTGAGGGAAAAGGGGAACAAAGAGAGCAGGAAAAGGAGAGAATGAGGCGAATGTGTAAGGAGCTAGAAGAGACGGGTGGTGGGGTGTCACACCATCTTCATTATACTGGCTGTGGCCAAAGCAGGAATTTCCTCTGGTTGCACCACAGCTGAAGTGTCTGGACTGAAGTGTATTTTTGATCCACAGAGATCCAGACCCTGCAGACGCTGTCCCAGACGTAAGAGTTACCCAATACTGTGGACAGGAAGACAACATGGCCTCCAGGTCACCGCCTGGGAATCCCTCTAGCGGCCTCACGGACAGGAGCGGGAGCTTCTTTAAGGTGAGAGACTGAGACATCACTTCCTGTGTACCAAATGTGTTTTGTAGAAAAGCTGTCACAACACTTAGTGTTAAGAACAGGAAAAAACTCACAAATGTTGAATCACTAGCATTATTCTCCCCCACAAAACAAAAACCTAGTAACTCTGGTCAAATTCAGATTCTGTCGTTTGGCCACTTTGCCAAATTGGCTTCAAAGTCTGGGAAACTTTCTGATAGCCTGGAGCTGACTTTTATTCTCTTTTTGTTCGTTCTGTTGCTTCATTCTAACTTCTGTGAAGTTGTGCCCTCTAGAATGACGGTACTTTCGATTGTTTTTGTGTTTATTTTTCGTGCTATTTTTATCAATGCCGCTTCCACCGGGACACACTGTCTTTGTTTACTCCGGAGAACAGCTGACCGCCCTAATGCCGGCTGGCATAGCGGCCAGACCAGCTAATATTCCACCAGGGATGCAGAGGTGGGAAGTGACGTCGGCGCAATAGAGGAGGGTCGAGACGGGACGGGCTTATGGAGAGGAGAAGATTTAAGCCTGTGTCTCCCCTCTGTTGTTATGGGAAATGTACGGCCTCTGTACAACAAAATGGAAGAACTAATAGTGCTAACGCGGAGCCACCCGGTGTAACGTGAGTACAGTCTGATGTGGTTCACAGAGACATGGCTGCACAGGGACATTACGGACCAGAACGTCTCCATGGATGGCTTCCACACCATTCGGGCGTACCGGGACTGCACCGAGAGCAGTAAGCGGAAAGGAGGGAGGCTTGACGTTCTAGTGCGACAGCAGATGGTGTGATCCTGGTCATATCACCGCTAAAGAACAGTTCTGTAGCCCGAATGTTGAACTGCTGGCCGTTGGACTCCGTTCATACCATCTGCCCAGAGAGATCCCACATGTTATCACCGTTGTTCTGTACATCTCTCCCTCTGCTAACCCGACATCTTCCTGCAGCATCATACACACCACAATCTCCAGAGTCCAGACTCCTCATAGACTACATCAATTTTTGTGTGCACTGCAATGTCCAAGCTCGGACCGTACCCTGTTACGCCAACAATAAACCTTGGATCACCAAGGACATTAAGGCCATCCTGAACAAAAAGAAGAAAGCGCTCAGAGATGGTAACCGTGATGAGGTGAGGAGCGTGCAAGGGGTACTCAAACTTAAAATTAAGGAGGCTAAAGACAATTATAGGAGAAAACTGGAGAATAAACACCAGGGAAACAACATGAGGGATGTGTGGAGTGGCATGAGAACCATCACCGGGTTCCAGAAGACTGGTAGCACAGGGTTGGAGGACTGTGTGGACCAGGCCAATATACTAAACCTATTTTACAATAGGTTTGATACTCAACTACTGCCACTTTACCTCCCCCCACTCCTCCTCCTTACAGACCCCTTGACTGCCCCTCACCACCTCACTTCATACCTACCTATTCCACCCCTCCCCCGTGCTCTACATCATTTCCTCCACAACCACGACCTCAGCCCCCCCCCCCAACAGACACTTCTACAGTGTCCTTCATGCCTGACCTGGTGAGAAGACAGTTGACGAGACTCCACTCTGGCAAAGCTGCAGGCCCCGATGGTGTATTTCCCAGGGTGCTGCGCCTGCGCCTCCAGAGGGTCCCTGTGCTGTGGAAGATGCCCTGCCTCGTGCGTGTGCCAAAGATGCCGCATCCCAGTGGCCCTCAGGACTACAGACCAGTGGCCCTTACGTCCCACATCATGAAGACCATGGAGAGACTCGTCCTGGAGCAGCTAAGGCCTATGGTCAGGCCCTTCACTACAAATGCAAGCCCCACCTGGGAGTTGAGGACTGCCTCATCTACCTGCTGAACAGAGTCTACAGTCATCTGGACAAGCCTGCGAGCACTGTGAGAGTCATGTACTTTGACTTCTCCAGTGCATTCAACACCATCAGTCCGGCTCTACTGGGTGAGAAGATAGTGAAGTGATAAGACCCCCATCGTGTCCTGGATTGTGGATTACCTGATGGGCAGACCACATAAATACAACTTCTATTTTTTTTTTAATGCTTTTTGTGACTCTTGGGGCTTTTATGAGTTGTTCGGTTAAACTCAAATGTTTGCAATTAAACAAACTAAAATATTTTACTGTCGGCACCTTTTAATTACAAAAATGACAGTCAGGGGTCTTCGTCCCTCAGGAACCATTTCTTATGCATTCATATGAGAATTGATGGATTTATGCGCTTTGGACTATTTGTTCAACTTGAGTGTTAATCCTTGCTTTAAATTCTCTCATTATTAGTCCTGCCTGAACACTTTTCTGCATATATTTAGGAAAAGTAATATAGTATTGATTGATGAAACAAAAGTGGAGTTGCCTTTCAGCAGTTTTCCTTCTCCTTTTGCCATATATTGAAGTTGAGTGCTGGGAGTGAAAAATGCCAGCTGCACTTGTTGGCAGCCAGACACACACACACACACACACACACACACACACACACACACACACACACACACACACAGGAGTAATACAACTCTCCTCTCTCTCTCTCTCTCTCTCTCTCTCTCTCTCTCTGTCTCTCTCTCTCTCTCTCTCTCTCTCTCTCTCTCTCTCTCTCTCTCTCTCTCTCTCTCTCTCAGCATATCTACCCCTTCATCCCTGTCTCTTCCATTTCATTTTTGTCTCTTTTTTTTCTTTCTCTTCTGCGATCACTCAATACACGTCCACACATATTGTCCTCCCTGCTGCTCAACATACCTTGCTCGCACAAAAAAAGACAGTAACCAGCACTTTCACTTTCATGCAGTCTCTGATGTCACATTCTTGTTTCATTAAAACACTCTGTTCCCCTATTGATGGAAAAATGTCAAGTTCTGTGGAAATAATGAGCTAAATCTGTTTCCTCATTCATGTCCTGCAAGGGACAAATAATGCATACATGCATAGTCTGTGAGAGTCTGTGTATGAGCCCTACTCACTGTTGCCCTGCTATCTTTTATAATTTCTTTCATCTGTGCTGTACATAATCGATAATTGATCACACAGTCACGATTTGGGCCACAATTAAATGAACATGATCGACGGTGATATCTAAATGCTCGGCTCAAAGAATCTGTGCAGCAACAGCCTGTGAAGAACTTTCATTAACGTTGCATCTGCAGTCCAGAGTAGAAGAGTACAATACAACAGAGAGCAGATTGGCAAAATTAAAATCAAACATCTGGAGTTAGTCCCTTTGGATACAATTTTATTTATATCTATCTCTTAGGACTTAGGAGATGCACTGCATTCAGTTGAAGGGGAACCTTATTTTACATCTATTTTGAGTCAGTTTTGTAACTGACTAGTCTTTATGGAATAACCACATAGTAAAGCTCTTTATCAGGTATACTCCTGTGTGAATTCAATATTTGACAAATGAAAAGTACTCAATATTTTCTCATTTTATAAAGAGCTTTAGTGCAAATAAATAATAATTATGATTATCATTTGGTCCATAATCAGCAGCCCTAACACTCCACGGCTCCACTAGCAGATAAACACAAAGCATCCCAGCTCCTGCAGGCTCCAGTAACAACTTTTCTAATTTTACTTAAATGACAATACATCATGTTATTTCACTGCTGCTATAAATCCAAAAAGTCTAAACATGTATTTGTTCTGCTGCATGGTTAACCTCACATCGTGGAAATCAGATAGGTTGCTATGTTTTCAAAAATAATACCTGATGTTGAGCCGCACATGATTTGCAAGTTAACATCACAATTACGCCATGAAGAATTGGATTTACTGCATTCAACTGCACATAAAGAAACAAATAAATATAAGTCAGCTGAGACAGTGCCCTTAAAAGACCATAAAATCAGGCTTGATCCTTACAAAAACAAATATGTGTAACAGAAAATGTTGGAAAGCTAAAACTTAACCTAAAATACATTAAACTGCCCTTTTTTTCCTCTGCATTTTCAGACTTAAGAATCCTTAAATAACAGCCGACTCTTCATTTTCTGTCTGTCTCTTCCTTAGGATTACCTGGATTACAAAAGCACACAGAAGTAAATGTTATTATATACACATACGTGAAGCAGCTACAGCCTTGTTTATTGCACACCTCATCAATGTAATCTCATTTTACTCTGTAAAATCTTGGCAAGCAAGAGACCTAAACCTTGTGATGCAAGCTGTGTCTCAGTAGAAGTTTACAGCTTTCACCTGGCTGCATCTTCCTGCGGCTCAAATTCAGTGTTTTGCACGGATGAATAAACAAAAACCCACTTTCACAGCTTAAAAAAGACAGAGTTGGACTAGGAAACAAACAGTGAAAGCCGTCTGACTTTTAATTTCCTTTGGCGTTTTTTCCATCCTTATAAGCTTGTGAATGTGTCTGTGTCAAAACCAAACACATATTTTCCCACTGACTCCATCCATGGCTTTAACAGCAGTCCATGCAGAGAATCACTTACCTCTTCGCACGCACACAGGCACGCACACAGGCACGCACACAGGCACGCACACAGGCACGCACACACACGCACACACACACACGCACACACACGTGCACACACACACACACGCACGTATACACAGAATTTTAACGGAGCTGAGTAAATAAACCCTCCGGTGTGTGTCTATGCAGAGATCTGCCTCTGCGCTTCAGTCTGTCTAACTCTGCATCCTTTTCTCATGCAGAGTGAATGGAATCAATAAAGAGTGGAAATTTAGATGAAGTGGAGAGGTGAAGCAAAGATTTTTGTTGTTGAGTGCTTTCCTGGATCGTCGTTTCCCTCTTAAAGTCATCAGTGTGAAATAAAGCCTGCGCCAGTATTGGAGCTCCGCAAGGCACTCTTCCCAGAGCCACTCACTCAGCAACTCTCATATTCATTGACCTTCATTTTACAGGAATTCCCCATGTCTTCTGCGCTGGCTCTATCCCCCCATTTTCATTCATATAATTCCATGCCCATCTCTTAACAGAAGATAATCTTTCTACTTCTTTCAACGGCCAGATCCAAGCTGGGGGAGGCAGAAAACTGGAAACAAAGCTGTTAGCTGAAGTTAGCAGAAGGCTGAAACAAACGAGCCGTTTTCTGATATTAACTCCAGTTTCACAAATGTAACACGCAACAGATGATTGTCAGATGCATTCTCACTTACACATGGATTACACCACGCTCACAGAGTGTTAATTTAGTTGTAAGCTCTTGCCGTTCCTTGAATTTGACTATTTTGGCGTTGGTCCTTATTGACAGAAGGTCCTGAATCTTATAGTCCTTCCAGTGACATTTTTGTTGCCATCTTTGTGTATATCACCCTTCTTCTTCACCCTCGGATGATAGTAGTGCATGTTATTTTCAGATTTCTGTCCCTTTCGTCAAATTATTATAATGAGTAGTTGCCACTTTTGCCTGATTGGTTATGCCACTTTGCCGGTGTCCCTAAATTGACTAATGGCCCATCTGTATGAATTTCTGTATCTACATGAGCACTGTAAAAACTGTAGTTCTACAGTTGTAAGTTTTATAATCAAATCGACACTTTGTAACCCAGAAATAATCTCTGAAAACAGCTAGGGAATCTTTGTAGTTGAAAATGACACTTTGCTGTGTGAGAGTGCTGCTCTGTTGTCTGGACCCCCTTTTTCAACGGGGTTCAAGTTGAGCATCCCAGTCAGTGATTGAACTGTGTCGTTTTTTTATTGCTGCAGTAACACAAGAGCTAACTAAGTTTTGATCTGACACAAAGCTGGGGTAGTCTGAGGCTTTAAAAGAGCTGGCTCCGCTAAGTCCGGCGAGGGGGGGTGAGAGGGGCCTGTGGTGACTGTGGTCTGGCCTGGGGGCCCAGCCGGTGGAGGAAAGTTTGGAAAAGGATGCCTCCTACTGGTTGAAATGTACAGAAGCATTGCTTCAGGTGCAGAAACTTATCATTTAAAGTAGTTTTTCTGTTTAATGATTGGTGTTTGCGCTATATGGTGGAGTTTACCACACAAAGACATCCCTGATGATATGACACAGATTTTCCATGTAGAGTTGTGGTACTTACATACTTTCCCTTGATAATCTCAAATTTCTGTTGTTCATTATATTGTGCTCTGTGGTTAGATGCAACGACATAATACTTACATAAGCTTATGGAAGCCATCTTGTTTGCAGTGTTTGACCCAGCTCATCCGAGGGAAGAATCCGAATTTCAACATCTGCTGAGACATGTTTGAGGAGCGCTCTAAAATGTGGAATGTGGGAATGTGGAAAAGAAGAACAACAACATCATGAGAGCAAGAAGCTGCAACTACTGAGCAGTTTTTCAGCTCTATTTTTAAAGGGTCCTTTTTGAGTATTGTTATAGCTTTCATTATTCTAACTAAACTGGGAATGAGGAGTTTGTGGGGGGGTTGAAAAGGACAGGTGCGCACAGGTATTCAAAAAAATGAATTGTAGTTTATATATATATATATATATATATATATCACCCGCTAATTTGGCCCACTTATGAACACGGTCAGCAGTGCCAGCAGCGGGAGGGGGGTGACACAACCAACAGAGACAATTAAATATAAAACTGAGTTTCTTCACAAAGAATCATGCAATGGCCACTTTAAATCCTGTGTTTACCAGAGATTTCCTCATAGGTTTCAGCACGAAAAAACGCATAGAAAAAGACCAATTGAAATCTCAGTCAATTCAAACTAAACTGACCTGAGAGGTCGAAAAATCTAATAAGTCACAGGCATGATACACATCTTTCTATTTTTCGATTCAGTGTGACTTACACTTCCAGAGGAACCCATTATCTCCATTACGTCCATTGCAAATAGACATCCATAAATCCCCTTAGAAATAAGATAAAAAGATGCTTCTTGTAACTCTATTACTTTCCTGATGATCATCACGTTACTCTTCCGTATTAAAGATATCCAGTGATAGTTATCTGTACAACCATGTGTACACTGCAAACAGCAACTTCTAATAGCTAATTTGTCATACTTTAATTGGTGTCAATGGTGCTCAAGTTGTAGTTCACAGCTAACTGACTCCATGGCAACATTTTACTTCCTGTTCATGTGCTCCTTTTATTCTAAAAACAGATACAAATTTCAGAGTGATCGGGCAGCCAAGCACAAGTTTTTTGGCGTGCTTTGTGAGGTTGGTATTAGGGATTGTCAAACCCATTCCATGTCTGGGTCAATCTTATTTGAATCCGGAAATAGCTGTGGGCTAATACTGAATACAGTGCAAAGTTGTGTCTTGTTGCTGTGACTATTGTAGAAATTGTATTCTCAGCTGGGACACATTAGGCAGAGTTATGTGAGCGTCTCTGCAGCATGACACAATTTTTCGTCTCTCTCTGGATGTTGCTGCTGTTCATTTCTTGACAATGCTTTGGCTCCATGTTTCCTGCCTGTATAGGAAATGAGGTCCACACACAGGAAAATGACAAACCATTATCCTGCCCTTTGTTATCGTGTGACAAGTACAGTCCCTCTGTCCCCCAGTTTCTTGCTTTCTAATTTATTTTTGAGCAATGCTGTCAGTTTCGTTTACTGCTGTTCCCCCTCCTCTTCTCCTTCTTATATTCCCTTGACAGTCAGAGCCTCTTATTGTGTCTTTCTCCAGCTGATTGACACATTTGCGCTGGAGATTGGGGAGCTAAAGAGAGAGATGGTCCAGACCTCTCCAGCAGTTGACAAGGAGCCAATGGATCTACAAGGGTAAGACTGCTTTCCACACATCTACGTAATCTCAGGGCTGTAGTTAAGACCAGCTTAAGCGAGTCTAAATCACGTCCAAGACCAGATCCAAAGTCAAGACCAAGTCCAAAGGTAGTCCAGAGCAAATCGAGTCCTGTTCAAGACCATAATAGGCAATAATTCATTTCTAATGCTAATATGGTGATTAAGGAGTTAGGATGGATCTATAAACAAGATTGATCTATTTTATAACATCAAACAACTGATTGTGAATCAGCAACCAAGAACAACTTCAGTTCAAGTTTTATTTCTCAATAGCCAAGTCCAAGAGCGTCCCAAATCCAGCAAGGCACAGGACCAAGACAAGTGCAGACCGACTCAGCCCTGAGTACAGCCCTGTCTTATCTTCAACACATTCATCAACCTGACTAGTATCTCTAGAAATGTTTTCTTGATGAACCACATCATGTATTGCCATCAGCTTGTTCTGCACTATTTTTGGTTCAGTTAAATCTGATTTCCTTCAACCGTGTTTCTAAATGGCTCTTCACATTGCTGCTTCTTGTCACCAGCAGATGGAGTAAGTGTTTCATTCTCTGTCTCCCTCTGCATTTCTCTGCCAGGCTGGAGAGTGAAGTGAGTGGTGTTTACCTGCAGTCCCTCCACTGTGGGGGGATGGGAGGTGAAAGGGATTCTGGATACGACTCCTTGCGAAGGAGGATGAGCGTTTTGGACAGGCTGACTCAAACCCACCCGGTGTGGTTGCTGCTGGCTATCAGTGAGGAGGAGGCCAGCTGCATACTGCTCAAACAGCCACCTGGGGTGAGGGGTGACCATCCTGGGATACAAATGTTAATGCGTCTTGTTATATTATCAAATATTGTATTCAATTTCATGACTTCTGATTCCATGATGCAGGTGTTCCTGGTCAGGAAGTCAGCCGCTCTGCAGAGGAAGGTTCTGTCTGTGCGTCTGAAAGAGGATCAGTCGGGAACCCCCATTAGCCACTTCCCTGTCAGAGAGAGCCAGTACAGTAAGCAACATGTTTGTTTTAACTGACTGTACTTGGACTTAATGCACGTAGAGGTGTCCATTATCAAGAATGAATAGACAGAACCATCCAACATGCAGTGGAGGATGATTGCCTCTGCCAGATTCCATTAAAGTGAAATTCTGGTGTAAAATCATCCCAGGTTCTTTTTAGGCAAATACACTCATCAAATAAGCCATCGAGACAATTTTTTTCATGTACAAACTACTAATGGAGAAATCCGGGTTAGACGCTAACAGTCGCTAACAGCCATATGCGGCCAACACGGTTTAGCTTGGGGCAGCAAGTTGAACACTTTAAAACAGCTTTTTAACCACTAATACTGCTCCAAAAAACACCAAACCTCTGCAGTAGCATGATAAGAGTCCTTACACATTAACCGAAGCACCAACAACATAGTTAGAGAGCCCAGAGTTTATTAAAAGAGTCTTTTGAAACTTACCTACTGGCTTTCATTTTTGTTTCGCAGCCGGGAAAGATACAAACACGACCCATTCTGTCTCTCTTCACTTCAACTCGCAGGCTAGTCGTCTTTTACCCGTGCCTGCACTCACTGTGCGTCTTCCGGCAACACACGACCCCCGCCCCTTGCCCCATGTCCCCCGCCCTCTGAGATCCCGCGTGGCGTTTCGGTGCTGCGGGAAAGATGCTGTGGGACTTTTCCAAACCTTTTAGCATATATTATTAACTTATATTTCACCAAACTGCCACAAACCCCAATGTTTACGTGTTTTGCTGGAATAAATCATCAATGGGCTCCTTACTTTTGGATTGTATTTTGGTAATTGACTCGAATGGACTTTACTATAAGAGCAGCTGGTACAGGGGCCAGTTGGTTAGTCTCACAAAACAGTCTTTTAATAAACTCTGTGTTCATGAATTACGTTGTTGGTGTTTCGGTTAATGTGCCAGGTCTCTTATCATGCTGCTGCAGAGGTTGGGTGTTATTAGGAGCAGTATTAATCGTTAAAAAATAATTTTTAATGCGTTGAACTTGCCGCTCCGAGCTAAGTCAGTTGCCAAAGAAAAAATAAATTAAGTCCATTAATTCATATTTTCATGAGTATGCGTGCGTATTTTTTGCAGAGTTTGACTAATACTTGGAACAGTCATTCCCATCTCATAAAGTGTTTTATGAAATGTCATGGATGCACCTTAGATATGACTTGGCAACAGGATTTTTTTCTAGTCTGCTCAGCTCCTAAAACCACAGTTATGAGCCATAAAGCTAAAGCTAACGTTACGCTAGCAAGATTCAAAGTCAATAACAATGTGTACGGTTGAGAAACTATTAATATAATTTGACAGTATGTTTAACAACAAGACAAGTTAGCTGTCTAGTCATGTCATTGTCCCCAAATTAGTATCAAGATTATAAAGAAAAAAATATGTCAGGCTAGGCTACTGTCGGCCAGCAGCCTGAAGCAACGATTTGAACAGCGAATGTGATGTGAGATGATCGCTGTGATACAAAGTTCAGAGAAGCAGTGCTACTGACTTGTTGTGTTAAAGTGTACATCCTGTGGTGTTCAGAGGATGAGGCACTAAAGAACCACAGTCAGTGCTGGACATAACTATGTTGCTAATAAACTGTAAAGCAAGGCGCTTTCATTTAGAACGTTAAACAGACACTTTCACTGGAAGTACTTAGTGTGTGTCCTATAACATATTTGATCACATAATGGATACCCTGCAGCCAATCAGAATCAAGTATTCACCCAGACTACGGTAAACAATTCTCAGATAATTTTAAAATCACAATATGTTCAATAAGCAACAGTTTAATTAACCATGCTTTTTTTTGTAAAGGTAAATAAATTATGTTGACTCAGACGTTGTAATAAGAAGTTGTTTTAATACAGAGTTCACATTGTGGTCTTTCAGTGTCCTTTGGTCCCCTGATTATGTCTCGGTCAACTACAACCACCTCTGCAATCACATGTAGAGTTCTCATTTCCTGTCAGCCTCTGCGTATTGTGTACAAAGATAAACCCAAACGTAAAGGAGAAATGAGAGTGTGACCGGAACATGGTCAGTTTGGCTCAATTGCGTGCGTGTGCGTGTGTGTGTGTGTGTGTGTGTGTGTGTGTGCGTGTGTGTGTGTGTGTGCGTGCGTGCGTATGTGTGTGTATCAAAACATGTTGACTTTTAGGGAGTCCTACTACCAATTTTCTGACTTGATTGCCAGTTCATTGCTTGCTTTTCTGACTTTACTTTACGTAGGAAACGTTTGCTGAGTGCATTTATCTTCAGTAAGTGTCTGTAGCCAACTGTGACTTCACAACATTTGGTCATGGTCGCCTTTGTTTGCAGTGCCTTACGGGTGACATTGAACAGGTAACATACCGTAGCTAGCTGTGTGTGATCTTATTATACGGAAACAAATAATGTCATTTAATTTGTAACTGAGCATGTAAGCTTGCTCATTAGTCCTACATTGTGCTGTGCTGCAGTATTAGGAATTAGTCATGGAGCTGTGACAGTGCCAAAGTGTGATGACATACCAGCTGTGGATTTTCCCTGCTGAAATGACAGCACACATGGGAGGGAGGGGAGTGCATTTGGCCTGGTTTGGCCTTTAGTTGTGGGTCAGCTGCTCTCCAGTTGGTCTGGAGTTAGCCTTGTGCATGGACTGTTTGAATTTAACGTTTAAGAAAGGATCTTATATAAAAATACAGATCATCACTCCTTTAAGTCACCTTGCTCATTAACAAGCAGACAAAACGGTGCCTTAATATTACATTTTGAAAAGTAAAAGCTATCTGTATGTAGAAAAAAAGAGCTGAAAGAATGCTGCAAATTCATATCAGATAACCTAGAAGTCTCAGATTAGCCCGCTTCAAAGAAAGGAGCGGATACTTGTACTCTGAAGAGCGGTCTGTACGTGAACGTTTCTCGACAATCCATCCAGTATTTGAGATATTTTAGTCTGGATCAGAGTGAAGGACAAACCAACCAACACTGCCATCCCAAAATGGTTGATGTTAGATTACACCCACAAAATGACAACACGGGAATGATGACCTGAAATTACGAGTTACTATGAGTTATAAGCTTATAAGCAGCAAGATTAATACATTCTGGCTTACCAGATGTACAGAGAGGGTATACCTGACCCCTTTACATTATTTCCCCTATCTGTTTTTCAAGTGCACTGTTACATCCGGGGCTTGTCTGTCTGTGGAGACATTCCCTCCCTAGATGTAAAGAAGCTGTCATAGTAGTGACGCTGATGACTGAGGTGTCTGTCGGCCCAGATTGTCACTAATAATTATGCTAGGTGATACAAACGTTGTGTCCAGAAGGGCCGGAAGCCAGAAATATTGCCAAATACATGTGCCCCGCCTCCAGTGCAATATAGCGCCACCCCTAGTAGCTTTCCCAACCACGCAACTGCAAATTGAAGTCATGAAGTTATATTGGGAATTAACTACATCCATTAAACAACTACATCTGATCTGGCTCGTCAAGGTCTAGCCCCAGAATACATCACAGACATGCTTGACCCCATAGGAGCCTGTTCTTAGCCTTAGATCCGCGGGCCGGTCTCTTTTAACTGTTCCAAGGCCGACGCTCAAAACCAGAGGTAACCGTTCCTACTCCGTCAGAGCACCTCAGCTTTGGAACGACCTGCCCGCAGAGATAAGGCTCGCTGAATCAGGTTCCTCTTTTAAGTTACTTGGTAAAACTCATTTTTATAGACCTGCCTTTTTGTGATGTCATCCTTTTGTCTTTTATCGTCTTCTATTGTCTCTTGATTTTTTTATCTTTCTTTGAAAGCACCTTAGGCTAATAATAACTCTCCTTTGTTTATTAATGATACCCCTTTTTTCTATACAATGATGTGTAAATATGGTTATGTTGTACCCTTCTGGATCTCACTATTATTATTATTTATTTTTATTATTTTATTATTTTATTTTTTTTACACTGTATACATATGTTTATTTTGATTTGCGCCGTCAAAGCACTTTGTCAACTGCTGTTTTAAAGGTGCTATACAAATAATGTTATTATTATTATTAATATTATTATTATTATTATTATTATTATCATTATCTGTGAACGAAGGCATTGCAAGTTTAGTTGTGCAGTGCATTTAAACAAGGTAATAAAAAGTGTTTTGCATTAAACAATAAAAAGATTGAAAAAGAAAGACATGTACAATTACATTTAAATAAAATAATTAAGAAAAATATAAACAAGGAATTGATAATGACACAAAACAAGCATATATCCAATGCAACCTGAAGCTAATTCAGTCTGTACACATTTGCTTTGTTTGCAGCCTTTTCTCTTGAGGAATCTGGGATCAGCTTTGCAGATCTGTTCCGCCTGGTGGCTTTCTACTGTATCAGCAGGTAACACGGAGCATTTTTTTTTCAGTCCATCCATCCATCCATCACTTCCTCAGCTTCTCTGTGTTTTGTTGTTTGATGAGAGGGTGATCCCAGGGGCAAATTCCATGGATGAAAATAATGTAATGTTGAGTAGGCACTCAGCTCTCAATACCCAGAGCTCTCACTTCTCGTTTTAGCTTGTGCCAGCCTGTGAGACGCAGACAGACACAGGACTTAAAACAGCAGACACAGGAAATAGTGCTGCGAGTAGTATACACCACAACATTGGATTCAACGCAAATCAAACAGGCCCGCTAAATTTTACAAATGCAGATGATATTTTTTTAATTAAATACATTCTCAATCCCAACACGTCACATTTTGTATATTATATCTCCAGTGCTTCATATCAATTGCTTTGTAATGTAGGCAAAGTGGTGTCAGCATGTTTATATTAGTGATGATTAAAAGTGTTTTCACTTCTTTATATGCCAGTGTGTGATTACGGCATCATCCCGTTTGTTAGAGCATGTCATTGTCAAATGAGGTCAATGTGTATGATAACCCTTACCATAAAGCAGTATTGATGACACAGAATCACTGAATTATTATTGTCATAATAACAATAAAATGAATTGGTGTCATATCTGAATTCATGCCGGCAAATTCATCTGACAACTGCAGCTCTGTCCTTGCTTCATGTTCGAGTCCTTTCATGTACATTACCAGTCAAAAGTCAAAACACCATTCAAGTGAATGAGAAACGTGTCAAACTTTTGGCTGGTACTGTATTTGTAATGTTTTGATTTTCTGTCATGTTAATGCCTGTTCATCTCTCACTTAGGGATGTCTTGCCCTTCACACTCAAACTCCCAGAGGCCATTGCATCTGCTAAGACTCAGAAAGAACTGGAGGAGGTGGCTCAGCTTGGAGCAGGTAGCCTCATTTATTATTTCGTTCTTTGAAGTTCTGCACTATTCAGGAACTCTGTTTCAGTGGAATTCAAATGATGCTATTCAAAACGAATTCCAATAGTTTGACTCATTCATTTATTAATGCAGTTATTCAAGTTGAGCGATTTAAATTAAAATATAAATGGATCAAATTCAGATTCTAGTGCCATCATTTAGGCAGCCATTTACACTAAAACTAATTAATTAAACTAAACTAATTTTCTTTTGTCAACCTTTAACAACTGGTATAACATTTTGGGAATTTAGTTGAAAAGATCACCTATGAAGCTCTAATTTACTCATTTTATTTTATGAAGTTAGTAAATACTCAAAAATAAATATATATAACAATTTGCGGTTAAAGGGAGAGTAAAGTGCCGTGACTATTTCTTTGCAAACAACTGCTGGGTGCACTAACCTCCTGGAGTCTTATTACAGTGCAGTTGCCAGCTTTGGTACCAGTGTTTTTGTGCAAAGGCCATGGACTGGACGACGCGTCTCCTCTTCCTCCCACTGTACCAAAGTGGTCGTGAGTCAATCGTGACATTTTCATCCCACAGCAAATAACTAATAAAAAACAAAAATATAAACACTTAAACAAACAGCCTTATAAAAAAAAAAAAAAAACATTGACAGAACCCATCTGGGATAAAAAAAAATGCATGTGATTTTTTTTTTTGGTTCTCATGTCCCATCTGTTGACATGGAGGGGGTGGGATTTCGATAAATGCTGCAAACAGCCACCAGGGGGCGATCAAATTGTTTTGGCCTCACTTTCAAAGAGCTGTCAAGCCGTCCATCTGTGTATATATAGTCTGTACAGACACCTATACTAAAACATGCCATTTTCTGGCAACGCTATGAGAGACATTGACAAGAGGTGTTGGGCACTTTGATAAACTGTTTCTCATCAAAAAAAATTTAAATGGGATACAACTTGTCAATTAGTATGCTTCAGGGGTGTTGGTGAAAGGATTTTTTAAATTTTACTTTAGAGAGAGCTGTGCTAGGCGTTTCCCTGTTTCCTGTCTTTATGCTAACTAGGCTAACCTCTCAGCTCTAGTTCCATAGTAAAAACGTTAACACAGAATAATGGGTAGTGGTAGTGTGGGCAGTGAGTGTAAAAGAATATTGTTTGGCTTCCCTCCCTTGGCCGAAGTCCGTGCGGAACGGTGAATCAGAGGTCTGCTGAAAATCGCTGGATGACGTGAAGTACAGTGTTTTGCGTCATCCGCAGAGATTTCCGCTACGGAGGGAAGCCAAACACCATTTATCTTCACTCACTACCATGACACAGAGCTGGATTAAAATGGGTAAAAAAAACTTTTAAGTGATGTGGCTAAATTATACAAAATTGGACCTCAAAAGTTAAAACACCAGTATTAAAGGAATGCTTCAAAACAGTTTTTTCTTCAGAAATCCAAGGTAACACGAGGTGAGTAACTGAAATACAAATGATTATTTTAAGGGTTACGTACTTTGATATACTACTATTTAACATGTGAGTGCCTTTAAGTGCTCCTCCTGCTAAACATGCAGACAGTCAACTGAGCAGGCAAACAGAGATAAGACAGCCAGTATTTGTGTACACAGGTTTTATTTATTTTTCCTTTTCAATTCAGGCAGACCACTCAGGTCTGGTTTCACAGTAGATTTAGTAGTCACTTCGTCTGTCAAGGTATTCTAGGCTCAGCTACTGTGAATGCAGTGAGTCAGCTTTCTACAGTAGAAGCCTACAGCATAGCTTAGTGCTTAGTGTTGTGGGAGAAGGGAGTGGTGAGTGGAAAGCTACAGTAGGCTGTCCAAACACACACATACATACCATCACACCACATTCATACATGTAGGAATACAGACATGGCTCACACATACAACGCAACATATGCAGTAAACAGTTTCATAGCTTCTGACAAACACGAAAAGCTATTCGCATTCCTGTGAATGGAAGTGGGTGTAAGCGTGCACTGTTTGACTTTCTTTTGCACGGCTGTTCTTTGATGTGAAGGGGAAAGAGCCAGCTTGTGAGCCTCTCTTAGCGAACTCATACAGTCATGTAGGGAAACTCCCCTTCTCCACTGGAAAGCTTCTATTTAAAGATAAAAAGCAGACCACTCATATTATATGTTGTGGAATCCGAGCACGCACATGTGAAACACAAACACATGTTCCAAACGGTGCCATAGACATTTGAATATTGACTTTACAACTGATTTGCTTTCCCAGAAGGCATAGCGAGGGCTGTTATGCTAGAAAGGCACAGTTAAGGCACTAATTAACTGCTGCTGTTGATCATAAAAAAACAATTTTCTCATTAGAGCAGTATTCAACGTGTGTTTTTAGCCAAGCTACAGTGTGAATCTAGGGAATCCTAAAACATTATACCTGCCTAACATCAGTAATGTAGCATTGTCATTATGAGCATGTTAGTGGGGGTGATGATGACACGAGAGGCGACCCCTCATTCAAAACAATAGCGGCTCCTAAAGAGGTTAGCTTAGATGCTGCAATAGTATCAGTTTTCTCAGAAGTGTTTGATATTCAGATGTTTTATCCAATCAACCGGCCAGGTATGTTCTAAAAGTGCCTGCACTTTCCCAATCAGTTTCTAATGATGGCTTCTCAGATGGTTCTGTGAAACAAACCATCCGACGATGGACAGAATACCTTGTCAACTGTGACGAACCATTCAAAGTGCTGGAACAGCCATGTTGTTTACTTCTTCTTTCCAAAACCGGAAAACAAGGATGTATTATTAGAACTGGATACAACGCTGCTGCACAGCCTTGCAAACATTTTTCTAGTGCCCATTCGTGAAACGGCAATGTAAAATCCCTGTGTCCCAAAAAAACATTTTCTCCATAGACAACCATGGTAAAACAGTGTAAAACTGTAGACACCCCAAACTGCAAACATGGTCAGTTATGATCTTTCTATATTGAATATTTTAAACCCTTAGACTTTTTATATTGGTAAAACCTCAAGCTAAGAAAAGAGATTTAAAAACCTGTTATCTCATCCCAATGTAAAGTCTATGAGGTGAGCTGGACGCCACTACTGCGCATATTCAACGTGTGGATATCACCGTTAGCCCAGAATTTTTTTTGCGGTATGCGCCAGGCAAGAATTTCTTATTTTTAGATTGGATATATGTAGCTTTGCCTTGGTTCATGCAGGACACGGTAGTCATATGCACCAGCTGTCTTCAGCTGACAGCTGTTGATTGAATGATTACAATAAGCCACACACCAATCAAAGCCCACCCTCACACAAGGTGGTTCATTTAAGTGACTCCCACAGCACTGATCTTCGCACACCAACGCTGTCTCACACTTCTACTGATGCTGCAAAGCTTTGCCTCCTCCTTAGCCTTCACCTTTCTAGTCTAGTCCTAATATCAAAGATTAGAATGATATTCAATGTCTTGATTTGGAAGGGGATTTCTTCATCATGCTCCCTGACTTGGCTCAGCAAGCGGTGTCTAATACAGGGAGCATTATTAGGAATGGAGCCATAAGCACCAAGCATAACTGTATTTCCATTTGTAAATGGTTAAATCTGTAACAAGAGTATATGATCCACCAGGTCTTATAATACATCCATGTACATACTGGCTAAGCATGGCTTAGCATACTGCAAAATAAATACATTTAGTAGTTTTATGGTGCATACTACCATGAAACACAGTATTCAATCAAATATCACAGATAAATGTTAGCATAAATCAAAGGGAACAGCACTTGTCTTTGCACAATCAGAGCATCTTATATGGAGGTCATTCAGTGTTCTATGTGCTGTTTGGCGAGGGCTTCCTTCTGCAGTCTTGCTCTGCAGACAGACTGTGCAGTGTCAGGTGGTCATTGCTCACATGGACCAGTAAGAATACCACACAGGCACATTTCAGTCTCCAGACACCGAGGTATTATAAGCCCCAGCCCCCTTTTTTTTTTACTGCCCCAGGAATACAAGAGTAGCGTTTCCATTTTTAGCCGGCTGGAACAGTCATCACTGGGCATATGCTGCAATCACTGCATAGATACTTTGAAGTGGTACGATTTGTTGCCTGTTCTTTTCAGTTTAGTTAAATCATTATTATATATATCCTTGTTCATACTAAGACATAGAAAACTTTTCTTTTTTTTATTCCAAGTGGTTATTAAAGCTGTGCGTGTTAGCACAAGGATTGTCTTGCCAAATAGTTGAAAAACGATGGAATGATTCAGTGGAACAGCAAACAGGAACATCAAAATGGGAGCGCATGTCCTCCACTGTCAATAGGAAACTCACATAGATGAGGTTTGCTGTTGGCAATAGCTTCATTTAACAACAGAAAATTCTCCTAAATCTACTCCGTTAGAGCAGAAGGAAGGAGTGGAGGAACTGGAACTGCTTGCTGTGTGTTGTGTTTAGAGCCCTCCCACTCTGTGATTAGCATGGGCGACTCCCTCTCTGTGTCTCTGGGTGTGTGTCGGCACCCACTGAATCAGAGCCAAGAGACGCAGGGCTGGACTCACAGCACTTCTGCCACCAGCAAGAGGAAACACATAACTAAGCAGGAAGAAAGGCAGGGAGAACACTTAGGAAAACTTTGAGGGAACGCCTAAACTGCTGGTGAGAAATAGTTGAGAATAGCTGTGTTTGTGGTTTTTCTTCTTTTCTTTAACTGATCTTTTCATTTGAAGACTCAAGGACATACCCTTCCTCTGAACCTTGAATTGTCCAAGTATGTATTTGACTTAAAGTTTTCCTCTGAATGTGTCTGTGTCTGTGTGTTACAGGCTTCTGGGACTCTGCTCTTTGCAGTCAGCGTCGCACTTACCCCCGTCCCTGTCGCCCTCTGAGCCGGACGCTCAGCCCCCAGCGAAGTAACAGGAACAGGGAGGTCGAGGGGTCAGGGCAGAGACAAGCCGGGCCTCACTGTGACAGTGCACCCCCGACCCTACGGTCCCGTGCTCCTCCACCTTCCTTTCGTCTGGAGAGAAGACATTCCAGTGGTCCTCTGTGCTTCGTCAACCCCCTGTTCCTCCAGACTCATCACCACCACCCTCGCCTAGAAGACGATCCGCCTTCACATGCTGTCAAGTCCAATAACAACCTGGAGAATGCCGGGCAATCGTCCGTGAAGGCCATAAGCAGCAGCCAAGGTAGCGAGAAGCACGTGGACAAGATCAAACTGAACGGAAAGTCGCGGCCCCCTCCTCCTCGCCCTCCTCCCCCCCGCTCCATGCCACGCCGACGCCCTGCCCCACCTCCACCTGGACCTCCTGCAGGCACTACCAGACCCAAGAGCATGCCAGTGGCCGTCGCCGTGTCTACAAAGCAACAACAGTCTCCCAGCAGGCGCCCAGCACCGGCTCGACCACTAATGGGCACCAAGCACAGCAGCCTGTCCAAAACCACCAGCTCGCCAATTCCTGTGCCTTCAAACCCACCACCTCCGAGGCCTAAGAAGCCTGATCTGGAAGCTCACCGCTGCCACATCGCCCTGGATGATGAAACCATCGCCAAGGCTCTGTCCCGGGCCAAGCTACCACCCTGCCACCCTCCACCTGCTGTCCCTTCTGATCTACTACTGGAGAATAACACTGGGAGTGTGTCCAAGGAGAGGGGACGCCAGCGGCTCAGTGACATGAGCATGTCTACTTCTTCCTCTGACTCACTGGAATATTCACAGTCTCCTGGATTCTCCCTAGGCCTGGCTCCGAGCCCGAACCGACACCTTAATCATCAAGACCCCGTGGAGGACAGCAGTGAAGATGATGAGGATGGAGAAGAAGACGAGGAGGAAGACTATGGCGTCGGTTTGGAGACTGACCTAGAGATGCGCCTCCGTCCGTCCTTCAAAGCGCGGAGGCGAAGGGTTGGCGTGAGCCTGAGCGGTGGCTCTTTCATCCTCCCCAGGGCCCTGAAGGGACGCTTCCGCAAGGTTAGCGGCATGCTCAGCTCCCTCGTGACTCCAGAGAGACGGACAGTGAAAAGGATCGCTGAGCTTTCCAGGGACAAAAGCTCATATTTTGGCTCCCTGGTCCAAGACTACATCAGTTTTGTTCAGGAGAACCGAGGCTGTCACACCTCAGGGATGGACTTTCTGCAGACTCTCAGGCAGTTTATGACACAGATGAAGGCTTACCTGCGCCAGAGCTCCGAACTGGACCCTCCTATAGAGTCGCTCATACCCGAGGACCAGATCGGTAAGTTGGATGCACGTTTTGACATTTGCTGTTTTCATGGCGGGATCATGTTTCCGGACTTCGGGAAACATCTGCTTTTGCATGCATGGGCACATGTGTGATGTTTTAGTCATATCCCATCTCTGACAGCATTCACTTCACTTCTCTACATGTTGTCCTTCCAGTATAATGTGAGAAGTAAAGCCTCTTTAGTGTCGCTTCATAAAAGGATTTCGAAATGACTTCATTCATTGACAATGTTCAGTGAGTGCCCAGGCTTGTCATTGTCTTGGGAATCCAACATTTTAGTTGAAGTTTTCCATATTAGCCTTCCTCAGTCATCACCGGTGTTGAGTTACAGAAATGCCAATGTGCTGTGCCCAAATGAGTTATTTCTGGCTTCTGTTGGTTGGCATTAGCTCACAATGCAGTTGAAGCTCACTTTGAAAGGCAGAAATTTAATTTCATTGTATTTAAATTTGGAGTGCTTGGTATTTAACCTTAATTTGCGTAGCACTGAGTACTGAAAGCTGGCGGTGAATGTTTTTTCAGATACATGGTGCCTTAGACTATTTAACTAAGGCAAAATACCTGTATTTCAAATATTTAAGATTTGAGGATTTGGGTTTCTTTAGTTACATGAAAAGAAGGTTTTGTGGAAAACTATAAAAATCAGTACATCATTGGCAATAGTATGACAACAACTCAAATGAGGCCTATTTCTAATGCTCTTTGATAGTGCCAGAGTTGTTCATATGCTCCAGTAAGGTCACCATGATGGTAAAAAATAAGAAAATAAAAATATAAAGTCTGCAGACATTAGCAGCTCTATCATATGGACATTTCATTCTAATCAGATTATTGTGGATTTGAGTATTTGCATGAATATGTAAATATGTCTTTGCACTCATCTCACAAGCCTTGTTCATTGTAAACAATAACAGCAAAGCCTTGTTCAGGGACAGAGAAGTGGTCCATTCTGGTTGTGCTAACAGACCACAGTTTCGCACACAAAGCGTCTCACGCTCACATATGGCCCTTTGGAGCGGGGAAATGTGAAGAAATGTAAACGTTTTCATAGAGCCACTATGTAAGTAAGAATACAGGTTAATAGTTTAAGCCCAAGTAGAATTCTAAGCTATTTACCGCTGTATTGCACCAGTGAAATGAATAAGTGGACAGGTGGATCCAAATTACAGCTCTTTATTTTTCCCTAGAAGACAAACAAATAACTATCAGATGGCAGTCTGGCTGACCCTGTACTACAGTGGAATCCCGCAGAATATGTTTACAGTTAAATAAAGGAGAAGTGAAGTAATGCTGGTGTCTGTGCTCCCATTCATAGTGTTCACAGAAGGACTAAAAAAAGTGCAGTTATGTTATGAAGTCTGACATCAAGGGGAAGAAAGGTGGAACTTTTGGGTTTGTAGTAAAATGGGGGAGCTAGAATTCCAAACTTTATTATAGTATTTGTGGAAACTATAATACTTAGCATTTTGTTTGTGAGGACAAGAAGGAGACTGATCAACGATTGGGTGTTTGTAAAGGGAGGGTGAACAACTGTCAACACACCCCTAACTTATGGTCATGACTAGATAAGAACTAACAGAGGGAGGAAAAGGAAAGTGCCGTCATTTCTGGGACGTTAAACAGAAAACGCTTATATAAAGTTTTCGTTCATGCACATTGCTTTGAGTGTTTTTCACTTTTAAGTTTTTAAAAGTATGTTGTGTGTTGCTGTTTTGTGTGTTGTTGTCTGTGTGGCCTACATACACTGTTCATCCGAGGCTCTTATACTGTTTATTGCATTTGAGGAAAACCTTTGAACAGACTGTAGTCTAGATAAAGCACAAGAACAAACATTGCTCAATATACAAAGGAAATTAGCCTTTCTGGGGGGAATCAGGAAGTCTACAGTCACAAAGTGTGTGTGTGTGTGTGTGTGTGTGTGTGTGTGTGTGTGTGTGTGTGTGTGTGTGTGTGTGTGTGTGTGTGTGTGTGTGTGTGTGTGTGTGTGTGTGTGTGTGTGTGTGTGTGTGTGTGTGTGTGTGTGTGTGTGTGTGTGTGTGTGTGTGTGTGTGTGTGTGTGTGTGTGTGTGTGTGTGTGTGTGTGTGTGTGTGTGTGTGTGTGTGTGTGTGTGTGTGTGTGTGTGTGTGTGTGTGTGTGTGTGTGTGTGTGTGTGTGTGTGTGTGTGTGTGTGCCTGCGTGCAGCCTCTGTACCTCTCCCTGTGTACACACAAAGATCTGTCAGACTTATCCAGGTTCTGTAAACACCTCAGGCCTCCCCTTGTTCTTGACTTCAGATGTGTTAGTCTTAACAGTGTGCCATAAAGAACTGCCAAACCCTTACCTCAGGCGACCCAGGCCTGCGCTGTAGCGTAAGTGCAGCACGTTCACCCTGTGCTCTGACTCACCGTAAAATAGACTCAAAAACAGGATTCTTGTATGTGCATGCTCACTTGAGTGCATGCCTTTGGTTCTGTGTAGCTCATTACAGAAACACTGCCTGGAGGCTGGGGATGCCTGTGCATGAATGGTTGCGTCAGTGCTGCCAGTGAACAATAAGACACAATCATGTAAATGCACCATGCTGTGCATAGTTAGGCAGGGAATTATTTGAAGCCTATGAACGTAGGTTCGAGGTACAGATGGGGCCATTGTAGAGGTCCAAGTGCAACTCTTTACTGCGTGTTAGCTGAATGAATTGTATTTATGGTTAGGGTTCCAAGTTGGATTTGTCAAGGTCAGAAGTAAGCTGGTACTCTAACAATCTGCCACTCTTTAACTCTTCAGAAAGCACGTGCTAATCATTCAGGTGGCCCTTTAGATAAATAGCAAATATGTAACCTGGTAAAACCTCTTAGAATGTCAGACTTCAAGGTTAGTTGTGTATTACTCTTGTTGCTTAAAGCCAGGGGTTAGAAAGGATTGAGATTTGAATTGCTACATTTTAAGAATAAATAATGTCTGTATACCATTAAATAAAGAGATACTGGATACATGTATGAAGCTAACAGTGGCTACTACTGTTCTTATCAGAATCACTATGATCTCTATGGTCATTATACTTAGGTACAATGACATTTCGTAGGGTTTCTCTCGCTGTAGACAAAACGACGCAGTACCAGCAACAGTAATAGGAGCAAAACAGCAAAGGAAAGTATTTTTAAAGTACGACTTTAAGATAAAAGACAGAGATAAATAAAATCCAAGTGCAAATAAAAGGCACTAGTTAAATCAGATTTACACATGTACAAATATACACATTACAGATTGTGCAGTAAACATGCCTCCTTGGTTTACTCCCGTTTGAGGAGGGTTGGGAATCGAGAACCAGTTCCAGTTGAGAAAAGGTATCACACTGGAATCTGAACAGGAATCTTGTGCCTCTGACCTTATCAATTCCCTTTATCAATACCAGAATGTTTTTCTGACAAATTGCAAAACAATGACGTCAAACTCGTGTCTACACTGCTGGAAACTTTTAACAAGAAGGAGTCATAGTGGAGAGGAAGAAACAGTCCAAAGTGTGTTATAATAACCGCAGCACACAGGCAGGCTTAGCTGATTTGTTCTTTACAAAACCTGAAAACCTAAATAAAATAGAAAGCTGCACAAATATTCTCCCGTTGTATCTCCAGTGTTCAGACTGACAGATGATAAAACAGTTGTGTTGACGCTGGAAACTTGTGTAGGCCTGCTTTCTTGTGACTGATCTGTACCAGCAATGGTATCAATTCCCACCTCTATGTGAGAGTAAAATTTGCTTAATATTACAATAATACTTGGCCTTGTAGAATAACACTATAAATGTGTGACTATAAATGTTTGGCAATGTGTAAAGCCTGAAAACAGAGCCAAGAGGAGTTGGAGTCCAGTTTTTATTCAGAACACTTCACTTACAATTTATAACAATGTATTACTTACTAAAGATTATTAGGAATTCTCCCACGTCCAAAAAAAATAAACTACCTACCCTATGTTTAAAGTGTATCATGGTGCTCTTAATACACTTGGACCCCAGCAAAATCCAACAGTGTACCTCATTGGCTGATGAGATCTAGGTTCTCATTTTATGTTTATGGCAAAGTTATGGTCTGGGTTGGGCTGTCAACGCACTTTGTAAAACACATAGAATGTGTTATGTGGTAAAGTGTGTAGGTGACCAGAGTGCTTTGACCCTAATTATTTACTGTAACTCCTACAGAACAACTGTTTGTGATATTTTTAGTAGCTGAAAGAACAGTTTCAGTTTTATGCAATGTGTGTTACACAATAGGCAATGATGCACTTCTTCTCTTCTGCAGACCAGGTTCTAGAGAAGGCCATGCACAAGTGTGTCCTAAAGCCTCTGAAGAGTGTGATCGAGGTGGCTTTACATGACTTTCAGGTAAGAGACAAGTGGAATCTTGATCACCGGTTGGATACGTTAAGTCCCTTTCACACATGCAGTCTGTTCGGTGCAGGAACATTTCGTTCGCGGGGCCATGTGTGAAAGGGAGAGGAGATCAATATTCAGGGAAATTCAGGGCCGATTTCCCACCTCAAGACTAGGTAACATTCCAGACAAAAAGCCAGTGTTATGTAACTCTGATAACAAACAAACATTACCCGCAAACTTTTTGAATATTAAATACATGACAAGAACATTGGTATCGAACGAAAACAGCTCCTCGCCCTTTACGTTCCTGGAAATATTAAGAGACGACTTCCACCGCAAATCCTTACATCAGGCAGTGCATCGTTTGGAAATGTAGACTATGTGTGAACGAGACATTAGACTGTGTTTCAACTGACCTATTTCACAGTATAATAAGAAAAGGATGTGTTCTTAGCTAGATAAGGATCAACTTTATTCCAAACATATGAGCCATTGTGTCCTGTGAAAGAAAATTGACTTTCCCCATCTCCCAATCTCAATTTCTTAAGGGTGAACGCACTCCCTACACATATCCTTACCTTTCAACACTATTTAGATAAAAAAAAATGGGAATCAAATCCACAGAAGAGGAGATAAGAGAGATCAAAGATAAAGACTCAATGTGATGACCTGCTAATGATCTGTCCTGGTCGACTGTGTAAATGAACTCGGCCTGTTGTGCTCTGCAGGTGAACAGTGGAGCTTTGCAGCAGCTGAGAGAGAACCTGGCCCTGGCTAAGACCAAGAGGCCCCAGGAGTTAGGGGTGGACGGAGCTGTGCCTCCCGACCCCGAGGCCATTGAGAAGATCCGCCACAAGTTCCTAAACCTCAGGAAGATGTACTCCCCTGAGAAAAAGGTGTCACTGCTGCTGCGTGTGTGTAAACTCATCTACACCATCATGCAGGATAACTCAGGTATGGAGAAGAGATGGAAGTTTTTTTTACCCTGCATGTGGCAGAAAGCCTGAGACTTAAACTAATATTAAAAGTGAGATTGCTTTAGTTCGCTTTCAGTTGTTTGTTTTTTTCACAAAGTCTAGTCTTCTTTTGGGAGAATCAAACATTTTATGAAACAGACCCCTCATTCTTAGTTACTTGAGTCAGATTGTGTTTACAGCAATGACCTTTATCAGACTGTGTGACCACCACACCGACCTGCCTCACTGCTCTCCGTCTGCTTCCTGCCAGGGAGGATGTACGGTGCAGATGACTTCCTGCCCATGCTGACCTATGTGTTGGCTCAGTGTGACATGCCTCAGCTGGACACAGAGATCCAGTACATGATGGAGCTGCTGGACCCAACTCTTCTGCAGGGGGAGGGTAGGTCCTGTTGATTCACTCCATATTTGTCTTCCGTGATCATCTTGGTATATAATAAAAGACAATAAACAGCTAGAGCTGCAAATATTCGATAAATGATATCATACCTAAATATTAGCTGTTGCCCCCCCAGAGGCTAAATTGTCATCAGACCGATGGCACGTGTTATTGCATTCTCAAGGTAAAAATGACAATTCATGCAGGTGATCAATCAATATTTTGATATGTATAATGGATCAGAGTACTAGATGGTTCAAAGATAAAATCTAGGTTACATTTAACATTTTGTTATGCTTTTTGAGCTACTTTCTTTTAGTACAACACATTAAAATTAATATTTCATAATTAAGTTATTTGGACAATGCTCAAATGTTGTTTTCTTGGTTCTGTCAAAAGTCTTTCACAGAAACAAAAATGGCAGGTTATTTTAGCCCAGTTTGAGCTTTTACACAAAGTAGAACTGAGTGAAAACCTGGTAGGACAGCAGTGGTGTAGCCACAGCAGATATTCTATCAAATTCTAAACAATTAAGAATAACAGTATTTCAGAATAAATCAAGTATTTAAACGCAATTTGTTACCTATCTATCTATCTATCTATCTAGCTATGGATATAAAGTCCGTTTTAGCGACTGTCTCTTGAAGCCCCCCTTCCCGAAAAAGCCCAGGGCCATCTCAGCTGAGTTGAGTTTACCAGGAAGGCTCCGTGACAGAGTTTGAGACGTAGGAAGGAAAGTCCTTTTGACATTGGTAGGAAATTCCACACGGTGTTTGATTTGAATGGGCTGGAGCAGGTTCAGAGGAGAGAGGAGACTAACCCTTCCCAGAGTGAAATAGTTACCTATCAGCGTCAACCGCTCTGGCACGTACAGTGCTCATTATGGAATTCCTCAACTGAACGTGGTGTATACACTGTCTATAGAAAGTTTTGGTACCCTTTTGAAATAGTCACTATTTTTGTGTTACAGCCTGAAACATATATACATTAAAAATGTATATTTTGCCAGTGTGATTTACACATTTTGCCTTACAACATTCCAGTGATTTTTTTTTCAACATTTCTGAAAATTAATAAAAAAAGAAAAACTAGAATAGCCGGGTTGAAAAGTGATGAGTCCCCAGATGTCATCCTTTGTGGAGGCTCCTTTTGCTTCAATCACAGCCATCAGTCTGTTTGGATCTGTCTCTACCAGCTTTGTGCACCTAGCCTGGGAAATATTTCCCCATTCTTCCTGCAGAACTGTTGGAGTTCAGTCAGATTCTGTGGTGAGTGGCGATGGACTGCACTCTTCA
The DNA here is from genome assembly GCF_963691815.1 of Echiichthys vipera. Lineage (NCBI taxonomy): Eukaryota > Metazoa > Chordata > Actinopteri > Perciformes > Trachinidae > Echiichthys > Echiichthys vipera. The sequence goes on along the minus strand of NC_139827.1, from coordinate 30,776,071 downwards.
GGTCCATCCACAGATGTTGTGTAGGATTCAGGTCAGGGCTCTGACTGGGCCTCTCTAGGACATTCACCTTCCTGTCCTTTAGCCACTGTGTTGTTTTTATGACGGTGTGTTTTGGGTCGTTGTCATGCTGAAGGTGAACCACCTGCCCATTTTCAAGTGTCTGACAGAGGGACAAGGGTTTTCCTTATGGTTTTGGGTGGACTTGGCAGCATCAATGTTCCCTTCAGTCCTGACCAAGTGCCCAGAAACAAGCCCCCAACATAATGCTGCCACCACCAGGCTTCACTGTAGGGATGCTGTGTTTGGGTGGGGTGCTCTGAGCTTAGAGTTCAGCCCAAAAAGTTGATTTTGATCTGATCGTATCACCTTTTGCCACATTGCATCAGAATATTCCATGTTTTTTTTGTTTTTTTTTACGAGACTCAGTGTGACATTTTTTCAGACGAGGCTTCTTTCTCTCCAACCTGCCAAAGATGTAGAACTTATGTGAAATTGTTGCCACATGCACATATCGACCAACCTCTGCCATTAAGACTTGGAACTCCTTCAAGTTCACCACGGGCCTCTTGGTAGCTTCCCTCATCAATCATTTCCTGGCTCATTCGTCCAGTTTGGAGGGGCGGCCCGATCTAGGCCAGGTCTGGGTGGATCCATATGCCTCCACTTCTGGACAATACTCTGAACCTCAGAAGGAGAGTTAAAGCCTTTGAAATCTTTTTAGATCCTTCTCTTAACTTGTGCCCATCCATCCATCTTTCCATTCATGGTGCATTATTTGTGTTTCCATGCTCTACTAGAAGTGGAATCATCAAGGAACAGCTGATTTTATTCTGAAGTCAAATCAAAAACACCACAGTTGACTTCAGGTGGAGGCAGATTAACTTGGTGTGTAATCTGAAAGGTGATTGGTTATTCCTGAGAATGTTTATATGGTTATTTTGAAGGGACTAATCACTTTTCCCAACACTGCTTTTCTAGTTTTTCATTTTTTTATTAATTTTCACTTGAATGTTGTAAGGAAAAATGTGTTAATCACCCTGGAAAAATATATATTTTTCTGTATTTTGATTCCAAGTTATAAAACAATAAAAGTGACTATTTTAAAAGGGTACCATGACTTTCTAGAGGCACTGTACCCTTGAAACGTAATTGAATTACTCTGAAAAATGCCCATTCTCTTTCTGATTCATTTATTACAAAAGAGGAAGTGTTCACTTCTTGATAACTTTGTCCATGGGTCTCTGTCCACTGCTTTCATTTCTAGATAACTAGCTCTGTTCTGTTTCTTTTTCTCCATCTCTCCTCAAACGTCTCTCCCTCCTTTCTTCCCCCCAGGCGGCTATTACCTGACCAGCGCGTACGGAGCCATGGCCCTCATCAAGAACTTCCAGGAGGAGCAGGCAGCTCGGGTGCTGAGCTCTGAGGCCAGGAACACTCTGCACCAGTGGCACAAAAGGCGTACCACCCAGCGTTCTGCGCCAACCGTGGACGACTTTCAGGTATCACGCCTGACCTGAGCCCACCTTGAACATCCAGGCAGTGAGTCTAAGTTGTACCAATTCCAAATGAATCCAAAGCTTCACATTCAGCATTGGAAAGGTGCATGAAAGGTGCTGTGTTCCGGCCCTCATCAGTGAAAAGGATTTTCCATCCATGTTTTCCTGTTTCAACTAACATCACTGCATGTGGATCTGGATCCATAGTTCAGGTTTTAGTTTGTTAGAAAGCACTCTCTAGTGGAACATTTAATAACTGCATGTGATTTCTTTCTATGACCATAACTGCATGTTTATTTCTCTGCCTGCGTGCTTGACTAATCAGTAATGCATCTTTCATCATTGTGAAGATTTTCTCTGTACGGCCAAATGTTAACACAGGACTTTTTCTTTCTCTCTGTAGAACTATCTCCGCGTGGCCCTGCAGGAAGTGGACATAGGCTGCACGGCCAAAACCATGATCGTCCACCCTTACACGACCACAGAGGAGGTGTGCTCACTCTGCGCTTACAAGTTTAAGATCCCGGACCCTGACACCTACGCACTGTTTCTAGTCACCGAGGACACCAGCCAGCAGCTCGCCCCGGACACACACCCTCAACGAATCAAAGCCGAGCTCCACAGCCGGCCCCGTGCACAGATCTTCCACTTTGTCTACAGGAGAGCGCCTAACCTTAACCTCTGTATCCCTGCCGTCACGAACAATGGAAACTTCCTTCAAGTTGAATAGCGCGGGAGAATGTAACACCTCGCTGCACTTCATACTAATCCACAGTTATGTTTCGCGGTATTCTGGTGGTGCTTGTAGATGTTTGTTTTGTAGATAGATTTTAAGAACGTCTGAATGGAAACAGAAACTGAACTGTGTACTGGCATATTGATACGGATATGAAATATCTTTTATCAGTTATGATGCCATGCAAATGATATGGTGGATTTGATTTGGGTCAAAGAGGCGAGGAGTGGTAAGTTGTAAGTTTATTTCAATTCAACCATACCATTATCTGGTTTGGTTTGGTGGAATGATGAGTGGGAATTGTCAGATTGTGTATAGAGGCTGGTTTGCAGGATTCATATGGAGGTGAAAAGTTCTTGAGATTGTTGGACATGTGTACGACCCTTAAAGCAGAGGTCACACAGTTTAATTTTGCATTTTATTCTAACTAATGTTTGCCTTAACTGCTGTTATCCCAGGTGCCTTCAAAAGGAATTGAACATACTTTATGCTACTGAAAGCTTCAGCTGTCATCCAGTGATCAGTCAGCTTTCATCAAAGTGACCTAGAAAAACAAACGTCTACGCTAAACAATGATTTAATAAGTAAAAATGAATTATTTTAAAAGTTATGATTGTTTTTTTATTGCTCTTATGTTTATTTTCTGCAATTGCTGGTCAATTGTAGCTCGTATGCTTGTGTAGAAATATTTTTATATTCTTTTTCATCATTAAAGATTTGTACTCAGATTTAATATTTCTGTACAGGACTCAATAGTGGACTTGGATTTATGCCAGTTATTTCTCAAAAGTCAATTTAAAACAGCACTGTTTCCATTATTATGGTATGTCAAGCTCACAGGTCTGACTGTGGAAGACATAAAATAATCTCCAAACGTGGCTACTTGCTGAGTCTGACATAATATTATTTTTCAGGTCATTAGGATGGAAACGAGGTGCGACTAGTTGACACTTCTGATACCAGGCAAGGATTTGGCTTGAGATCTAAGTGTAATCCACATACAACAGCATATACAATGCACAATTAGTCACATAGATTTCAATCCACAAACAACAGAAATTGAATAGATGTAAAAGGATTTACAGAACCAGGTGAGGGACTGTTTGTGGATCATTTTTGTGGAATGATATATAAAGTCGAATGAACTGTTTGTCCTTGTGTCTTCTCTTCTTTCTGTTCGGCCTTGTATAACTTAATACTTGTGTTTTTAGGAACTGAACTGAAGTTTTTACTTATTGGTTGATAATGTGTCTTTAAAACTGTTGCAAGCACCTGCCTGCCTGTACTTAGACATTCCTGTGTAAGGGTGTTCCTGGTACGGAGATGCATCTCTCTTGCAGTTGCAGTACAGAACCTTTCTGGCTGTGCAGAGGAGGATGTGCAGAGGAGGAAAGGAAATGGCAGATTAGGAAGCAAAGGAGGTACAGAGAAGTAAGATTGATTGAAGTATTAACATGGGTAAAACTGAAATCAATGGCGTTAATGAGCAAAAATTGAGGCAAGGTGACAAAAGCAATGTGAGGAAGAGCTGAAAGGACGGTGGGAGGAATGAGATGAGCAGAAGAGAGGGGACGGTCATTTCAAGGATCCGATTCGGACTCACTGCTCTGAAAACCACACATCATAATACAGGCAGATGTGACAACAGAGCATGTTATTGTGCACTGTGGGAGGTCTGAGGAAGAGGGAAGAGAAATCAGTGAATGATTCCGAAAAGGAAAAGTACAATTTGATTTAAAAGAAATTTTACAAAATAGTTTCAATCAGTAAGATTAAATGATTCCAGTTTTAGATGTGAAAGTAAGGATTTATTAAAAATGCACGACAAATACAGATGGAATGAGAGTCTTTGGTGATTGTGAAAGGGGTGGTGAAGCCAAGGGTGGAGCAGGATTAACCCCCCCTGATGGAGTCCAGACACCGCTGGTGGTGAAGAGGAGATGACTGAGATGGATGCAGTGGAGAAGGACTCCTGATGATGGAGATGCTGCTGAAGACTTGGGGGTGATTGGGGTGGAGGTGGGTGAGAGAGAGAGACACTCTTCCTTTCACTAAACTACATTCAAATGATAGTGCATTTTCTTAGGGTAACTTATTTGTTTGGAAAGATATAGGTTATTATCATTATGAGTAGTATTCTATTTTTATTTATTTGTTTTTGATATAAGTTATAAGGTTATTTCATCCAAACTACATACCAGTTGGTGGTAATGCACCAAAAGTTGGTTGCCAACCACCAAAAAACAAGAAAAGAAAGAAGCCAGTGATGTCGATGGCAAGATGTTTTTTTTGTAGTTGTTATTTTTAAACTAATTGTTTGGAGTGTATATATTCCATCATTATATGCTGTGTGGCAACACTACAGTAGTGGGCTCTAGGCTTCTGTATGGACACTTTGCAATACATGGCATGACCAGTTTTAAAGCATTGAGGTTTGATACCCAGCCCCATAAATAGTCTGTATTTAAAAGGCACTGAAATTATGGGTGAGAAGTTCAGCATCCGTGAGGAACTCGGAGTAGAGCAGCTGCTCCTTTGCGTTGAAAGGAGCCAGTTGAGGTGGTTCAGGATCATCTGGTAAGGATGAACCCTGGGCGCCTCCCTAGGGAGGTGCTCCAGGCACGTCCAGCTGGGAGGAGGCCTCGGGGAAGACCCAGGACCAGGTGGAGAGATTATATCTCCACACTGGCCTGGGAACGCCTCAGGATCCCCAAGTTAGAGCTGGTTAATGTGGCCCGGGAAATGGAAGTTTGGGGTCCCCTGCTAAAGCTGCTGCCCCTGCGACCCGACCCCGGATAAGAGGTTGAAGATGAGATGAGATGAGATATGAAATTATGGTCAGTGTTCTGACCCCTTTTGACACACTAATTGAATACTGGTTAATAATACAATAAACACATGGCATGGTTTGTTAGGATATCTCCAAATAGTTATTTGCAGCCTCAGTTATATCCATGTTGTAGCAACACAAAGAACTTGTATCACATCATACTTGTGTTTCTCTTCAGGTTGAGGACCTGTGGCCTGAGCTCAGTGAGCGTTCAGTTCCTGACCCCTGCCCTGAGATCAGAGCCAGCATCTGGCAGAGCTGCATCAGGTGGGCAACAATGTGGAAGACTGTGGAATCAGAGTGCTTATTGAACTAACAAAGAATTAGAAATGCACCTCCCATACACTAGAGTGAGTACTGATGATGATACAGGTGGGGGAAAACGTGTTATCAATAATGTTTTACAGCGGGCATTCATGTATCACTTCTGCATCTTTACCCTAGTCATTAAGAAACAATACAATGGGCTAATGTAGGTTTACCTATCCAGTCTAAAATGACAGTTGATGACTAATAATTCTGACAGCAAATGGAGTGTGACTTGCTTTTCAGACATGATCCCAGAAGCATTCATGTGCCCTGTTTATTATTTTCTTGTCATTCAGTGTCTCAGCAGATTGAGGAGACAGCCAGAAAACAGACACATGGACATGCGCTGCTCAGACTGACAGGCTGTCACACCAACTCCATGGTGGGAAGGTCCTGGGTGTTTAAGGCAGGTTCTCCAACTTTGTACATGCCGTACCACCTCAGCCAACATCAGGCTCTCTCGAGTGCCACCACTAAGACAAATGTTAGAATACAGCAGCGTAGGCCGACATTGTTCTGCTACGGACAGGAAGGTTGATTCCTGATCAGAAGATTATTTATTGTTGACTGTCTTTAGCCACAGCCGCTGTAGGAAGGGGCAGCATCAGAACGGACATGTCAGTGTTTGAAACCTATCATTTTACCTCTGCCTACTTTCCCAACATAGTTTAGCCCCTAACTCATGAACGTGGCTACGTAGCAGGCTGATACTGAAACAAAAATATGACATGCTAAACTAATTTTAAATTACATTTCACAGATCTTAAAAGTTTTTTTCTTAGTGTTATATTAATTTAGTAATTAATGTTTCCTTTTTTTATTATGGAGATTCCTTTGTGCACCACCAAAGAGAGCTTGAGTACCACCAGTGGTACAAGGTCCACAGTTTGAGAACCAGTGGTTTAGTGCATATTGTAGCTTCGATACCAAAGTCTTTATCTACTTTGAGAAAAAATCCAAGATATTTTTATGATTTATTTTTTGAATTACTTTTTTGTATGATTCATTTATGCTTATCAGCAGTGTTTTGGTGTCAAACTGCAGGTTTGGTTTCCTCGGGTCATTCCATCACTTGAAGGTCAGAAGAGCTGAGCACAGTGAAATAAATGAATGTGATGAATGTTTGATGTCAGGTTCCTACTCCTAAAACACGTGCCTACAGTATTACTGTTATGTAGAATTATTATTGAATCTGATTCGGGACTTGAGAGACGACGCAATCCCTCACCACAATGTGTTTGTGTTCCTCGCTGGTTCATTTCACAGGCTCCCTCCTGTATTAGCCCCAGACTGTATTATAGCAGGGCTCCATCTAGCGGCCGAATCCGTAACTTCAGTACATGATGCGTCGGACGGCAGTTGTCATAGCGGTGCCTCGGCTGCGTCTCAATACAGCACAGCAGCAGCAGCACCTCCTGTGTCATCGCAGCAGTGAACAAGTGAACGCATCACTGAAGCAAAGGTAGGGTAAAGAGGACTTTCCAGTGTTACACATAACTAGTGTGCAGTCTGTCAGCATACAGGGACAGGCGTGTTATATGAAGGGGTGAGCACTTCATGTGGGGTCGTTTTTAACAGCTGTTATCTAAGAGTTCAGACTGACAGCTGGATGTTGCGCGGCTTTGTTGTCATGGTAATTTGATCCCGGCGAGCGAGCCAAAAAAGTGCAGAAGGGATTTGCGCCGCCGCCGGCTGCTTGCTGACTAGGCCTGTGTGGCGCAGTTTCAGTAGAGAAACCCTCCACCTGACAGTGGAGCGGGGGTCCTCTCCTCACCCTCCTGCCGTCACAGGGAAACAAACACTGCTGCGTAACCGTCCGCAAGGTGGATGCTGAGCCCTGCGGACGACCCTTACACGCTCTCCGCTCCGCAGCGTAGTGTAGTGTGAGCTGCCTCTTCATTACGGCTGACTGGCATTAAAACCTTTTAGTGGCGTTTTCGCTTTACACGAAAACTTCTTTCGTAAGAGAGAAACTAGAGGACAGTTATAGTGTAAGTGGGATGGGACAGTCACGTTGCGCTGTCATGTTAAAGCCATCATAGGAATAGCAGGTGTAACCAAGGCTGCCACCCCGTGGGGTTTCGGTATTGTCTGAAAATACGTGCAAATACAGAACAATGTTAATTAATTATGTGATAGTGAATTGCTCAGAGAGCCGTTAAAAAATCTCCCCAACTCACTCACTATCCCAGCGATAAGAAGCAGTCGCGAAGATGCAGTCAGGAAAAGTTCAGTCATGGCAGTTTTGAACCGTGTACTGGACTTGAACTAGAGCACGCGCTGCAACCGTCAACCGTTTGGTACAAAGCTAGCTAGCAAAGCTAACTCTACATAAAAAAGCTAACATACTTACACCGAGCAGGAACCAGACGGTAAGTGGACGGATAGGTCCCATATATGTGCCTCATTAAATATGATAAGTTTAGTCATACATTTTTTTCATTAAAATATTTAATCAAAATGAAGATACTAAGCTACATTTTCCTTAATGTTAATGATGTTTTCCCATTGTAAAGTGACACTAAACGAAAGGTAAAGTCTCAACAGCTAATATTATGTGACTAAAGTAATGTATTGAATTAGCCCTGATAGCCTGTTGCTTTGTTAGGACGGTAAGGGAGCGTTCCCCGCGTTGTATGTGACCGGGGACTGCGTCCGCTGTTCTCAGGTGGTTACAGAAAGTGTAACTCCCTCTCAAGCACGGCAAACACAAGTGGTTTCCTTTACTGGTTTATTGAAGTCTTCTCTCCAAGTCAAAACCGTGAAAACTAATAATACACAGTATTAAACACAAATCCACATGTTAGCTTATTAGCCGTGAAATAATAAAGAAAGTAAAATACAAACAGACAAATTACCTCGTTGGCTGCATGCTACGAAAGGAAATCATCTTGACGCCTTCATATCTTCAATATCTCTTAATTTGCTTCTCAACATGTAATACTCTCGTTTGTTTAACTATCACACTTACCCGCAACACATACGGTGCCTGCATGCTTCTGTCTCATGAACTCTCGTTACGGCAGCTCAATGGAGGTTTCAAAATAAAAGTCCCTTTTATATTGCCAGTTAAACCAATAGAAAATTACAAAATAAAATCCAAATAAATGACAACAGTTACACTCCCACCAAATCACACCAATCTTAAATGTGGGATTTTTCTACACACAACAGTTGTTGCAATGAACTCTTCAAACATTCAATTGAACATTTCCTATTACATCACCATTATAATGGAATGTCAGGCTTAACATTAAACATCTTATTCTGCTTCAAGCAAAGTAACAAGCTTATGTAGAGGTCTTTCAAGAAAAACTGTCTTTGTTGTGGATTTACCCTTATCATCAAATGTGGTGTCACTAACCAATAATCTGACCTTTCTCACCCTATCATCTGACCCTGGATAAACATCTGTTATTCAGGCCAGCTTCCATTCACAGCGTGGTGCCTGATCATCTTGTAAAAGCACAATGTCATTCACTTTCAGATTTCTTCCATTCTTTTGCCACTTTTGTCTTGGTTGTAAACTCAATAGGTATGCCTTTTTCCATCGAATCCAAAATTCGTTTGCCAAATATTGAACTCGACGCCACCTTTTTTGAAGATACAAATCTTCTCTCACAAACTGTCCGGGTGGAGGAAGAATGATGGTTGACTTCATGGTGAGGATGTGGTTTGGAGTCAAAGGTTCAGGTGCGGATGGGTCATTCAAGTGTTCCGCAGTGAGTGGTCTGCTATTAACGATTGCCATCACCTCATATAAGAATGTTCTTAATGAGGAGCTGTCAAGTCTTTGTGCTGATTGGTCGAGAATAGCAGTAAGAACACTCCTTACAGTTCTAATTTGTCTCTCCCAAATGCCGCCCATATGACTTGCCGCTCGAGGATTCATTAGAAATTCACATCCTAAAGCCTTCACTCTATCTTCATCCATTCCCTTCATGAGTTCTGCAAACTCTCTCCTTGCGCCAGTGAAATTGGTGCCTTGGTCACTTCGTAGCTGACGAACGTTTCCTCTTATAGCAATGAACGCTCTCAGAGCATTGATAAAAGCATTAGTCGTCATGTCATCAAGCATTTCTATGTGTATGGCTCTCGAACATAGACAGGTAAGTAAGAGACCATATCTTTTAACATCTTTTCTTCCATCTTTAACATGGATTGGACCAAAACAGTCTATGCCGGCGTAGGTGAATGGTGGAGTCGTTTCCATTCTGTCTTGAGGTAAGTCACCCATTTTTTGTTCTTCAGTATGTCTTCTGTACTTTCGACACTTGACGCATTTGAAAATGTGCGACGACACTGCGCTGCTGCATCCTAGGATCCACCATCCATTAGCTCGCAGTTCGTTTACCGTCATTCCACGTCCCTGGTGATGAACCTTTTCATGAAAGTGCTTGATAAGCAAGTCTGATATGTGACTGTTTTTGGGTAGTATCGCTGGATGCTTAACATGTGGGTGTAACAAGGCTTGACTTAGGCGTCCTCCCACTCTTAAGATACCTTCTTCTTCCAAAATTGGACTTAACTTATACAGAGTGCTATGTTTTGTCTTGGCAACAACCTTCCTTGTTTTCAAACTCTTGATCTCATCTGAGAACACTTCTTCTTGAACTAGTTTAGTAATAGCAATCAATGCTTCTTTCCTCTCTTCTAAACTTGTGCTTTCATTGGTTCTTTGCTTTACACCTTTGTGTTCATTGACTCGTCGTTTCAATCTGGCGACTGCTTGTACTACCCTTGACCAATCAGAGAACATCTCAAGGCGGTCGCCTAATGATCTGTCCTCCCTTGCCTTAGTGTTGAACACAACAGCCTTGCGGAGTTCAGGATCATCTTCCTTAACTTCTCCCACCTTGCACTCTCTGTCAGGTAGTTCCTTTTGCCAAAGAAACTTCGGTCCGGAGAACCAATTGGAAGTCTTGAGCTGCTTTGCAGTTAAGCCCCGAGAGGCATGGTCTGCCAGGTTGTCTTCGGATGCCACATAGGCCCATTGTTCAGGCTTTGTGCTTGACTTGATTCTCTGTATCCGGTTAGCTACAAACACTTGAAATCTCTTGGCGTCGTTATTTATGTAGCCAAGAACGACTGTGGAATCTGTCCAAAAGTATTCTTGGAGGTCTTGGATTTCCAGTTCATTACGGAGCATGTCACTGGTTCTGACTGCAACTACCGCCGCTGAAAGTTCCAGCCTTGGTATTGTTGTAACTTTGGTCAGCGAAACTCTTGCCTTTCCCATTACTAAACAACAATGAACTTCATTAGATTCACTAACGGCTCGCAGGTAAGTGCATTCACCATATCCAGAAACACTTGCATCGGAGAAATGGTGAAGCTCATACAATTTAACATTGCCGAAACTTGAAGGTAAGTAGCATCTTTGAATCTCTATTTCAGCTAGATTGGGTAGGTCTCTGATCCAGGACTCCCACTGAGGTCTTAAGTTTTCCGGAAGTTCCTCATCCCAACCAATCTTGTCTTTGCACATTTGTTAGAGTATTTGTTTCCCTAGAAGGACGAAAGGTGCCATAAATCCTAATGGATCGTACATCGAGGCTACAGTAGAGAGTACACCTCTTCTTGTTAGTGGGTTGGACTTGACTTGAACGCGAAACTTGAATGAATCACACGTGACGCACCACTCTACTCCAAGCACCCTCTCCATATGTGGTAGGCTTAAGGCCATATCTTGTTCTTTGATAGTGGCACGTTCCTCTTCTGGGATGGATGCCATCACATTGCTGTTGTTGGAAACAAACTTATGGAGTTTTAACTTACCAGTGTAACAAAGTTCTCTTGATTCTTTGACAAGCTGGATGGCTTCCTTCTCTGTTTGGACACTTGCCGGACCATCGTCTACATAGAAATTCCTTTGAATGAAGCATATCGTATCTTTGCTGTATTGATCTTGACCTTGTGCCACCAGATGTTTCAGGCCGAAGTTGGCGCAACCAGGAGACGAAGACGCTCCAAACAGGTGGACCTTCATTCTGTAGATTGATGGTGTGGTTTCCAGATTGCCATTCTCCCACCAAAGGAATCGTAGATAATCTTGGTCTTCTCTTTTCACATGAAACTGATGAAACATCCTTTCAATGTCACACATCACTGCAATAGAGCCCTTTCTGAATCTGCATAGGACACCTACCAATGTATTTGTCAGGTCAGGTCCAGTGAGCAGATAGTCATTAAGAGATGTTTCTTGAAACTTAGCAGAACAGTCAAACACCACACGTATCTTTCCGGGTTTTTGTGGATGATACACTCCATGGTGTGGAATGTACCATGCCGGACTGTTGTCAAGCTCTTCCATGGGGACCTTCTCTGCATCACCACGTGAAATGATGTCATCCATAAAGTTGACATAGTCCTTGTAGTATGTTTCGTTCTTCTTTAGCCTCTTTTCAAGACAGTTAAGGCGATGTACTGCGCATATCCTATTGTTTGGAAGTTTTGGTCTTTCCTCTTTGAACGGCAATGGCATTTCGAAATGACCATTGTCCTTTTGGGTTATGCCTTCTCTCATCTTTGACAGGAACTTGAGGTCATCTTGAGACACAGGATCCTCTTCTCCAGCTCTTGGATCTGTTCATATAGTGCACTTCTGTTTTAAGATTGAAAGAGGGCTCAACACCTGGTGTCACTTGTCTCACTACTATACGATGGCTGATTCCGAAAGCATCTCCATAGTCTACACAAGGATTCCCATGGCCGACAATACTCCATCCAAGATCAGTCCGCTGTGCATAGGGCTGATTTTCTTTGCCTGACACAACTTCTCGTGGCAATAGAGCTTGAGAGCAGTTGTAACCAATGAGTAGACCTACTTGACAATCTTGCAAAGGTGCTATATCTTCTTGGGGGTGCTCTAGATGGGACCAAGCCTTTGCAGTGTCATCAGTTGGTATGTGAGTTCTGTTGGCGGGAATAAATTCACGAGTGTAGGTTGGTGGTAAAAGGATCTTCTTACTAGAGTAAAAGCCACGGACTTGTAAGTTGTTCACTCTTTGAGAGCTCACTACTGTAGTTCTTGAGGTCATAGTAGAGAGTTTCAACTTGACATGCTCTTTGTTGGCCTCCAAAGCTTCAACTACTTCACTTAGAACAAATGTTGTGTCACTTTGAGAATCCAAGAGAGCATATACAAGGACTTCTTGCGCTGGCTGAGCTGCAGATGAAAGCCAAACAGGAATTATTGCAGAGGTCTGTGTATTTACTTCATCAAGGATTACTCGATTTGAAGTGGCAACTGTGACGATTTCTTTATGTTGTGTTGCTTGAGGGTTTTCTTTGTTACTTTCTTGACTTGTACTTGATTTCTCTTGACTTTGGTTTTGTTTGAATCTTGGTAGTTTTTGTTCTTCCTTGTCTCTATCTTCATGCAAACAAGTAGGATGTCGCTTGTGGCATGTGTCACAAACACTCCTATTGTTGCAGCTCTTTGAGAGGTGGCCAAACTTAAGGCAACCAAAGCATAGCTTTTCAGCTTGAACAAATTTCACTCTGTCTGTGACTGAATTCTCCACAAACTTCCTGCACTTGTGCAAAGCATGTCCAGTCTTCTTACAGAAAATGCATGTTTTGACAGTCTCTTCATTGGAACTTGTGGTCAGTGTCTTTGATTTAACATTCTGATATTTTTGGTACTTTGGTTTGTCAGGTTCACCTTGCTTTAGTGACTGCAATGATGTAACTGGATTGCAAGCAATTTTCGCTTCTTTTGTCAAGAATTTCACAAACTGGCTGAAGGAGGGAAACTGGGCAGTCTGTTCTTCTGCTTCAATGACTTTCCTGTTCCATCTCGCAGTTAGCCAATTTGGTAACTTTGAAAGAATCTTTCTGTTTTCATGCAGTCATTCAAGATCTGCAATGCCTTGATGTGGACCATGGCAGCCTCACAACTATGGAGAAAATCGACGAACTCTCTGAGCTCGAAGCTGTCTTTAGATCCCATCTTGGGCCACGCTTGGAGTTTGTCTCTGTATGCCTTTGAAATTGTAAATGGGTTTCCATATCTCTCTTCCAAAATCTTCCATGCAGCAACATAGGCAGATTCGGTTCCAAGTAGGAAATAGCCATCAAGTGCAGTCTTAGCTTGTCCACTTACGTATCTACGCAGATAGTATATCTTCTGGTAATGGTAAATGGACTTTCTAGTCATCTGACTACTCAAGGCGCTTCACAGTGTCTGTCACATTCACCCATTCACACAGACATTCACACTGATGGCAGTGGACATCTACATACCATCTAATCTGATCTAACCATTCACACCACATTTACACACCCATGCGCAGCACAGGGAGCAATTCGGGGTTCAGTGTCTTGCCCAAGGACACTTCGACATGTGGACCAGGGGGAGATGGGGATCGAACCACCAATCTCTCGAACAGAGGACGACCCACTCTGCCACCAAGCCACAGCCGTCTTCTCTTTGTCTTGAATATTTTTCTGGTCAATGAGCGTTTCAAATGAGAGTTTCCAGTCGCTATACTTCAATGGATCCCCACTGAATATTGAAGGCTCAGGAACTGGGATTCTGTTGGCACTCAAAGCATCTGTCAGTAGCTTGACAAGCTCTGCTGTACTTTCATGTGAGGAGGTGGTCGCAACTTGTGGGACAGGAGATAAAACCGAGGGCAGACGGCTTATGGGACCAAGCAGCTGGTTTCCTGCTACCATGTCATGACTTAGTAGGTCTTTAGGCTCTTCCTTTATGGCCAACCCCTGATCATACACCTGCATTCTTGCCTGCGCTGCATTGAGCTCTTTTACCGCTTCCAAATGCTTTATCTTTCTCCGTTTTTCCTCCAGAGTCCTTTGAAGAACGGCGTGTTCTTCCTCTAGTTGAGCTTTCATTTCAGCTTCCTCCTCCTCTTTCTTTATTCTTCTCTTCACCTCTTCTGCTTCTTGTTCTAAACGGCGCTTTACAACTGCTGCCTCTTGAGCAGCTATCTTTCTTTTAGCTTCCGCCTCTAGGCGCTGTATTTCCAATTGCTCTCTTTCTTGTTCTTGCAACACTTTCAGATCAGCTTGGCTTGCAGCAGCGTCAGCAGCAGCTTCTTGCCGTTTCACACAGGACTTGCTTGATTGTTCCGATGCAGCTTTCCAGATCGAGGAGACCGAACCAACTTCACTTTTCTTTGAGCTCCAAAGAGAACCTGCTTCAGGCCAATCATGCTGTTCTTCTACTGGAATCTTTCCACTCAGACTACTTGAGGCTCTAGAAACAATAAAGTTTGAAATCTCTACACACAGGTCCACTCTTCTGCGCGTGTCTTGGTCTGGAGTTGAAAGACTACGCAGTTCATCATCTTCAGACCTCGGACATCACCAATAATGTCATTAAGAAGAGTATCTGATAAAGGCTCTGATGATTGTGATAATGGCTGTTTAGAGAATTTAACTTGTGTTCTCCATTTGCTGTAAATATAGTTGAACCTTTGTTGAAGTGCTTTGATTTTGTTTTCTTGCATTTCTTGACCCTTCTCTGTTAGAGTGCGGATTCGTTCACCACGTCTTGGATGCTCTACGTCCTCTTGCTGGACTTCAGTGTCACTCACTTGAGCTTCTGAAGAGTCTTGATTTGCATTATCCATAACACTGTCCCTTACCTGAGCTGTAGACTCTAAACTGACTAAATAAATGAAAATGTACTGTATATGTATACTTCAAAAACAGAAAAGGTAAATAACCTTAGCATTAACTGCTATCACTTACCTAAATATAAATTACTCTTAAATGTAAGTGTATACGTTTAAACTTAAAATTAATATAAGCTATATTGTCAATAGCAATACTTCACTGTTCCTCAAAAGGCACTTAGAAACTTGAAATTAATTAAATTAAAATGTCCACTAACAGATCTAGAGAACTCAAATGTGATATGGCAAATAGCCTTCACTTAATATCACCAAAACACACACTTTACATTAGCATATAGCATTGAATGACAATTAACTAAATGGCAAGCTTCAGTTAAACCTTTAGCTAAGCAGAAAGGTCGTAATTACCACACACAGCAAAACAATGAAATCAGCTCATCATGAACAGTTGTGACAACGTCTTATAAAGCCCTTCTTAGCCCACTCTTGTTAGTGTCCAAGTTCTTTATGGCTTCGCCTTGAAATGTTGCATTTTCCGTCCGTGTATGTGTGTTTAAACTATGTGTAGCAAGTGCGTGCTTTCCACTCATCTGCGAGTCCTTCGACGATCGTTCACACCGTAACGCTAGCCACCACGTTGAGATTAGCTTGCTAGTTCTTCGGCTTGCTGAATCATCCACTTGCGTCGATGAACAGTCCGAGTTTTCACTGTAACTCCCTCTCAAGCACGGCAAACACAAGTGGTTTCCTTTACTGGTTTATTGAAGTCTTCTCTCCAAGTCAAAACCGTGAAAACTAATAATACACAGTATTAAACACAAAAACACATGTTAGCTTATTAGCCGTGAAATAATACATAAAGAAAGTAAAATACAAACAGACAAATTACCTCGTTGGCTGCATGCTACGAAAGGAAATCATCTTGACGCCTTCATATCTTCAATATCTCTTAATTTGCTTCTCAACATGTAATACTCTCGTTCGTTTAACTATCACACTTACCCGCAACACATACGGTGCCTGCATGCTTCTGTCTCATGAACTCTCGTTACGGCAGCTCAGTGGAGGTTTCAAAATAAAAGTCCCTTTTATATTGCCAGTTAAACCAATAGAAAATTACAAAATAAAATCCAAATAAATGACAACAGTTACAGAAAGGGTCCTATGGTCCCGGTCTGTTATTATTTCCACATTCAGTGCCGAATTCTCCAGCAAATAGGCTTATGTAGACGCTAACACTAACCTGACCCTCAACCAAACCCTAACCGTTACCAAAATAAATCCGCGAAGCAAGAGGTTTATGCGACAGGAAACATAGGGATGACCCCGGTGTTGTGCCGTATTCAGCACCCCTGCCGTGAAATGCACCCCCTCGCATTATGGGTGATATTCTGGATCAGAAGACTGTTGTTTCCACCTATTCTGCTGTTAAGTCGTGACGTAACGCCCTTTCAAAATATGATTTCCGGGTCCAAGCAGGTCGAAGCCCTGTATTTCTTCCACAACACAGTGCCGTGTTCCCCCTTGTTTGAACAGATCTGAGTTTTTAAAAAAGCAACGTAATTGTCATTTTACCTCTTTCTTATGGATGAAAAAGGTGTTTAACTGTCGGAAGAGGTGATTGTAATTGTTCACGTTAGGCTGTTGTTGTCTGTTTTGTTTCAACGGAGCGTTTGGATCTGGAAGTCTTATTTTGAAAGGGCGTCACGTCAGACTTAACAGTCGGATAGGAGTAGTTTATATACAGGTAACCCACAACGGTCAGAACATTGGTTACTTAGAGTCTTTAAACTATTTTAAAGAGTTTAAAATCACAAACTTGGATAATAGGGAACACAAAACAACACCTTTTTGTATGTTCTGTGGAAATATCCTGCAGCCATAATCACAAAATGAATTAAATGGATCTTTTGAGCAAGTTGAATGTTTTGACTAAGTGTTTCCTAAATATAATCCCAGCTTTTCTTACAATACATAGGTTCAAAAGTGTGTGCTTTTAATTGGGTTACCTGTATATAAACTACTCCTATAGGTGGAAACAACAACAGCCTTCTGATCCAGAATATCACCCATAATGCGAGGGGGTGCATTTCACGGCAGGGGTGCTGAATACGGCACAACACCGGGAATGTACGAGGCAACACCAAACACTATTATTATATTACGCCCATAATAGGGTCTATAGGCTTTTTGTCTGTGTCCTTGGGTGTAACTGGGTGTACTTTTTTGTACTTTGAATGTAAATAAGGTGCCAGAGTGCATTAAAAAAGCATCCACATAGAGATTGACGGTCATTTGTTGACAGTTGAAAGTCCTGCCGCTAGTGTCGGTAAAGGCTAATTCCGACATTTTCTCTCCCTCTCTAAATGGCTGTAGCCAAAGGCTTGTGGCTGTGACTAATTCAGGTGCATGTATGCCCACAAATTTGTAAAGAAAACAGGACAGTAATCTCATAAAAACTGCCATTATTTAACAGCATATGGATGAAGTAAATTACTAGTACTTGTACAAGGTTATTTGACCTAGGGTTAATATAAAGTGGCAAGTGAAGCTAATGCAGAAGTGCCAGAGCGCATTGTCGTTACACACAACTGTGTTTATTTTCATAACATCGCCTTAAAACAACCCCCAGGTGTTACAGTATAACCACATGGACCTCTACACACATCAGCCGCTCCGTTATAAAGCGACTCAGCCAGAGCAGCTACAGAGCAGCTCATTTAGTAGCAGAGCAACAAGTTAGCAGCTGCTGTGTACCCTGCCCCAGCATGAGGAGATGAGAGAAACAAACAGCAAAACACAGTAAAGACGCTCAGACTGAACTCAAATGGAAACACTGTGCTACAACACGTGTCTTTCTGTTTAACTTAAGGCATTCATTTCTAAGGATTCTGTTATTCTACAATCAAGGAAAAAATAATGAATATCCAAATCCCTAAATTGAAAACCAAATACCTACCTACATACCTTATGAACAAATATTTGAATAGTCAGACAATATCAGGAGACAAAAATGTTACAAATCACTTTGATGAAGTGAAAACACTGTGGAAGCTGTGCGTGTTTAATGGACACAAGCTGCAAGTACAATCCTTGTGTCTCATGTCTGTTGTTGTTGTTGATTCTTGTTTGCCCGTATCTCACAGTATCCTCCAGGGTGAGCTGCTATGGGGAAGGAGAAGCTCCACATAAACATTGTGGTAATAGGACATGTCGACTCAGGCAAGTCCACCACCACTGGCCACCTCATCTACAAGTGTGGGGGCATTGATAAGAGAACAATTGAGAAGTTTGAGAAGGAAGCTGCTGAGGTACGATTCATATTGTTCTCTCTTTAATTCAAAATATGATCTTTTTTTTAAAGCTTTTCTTCTGTCTAACGGAACTTTGCTGCACAATTGTTCTTGTACAACAGTATCATGCGTAACTGTGTGTCTTGTCTAACAAAGATTATTATTATTATGTCTTGTCCTGTGTATTCTATGTCCTGTTAGCATTTAGAACAACAATAAACTTTCATTGTATTGCTAAAAAGTTTGGGAGAGGTGCAGCTACTTTTGCCATATTACAGGCAATCTTACTGTGAAATACACCATGTGTCAGGGTTACTTTCACTGACATTTGATTGGCATTATTACGTAACTACAGGGGGTCATCTCTTTTTTAAATATGTTTTAGGCCATAGTTTGGGTCGCTACTTGCTATCAGGGGCCATATTCACAAAACATCTTTAGGCTAAAGCCCAGTGCAGACCAAAGATTCGCAACCAGATGAGTTAAAACTTGAAAGTATTTGCAACGTGCAGGTCCGCAACGTTCTGAAACCTGCCCGTTCACATCAGTGAGATGTTGTATCCTCACCATAATAACACCTACTTGTACTTCTGTTCTTACCTCCAACTTTTTAAGGTTTATTTATATAATTTATAGCATAATGAAATATAAATAAGGACGGAAAAGTGAGATACCTGCTACAGCTGCATTTCTATTTGTGATGAAACAGAGAAAATAACATTTTATTTCCCTGATTCACTGTTTGTTCTGGATCACAGCGCTCACTCTCCTTATTTATTATATTGCTCGCTCGACCCTCTCTCTCGCCCTCTCGCTTGTTGAGCTTTTGTCCAAAATGGTCTATAGACCAGCTGACAGTTTGTAAGTGACTTAACCAGCCGACTTTGCTAACACTTGATTGGCTGTGTGTTACGTTCTAAAACCAGCTGCCGGCGATTTGACAAGCTGAATCACAGGTGACAACATCAGCCGGTTTGAGTCCAGACAAGACAGGTCAGTTCACACCGCTGCAACTTTCATCTGCAACATTTTACATGGTTTCCTTGCATTGTGGATCTTTGGTCTGAACTGGGCTTAAGAGTAGCTCCTATCTTGCTGATTTAGGAGTAACTCTTAAAAATAAGAAGCGTTTGACTCCTAATTTTAGGACTATCAACTTTTTAAGATAAGTGTCATTCACAAAGCATTTTATCACTAAAATTAGCTCCTAAATCTATACAGATGTAGGGCTCGAGGAATCCTAGGTCACTAAGGGCACACTCACACTTGGCCCGGATGATCCGTGCCGTGCTTTAGTGTGACCCCCTCCCTCTTCTCCCGCGGCCCAGGCTCACTTGCACTCACATTGCTTGAAATGATTCGAGCCTTGGCTTGACTGCATATTGCTTATACATCATCACCCCCCGAAGATTTAGTTTTGTCCAACCATTTTTTTATATTTTTATCTGACCGAATCTGCAGTGAACACTCCACCTCCACATCAGACCACTGCGAACCCTTTGGCTCCATCTTTAATGTCTGTCGCAGGGAACAGTCAGGTATAAATAGACATCAGGACCGCTGTCAATGCTTGCGCCTGTGCTCATACACGTGCGCATGCTTGTGCCCGTACATGTGCATCAAAAGCCCACCTTGGTCACAGTACGAATGGACAGTGTGCATGCACCCAAGAGTAAATCAGGAACGACCTCACATGGCTGCTGCAGTCAACATTTTGGAGAGATTAAATGATAGTGAGCTTTTAAAAAGGTATGGCTTGAATGGAGATGGCATTATGAACGTGGTAGAGTTGGTCAGGGATTACATCACATCAGCAACAAATAAAAACCACCCAAGATGACCACAGATTAAAGTCTCTGCTATTTGGTCATGGGAAAAAGGCAGCTGCAGGAGAGAGAAGGCAGCATTGACATGCATGCAAATAGTTGGCCATGCTTCTCTTTTGTTTTTGTAGAAATCCCAACTCCAAAATTCTTTTTGATAACATCTTTCCTTTCATCCACAAGTTGAGCAAGGAATAGGAGTTGGTCATTGGTCCAGTTTGGTTTTCTCTTCCGTTTTGGCAGAGCGGATGTGTCCGTATCAGCCGTGGTTATTCTAGCCCTATAATTAAAATGCTTCATATAGGCCTACATATCCGCTTATTGTCTAATGAGCTGCCTGACTTGTCAGTAGGCCTACCTGGCAAACAATAAGCTAAACATACTTGACAAATAAGTATATTCCTGGTTTCATGTTAAATCAGAGATACGTAAAACATTTTATTTATAAATCATTATTTGCACATAACAGGCTATTTCTCCAAAGTGTTTCAATGATATATTCACTCTTAGGGACTCAGCCAATAGCTGTGGGCATAGAAGGTATGAACATGATGTCATCATAGCAACGAGCTAAACCCCACCCTCTAGTCTTAGCTCAGGAGTCTCTCCCACTCCTTAGTAAAAGTTGGTCTCAGAGGCTTTGGGAGTAGGTTTTAAGAAATGACTCTTCACTAAGAACTTATAGGAGTATTCTTAGTGCTAAGATAAAATGTATTGTATCACTCAAAGGGAAGGTTTTGATTTTTTAAAGTGGGGTTATATGTAGGTATGTGCGCAGACTCACATACTTGCCAGTACCGATACCAGCATTTTAGGCAGTATCTGAGGCATTGCCAACACTGGTATCAGTATCAGAACTTTTTTTTTCCCTGTATTTAGTGAAGTGTAATTTTCATATACAGCTGTTTAAATCAAACAAATATGCTGCTGTATATGTGTTTTGTGCGTATTAACCATATCTACATGGATGGATCAAGGCTCCCACTGTGTCTGTGAGCTTGCCTCTTTTACTACAGACACTCACTAATAGAATTGTTTGGTAGATTGTAATGAAAATGCATTACATTTTTTTTACAGTTACTGCTTGAAGTTTAGGACAAAAGCGTCTAAAGTTCAAATCATGTTAAGTAAAATGTGCATATTTATGTTGTCAACTAGATGGGAAAGGGTTCCTTTAAATACGCCTGGGTTCTGGACAAGCTGAAGGCAGAACGGGAGCGTGGCATCACCATTGACATCTCTCTTTGGAAGTTCGAGACCAGCAAGTACTACGTCACCATCATTGACGCTCCAGGACACAGGGACTTCATCAAGAACATGATCACTGGGACTTCTCAGGTAGAGGGAGCGTGAAGGGTGGGAAGAAGAGTAGAACATGAGAAAATGCACTGGAGGAGGGAAACTGTTCAAATACAAAAGAAGGGAGAGGAGAGCAAGGTATTTGAGAAAGAAAGCATAAAAAGACTTGGGGGGGGGGGGGCAGGAATGTAAAAGTAAAGAAGTATGTATATATATATATGTATATGAGGTTAATCTGAGGTTGGTTGAAAGCCTTCTTCATATCTCCCTCTCCTCTCCTCACCTCTTTCAGGCTGACTGTGCTGTGCTGGTCGTGGCTGCAGGCGTTGGTGAGTTTGAAGCTGGCATCTCAAAGAACGGGCAGACTCGTGAACACGCCCTCCTTGCCTACACCCTGGGAGTGAAGCAGCTTATTGTGGGCATCAACAAGATGGATTCCACTGAGCCCAACTACAGCCAGAAGCGCTACGAGGAGATTGTGAAGGAAGTCAGTACTTACATCAAGAAGATTGGTTACAACCCTGACACTGTGGCCTTTGTGCCCATCTCTGGCTGGAATGGGGACAACATGCTGGAGCCCAGCCCTAATGTGAGTCTGCTGCGAGACCCAGAGTATAATGATAAGTTCACAGTATTAACAGATACATAAGGAGAAAGGATTAGATGACCTCCACATAAAGCCCTTTTGTGTAGAGTTAGATCTAGAGGCTGTAGTGTGCAAGAACCTGCAGTTGCTTGAATGTCCATTTGAAGCTGGCTCCAAAAGCGAGTCACTCTCCAAAGAGTGTTAAAATGCCCAACTTTACAGCAACAATTAATTTTGGGTGGCAGCCATGGGGGCAACTTAATAGATAAATGAAAAGTTTCTGCATATTGTAAACCTTACATATACATGGACACACCACTTTTATGTCCCAAAAGAGCTGCAGAAACAGTGGGGCAGTTTATTTGTTTTAATCATTGAATTCACATCACTGTAAACAGTCACAGTAAGCCTCTGAGCTCCTGTTTCTCCACAGATGAGCTGGTTCAAGAGCTGGAAGATCACCCGTAAAGATGGGAACGCCTCAGGCACCACACTGCTGGAGGCTCTGGATGCCATCCAGCCTCCCTCGCGCCCCACTGACAAGCCCCTCCGCCTGCCTCTGCAGGATGTCTACAAGATTGGAGGTGAGTGTGATGTTGGTGTGGGTGTCTGTAAGGGTGACTCTTGTTTTTTTTTAGTTGGTAGAACAAACTTGAAAGTATCCAATTACCAAGTTTTCTAAAGTGTCAGTGGTACCAGATTATTTGTTGTATTTTGGGAATCAGAGCACCTTGTTACAGAAAGAGCAGAACTGAATTAGGTCTGGACAGAATTCCCACTGGCTCTTTATGTCCTAAAGTGTTTTTTCAAAGCATAGAAACGCTCATGCATGTCATTGAAGCTCGAACTTTCAATTGAATATATGCAGATTGCAGTTTAGACAGATTTATCCGGTTGCTAATCTTCCTCTCTGCCAGGCATTGGGACCGTACCAGTGGGCCGTGTAGAGACAGGAGTACTAAAACCTGCTATGGTGGTGACCTTTGCCCCTGTCAACGTGACCACTGAGGTCAAGTCTGTGGAGATGCACCACGAGGCCATGAATGAGGCGATGCCTGGTGACAATGTGGGCTTTAATGTCAAGAATGTGTCTGTTAAGGATATTCGCCGTGGCAATGTGGCTGGAGACAGCAGGAATGACCCCCCACAGGAGGCAGCCAGCTTCACCTCTCAGGTCAGCATACAGGGGTGTAATGACTTAAATGCCACTGTTGCAAGACATCAACATGCTAATGAGTCTCTGCTGTTGTCCAGGTGATTATCCTGAACCACCCTGGTCAGATCAGTGCTGGCTACGCTCCCGTGCTGGACTGCCACACTGCACACATTGCATGCAAATTTGCAGAGCTCAAGGAAAAGATTGACCGTCGCTCTGGTAAGAAGCTCGAAGACAACCCTAAGTTCCTGAAGTCTGGAGATGCTGCCATTGTGGACATGATCCCCGGCAAGCCCATGTGTGTGGAGAGCTTCTCTGAGTACCCACCACTTGGTAAGTAAAATGTCAGATGGCAACAGCCAAAATGCCAAACTCAAGGCTTCAAAATGGTAGTCCACAAACCAGTGGGTGACGTCTCCTTTTATACAGTTTATGGCTGCAACTCCATAAACTGCATAAAGGAGATTTAATTTATCATTCACTCAAGGTGATTAAGTTACTTGTTAAAGGTTGAATATGGAGAATTAGCAGAACACTGCCATCTAGTGTCTCAAGATCGTAGTTGCAACAACAAAAAGTAATTCAAGCAGTCGGGTTTTCCAGGTTGGTCAGACCCGGCCCAGCAGCCTATAGGAGACCAGAGTCTGTTTGAGCCTGTTTGAACCCATCACCTCCGGCAAATTGCACCATAAAAACAAGTATTGCAGAGGAGTTTGACTGACTTACCGTTACCGTTAGCCGTTACCGTTACAGCTAAGTAAACATAAAAGTTAGCTTACCGATCAAGGAGAAACGTAGCATTTTAATGGCGTTTCTCTCCTTTCTCTCAGTCCATGGATTGAATGCTCGGCCAATATTGACTCTGGTTTTTGCCCGTCTCCGCTCACTCAGCTGCTGGGACAAATAACGCCCCCTTCACTGTGGCTCCGAAGCAGCTGCAGAATTGGCAAACTCCATTTCACCCAGTGCCAGCCTACAGTAGCTGCACCCAACAACAGACAACTGGCAACCCGCAGGCCGGCCACTATTTGCTGCTACAATGTAAACAGAACGTTCCAGAAAGTCATTGTCAAGCCCGTCAAAAATTATTAATAGAAATTAATTAATTATATATTAATTCAGTCTCAAAATGCCCCGAGGGTGTATTTATTTTTAAATATAGCTTTTGATAAAGAGTCTACCTATTCAAACTTTAAGTAAAGTCAAACATTAACCTCACTGAAAATGTGAACACAAATTTCAATCAGTACTGAAAATGTATTTTCCATCATCCCCCCTCAGGGAGGTTTGCTGTCCGGGACATGCGCCAGACTGTGGCAGTGGGAGTGATAAAGGGCGTGGAAAAGAAAGCCCCCACCAGCGGTAAGGTCACCAAGTCTGCACAGAAGGCGCAGAAGGTCAAATGAACGTTGTTCGGGGCTGCTGCCCCTAACGCTCGCCATGGCCGAAGACACATTAGCACCCTGCACCTTCTACACACCATAGTCAGCGTCTGGTCTATTATCACAATGCATCGCAAAAGCAGGAGAAGGAAAAAATTACCCTCACACTGTTAGGGATTAACACATGAACACACTGTTGTACTTTATTGTCACTCAGCTTGTGGCACAACATATTTGCATTACAGCTCCATGGTTGGGTTGTAGCTGTTGTAGTAAGAGTTCAAATGCACGTTGATCTAGCCTTTTAACTTAGCTGTTTAGCACAAGTAATAGGGCAGATATGTTCTTTTGTCGTGTCTTTGTTGAAGTAATGCTCTGTGTTCTAGCTTTAAAAGAGATATGCTAACTAGCCAGAGGTAGATTGGCTGCTTGCATGTTTCTATCTGCACTTTAGCGAAACAAGCTTCAGAAACTCTTTGTTCGATACCTGGAATCTTCAGTCCTACCACTTTGCTTGGCTTAAGTACTCTTGTAGTAGCTCTGTTAAATGTTCCAGTCACTGTGTAGCCTATGCACTTTACTCACTGTTACTTGTGAGCACATGTTCATAAAAGTAAAAATATCTAAACAGAATGTCTTTGTTCCTGGTATCATTGCTTAGTCTGATCCCAAACCACTGAGGAACCTGACAAGAAAGCAAAACAACAAACTCTTCATAGAACTTCCTTTATTGATGAATGAGAATAAAAGTTCATTTGCATTTTCATTACATTACAGGCTTCATAACTCTAACTGAGATTATTACGAGTGTGTAAATATGTGCACATAATTTAAATAAATTAAAAGACACGAGACAGAATGTTAACATGTCAAAGGCCCATTTTATGCCAAGTAGCAAAATTAACTAAAATGTAAAATGCCTCAAGTAAGAACATTTAACTGGAGAGAAAATGAAGACGCAACAATTTTTGTTCAGGGGAACTTAATGCACTTTTCAGTAAATTGTAGATATAGAAATGAATATGTACCACAAAAGCAAGGCACCAATGTACTGAATGTACAGCACATTTTCAGGTCTTTTACTTCTGATGCAATTAGGTTGGCATTCATTCTCAGTTATAGATAGGTTTGGATATGACAACCTCTTCATGCAAAATATATTTAAATATCTGAAAGAAGGTAAAATCCACTTCTTGAAAGCAAACTGACCCCAAGCCTCCTTCACATACATCCTGGGCTTATATGGCTCTTCCTTGAGGTACTGTAGGCTAAGGGTGGTTTTTCACCACTGAGGCCTTGGATGCATTATGGGTAGTATTTACCTGCAGCTTGTGCACTATAATTATTTACCTGATTCTGTACCATGCAACAGGAATACATTCTGCAGCAAGTCCACTTCAAAGAAGCAAAAATAATCCCACATTACACTGTATGAAAAAAGCAAACATTAACCACGACTAATCTTCCTTTCATTTAAAAATAGGGTGGCAAAAACCCCCAATTCAATACAAAGTTAGATTTCTGAACATCTCTCTCGGTATATCTGTATCTGGACCAAAACAAAGTGCTCTGCTAAAACACATATTCTGACAAAATATCTGTTTTTTCAACCACAAAATGACATTCAAAATGGGTTTCAATCCATGGCTGTCAGCTGAAAAACCAACTGCTCCTTGTTCCTCTTCTCTAGTCTATACCCAAGATCCCCCGCAGCATAATGAACACGTAGAGTCACAGTTGACTATGTGCATATACAGGTGTTTACATGCGTGTATGTGCTTTGAACATGGTGCACCTCGTACTCAGCTGACTGTTGGCAGAAGTGACACCGCTAAGTGTCCAAATAATTGCCAGTAACAGCAACAAATTACATTTCTCTTTTCTCTGTCTTGTCTTTCCTGCTCTACTCCCCAGTAACAAGCTATAGTTGTCAAAGAGTTCAGAGTGAGAGTTTAGAGTTTAACTAAAAGACAAAAAATGTAAGGACCAGTCTTGTGTTTTTGCATGTTTTAGCCTATTTAAAACTATTTACTACAAATCATTTGGACCTTACATGCTCTCAGTTATGTGGACGTATTTTGTCTAATGTTATTGCCGGTTTGATGCAAATAAGTTAGCACACTTTTCAAACATCCTTGTGTTAAACCATTTCTCTTACAGTGACTATTGTTTTTTATATTTAACCTGCATAGTCTAACATAGCCAGATCTCCACAGCGCTGTATCAGGGTTTGAGGAAAGTTTGGCTGTACCCATTATCATTCTGTGATAGGGAAGCCTCAGCCAATTACAGCTCATATGCAGCAAAAATGCAGCAAAATAGATAGCGGAGGAGATAGAGGAAGGGGAGGAGAACTCTGACTGGAATAGGCGACAATTATGAGTCTTATACCAACAATCTACATCTGGTGAGTCAGACTATAAACTGCATAACCACACATTTTTTAGGAGTCTGCTAATTGATTTACTGTCCAGACATTATTATTGTAAGGCAATGGATGCCTGAAACTATATGTAGAAGTTGCATGTACACTGATATGGTCCTTAATTGATATGGTGTGGGGTATTTCTGAGAAGACTGGGTAACCAAAGTCACCGGTTGATGGTAGCAATTTATATGATTAAAGGGTATAAACGTCAGGAGGTTATCTGGAATTCTTTAATGGACAGAATGGTGAGGTAACATTCACTTTAATATGAAAGCCTGTCATTTGATTGGAGAGAAAGAAAAATTATCTTTGAAACGAGGTAAAGTTTAAGTCCAGTTTCTTTTTCCATTTCTTACAAAAGTTACGAGTGGTATTCTCAAAGTGATTTTCCAAAAGTGTTCGTTGTCCACACCCTCTTACTTCAATATCCGACTTCGTCTACATTATTATCTGGGTTTTGCAAAGTAAACTCCACTGAACCTGAGCAAAAAGCAGTGACGTAGGTTAGCAAAGTAAGCTCCTGTTTCTCCACAGAAATGTTGCTATTTAACATTTCTGCCATCCTTTTACGTCCGTATGCAATGTTCTGGACTCCAATGTAAAATTCTAGACGTTAATGTTATACGTTCAGAGCAAGTGCTCGGAAAGTCATGTGACTGAGTATGACTAGCCTCAAACTCTGCTTAGGGAGGAGGCTGGGATGGTTGGCTGAGTCAAACACAAATATATACACACACACACACACAAACGGGAGACCGTGGTTCAGGCCCCGTTCATGGCACGTCCCATGTGAAACTGAAACCTTTTTTTTTTTTTTGTCAAAGGAGGTCTGGTGGCTGTGAAGAGAGCGATATAATGGCTTCAGTTCCCCCGTTATCAAGTGCTGTCTGACGGCAAAGAAAAGCAGTGAAAATTTTCTAAATATGGCATACACTTAATCTTAGTTAATTTAGATAATACTGACCAATGACTATGGTAAGACTATATTAGCAATGTCATCATCAGACAATCCAAAAGTCTGTTGGGGCCCTAGGCAAAAATTCACAGGGGGTCCTTCCAACCAGAGTTCATCACCATTATAGGTTTATTTAAACTGAATCATGCATATCACTTGGGAGTAAAAAAAAAAAAAAGTAAAACTTGCAACTGCAGTCGTTGGAGTCAGGTGGGGCCCCTTACTGTCATTGCAAAAAAGCGCATTGTCACTGCTGTAGTTTAGAGTTTGTCAGCCCTCAGGGGCCCCCTACTGGCCTGGGCCCCAAGCAGTTGCCGGCCTTGCCTGCTGGAAAGCAGCGCCTCTGGTCATCATGCAGAAACCTGTCAGGTCATGTGGGAAAGCGTTTTTAGAAGGGCACAGGAAAACAGTATTTGGAGGTGAAAAATGTTAAAACCTTGTCCGATATGTGAATGTTTAGATTTGTGTACACAAGAAACAGTCCTGGGAAGCTACAAAATTATATAAAAACTGCAAAGAAATAAATAATGGACCCACCCTTTAAGTGTAAACTGTACAGTATCTTACTTATCTCAGTACCTTTGACTGAAAACATGCAATTCTCATGCTGTCTCATTGTCACATATCAACCATCCGTCTTTCAGGAATAACTTTAGTTGACACTGTTTAATAGCAAAGTCTCAGCAAAGTTAGGGGGTCTGTGTTCCCATTATATCTTTTATCATCTTTTATCTCTGATTTGTCAATCACAAACTAAGAGTAACTCATGCAATGATATGCCATATGTGATCATCTGGTATGAAAATACTGCGATTCTTATCAAATGGATCAAAATGAAAATAAACAAAAAAAAGTTCCCACTGTTATATCCCCACCCTCCCACTCCCCTCCAAAAAGGATAAAAACCGTCTCTGTGAGGTGAGATTTTTCTGAACATGGAGGTGAGTTTATTTTAGCCGCACATGAGGCATGTTCAGCAATTCGGCGTTGCCAGCAGAGGGCGAGGATGTGTGACCACTGGCCAGGGTACGGTTAGAGCCTTGGGACCCTGCCCCTGCTCTGCTCTCTGTCCTCAGGAGCTCAGAGGAGAAGGTGTGGGCATCGGCAGTCCCCAGTGACAGGAAGTCAAATCCCTGCGTCTCTAGGTCCCTGTCGCTGATAAAGAGGTCCTCCTCACCCCATCCACCACCACTCCGGCCTATACAACCACCACCCCCTCCTCCCCCAGGGTCTTGGCTACAGCCGGGGAAGCCAATGGGGGAGTCACTGCTTGTACTGGGGCTTGGAGATGAGAGGCTGTGGCTGTGGTGGGCATCCTGGACAGTCCCTGGAGCTGCCTGCATCAGGTCCTGCACTGACATGGACTTGCCCAAGCCTCGGTCCATCTGACTGGGGCCAGAACAGCAGCCCAGGGCTGGCGGCACCAGGGGCTGCAACTCCAGGCTCATATGTCTCCTCCATGAGCCCTCTTCCTTAGTATTTAGCCTGCAATTGCTGTTGGTACTGCCCTGTAGCTTCTGGCCCAGTCTGCTCAGTCCCAGCCCGAGGCCAAAGTCCTCCCTAACACTGCTGTTCTCCATCTGCATCCCTAAACCTCCACAAAAGTCCTCCATGTCAGGGGACAGTTCTGTGGAAGTCGCTCGTGGCAAGTTGCCCGGGCCCCCACTTCGGCTGGGAGGGGGTGGTGGTGGAAGCCTCGCCAGAAGAGGAAACCCTCCATCTCCTCTGCCCCCACCACTGCTGATACTATTTGGGGTGAGGATGGGTGGAGAGCTCCCCACAGCCTCATCAGTGCCACTTTCAGGTGTGGTTGCCTGGGTATGATGATGGTGGGGATGGTGATGATGATGAGGATGACGATTGTGGTGGTGATGATGATGGTGATGAGGCAGCGGTGACGGGCTGAAAGAGGAGGACGCAAGGCCGGTGGAAGAGGAGGCATTGAGATTGAGGTTAAGCTCACTGGGGGGTGCCAGGATAAGATGGAGTCCTCCCTGGGAGAGGTGGGAATTGCTGACAGGGGGAAGCGCTCCGCTGCTGCTGACCTGGGTGGAGCTGGACAGGTCCTTGCTGAAGACAGAGGAGTGGTAGTCTGAGGTTTGATCCAACTCGAACAGGGGCAGAGAGGAGAGTGTGAGGGCCGATGACGAGCCTTTGCGCAAAACCTGACGATAGATATCGAGCAGGGAGTCGAGCTTTGACTCAATCGACTGGACCTGTGAGGAGAGAAAGGGATGAAGTGCAGAGATAAGAAAGCAGGAAGCCAGTATCATTTTTTATCAAATTATTCTGGTATCATATCAACTTGTTGAATTGGCAATAAACTTCTTGAATCTTGAATCTTATCAAACAAAGTACAAATGGCTTTACAGGGAGATAGTCAAGTAAAACCACAGAATAATACGATAAAATACCCGATCAAATGCTAATAATAAAATAAATAGTATAGAAGTAGGACCATAAAAATCAAATGATCAAATAAATTCAGGGGAGGATCTCCGATAAAAGAATATTTTTAAACTAGACTCCAACATTAAACGTTCTGTTGGAGCTATTTATTTAGTTCTGTTTAGCTTAGCAGGGAGCAGAAGAAGCCACTAGAGGCGCAGGATACCATTGTTGGGACTGGCATTTACCGTTACTGCGCGCTACATGTTGTGATTTGCCAGTGGTCGATAAATTATCTCAACGTCTCTGTGTTCCTGAGCCCACATGGTGATATCCTTTACAGATGTCAGATGTTTTTAATGCAGTGCCATCTGACGGATCGAAGGTCACTGGCAGTCAATGTTGGTTTTCGGCTGCTTAGGTGCTCCAGATTTTCTGACTCTTTTGATGATATTATGGACTGTAGATGATGAAATCACTAAATCCCTTGCAATTGTTTAGAAACGTTGTTCTTAAACCGTTGGACTATTTGCTCACGTAGTTGTTCACAAAGTGGTGAACCTCGCCCCTAACCTGACTCGCCAGATGAATTCCGTTTCGCCTCGCTTCCCTCATCCATCTGGGATCGCTCGACTGGGAAGTGAAACTGGGAGGCTGGGCCTTATCAAAAATCCTTGCATGTGGTTGGATAAACCACTTGTCCGTCATCTTTATTGACGTGCTACTTCAACCACTCCCTTGGAAACCAACCTGTGACACTGATGAGAGCAACGCAGGGTACAGCCAAACAGAACAGCCGACATGGTTTCACTTTCCTATGGAGTGAATCCAGACAGTTGAGTGGAGCTAGGCGGAGTAAAGACGGAAGCAAGGCTGAACGAAAGTCATTTGGCAAGAGTCAGGTTACCTAGGCCCATCCTTGCTCTTGAACTACTGAGCCTTTCAGGGGACACTCCTTTTTTACCCAATCATGACACTCACCTGTTTCCAATTAACCTGTGCACCTGTGGAACATTTCAAACAGGTGTTTTGGAGCATTCCTCAACTTTCCCAGTCTTTTGTTGCCCCCTGTCAGCTTTTTCTGAATGTGTTGCAGGCTTCAAATTCAAAATGACTCAACATTTGCAAAAAAACAATAAAGTTTATCAGTTTGAAACATTAAATATCTTATCTTTGTGCATTCAATTCAATATAGGTTGAAAAGGATTTGCAAATCATTGTATTCTGTTTTGATTTACATTTGACACATTGTCCCAACTTCATGTGAATTGGGGTGCTACATCCAGTAGGTCTTTGGTGTAATTAACTGGCTTATTTTTAGTTATGATCACTTAGACACCACTGCACTTCAGTAAGAGGAATGGTTCTTTGCCATAAAACGTCGAGGAAATGCATTCTGGTTGCCGGTTATTTAATGTACACTAAGACTAAAACAAGAAACAGAACACGGACCTGCCGCTCCACCTTACAGACTCGACCCAGCATGCTCATGTCCTCTAAAATATCTCCATCAGACAGCAGCTTCTCACGAATCTTCTTATCCAGAGGGATCTGGCCCTTCCCCAGGATTTGGTCCACTCTGGAACACGCACACACACACGCAGACACACACACACACACACACACACACACACACACACACACACACATACAAGCACATGCAAACACAAGAAGATATTAATGAAAGAAAGAAAAAAGTGACAGTAGAAATCCACGAGACAGCCCACAGAAAGGAAGGAAGGAAACCTGCAACCGAATAATAGATAACCATAAGCACATTTTCTTTTTTCAACAAATACAGGTGAACAAGAGGTTAGACTGAACTCACTGAATGAGAAAACATTACCAAACATGAAAGGATGGCATGTTACTAAATGTACACAGGTCAGTCAGGTTTGCCTAATCTGATATTGAATAAAATACTATATTCCTTTAGTTTTACAGCACAAATTGAGCCTTGTTGTCACATTCTGCTTTACAGAAACACTATTCCTGCACAATCCAGTGAGGTTCAGCAGCAATCTGGTTAATGGAGTCCCTTTGTTCACAGACATGGTTACATTCAGCACAGGGCAGGGATAAGCCAAAGCAATGCCATGCAATTATAATACCACCAACATCTTGGAGAAATAAACGATTAAAGCTTTGATAAGATCTTCCATCATCATATCAGACATTTAAAAGTGTGTTTTTATTGAATGAGTGCTTTTGGAACATGTGTGGTTTGTCATTTGACGTGGTCAAAGCAGTAAAAAGGCATTGTCAGAAAAGTGGTTTAAGTGAGCAAATCATTGGAAATTTCAACAAATGTATGCTTTTTACGAATAGCTAACACTAGTCAGGTTTCCATCCAAGTGTAGCACAAATCCAGCAAAAGAAAATGCAAATGAATACATGTTTCTATTCACTACTGTTATGTGAATATAAGGAGTGTGGCTCATGGAGATTAACTGTTGTTGCTAAAAATTCTCCAATCAAGTGCCTTTAAACCCTTGCAGAAGAAGAGGATACAACCACATGGATGGAGACATTTTATCCGGTTTACTAAAGCATACTTGTCAATGAATCTACTGAGATCCAAACCAATGTTAATACAGCTCTGTGAGAACATTTATCCTTGACCTTAAGAACAGCTGTAATCTTAATTTAAGGTCCACTTACTAGCTTTTTCCAGAGCTGCCATCTGCATCTCACAGGCTTACTAAGGGGGTGGGGGTTGTCATGGAGAAGGCAGGGGTAAAATCCCAGTATTGTATATAACATCACTTCAGCCATGTGATGACAACTCAAAGTCTTCACCATTACAAATGAGCATATGTGATGTGGTTGAAGACTCTCTCTGTCTCCTAAAAAGGACATTCCCATACAACTACAACTATATTATCAATTGGAAATACGTTGGTCTGTTTGACATATCATAAAACTGTTTTGAAATAAAGTTCAAGAAAGTCCAGGTAGAGAGGAGGTCAATGGGTCAATCCATCTATTTCCTACGTAGGAGATAGTTATCGACTGGTGCACATTTTGAAACGGTCGTTGTTTTAAACACGTGGTCACGAAAGCGCTGAAAAGCAAGGTGAAAACAATTTTTTTTTCATGCATTGTTGGCCAATACCTAATTTTATCTCGTACCTAGGAGATAACCCTTTAAGGCTTAATTAGGCAGTTTTGAGGGTGAGAAATTGCCGTGCTAAATGAAGTGCTTGGTGCTGGATACAAAGGGGATTGAAAGTTGCTGTGCAAAGGTGCCCGCTTGGGTTGAACAGTGTAGATATGTAGATATAAGGTCTGATGAAATCATATTGTGAGGAGAGTGTGTGTTCCAACCTCATTGGGCTGTCCACGTGGCTACTTAATGTTCATAATCACATCAGATGGCATGACTGTGGTCTGCAGGCAGCGTGAACTAAAGGTGGTTAACCTACCTAACGTGTATAGGATGTACCTGAATTGTCAAAATGTCTTCAGTTTGTGACAGGAGTTGATGTTTTCTGTGTAAACAAAATAAGCATACATGTATAAGCATACATGCAGCTGGTGGCTGAGTGGCTGAAGGTCCTTGAGGCAGAGGTTGCTGGTTCGACTCCGACCTTTGCTGCATGTCCCCCCTCTCTCTCACCCCATTTCATGTCTGTCCTATATAATAAAAGCCTTGAAAAACTGTCAAAACAGACACAGACGTTAAGTGAATGTGACAGCTAATGTTATAGCCTATAAGTGCAATTAAACCTTAATGCTACTAACGATTTTGACACGCAATTAACAGTGGCAGTGAAGTGAGCCACAACCAGCCAGCTCTATGTGTAATCACGTGCGGACATAGATGGTGTTTATCTTTTTAAATTGCCTGAAAACAACACCAGTCTGCTACCTCTACACACCAGATGCCTGGGTTATAACATGACATGTTTTACCAGGTGTATTGATAAGGTTTTGGCTTGTCACTAACGTTATAGGGGCTTTCTTCTCAGTCACTGCTGCAACGCACCAATCGACACGTGCCATACGGCATCAGTTGTGTAACACATAGACGCATCAACTGTAACATACAAACAAAGTCCAGGTGTGTACTTAACTTGCTATTTGTTGTTACATTTATTTTTGATATGGCATTTCTCACATCCAGGTCCATTATGTAGGTTAACCACCTTTAGTTTACTCTACCTGCAGACCACAGTCATGCCATCTGACGTGATTAGGAACATGAAATAGGTGGTATAGATAACAGCCCAAAGGGGTTGGAACACACACTCTCTTCACAATATGATTTCATCAAACCTTATATCTACATATCTACACTGTTCAACCCAAGCAGGCACCTATGCACAGCGACTTTCAATTCCCTTTGTATCCAGCACCTCTTGCTTCTGCGCTTTACATGAGACACAAACACCTTCGATTTGTGGAACCAGCGCTTTGCCCCACCATCTGAGAGATGTTGTCTGACCTTCATGACGGGGTGACTGCAAGGCCCAGATGACATGGATGGTGAAAGCAGTGATGTTCGGACTGCAAGGTCATGGCATTGGACACCCTCCTCAGGGAAAATATGGATGTCAATAAGCTAGAAGCTCTTGAGTAGAAGCCATGCATTCATCCTCAGAAAAACCCACTGGATCGGTGAAAGTCCAACAGGCACCGGAACAAAAAACTGAGCGTGTCAAAGCAGAACCTACTGATACCTGCCACCTCTGTGCCAGAGGAGCGCATGTTCTCCTCAGCGGGACTGATCATTAACATACTGTGAAAGCCAATTTAATTACATTTTTGTAAGGTAAATGTTTTTAAGTCGTGGTTGTGAAAAAATAAATCCTTAAATGGTACCTGTGACTGTTTTGATTGAGAATAAGCATTAGGTGTTGGTTAGACCTTGTTGCTGTGCATCATTATTCCTGCAGGAAGATATATTGCCTTCAAAAAATAGATTTGGAAAACAAATACTCGATTGGCCCTGGAGAAACTGATCCCTCAATCTTGGAATTAACTACTCGTGCACATCCCTTAAAGGAATGTAATTTTCTAGAAGACAGGGTTGCATTATTTTGTCAAACACAGTTGACACAGTTTCTTAATCCTATCTCCAATTGTGATGAGCTCAAGTCACAGTATGAACTGCATGCAGCAGTTTCACTAAAACAACAGCAGGGGGCATTATTACTGCAGCAATGGCAGCTAAAGTTTTGCTTTGAGAATTTGGTTTTATGTCTGTGTGTTTCACAAGACGTGTGATATGTGTTCGTGAGGCTGCAAAATCGTACAAAGATCCCAGAATTTCTCCAAATTCACCAGAATGTTTCATCCGATAAAAACAAGAAATAACAAAACCAAACTCAACATGTTTCATTTTTGTTGAGTTTTGTTAGTGGATCATTTCTTTTCTAGGACAGAAGTGTGTGAGAAAAGAGCAGCGCATGTGTTAAGGAAGGCTTCACTTCACTTCCAGATCCATCAGTTTAAAGGAGAAAGTACAAATTATACTATTCATTTGTAGGAGAAAGTACTTATTATCCAGATTTCTTTAACCTTAGCATTTTTAAGGACAAACCATCTCCTGAATTAAATGAATGAGGAGTGAACTGAACCTTTATGACATGGGAAGGATGGGGGGGGGGGGGGGTTCTGACCCCTAGGTGGAGTTCTGTAATAGACAGGCAGGGAGGGGGAGGTCTGGCTCGGCTGCTCAGGGGATGCGGGCCCACTACCATGTCCAGCCTGTGAGGGAAGCAAAGGGAACTCACACGTAGAGGTACACGTGCATACACATTAATACAAAACGAAATGGCCAAACGCTACATTTGCAAAACAAAAACACACACCGATGCATGTATAAGGCATGAGTGCAAATGCACGCACATACACACCAAAACACAGATACATCAGTTAAAGTGAGGTCAAACAGCTCCAGTGGGACAGTTGGACGGACAGGAAGAACCAAGTCTATCAGCTGTTGTGTGTGCAGTGTGCGCAGTCAGTCGTCATTCCTACCTGGTCTGCAGGCTCTTGATGCGACACAGCATGTCCAAGTGACCGGCAGAGTACTGTTCTATCACATCCTTGACATCATAAGGACGCAGGGTCTCCTTGAACTTCTTCTTGGCCACATGGAACTTCATTATCCTGCATACGCAGCAGAGAAAGGGGGAGGTGTTACACAGTCAGTGACTCCCTAATGCTGAGATATTTTACAGACTGCAGCTAAAGAAAACACCAAACCTCAGCTTCATTTCCCCCTCTTTTTAAAAGTGTTTCTTCACACAAATGCAAACAGTTAGAACACCTGAACAATCACTTCATTGAACATTATAAAAACATCCAGTGAGGTTATGGCTGTTTATTTTAGCCGTGTGCATGTAAAAGTGTCACTCTGAAAAAAAGCAGCTACTGAATGGATGCACCTGTGGAGCCTCAAGGCAAAAGTCAATAGAATTGGACTAAAAGTGGGAGCCAAGTGTAGAGAGGAAGGGAAGGGCAGACAGCAATACAGCTGAGCCTGGCCTCAAGTCTGAAGTATTTCTCCATGAAGCCAAATACTCAGGAATAATTAGGCAACAATCAAAGTAGTAAAAACATTAGGTATTATCTACTAAGAGTTGCTCTCTAAAACACAGCAAATATGCTTCATCGGGACGGTGTGTGTGTGGTGTGGGTGATCAAACATCAGATTTTATTCAGATCTTGAACCAAAATAGTTTGAACTGTGAAAGAAAATCACATGTAAATGGTAGGGTAAAAAATAGGGTTAAGCCTCGATTAACAAATGTATGATTACTTCTTTGATCCATGATTAATATTATGTCTGTCACAACAGAGGGAGCCGAAGTCCCAAATAATTATGTGATCCTGTTTGACTTGTGCCATGAAAAGTACACCAATGATGTTTGTTGATTTAAAAGATGAGTTTGTCAGAAGTCAGGAAGGCCACAGTTTTCCGTAAAACTGTTGAAGTATCCCCCAAATTCCTTTTCACCCAGTTCACACACAAATATGAAAATCTAGTTCTTACAAATCTCCACTTTAGCTGGAGTTTTCAGAAAAATCGTATATAAATATATGGGTTTTTCCTGCGTGTAAACGGGGTCTAAATGCATTTTTAGTCACTTCCCTTCCATGGCCACCCTGTTTTGGGGGCGGCAGTAGCTCAGTCCATAGGTGACTTGGCTGGGAACCGTAGGGTCGCTGGTTCAAGTCCCTGTGTGGACCATATATGGAGCGTGTACTGGGGGCTGGAGAGGTGCCAGTTCATCTCCTGGGCACTGCCAAGGTGCTGTTGAGCAAGGCACCGAACCCCCAACTGCTCGGGGCGCTGGTCACTGGCAGCCCCCTCGCTCTAACATCTCTCCTCAATTGCATGTATAGGTCCTGGTTGTGCATGTGTGTATTTCGGGCCTGTGTGTAACATGTATGATAATAAGAGTGAAAATTGAAAATTGAATTTCCCCGTGTGGGATAAAAATAAAGTAATTCTTCTTCTTAAGAGTGTGAAGGTGGGGGCGGGATGTTTAGGGGGACACAGCAGGTCAACAGTAGATGTCACATAGAAGTGGTGTACCTGTGTGAATAAGGGCGTACTATGTTAGGATTTAAATATATGAAGGCCATTCTCATGATCACTAATGTCTCATTGTTGTTGCAGCCGTATTTGTATTGATACCATTCGATACACTGATTTGGTGCTAAATCAAACCATATTTTACCACTCGAGAAAAAACAGAAATCCCTCTAAAATTCCACATTAAGACATCCAGCCCTAAAGGAACACCACAGTAAAATCCATGCTGTGATTTGGGACCAAATTGTGAAACATTTGACTTCACAACAGCTCATTTTATACTGTGAGCTCAATTTGCAAAAAATGCTCTCTCGACCAGCTAGCATGTAATTCATTAGCTTTTCTAGTTTCATGTGATACCAATATATACTGTATATCTCTAAAGCACCTGTGACAGCCTCCTAAAGACCAAAAGTCGGCAGGGCACACTGGCTGATCGGTGCAAGTGGCTGCCCCTTTAAAACACCAATGTCACACAATAACCCATATTAAACTAACAATCTCACATTGATTACAGACTAAATAAGTTATATGTTGAACCATAGTCAAACTTTACAGTATATTCTTAAATCCGGTGTTTTTGTTTAAATTTGACCAGGGTTCACGTTCTTGTAAAAAGTTGAACGGTTGAACCATAATTTAAACATAGGACACATTTAGGCTAAAACATGTTGTAACTTAACATAGCTTCACAGTGTGAATGCTCCCTATAACAATATTTCCTCTCTCAGCACCGTATCCAATCAAATGAACAAATGATCTAAAAATAACCTTAAACAAATAATATATATGTATATATATATATATATATATATATATATATATATATCTCGGTCACTTTAATCCCCTGAGCACATTTAATCAGGGAGCTGCTAGAAGGCAGGAAATAACAATCAGGGTTGGTTTGCATATACTGTACCCATGGCAGGAGATAAAAGAGTAACAGATGCATTGAAGGAGGCTTTGACTCACCTGACAGCTCTAATGACAGCCTTGATTGAGGGCAGCAAGTCCTCCACTGAGATCTCGCAGTGACAGCCTTTCTCATCGAAGCCATCCTCCCCTGCCATGTTGGAGTCTGCTGCTGGGGAGAAAGGAGACAGACAAAGAGGACCATTTCCATTTTGTACAAAGATCAGACTACTTTATGTCACCAACAGCGTTTTACATCAGACAGTGTATTTACCGTACATGTGTTGCTTTATTCTTACCACTCCAAAACCTCAGTCAGTGATCAGATTCATCCCATCCAGCTCCAAAAAGCATGCAAATATTATAATTATTTCCCTGCATGGTTGTAGAACAGGGATGTTTTTATTCTCCCAATCATTGTTTCACTTGCAACTTACAACCTTAGCAACATTTCAGTATCGCAACTAACACAACATTATGTGATGCTCACAAAAACCTTAAAACTGCATTATTATTATTATTACTATTATTATTATTATTATTATTATTATTATTATTATTATTATTATTATTATTATTATTATTATTATTATTTGAGGGTGGTGGCACATATTGTCAGTATTGTCAGTGATGCAATAAGGCAGACATACTAGCATGTCGTGTTTACATCCAACCAATGAATGAAAGTCAAATGTATCCTCTTCTTTTAGCTCTGTTTTGGTCTCCACCAACTTCTGAGGGAAATATCTGACTCTTTAGCTGCTAAATGCTTCATCTATCTGCTGTTTGGTGATGAGCAGGTAGAATACAGGTGGTTTATCAGAGACTTTTCACTAGAAGCACCTGCTTCATGCTGCTGGAATCAAATTTAATGAGAGCAGAGTTCGAGAACCAGAAAACCAAAACAATGAGCTCAAAGAAGCTTAATTGCTCTCTAGGGCTGCAGCGTTGGATGATAATTCTCGTTTTATAAAAAAATAACTTTTTTATATTCACTCAAACTGTCACTAAATCCTGACAGAAGGATATGACACAGAGAATCTGCAAAAAAAGTTTGTGACCTTGTCACCATGTTGACAACACCAAACCAAAACTAAGCACCACCCACATTTCCCTTTCATTATAAGCCAACTTTCACATTGTACAGCTAAACAGTACACTGAAAGATGTTTCTGGAACATCTGAGGAAAAACAATATCAGAATCTTGAGTCATATTTGATCAGCACCGCCTAGTTTAACAGTTTGATCCGAGTTCACGAGCAGTCATTGACACTGCGTCACAGGCTCATCGACTCTGATTGATTGTTCACCTTTGGGTGCTGTTAAATCATGCAGATGTCATAAGGGGCCCTAGGAGGAGGCAGGGGAAGGTGATTTTGTTCACACATTATGTTTCTCATGTAGTGCTGTATGGACATAGTGACAGTTTGAGTTTTTTAGAGGGTAGAGACTGACATACGATCTGTGTCTCTAGTAGAGATTACACTGGCTCGGCGAGTCAAGTGCAGACTCCCGTGTCAGTTTATTGGAAAACACACTGGCTCTGGGAGTAAAGTGCAGGCAACATTTCTGATCATTTCTGATATTCAACACAGTCCTATGCTCATAGACTGTAAAACACTGACCCTCACAGCCTGAATCCTCCTGCTGCTCCAGATTAGCATCTATTGTATGTTCCATCGATTGTAGGCTAACCTATATTGCAAGTCACGGTGCCACTGCATCTACTTAATTAGCATAACAGAGCTAACGTTAACACTTTTGTTCCTAAACCATCTGTTTGTACAGTTGATCAAAGAGCAAACTATCTTGTCACTCATGAAAACACCATCACACAAATGACCGCAGTCCATGTCGAGATGACAGAGTTAGCATGCTAATAATGCTAATCCTGACGTATATCTCAGAGGAGAAGTGAGGGCCAGAGGCTAGCTGTCACTCAAGAGGCCGCGCTCCTAATTATTCATAAACTTTAACCTCCAATAAAATAAAATCTAGCCTGGTACAAAATAATTCACCCCCTCAGTGTCATGGAGATATGACCTAAACATACAGACTAGAATGTTTTTTTGTACCAGGTCTTAAACAGGTTTAATGATGCTGTGAAAACGGCCTGTTTAACATGGGGGTCAATGAGAAACTGCTCTATTGTGCAAACGTCTCCTAGTGGTCACTCGGAGAACTGCAGTTTTTGGCACTTCTGTATGAGATCTGCCAGGAAGTCGCTGTGGTGGGGGCTTGGTTCTTTCCATGGTTCTGTCACTGTAACCCTGGAGCCTGTATAGCTAGCTCCTTTGTTTATGTTTCGTCACAGTAGGCCTGGGAACGCGCTAGTCAGCAACCTTTCATTCTCCTGGCTCTTCATCTCCTGAACCTCTGTTTTAAAGTAAGTTAGCACATGCCTCATCTTAGTTTTGATTACTCTCCATTTGTAAATGTATTACTTATTTAAACTCTGTGTTTTGTGCATACTTAGTCTTTCCTGCACAGTCACTGTATTTGTGTGCCATTTGTTCATACTTTAAAGAGTGCATCAAGCTAGTGGCACGTCGATGAAACAGCCATGTGTTGGTCTTTGCACCCTTGGTGAGCGGAGTGAGGTTCGTATCTTGTATATTGTTTGTGTGTAAATTGTAGAGAAAACTTGTGTTAATCAAGTTAAATATAATTACCGTTTTCATACATGTGTTTATTATTTTAAATGACTAAGTATTTCTATGTGTAGTGTATTGTTAAATTTAGATGCACTGTGAAATGAGATTTGTCAAATTTGTGTTCTGTGAAAGTGTTATTTATTAAGTTCATTCTGTGCTTATTTTTAGTTTTCACGGTGCTAAAAAAAAATAAAGAGAATTGCACCTGTCCAGACTATCTGCCATTACTAAATTCACTGAGGGCTGCTATAACATGGATCTTCATTAAAGGTCTGATTATTGTGATATCAGGTTTCAACAGTGCATGGAATAATGCTGACTGAATATGACTGCAATCAAGTGAACTCAATTGGGAGTCAAAGACACATATAGATATTATGTTCTCATAGATCGAAAGAGAAACCGTGTTTTGAGCTTCTCTCCACAACAGCGGAGTACTAGTGAAAACAGGCCTCACGCATGCCTGCAGATACACTGCGAGTGATGCAACTCTGTGACAGTGCAGCTCTTTATGGGCCTCTTGAATTAGGACACTCTTGAGGAGGTAAGCGCAGTGTTACAGTACAAGAGCTACACTGCTGTTTGCTCGGTTTAACCAAATGTTGTAAAAAGTCTCAAATTAGCATCTCCTAATAGGTCACGGCATGTAGCATCTGCATGTGCTGAAGAGTTTTTATGTGTGTGTGATAAAATGAGTAAAAGATACTGAGTATTTAGATAGAGAGGGGTCGGGATAGTGTGTCACCTGATGAAAAAAATGTCACTGATAAATGATTGACCCCATTAAAAAAAACTTAGATTTTTACTGTACATACAATTGAAATAATCACTTATTTCCCTTCTAATGAAAGTAAAAAGGTTAACCCTTTTCTAGCATCTCAGTTAGCCAGCTGTCAGTGATAGTGAATGATCAAACAGAGCGTGGCCAACCAGCCAACCAGTTTGGTTTTGGCGAGCTTGGTTATTGATTCCTCTCGGGTTCAGCCAGCTGGCAGGCTGGGAGACCCCATGTGACTGCTGGAGCTTAACACCCCCCACTTCCATCAATCCATCAGTCCACCCACCACAAACACTAACTGGCCGTTATCCAGGAGGGCTTGCCAGGCCGGCACTGCTAGGCCAAAGGAAGGAAGTGCAAACAACCATTAGCATTCCTCCACTCAGCTGCCTGAATTAGTGGGCAAAACCAGTTCTGTTGGGTTGGAGGGTCAGCCTGTACACCTCAATTAGATACATGTAGTGGATCTGGGGGGTTCTGGATCTCATGCTCTGACTTAAAGGAATAGTTTGATTTGATTTGAGTTTAATTTTATTTGCTTCAGTCTCATTTTTGTACATTAAATACGGCCAGAAAACATGAGCTTAGCATGAAGAAGCACAGAGAAGCTTTGCTCTGTCCAAAGGTAAAATATAGCACCCTACAGCTATATCGTTTACTATTTCATTATCTGGCAATGAGACTCAAGGCCTGGTCGAGAAAAAAGTACAACACACCACGACTTTTAGTTTTTACACTTTTTTTAGTACAGTAGACAAGAAAGTAAAAACATTGAACTATTCCATTTAGATATTCTTATCATTTGGGCATATGATAATTTATGTAA
This sequence comes from Echiichthys vipera, assembly GCF_963691815.1. NCBI lineage: Eukaryota > Metazoa > Chordata > Actinopteri > Perciformes > Trachinidae > Echiichthys > Echiichthys vipera. Next base: position 30,733,065 of record NC_139827.1, on the reverse strand, counting down.
TATGTTACTATTCAGCCTCATCAACAAGCTTTTCTTTCATTGGATTCAACCATAGTACTGTGCAGCATTCTGAATGACCAAAAATTGAATTTGGACCAATCACAACCCAACCCAGTACTGCTAATTAATCCCAAGCTAATTCAAACATCGTCTGGAATTGGAATAATGGGACAGAGTCACTCACCATCAGTGGTGGAGCGCGACTGGCTCTTGAGGCGAAGCGAGGGTCTGAAGCGCGTGCGGTCGTTGAAGCTCCAGCTCTTCTGTACCTTGGCAGGACTGGTTCCCTCTGTCCCAGACTCGGCCACCGGAGAGCGACGGTCGTTCACTGAAGACGTCTGCCTGTTTTTGATGCTTTGACCTCGGGGGCTCGCCAGTCTCACCCGTTCTTTGAAGCTCAACTTCTGACTGTAGAGTGAAATGGGGATAAATAGTGACAGAGTGGGGAATTGGAGATAGGAGAAGAAAAAGAAGGGAATGATGTTGTGAAGAGGTGAAATAATGAAGATATGTTAATGATGAAAGCTTTGGGGCAACAACATAAATTATTCAAGACTTGTGGCATTGTGCTGTGTCTCGAAAGGATCCTGTCCTATGGCATCATTCCGAACTCTACTAACTGATATGAGTGCGAAGGGCTGCAGGACAAGATGGAGAAGGACTAGCATGCGTCGCAGCATCGCAGCAGGTGCTTTCCACAAAATGCAAGCTCAGGTTAGGTGTGATGCTTCGGCTGTGTGGTGTAGCTGTGCCTTGATGTGTTTGATTTATTCATGAGATTTTAATATATTATCAACAGTATGTCACTCTATATTACTGATTAGTTAAGGGGAAAAGGAACGTGGCGTGTCATGAATGGGTGAGGTTATGGAAAAAAATAGAGGAAACTTACTTTTGGAAAGCAGGATCAGGACAATGAGATGTACGGAAAGTAAGGAATGGCTGATTCTTTGATTGTGTAGCTATATACATGAACATATACATGTCTTCATGCAAAAGCAGTGCACAAGCGTCAGGCATGGCTCATTTAAAGTTGCACGGTATGTTTCATTGAACAAAAATAAGGCTTGTATCTGTATTTTCTTATCGTCAGCAAAATGTGTTTTTCTTGTAGACTTTTTGACCCTGTTGAGCTCATTGGTTCCTATTGAAGAAGTACATCTTTAAAAAATGGTCATAAATAGATTTAAAGGCTAAGTAATTTCCTAAAACAACTGGATACTATGGATCGTTCTCAAGCATAAGTAAAGGGTGCTTTTGTGGAGGACTACTTTCAGCTGCGGATTTACACACATTTGGTTCTTTATAGAGGATTTACATCAGTGGGATGGTATCGACGGAACAACAGTGTGTTACTATGAGTGTTTCATAGAATTTGGACAACAATGGAGCTCTATTAGCCTTACATCACCGGACTAATTTGCAAATGCGTATTAGTCTAGAACCTTGATTTCCAACGGGCGTTATCAACGTGCCCAGACCTGGACGCAATTGGATTGACCTACAAACATCGGAGATAACAAAATGTAGCACTGCGTGACAAATGCAAGTTGGGGCTTGGACCAAAAAAAAAATGGCGGCCAGGTCACAAACTTTTTCCAATTACAAATAAACAGTACACAAAAATTAGTTGAGAAATAGGCAATACAGTAACATAATATTGATTTATATTTATATCAGCACTGCCTAGTTTGATCTGAGTTACAGCAGATTCTCTTGGGTCCTTGGACAGAGCTCTACGGCATAGAGGAGTAAGATATATCAGGCATTGGCTACGCAGCAATCCTAGTTAGGATCAATTCATTGCTGGTTTTGGGCTTCTCCTTGGACTTGTTAACAAGAAAATATATAGAATATCAACACACTTATCTTTGATTGTGGAGGCACATCATGGTTTTATGTTTTGCTTTTGGATGTGTGACCAGAACCATAGCACCATAGAATTTAAAGTTTGGATCTGAGATTTCGGGGAGAACAGTGTGATATATAGCTGAGGCGTAACACCAGGAACTGCATGAAGAAAAAATTATGGTGGTCTATGATGTAAAATTATTTTGATCCCTCTATAGTTGTAGAAATGTTAATTATTTCACAGGATCTGCTGCTGAGAATGAAACCTGCACAGATATTCTGTGAGCAAATGTAGTTAAAACCAAAATCACAACAGGCAGAAGTAGCGCATTTCTCAGGCAAAGATCAAACAAAGGCAGACAGTGTCTGTGCATAAAGCGACTGATGTCTCCCTGCAATATTGAAGAACTCTGCCCTCTCTGAGGCCGCACAGCCTCCTACAGATACCCATGCACCAAGAATTAGTCAGCATTCCCAAATAAACAGGTCATGGAACAGGGGAGCAGAAACGCTGTGTACCTATGTTTCCGAGTGGTACGCCTCCTCAGTAGCTTCTGTTTATTACTATGAATTTTACTACAGAAACCAAGGGGAGATAGACATACGGTGATGTGTTACATGATGCAGAAACAGAGGAGAGAAAATATTAACCTCGGGATGTTTTGTGAGGTGAGACAGAGCGCTTCTTTCCCTTATTTCCCCTTGTCTTTTTTACTTTGGCCCTTTTTCTTTACCAGTTCTTGTTTCATTCTGCGTTAAGTCATCCTGAGTGACAGTTAAATGCCTGCCATGTAAATGCAATGATCCTGCGTAAGACTGTATATATAAGCAGGAGAGTTTCTGTTGCTGCTTCAATTTGTCGAGCGCTGACATTTAGAAGCAGCAGAACGGAGGCAATTGAGCTTGGTTGAGGAAAATTAACATCTACAGCACCATTTGAAAAAGGCTGCAATTTGGTGACTCACGCACTTCATGTCGATATGCCCCATTTAACTATGTGAATTCAGCTGGGCCCTGGCAACAAGTGCCTCAGTCATCGTGTGAGGCCAGCAACCTTTAGACACACACTTGTGGGTTCACTGAGGGTATTAAAGGAGCTGGACTCAACATCCAGAGCATTAAAAAATAATATACTCCCTCGCTGTGTGTGTTGTTATCTGACTTTCTCTGTTGTGCGTTTTGATAGATGGTCCAGCTGTGTGTGCACACTAGTTCATGTGGCCGGGTTAAAACATCTGGCAACTTCCCAGCACACTTTTTTCTCCATTATTTTGAGAGCAGCTGCTTTAAGACGCAGTACTTGTTCTTATTTTTCCTATATATTTTTAATTTATCACTGCACTCCTGTGACATATTACTTTGAAAATGAATAAATAAATCAAGTTAATAGAAAAGTAAGGCAGCTCCAGTTGGACTGTAGCATGAGGCTTTTAATCTCCTCTCCAACGCAGTGGAGATGTAAACAGAGTCAGGGGTTTGTAAAAATAAAGGCTGGATCCCTCCTGCCTCGTTCTTAAGACATTCTTAAGATTGCGTGGGCTGTATTCTGTCCTTGCCTGTGTGCAGGTGAGGCTCACTATGATCTCTGTCTGCTCAATTTAGTTAGTTATTTTATTGACTTTTCACATTCTTTGGCTTCTTCTACAACGTTTACATATAATATGGGTCTCAAGGGGAAAGCTGTGTGACTGGCTGCTGTGGTGGTTTACAGACACACATTTACTCAGTGTTTCATAAATGCAAACACAACATATTACATCACTCAGCCCTCACTGCCCTGCATGCTGTCCTCCCCTTGTGATTCCAAAAATGCATTAGCTAAAATATTACCATCAGGACACCATGAGACAAGTTGGCAATATGAAGACAGCCTCAAAGAAAATATAATTTCTAATAAGAGCATAAGATATAGGTAACATAGATATCAGCAAGAGGGGGGTTAAAAAAAGAGATAAAATTATGTATGTGAGTATGTGTATGATTGCTTGTATTTGAGAGGCTCAGCATTTGCACATGTGTTTTCTGGAGAACAAGTGATAAAAAAGAAGGTTGGAAAACAGCACCAGAAGGATTCACATTCCAGTAAGAACGGGTGTTCGATTCACGTCTGACTGTAAAACTAGGAAGCAGCACTCAGAGTTGAGAATTGGAGGGAATGCGTGATGACGTAATGTCACATAGGTGACATGAAATGTAGTCGTTCTCATTAGACTTTTTCCAGAGCCTTTCAGAGAGTTTAGTAACAATAAACTGTCAAACTCTGGAGCTGAGGTCCCATGGGGTCTACCGGAAGCCGTAATAAAGGGGCGGGATTAACCAGCCCTATAGAGCTGGATTACAAGTAATCTGATTGGTTGTTAACCTTGGTATAAATCCCCTATTCCACGGCTATGGCGTCCAATTACTTTTCACAATTCTTTATCACTCCGCTTTCATCTGTTTATACATTTTAGGGTCTTAAAAATAAACTTGCAAAAGATTTCAACATATTTATAAAGTTTTTGGTTTTCTTTATTTCTCACAATGCTCTCTGTTATTGGAAATGTCACATCTGTCCACAGAAAAAATATATCTTAGTTATAACAGGATTGAGCTAGCAACACAGTTTAGTGTTCATGTGTGGTCTTTGTTAAGTTTAAGAAACTGCAAGCTACACTAACGCTAGGCTATTCTCGGTTAAACGAACAGGGCAGCAACAGGCTAAATTACATATAGATATTACGTTCCATACCAACCGCCGGCCAGGAGGGCCTATTTCTTTGGAAGAACAATGCTTTATGGATGATATTGTTAATAGACACTGGTTAAATTGGAATATATCCCACACTTTAATATTGCCATAGTTGGTAACTGTTTTATAAAAGCCTTGCATCGCCCCGAACAATGCCCCTTAGTCATGATATAATCCCCACATACCACGGCCTGTCGTGAGCTTTTGTTTAAATAGCCAACAGCTTCCTAACACGTTCAGCCCAACTTGTGTTCCAACAAAATCTTTTTCTTTCGTTTTACAAAAGAAGCCAAACTTCTTAAAGTGTTCTTATAGACCTTTTTAATGGAATGCTAGGCAACAGCCTTGATCCTTGTTAACTTCCTGTCAGCTGATGTCCTTCACATTCACTGCAACAAGACTCAAACTTGGACACGTTTAGAATGTTAATGTTCACAACTTTGAAAAGGTCTATAAATAAGCAGCCAAGACCTTTGCTTAAATAAAAATGTAACTAAGAACTATCCAAAAAGTTAAAGACAACTTTTTCGTAGACAGTCCCAAAAAGAAATTAGGTGTGATACCAACTACTATCTACAGTAACATAAACAGTCCAGTGAAAAAAAACGTCCTGTGAAACAGCAGTTACAAACCTTGTGGTCGACTCTCCCTGCTCCTTCCTGCAGTTGGCAGAAGAGAAGAAGAAAACAAGATACTTTAGAAAGAAACTTTTCACAATACTTCAGTGTCAATAACTGTGCTTAAAGGACCAGTGTTTTTGCACGTTTTGGAACCTTTATTACTAATCACAACGACTTTATATTACAGCAAAGCATGTTGTAAATCATGCTGTTGTGTTTCAGAAATTTGAATGCATTTTTCACATTGACTTCTTTGTATTTTCTTATGATACAAAAATCTGTTAGCAGACTCCTGTAAATTGATTAAGTAATGTATCAGTGGCAAAACCCTGCATATGAATACAGATAAATGGAATAAAAAGACACTAAAAAGCTAAGTTGTCATCAGATGATAGCCAATAGGCTCCCAGATTGCATTTTGACCAATGTGTTCCACCTCTTTTGCTCTCCACGTACTGTTTACCGTCATGCGGCCAAAGCATGCTCAAACTTCAATAGGAAATATTACTCATATTTCAAATGGAAAAAGGGAAAACAACAATGTCCACGCCAAGAACCTTTGGCAGTGAAAGTCAGTGGCACAAATTAGATGCCAAGGGCTGCTTTCTGTTGCTCTGCAGCAATTTGATTGGCTATTCGCCAAACACTGTATTCATTATTTGCCTTTGGTTGGCAGACATAGGTATTTATTTTAAAGAAGATTGGAAAGTCTGCCATTTGAAGAAAAAGTTGACATTAAAACGCCCACCAGATATTGTTACAGAATAACTAACCTGGTTTTCAAGGCAAGGATTACACAAGAGTTGTTATTGATTTATATATATGTATAAAAATACGGAAATTAATGGATGCCTACAACTGTAGGTTGAAGTACAAAAAGGTAAATGGTAAAGACATGGCCTATGGTGGGCAAAAAATGTAAGTACGATCTGTGTACATGATTTGTAGGTAAAGAGCTAAAATCTGGAAACACACTGGGATGGTCCACTACATCAGCATGAAAGATAGATTTTTTGCATTAAGGGTTTTGTCAGCAGCTCTTGTAGAACATTTGAGGGTAGCAACACATCAATCAATAATGGGCATTCCAGGGGAAATAGACCTGAACCAACAGTAGGCTCACTACAGACATGCAGATGGATGCAGATTTTTCAGGCAAACTAAGGAAGCACTTCCAACAAGAGATGATGGTGACTGAGTGACCGAAGATCTGTTCTCTTAAACATTATATGTCTTGAAAATGATTTTCCTAATATTTCCAGGCTCCATAGACGGGTTTCTGAGGAACATCGCTGTGACATGAGCACACACATGGGGTAGGAAAACTAACTGGAATGAGGGTTTCCTGGCAGATCAACGCATGTCATAAACTGTTCAAATTACAAAAACAATGGTTGGAAATCGTTCAGTGCCCCAAGAAGGAACCTACGCAGTTAGCTAAGAGTGCATCTTTAGCTAACATCTAGCAATATGGTCAGAGCCATGGATAAGGCGTTGGTTTGTGGCGGTATGTGGCATATAAGCTAGCTATAGCTGACAGATGTGTATCACAGTGAGGCATTGTTAAAAAAAAGTTTTGGGAAATATGAGGATGAGAGAAGCCAGAAACTATATTTGACTGTTTCCCATACAAGGTTGCTGTATTGCTACATAGTGAAAATATCCATGGTATCATGACCACCTTCATAACAAGTTTTCTACCCCCTGTTGTGTGCACGCGCTTGTTCGTTGGAAACCCATTTTATTGATCCATTCTGTATCTTCATGTATACCTGTAGGAATGGCCAAAAAATATTATGTGTGCTACATTTCTGCAAACCACAGAATCATTGATATGAGACCCTTTTTGTGTCTTTATGAGAGACACCACGCTTTCAACCTACTATAATGTAAAAACATCCATGACAATATTACCTTAACCCAAACCAAACCACTTTCTTTAGGTTAAGATGAGGTAATAATATATTTTCTTAAACCTAACTGTAGTTTTGATGCCCAAAGCTAGATGGTAGTTTTTGGTTGAATTCACAGGTTGTAGCTGTTCAGAAACGGTGAGATTCAACTTTTCTGTGGTTTGCAGAAATGTACAATGGCAACATTTTATTCTGGCGGCTTTCAGCTACCACAGCCACTGACTGACTCAAGTATATGCACTGTACCTCTCAATTACTCAGGGGATCAGTGCAGTGTCTGCTCAATTTTAAGTGCTGTATATTCAACAAAGCTCTATTTGCTCATTGAGGCCACATTTGCCGTTATAAACAGATACTGGGATAATGCTAAAGTTGCTGTCTCAGACCCTCAGAGTGACATCAGTGAAAGTCACTGGCTCATTGAGCACTCAACTGACTTCGGTCCAATACAGAGAGTCTGACTCTAATGGTAATGGTTGTTTAGAGATTTCCCAGGAGTCAGCGTTTTTGTGTTAGTTCAAGAAAGCTGAGATTAAAGGAGCCTGGAAATTATTAGTTTTTTAGATGGCCGTGAACCAAATTCTCATGAGAAATAGAAAATTAGAAATTCAATGCATAAACAGTTTCTGTTCAATTAAGTGGGCAACACAGATACATTCAATAAGGAACAGCATAGAAAAGTGAAAAGACTGAATCATTTTCAGATAATTTAAAAAAGTACAGCATTGAAGTATAGGAAAAGATGGCTTGAGTGGCACAGACATCAAAAACAGACGCCAGCCGCCATAGTTGTACCTACTTTGTAGGGCTGCAGGTATGCAACGCCTTCAAGTGAGGCTTCCAGGTAGCAATGGAAACCGAGTTCTCATCAGCCGCATAACTACGCCAAACACACTGCATGCAGAATACACAAAACCAGGAGGAAGAAAAAAATACAAAGAAAAAAATAAAACAAACATAAATGGAGAAGATAAACAAAAGTAAACAGAACAAAAAAAAGGCAGAGGAGGGAGTCAGAAGGAAGAGGAAGAAAAGAATACAAAAGGAAACAAATTCAAAAGCTGATTAGTTAAAACCAAAAAAACAGGTGTGTCACGTCTGTGGCAGGTGTGTCACATCTGTGGCTGGGCAGAGGTCAGGCATGGATACATGCCTGTGGGGAGGCAGGAGGCTCTCATAGTGCCGCCAAGTGGCGTCCAGGTAGGGCCTGGTGCTGTCGGTAGAGTAATAACGCCACGCAGCCTGGTACAATATGGGGACGGACAGGATGAAGAGGCGGAGGAGACACAAGGAGGTGGATATCAGGAAAGGGGGGGCGGGAGGGGGGGGGGGGGGTAATATAGGAGATATAGGAGGGATAGGTGAGGAGTGGGGCACCAAAGATGAAGGAATTTGAGAAGCATTTGGGAGGAAAGTAGGTGAGAGAGAGAGCAGAGGGAGAGAATATTGTGTGTGAAGATCAGGCTGGAAAAGAAGGAAATGTGTGAAGCAGACAAGAGGGGGACGGCAAGAATGGGTTTGCCAAACTGATGTTTTTTGGCTTAAATGCAGGAGTCCCTGAGAGTAGAGAGTTTACTGCAAAGTGAGGATGAGGGGGCACAGGGCTGGACAGAGTGAAGCTACATGCTATGTGCTTTTTATTAAGTCATTTCAGGGTCCACAGAGGAAAAAGAGAAACTGGACAATGATAAAATCATTTAAACACAGTTTATACTGTGCAGACATTCAGTTTACGTATATGCTGTAGTGTATTGTTTTGAATAACAGCAATAATTCACAATAACAATGTTTTTTTTTCCAGCTCAAAAACTAATGTGTGTGAGTGAAACAGAAAGAGAGTCGGCTTTCTGCGTTACCTGGATGAGGTAGGCGGCTGGGTTTCTCCTCTTCTCAAAGTGCTTCTGTCTGTGCTGCTCCTGGACCTTCAGGGCAAAGCCTGAGCCTAGAATACCCTGGTGTGATTTTAACAGGATTAAATACTGGATGCATGTGTATGCCAAAGACTCTCAAGTATCACTGAGCTGCTGAGAAATTACAACCCTAGTCTCACATTACCAGACCACCACAGCACTGTCTTAGCACTGCAATATGGTCTGGCTACATGAGTTATCGTGCTGGTACCTATTTGGAGAAAAACTGCTCTGGGTTGTTTGTATTTCCTTAAACTGATCACAATCACCTTGGGCGGGGCTAAGCCCAGCATGCAGCGATGGTGCCCTTGCAAATTCGATAGCGGAGCTAGAGAATGGACAAGAGAATGTCAGCGTTCTTACCCACACTGCACCTCAGTACGCCAAACTACTACATCACTAATAAGACTGTCAATTGTAGGTGCATGAAAATTTACACTGTCAATTCGGAAATCATAGGTAGGCTCTAATTATTCTAAATTTGATGAGAGAGCCAGGCTACCTGTGTTAACTTGATGCTAAGTTAGTTGCCTCCTGGCTCCAGTACTATTATCATCTCATTCTCAGCAACAAAGCTAATCAGTGCATTTCTAAAATGTCATTCGTTTAGGCTTTTATTTCTATGACTTCTACTTATTTGAACTGGATAGAACGCAGGTAGGTTCATATTCCCACTAAAATGTTTGTATCCTCGAGGCCTAGTATACACGCTCAATCTATCCACTCAGCCAGTTTCTGCAATATTGTGAGACCTGATTTGTTTATTATTCATGTTTAAGTCTTCCAAGTCCTCCAACCCATACGACCACATAGGTTGTTTGGCTCGTATGGTCCTACCCTCTGATATGATCCACAGGAGCGTGTTCTAAATGACTGATGGCAGAAGATCAACACATCTTCATACCTAAACACAACGCTCGCAGCAGTTTTAATACGTTGTGAAAGGTCACAGTTTGGTTAGGTTTAGTTAACAAAACTACTGAGTTAGCTTTAGGAAAAGGGTTAAAAGTTACATACTTTAACTCACATACATAAGTGGAATCAAAAGGAAATATACACTTTTCACAATTTCAATCAATTAAACATTTTTCCTGAGAGTAAATATTCCCTTAAGGTATACCTTAAAGGCTTACAGTCAAATATTAAACAAAAATATCTAATCAAATGACACCACTCGTGCTGCGTAAATTACCTGCAGCCACTTTAAGCTTCACAAACTAATTCGTCAGAAGAGAACTGAAAAATCTGCCTGCTCTCTAAAGAAAGGCTTGACTGAAAGAATTGAGACTTACAGCTGGCAAGGCAAAGAAGGAGATGCCCAGGAGGGCAAACCCTGCGGACAGCATCCGTCCTGTCCACGTCTTTGGTGTTTTGTCCCCATAACCGATGGTTGTCAGGGTGATCTGTTAAAACAAATGACTGACTATCAGGTCCTGAATGATGCTCAGATTGAGGTTCTGGCAATTTATACAGATGAAAAAAAAAATCGAGAAAAAAAACCATATGACATTACCACAAAGTTCAGTGTGATTAGCATCAGATGGATCAGCTGTTACTTTACATCAGTTATAGGTGGTACTGGTTTTTCAGGGGATTCAAAAATCCCCTTTGCTGGTGTTTTTCGTTGTCCAGCAGGATAGTTGCTTAATATTTGTCTTTTGAGCTTGCTCTCGAATTGAGATTATTAACAACCCATCAACATTTACTCATACAAATATACATTTATTTGAAGGACTTATTTATAAATTGTTATCAATGGCTTAAACCGTCTATGAAGTGGACTAGGGTAAAAATTATAATAGAACTTCCCCAGTTGATAACTAACATTATGGCAATTATTTTTTGTATAACAAGCTTTCGGAAACATCATGTTTAAATATGCAAATTATGCATTATCTTATTACATATGCAATAATTTGCATATATTGGATATGTTCCAAATTCTTGTTTCATTTTGTCAAAATATCACATCCTTTGGATTTGTCCTGAAACCCGCATATAGAAGTCAGTCCACAGGCTGTTATAGACGAAGAATGTCGGGGATTGACAAATCTTTTAAGTTACACATCCTGTTCAGCCATTGGTAATGAAGATTGTCTAATAGGTGTAAAGTGTTACACAAAGAACCTTTCAGAGAGATCTAAAGATTCAAATAGACAAAATGTAGCAAAATAAACACCTAAATGTGTTTTTTTCTTTCCTCTCGTCTGAAAGAATATTATGGAAGCAAATTTTTGCAATTGCTGTATTATTGAGGTGGTGGCAGAGGGTTCATTTGGAATGGAAGTTCACCTGCTGGTTCCAGAGCACAGCACATGTCTCAGTGGGCTGAAGTTGATGTGACATTGTGTTTTTAAATGCACAAAAGTTAGGATTCGTTAAACTTACATCATATTTTCATTATTTTCTTCTATATTTCTTTGTGTAATAACACGTCTTTTGGTGTGAATAACTTTTATATTTGCATGTTGTTTTTCTTCTGCATTCTGCTTGAGTTTACCACATCGAGTCATTTGAAATGCTGGCTTCAGGCAGAGCAGTCTGAGTCATTAGACTGGTGTGGAGGCTTTAGAGCAGCCAGGCTGTATGGCCTTGGTTCCAAGAACATAAAGCCTGTAGCTAAAATGTAATATGCATTATGCAAAAAAAACCAAAACATTTTTGAAGAACAGTATGTGTGGATCTATACTGATAATCTGTGAAGGCCATTTTGACAATTTGACTCCTTTGACTGACTACATTAAACTAAAGAGAGGATTAAAATGTCCTGCTCAAAGCAGGAACCTGAAATTTTTTAATAAAAGAAGAAACAGAGTAAATTGTGATAATGATTCATAATGATGACACATCAAAACATGAAGAGGGCTATTCACATGTTTTCAGCAGGAGTCTGAAAAGGAGGATTTATGCAGCGTATTCACTATTTAATGACTGTAACATTTCACCGAAATCAGTCTGTTTTATGTGTCCTTTTATTCGTACATATATCGATCTATCTATCTCTCTGTTTGGCAGACCAAGCAGTCTGGATAATCTCTTATTCAGGCTCTGAGTGCCTTGCATGACAATCAGTGTCGTGTTTTTGAGCCGTTATGAAAATGGTCATTAATAGAGCCATGCAGGGCTAAAGTTTATGGACGAGCTGTCAATGCTCAGAGGCCCAACAGGAGCCCAACAGAAGCACAACTTCAGCGTCCAGTGCACACATTTATGTGAAGAGGGAACCCAATTGTACAAATTGTTACTTCGAGAACTCCTGATGCCCAAAAAAACTAAGCGTGCATGTGAAAAGAAATCTATTAAAAAAATTCCAGGCAGCTACAGGGATTTTGGATATCTCTTTTTATCACTCCATAAATCGGAACATACTGTCAACTGCCAAAGAAATCCATATTTCAAGGAATCAAATGTTGTGTAAATCAGGCTATGAATGATATATGAATAAACCCTTCTGTAGAAACCAAACCAAAGATAGGAATCAAACTGAAAAGTTTAGTGAAAGTTCTAGGGAAGAGGAGACTTCTGGCCCAGACTGGGAAAAAAGAGAACTAAAACCTCCATACATTTTTCCATACATATGAATAGAGTTATATTTATATATATATATATATATATATATATATATATATATATATATATATATATATATATATATATATATATATATATATATGTATGTATGTATATGCAAATGAGGAATATTTCTATCTTTTTAGGAAACAAAAAATTATGCAGAAAACTGTTTTTTGTATCCCATTATGAATTCATTATGAATCTTTACTGAATACAGATATCCCTCCATACTCACTGTGCCCCACCACAAAGCATCAGCGTAGGTAGCAAACTCCTTGTTGAACTTGTTCTCCACAAGGTAGACGAGAAATGAAGAGAAGATTAGAACCAAGAAGCCGATGTACCAGGCAGTTACCAGTTCCTGCAGACAGAGGTCAACACTGACTTTCAGAGGGTAATCATAGAAAAAAGAGAGATTTGTTATTACACAACCACTTTAGCATATGAACGTCTGATCAACCAAAGTTGGCTTTTCTATGAACTTTGAGTACAAAACGTTCTTTGTAATAAATAGAACGACCAAGTAATAAAAAGTTAATGACCTTTATTGAATCTGTGTTTTAGCTGCCATCACTGCCGACTTTTTTGTAATAAGCAGATACTGTCCCTTTTGTCTTTACTGTAGGATGAGCCTTTCATAGAAACCCAAATACAAAAGAGCAAAAGAGCATGTACAAATGTTGTTATGGTTATCAGGCTGGAGCTTCCCAGCATTTTTCAACCAATGCCACCTTTAGCAGGCGAACAATGCATCCTCTAATGACACCGCACTTCACACAACATTTAAGGCAAATGGCCAGCTCTTTTGTTACCAGCTGCTGGTGTTAATTTCACCTTGTGAGTGTGTGTGTGTGTGTGTGTGTGTGTGTGTGTGTGTGTGTGTGTGTGTGTGTGTGTGTGTGTGTGTGTGTGTGTGTGTGTGTGTGTGTGTGTGCGTCTGTGTCTGTGTGTTTGTGTGTCTGTGTGTCATTTGTGGTAAAATGTGGCTCTGCTGTGTGAACTACCACAGAGGAGTTTTTGGCCAGATTTTGTCACCACAATAGCATCGTAACCGTTCAAAATGCAGTCATGAAACTTTACAGGTGTATAGTTAAAGTCAAAATGAAGGCTGTGTTCACAGCTGGGTGTGATCTGAGTTAGGTCACCGGAAGTAGGGGGGTAGAGAGTAGGGAAGGGGCTGTTGCCCCCCACTTTACGCCCATGGCCTAATTTGGCATCACGACTGGTGTGATCTCTTCGCAAATGCTCTCTAATTATTTTGTAATTACAAACAGCCGGAAAAAACTGAGTGATAGTATACAAGATCATTTGTACAGGAAGTTAAAGAATCCTATAATAAGATAACCCTCTAATTTTCCAGATAATCGTTACTGTGAGGAAAAGATGATTGTAAAACGGATGGCTCGAATCAAGCAATCTGATTGGTTGCTTGTCTATTTTTCTACTAGTCTATATTTTGTCTAATTTCATGTCACAATTCTATATCACTTCACTTTCATCTTTACAGTTTAGGGACTTCAACATAAACATGCAGAAGATTTCAACATGTTTATAAAGGGATGGGTTAGTCTTATTCTTTACAACATATTTATAAAGTGATTGGTTATCCTTATTCTTTTACAACATATTTATAAAGTGATTGGTTAGTCTTATTTTTTTACAACATATTTATAAAGTGATTGGTTATCCTTATTTTTTTACAACATATTTATAAAGTGATTGGTTAGTCTTATTTTTTTACAACATATTTATAAAGTGATTGGTTATCCTTATTTTTTTACAACATATTTATAAAGTGATTGGTTATCCTTATTTTTTTACAACATATTTATAAAGTGATTGGTTATCCTTATTTTTTTACAACATATTTATAAAGTGATTGGTTAGTCTTATTTCAAACAACTGTAAATGTCAATGAGGTGTGTCGGTGACAGAGTAGACTGGTGAATCAATGGGCAGTAGAAAGGGTCTCTGTTGCTTAAATCTTTCCATATAATTTTTTTTCTTAGTTACAACACAATTAAGCTGGCAAAGCAGTTTAGTGTTTATATGTGTGGCATTTATTCAGTTTGAGTTTGACCTCTTCTCACTGTTAGCTTTTGTCTTTTTTTTTCTCAAGTCTTTGTAAAGCATTTTGAAAGAGCAGACCAATTAATGACTGGAAATTGTGCATACTGTAGAAAGAGATGCATGTATGTCCTTTCAGATTACTAGTGATTCAATAAAAAAGAAGGCAATTGCCCCTTCCCTAACCTCTCTCATATACCAAGGAGACAAGACTTGAACACAGTTCTGCTTTGAACATTCATTTTAAGAGGGTAGCTGAAAGATAGAGTGATATCTGAGAAGTATATCAAAGGGATTAGATAACAACTGGCTTGTTGGCTGTTACCAGCATGTCTAAGGCTCAATCCAACGTATTGCACTTATGGAGGGACTATTTCTTGGCTGGGAACAACAATGTAAAGAATCCAGGAAGGTACTGCTCCCAGTCAAGAAATAGCCTCAACTAACTCTCGGCAAGAAAGCAAGTTAGTATTTCCCCAAATCAGTCAATCAAGGAATTTCAGTTGTGTATAACATTTCATTTAAATCTACGGAAACTTAAAGTTGAAGTAAGTAATTGTTTACACATTGTTTGTGTGTGTGTATCTGTCATCATGGCAGACACCTACTGTAGTGGGAACCATTTGTAGCATTTAAATGTTTGTCTGTCTGTGGCCATATCTTGTCACCAATATAGTCTCACAACCGTGCAAGATACAGTCATGAAACTTTACTGTCCGGGCCACTTGCTCCCACCGCACTGCAAGCTGAAAACTGCCACCTCAGACTCCACTTTAATGTCTTTGATTTTACCAGCAATTTTAACAATTAGACATGATGATTACCAATTAAACATGATCTGCAACTGGCTGAAGAATTGACTTGAATGCACTAGAAACTTCCATAAATCATATACAATGGCCCAAAAACTCTTACAGAACATGTCCTCGCTACAAACACAGCCTAACATTATGCAACCCTTTCATTTCAATGGTGACTATTCAGTTTGAATGGGCAGCTTTTCTATTTAAGTAAAGAGTAAGTATGTCAGCAACAATGACCTGTCCTCAATTCTGTGTCTAGTGGGATGATACTAAGACTTTTATCAAGTGAAAAGAAGTTGACTTGTGTGGGTTGATTAAGGTGGATGGCAGAGATATGAGAGTGAGTTGAGAATTGCTTGAAAGGAGTAAAAGCTTTAAGTTTTTCAGTACCAACACTGAATAACACTTCTGAAGCACTATCATTTTTTCCATTACTTTTTTAAATTGCTCTGCACCCACAGGACATCACTAGTTTCTCACACTGCTCTGGTTTGATCTGCGTCCATTCTTCTTCAGTCTCTTCCACAGTTCAGTAACTGTACTGGGTTTGTTACACATTACTTTGTTGCTGAGGATTTTCCAGAGATTCTCTATGGGGTTTAGATCTGGACTCAGGGCTGGACATTTCATTGTTTCAACATTCTTAGCTTCAAGAAACTGCTTAACCCGTTTTACAGTGAGACAGGGTACGTGGTTTTGGATGAAAATTACAGGTTGATTTGGAGACAATTGCAGTGAAGGTGTTGCATGTTGCTGAAGGAGGTTCACATAAAAATTTGCATTCACCTGCCATGTAGCTGTACAAGAGGCCCAACTCCTGCTGCAGTAAACATCCCCAAACCATGACACTTCCTCCTCCAGATTTAACTGACTTCTTTACACACTTTGGGTTCAGTCTCTCCCCAGTCCTTTGGCTTTCAGTCCAAAAAGTCTTAAACGACAAGACACTGTGTGCAGAGACAGATCCTTTCCCTGTTTAGCACTGAACTGGAGACCAACTCCAGCTGCAGTGTTGAACCGATTCCCCATTGAGAGTCTTCTCATAATCCTGTCCTGAGGGACTTAAATGAATCTGTGTCCTTTTAAAGTTTCAATCTGTACTATACTATCTACAGTACACACTGTATGGGGCAGCACAGTGGTATCGTGAGTTCAGGACATCCCATTGAGCTCACAAAGTCCCCATATTGGCAAGCATCAGCTTAGAGCTTCAAGGAGGTCTTATCCTATACAGCAGCTAACAATAGCAACAGCAACAACAAGAAAAAGAACAAGAACAACCACAGTATTTGTGTGTGTGTGTGTGTGTGTGTGTGTGTGTGTGTGTGTGTGTGTGTGTGTGTGTGTGTGTGTGTGTGTGTGTGCGTATGTGTGTATTGTCCATTGATCCGTAGCAGCCCACCTTGCTATGTGCGTAAACCACAGAGCCCAGCAGCTTCCAGGTGCCTCCCCTTCGGTCCATTCTCACCATGCGCAGGATCTGCAGGAAACGCAGGCTTCGCAGCACTGAGGTGGCGAAGATGTTTCCCTGGCTCCCTGCCGACACAACTGCCACCGACGCTATCAGCACTATGATATCTGGAGGGCAGAGATGAAATACATACAAGGATGAATGTAACTCTTATGACTCAACACTGAAAACAAAATCTAGCATCACTTACTAAGTTTTCTAAATTTACTGGTGAATAAAAATGACTACAACGTATTATGTTATTCTGTAGAAATATGACTTAAAGCTTTCTCCATACAAATACATTTCCAGGCATTACATTTGAGCATGGACTTGGATCTTTGTAGTGCCAAAGCCATATTTGCATCACCCAAATACTGAGAAACAACAGTGTTCCCAACCAAAATAAAGCTCTATAAAAAGATTACACACACCTATGCACATGAGAACAAATGAAACAGAAAAGACATGTCATAGGAGGACAAAAGTGTTCACCCTGATAGGTACCAAGTCAAATTAAAGGCAAATAGGCCTGTATCTTACTAATACCGATCCTAATGTGAAACTGGCCTTTTAAAGAGACAGGCAGGATGGCTCATCCAAGCCTGGAGGTCAGAATATCTAGAACTGGCTTGATGTCCATCATGCCGTTGCAATAACCTCACCTCACTCTCACCCCTCACTGTGGCAAATAATTCCAACAAAGGCTGGAGTTGACATACTCTGCCATGGGCATCAACAGTGCAATAATGTCCTGTGTACTCTTCCTATATACGCTATATGCTATATAAGCTGCCTCTCTACCACAACGATATTGATGTTGACACAAACAGGACACTGGGGAAGAAGTAATTGGATGAAGCACTGTTGTATGAAGAACATCATTTTTCAGTATATCTGAAACTATCAACATCTCTACATTACATGTCACTTAGACTCTAACATATATACAGTACATAATGTAAAGTATAATAAGAAGTGTGCAATTTAGTCTGTTGTCAGGATATTCCTGTAATGGGAATTTTTCTGTATATTGATGTTTTTTAGTGCTTTAACGTGCCACTAACGCTGTATCTCCATGTGCATGTACGCACATGCACACACCTTTACAACATCTAACTAGGACCACGGTAGAAATAAGTGCTGTGACATTTTTGTTATGCTGATTTTCTTTTAAAGGTTCAGAGCCTGTTCGTTGTTGCCCCCCTAAAGTGCTGCTTGCAGCTTTATCGAGGACTTCTCATCCAGTCAACTTTACCCTAGACAGTGTAGTCCCTTTCAGTCCTCAGCAGTACACCTGATGGTGAATATTTCTTGAGATATATCCCTTCTTACACAGATAGATTCCTTCCTTATAAGATAAGTTGGATGATGCTGCTTCAGCCCCACTTATTGATCAAATGGCACAAATTTTGTCATGTTCACTCAGACATCACATCTACACATGTCCACCAAGTGTGGTTGCAACAGCACAAAGCGTTTAGGAGAATTTATTGTAATATGAGACTTGCCCACATCATTTGAGCAAACTTTGAAGGTCAGCTATAGTGAATCTGTGTATGGAACATCAAAATTATGAAAAAGTCACTTTTTTTGCCAGAGATATTCTGTACAAATTTGGTGACGACTGCTCAAAATTTTTAGGAGTAGCGAAAAAATGTATGTGGCTGTGGCTTCTATAGATAGCTTGGTCTGGACCAACAGAATCCAAGTAAAAAAAACATATGTCTGAGACTCATGGCTCAGGAGTAAAGTGTGTTGTTAGCGCCACCATCTGGCCAAATTTGACACACAGTACGTCATTGGGTCTGCAGCAATACAGCCTGCCAAGTGTGAGATAGATTGGATGAACATTGTCTTTATATGCAAAAAGAAAGACATAGATTCCTTGCTTTACAGTTAGATAACATTTTCACATGTACGTGCAGGGAAAGTGTATTTGTTTATGTCAGGGGTAGGGGACCCATGCTCCTGGAGGTCCGCAGTCCTGCATGTTTTAGGTTTCTCCCTACCCTAACACACCTGAGTCTAACAATGATCAAACTGTGACGAGCATCAGCTGCTTGATAACGAGCAAATCATTAGACTCAGGTGTGTTAGAGCAGAGAGAAACCTAACACATGCAGGGCAGTGGCTCTCCAGGAGTATGGGTTCCCCACCCCTGGTCAATGTGCTGCAGCAACACTATGAAAAACACAATAACGACACCCTTGGTGACTCACATAATTTATGTAGTGAAGCCTTTTAAGGAATTTAATAAAAAGGTATTAGGTTTATTTTTTGGTGAACGTCGATGTTTCACACACATCCTTAACCGACAGCACAGAAGATCTAAACAATCAGCTCAGTATTAAGATAAGTGTCACCACTTAAGCATCTGACAAAATTTTCATCATTTTATCCCTTTAGACATTTGTGTGAAATGTTGTCATAATTAGCAAAGGCATTCTTGTGTTATGTCGATTACTTGCTTTGGAGTTAGTCATCATTAAGTCTGAGTGGACATTTGTGCCAAATTTGAAGAAAATCCCTCTAGGGGTTCCTGAGATGTATTGCGTTCACAAGAATGGGACAGATGGACAACCTGAAACATCATATCTCCGGTCCCAGCTGTCCCCAGTGCGGAGGCATAAAAACAGCACAAAAAAGAGCTTTACTAAAGGAACATGTTGTCTGTTATATCGAGCTTGTTTAAGGGTGCATTATTGTGCACTTGACACTGAAACAGGAACCAGTTCAAAAATATAGAGTAGTCCTCTAAGCCATCTAATCAAGCTGTTGAGCAGCAATGTATGCCGTCACCGCCTCCATCTTGTCAAATGCAGTACCATATTCCCATATTGTGTAGGCAGAGGCACAAATAGAAGAAAGGAATTTGTTGAGAGCAAACGAACAGCCCTCTAATCTCTCAAGCACCTAAACGGATGGATTTTCATTGGGGCTGTGGCATTGATCCCAAGATTCCTCCTGCTCAGTACCATCATCTCTGTAAGGGCTTTTATTCCAAAGTGAGATCATCACCATTTGAAAAACAAGTCCAAAACAAATATTATTTTTTTTATATCTAAGAAGAATTAAATGATAATTCATAACAATAATTATTTTTCTTTCCTCAATAGATTCTGGAGCAAAACATAACAGGAAGATTGCATGGTATCTCAGTCCACCCTCAGGCGCACCATTCCAGGACGTTTACAAGGACATCTGGTGAGAACAAACCCCAGTGAAGGCGAGCAGCAATAGTCAATCATTCAGGCTGTCAACTGCTGTGTTTCCACCACTTAGCTCCAGTAAATGAACTCTGGGACTCAAATAGTTGTGTTGATGTACTTGTACATACGATATAGGAAATTTCACTTAAACATACAGTACATGAAGAAAAAAACACTGCCTCAGTAACTGTGGTGGCAGGGAGTTTTCCCAGAAGCAATAAACTCCAGGTTCACCAACTACGTTGTTGGTGCTTCGTTTTATGTCTAAGGACTCTTATGATGTTACTGCAGAGGTTTGGTGTTATTTGGAGCAATATTAGTGGTTAAAAATGCCATTTCAATGGCATCACTGCAATGCCCTGAGCTAATCAGTGTTAGCCACGTCCAGCTGTTAGCGACTGTTAGGGACTCTCAGTTAATAGTTCATACACGAAAACAACTGTCTCAATGGCTTATTTGAAGTCTGCAAGTGTAGAAAAAGACCATGGGCTTATTTTACGCTGGAATCTCACTTCATGGTTTCACTTTATTCATTTAAGATATATCACAGGGAAACCAGAGGAGTGACTAATTAATTTCCGAAGGCCATATCAAATAGCATTATATATGCACGTATACTTGGATCACCTCCATCTGTCTCTCTACTATCCACATTTTCTCTTTCAGTTTCTCAATTTATCTCATTATCCTTCTCATTTTTCACGCTCACAGCGGAAAAAATGTGTGATTCTTGCGCTGCTAAACTTGCACACATAAAACAAAAAGACACTGTGTAATTCTAAAAGCACCCACACAGCGTTAAAGGCACTCCTAACTGTGTTGCTAAGCAAATAGTGTCAGCTCCTGTGCTGTTTTCCTGTATTTAAATTTGGTAATATGCATTTGGTGCAAAATTGGCCCCTTTCTATGCAAATGGGCGACATTGCGAAATCCAATTCCAATTCACGAAGATCAGTGCCAACAGCCACACACAGTTACAGTAAAATGATCAGTGTCTTTAGAGAGTTGGTAGAAAAATGAAGCGTATAAAGGAGTGCAATCCAACACAGAAATGGGCAAATCTCACTCAGCTGCAAAACTACACAGAGCAGAAAGCGGTTGCAATTGATACACAATTCATGTTTCTATCAGTGGCCGGATTTCATCCTTGACTTCACCACTCAGTCTACCTGCCTCTGTCTCTCTTTCTTTATTTTCAACTTTTTTGTTTTTTGCTGGTATGCCCTCAGTGCTGGCACACTACAGCACTAGAGTAGGATGGGAGCTAACAGCACCCTGCGGGATCTCAAAGCCCTGCTCTCCCTCCCTTGAGCACCCTAGTTTCCAAGAGGGAGCGGAAAGATCCATGTCTAAACAGCGGAAAGAATAAAAGTCACTTAATGCAACCCAATTACATAAATGCTCCCTGCTTATGAGCTCTGACCACAACATTAAGTGACACAAGCAAACTATGGTCAGTAGCGTGCCATGAAACCGTGCTTACGTCTAACATCAGACTGCGTTGACAGAGAAAACGACTGAGATGCACTAGAGGGCAAGTAGAAGGCCACTGAAAGGCCAAACAATAAAGGAGAGGAAATTATACTTGTGCTGGAAAAGATTACTTTTTTTGGGGGGGGGATTATCTGTGTCTGTTTCCACAAAGAAGACTTAACCAAAAGGTATGCTCCAACTGACCTATGACGCAGAACGGCTTCCTGGCAAAGCGGAGCCGTCCCGGCCATCCTCTGTAGCGACAGCAGCATCCTGCCGACCAGATACGGATGATGTACTCCAACCCAAACACCACGATCATCACAAACTCCTGTTCAAAAAGACAAAAAAAGGGATTTGGCAGGTATTATACAGTATGTTAGTCAGGCAGCGTAGATTAAATCGTGTTGGTAGTACATCGTCAAGTATTATAATACATATCCCCTGCAATGTTTTGTCATTAAAATGGACACCAGAATAACATATTTATGATACTGACTCTCTCTGCTCTCATATTGATTCAGCTCCCGTTCGATAACAACTCTGAAGTTATTAGCTCAGTGCAGTTTGTGAAATGAGTGCAATCATGCACAGTAAATGCTCGACTGTATAAAAAAAAGCAACCTCTACTTTCAGTTCGAGGCGTTTGTTGGGTAATACTGAGAGTCTTTATAAAAGCATTTTTGCTCCCGCGCCTACAAGTAGCTTGTTCTGTCTTGTCTATCTTTCTTTCTGAGGGTAACTTCGAGCTCTATTAAGTGTTCTTAAAGTAGGTAAATAGTCCAGTTTGAGGGCAGACACTAATTTTGAAGTCTAGATCTACTAACTGTGTCCAGCTTTAGTTGGCTGTATTGTATCACACTGTGATGTGTGGTTCTGATACCCATGTGGAGGTTTGAAAGTAATGTCAAATACAAGAACTGGCATTTTGTTTGTAGAAAAAGCTTTTTGGCTGATGTTTGTCCAATCCCTTACCAGAATGAGGAGACAGTAGGAGGAGAAGTCCTGATGAGCCGGAATGGTTGAGAAGACGGAGAGGACCAGGCAGCTAAAGACCAAGATGAACCTAAACAGAACATGAAGACAAAGGAGGGACTCATAAATACAACATACAAACACAGACTTGAAATCAAACAGGACAAATGCAATAGCCTGACCTCTATAACCACTATGCTGACCGGCAGAGCAAATATAAAATTCCAAGACATCATTTCCACTGGTCACAATTATGCTGTTGATCATAGAAATGTGCACTTAAGTGAAACTGCTCGCTTCATTTTCCTCTGTGACAAACTCTTGAACCCATTCTGGCACTGAAGGAAGAGCAGAACACCAACAACCTGGCAGCACAATCACAGAACTTATTTCCTCTCTGCAGTGAACCATGAGGCCGACTATTATTCAATTTCCTGAGATATCAAGTTAATCATGCTTGTTTGTGTAACACGAATTGCAAGAAACAAGCAGTGAAACTGCGGTTATTGGAAGCTAAGCAACATTCGACCATTTCCACACTCTGACTGTCGCTCCCTCCGCCAGGAAATCGTTGCCTTCAATTTTTATAACCATAACATGTTTTTTTCCCCATCACATAGATCTTCCAAAAACACGTCGTTGTCTGAGGTAGCGAGGGGTTTAGAGTTACGGTGGCTCCTGACGCTCAACAGTGAGAGCACATCTGTGTTTTATCATTTCAGATCTCCTCTTAAGCCTTCTGGAGAAAGGCCGGTTCACATGCTGCGGGTGTGCTTTCTTTTTCAAGGAGAGGCTTTAGTAGAGCAGACATGGCTTTTTTCAGCCATGTCCTGCTTTATGTACACTAACACATTAATAATTAAAACTGCAGACCTTTCGCTAACATTTACAAGATGAAATTTGTGAAGAGAACTTCAATCTCTATAATATGGTCAGGTATGTATGGCAGAAAGACTAGAGTATTAGCAAAGCCAGTGATAACAGGACTGGAAAGAAAAAAATAGCCCCACCAGGCATTTAATAGAACTTTGTAAAGCTTCAGTTCAACCCAGAGATCCATCATCCTCCAGACAAAGTATTAATCTCTATAAACTAAGTAATAAGTAATATTGAACAATTACGTTTGCGCAGGCTTTGGTTGCATGTCGACAAACTGTCCGTGTGGAGAGCAAAAGAGGCAGAATACATCGACCGAAATGTAATCTGGGAACACATCGGCTATTGTCTGATGACGATTATTTATTATAATTATTTATCTGCAATCATATCCACTGGTTTCACCAGAAAGCCCCAGATAATAGCTGTTGTCCCTAGAGGCTAAATTGTTGAGAGTGGATGGGTTCCGAGAAACACAAAATCACCTTTAATATGCTCTATATATTAACTGTCATACATTTGTTTGGAGTATCTGAATTCTGAGTGTAATTGTTTTTACTATATAGTAGTGATATTATGGCACAAGTGTACATTTGTTGTGGCCATATGGCTGGAGCAAAAGAGGGAGTCAGGCGAGGTTGTGTAAAGAGCACCAGGGTGGTGGACGGGTCAAACAGTAGGACTTTTACCCAGGGGAACACTGTTTGTGTGAAACCAAAAGTCTTATTTTTAATTTAACCAAATTAACTGCATCAGTACGTAACCATATCAGGGACGTAACTACATCCTACATCACAGAGTTGTGTCAGCAAAAACAATCTTATTGAACCCGAACCATGGTCTTTTCCTAAACCTTAACAAGTAGTAGATATGTAGGATCTTTAAAAGCTATATTAAAAAACAACAACAAAAAAAAAACAATACACCCACTGGGCGTTTTCAGGGGTACAGAATGAAAATATTGCTTTTCCTTAAAAAAGGGGGGATGGGTTCAAACAGGCTCAAACAGACTCTAGTCTCCTGTAGGCTGCTGGGCTGGGTCTGACCAACCTGGCAACTCGACTGCTAGAATTATTTTTTGTTGTTGCGACTACGATCGAGGCGGTGTCCTGCTCATTCTCCATATTCAACCTTAAACCAAGTAGTTCCATTTCACAATGTAAACAACGTGTTTAAAACTGCTACCATTTTTGGAATGTTAAATAAAATATATATACAATATATAAATTGTTTTGGGAGTCATTGGCAAACAGCCTAATCTATCGTTTAGGTATGAAGACAGCTTGACGATGAACAATACCATCTGTCACATTTTGTATTAAAATTGATGATGAATAATAGGTCCACTTTAGTATTTACCAAAAAACTATTCAGTGTCTATTATACAGGCTGTTAATAGTGAGTTCGTAGTGGATCACGAGTGACACAGCAATGTCATGTTAAAATAAGTAAATGTGTGTTTTGGCCACTTGGGGGCAGTGTAAACAAGTTGAAAACAAAACATTGTAAGTTGACATGGCTTACTTGTTAGCAAACAGCTCCCTGTTTAACAACCATACACATCCAGAAGTTACAGAGCAGCATATCAGACGCAGTCGTGTCCACCTGATGAATGGATGAACTCCTTTTAGCTCTGTCTTTGGTCTCTAACAATTCCTTTGTGAACTATCACATGCTGAACTATGTTCACCAGCTGGTCTCTAACTGTATCACAGAGTTAAAAGAAAGTCTTTCAAGTTTAAAAATTAGGAGGGCCTTAGGATTACATCCAGTGGTTTTAAAGGCGGCTGTGTGAAAATGGTGGGTGTGCAGAGTGTGCCAGTGTCCCATAGCCTATAGTACAGTACAGGATTGTGCTGTTCTGACCCGAGCTGGGCCTTCTTTGACATCCAGAGATCCAAAGTAGAGGTCAAAATGTTTTAACAACATAGTCATGGTATGGTTATGACATTATTTCTCAACCATATTTTTCTATACTATTCTCTTATTTCTCCGTCTCAGAGAGCTGCTGGAGGTTCGGCTTGCTCTGTTGACATTTCCAAAAATTTTAATAATGTAATTTTGATTGGATAAAAAAAACGATCTAGTGACAAGTATTGTGGTGCTGTCATATGAAAAGCGAGCTCCTTGTCACTGGCACACCTACGCCTCTCGCACTTACAAGGTTGTCAGACCGAAAATTACAGAGTGACAATCAACTCCCTTCATCCGTAGCTAAACTCGTGTTTCCATTCTGAATACACTGGACATCAAAATTAGATCACAAAGTATTAAAACATGATTTATGCTGAAATACTGTTTTATTGTTCAGAATTTGATAGAACATCAGCTGTGGCTATACCACTGCTGGACTAGCATGTTTTTTTAAAATTACCAAGGACTGAAAAAAAGCAGTGTGCAAAATTATAGAGAACATTAACCATTGTGTCAGAAGAGAAGATTAAACAATGTTTTCTTATCTAGGATTCAAAAATGAACAGGAAGTGAAGAGTCCACAGCTTTGAATGACTTCAGCACATCTGCGCCCACAGGACATCACTAGTTTCTCACACTGCTCTGCTTTGATCTTTGTCCATTCTGACTCAGTCTCTTCCACAGTTCAGTAACTGTAATGGGTTTCTTAGACATTACTTTGTTACCTATGATTTCCCAGAGATTCTCTATGGGGTTTAGATCTGGACTCTGGGCTGGACATTTCATTGTTTCAATATTCTTAGCTTCAATGAACTGCTTCACCTGTTTTACAGTGAGACAGAGGACATTGTCTTGAATGAAAATTGCAGGTTGATATGAAGACAATTGCAGAGGAGGTGTTGCATGTTGCTGAAGGAGGTTCACATAAACATTTGCATTCACTCTGCCATGTAGCTGTGCAAGAGGCCCAACTCCTGCTGCAGTAAACATCCCCAAACCATGACACTTCCTCCTCCAAATGTAACTGACTTCTTTACACACTTTGGGTTCAGTCTTTCCCCAGTCCTACACCCAACATAATGTTTCCATCAGACCCAAATAAACTGATTAATCCAGCGAACTAGTGTTCTCAGCTGGCTCTGGTCCCTGTGTGTTATAGGTGGCACAATTCATCTGGAGTGTCTCACTCTGCACTTCCAGCAGAGTGATCGCTCTTAACCTTCCAAACAGCCACGGCTGAAAATTAACATAAAGACATCTTTCCCCCCACCCACTCAGCCAATCACCTCAGATGCCTCCTCCACTCACATGTAAACAGTAAGAGACCCAGCATCACCGAATGAGTGGAAAGTGCTTCTGATTTGCATAATTTAATTGATTTGTTTGGAAAATAAATGGCTTGTAGTTGTGTGGCTAATGGCTAATCTCCACACTCTGCAGCAGTGTATTATAACCTATTCTCAGTCATCATCTGGGATTCGATTGGTGGATAAAAAAAGATATACAGCCACATTCGGGGCCAGAGGGCAGTCGAGGGGTTCATATAAATGCAATGAACCAAGATACTGTGGAAAAAGAAAATCAATGCAACCTCTAGACCTATATATTGACAGAGTTTAATGTGTAGGGTATTCTGACAGTCAAAAAGGCAGGGGTGTTAAATCCTTTTTATGTGTTTACTGCACTAACAGACTAGTGATGCTGTGATGATCAGATCTGATTGGGTTTCTCATGTCAGGTGGCTACAGAAGAAGCTCTCACTCACATGACCTGTAGATAATATGTCCTCTGATGCTGTCCATGGTCCTGAAACCAAAGTCTCTGCTGGTTGTTCATTCATCATTAAGTTGTGCTTTCACAGCACTCTAATACTATAACATTATTTACTTTGGTTGAATACAAAAGAGGATATTTAAATGTTTTTGCAGCTAATAAGTGTATTTTCCTTCCTTGCCATTAAAACTGAGCTGTCACAATGTCAAACATTGTACTATCCTTGCCAGTTAGTTAACCAGAAATGAACAAACTTGCTGTACAAAAAAGAAATAACAGAGGAAGTGCAAGTGAGTTGTACATTTAGTTTGATCACTTTTCCAGTGTGAACACTAGGGCTGCAACTAATTATTAGTCTCACTATTGCTCAATCTGATTTTTTTGCTATTATTTTCCCAATGATTCAATTAAAAGGTCACTACGTCAGATTAACATGTATTGGTTAATATTATTCAGCCAGTGAAAACAGTTGTACAGTGTCATCTGTGTCTCCAGAGGGAGCTTTCTGAATGTTGAAGATGATAAGAAATTGGATCTTGGCTTTGGGTCATTCTTAACAGAAGACCTCTGTTACAAACTGAGGGCAGGCATTTAATAGACAGGGAAGGTCAAAAAAATAATAGTTACATAACGGGAATTGTAGGATTCAGTGTTTTGTAGTTTGGTCCATGCTAGAGACCGATAACCAGGATATCTTGGCATCTGCATTAATTTTGACCATACCTGTTAACATTATGACAACTTCTCCAATTTTATGTAGGTACAATACTCTCCTTGCTGGAGTTTAACTGTGTATAAAAAGTCAATAATGCCTCAGATCCCAAAGTGATGTCTTTAAATGCTTGTTTGGTCTGATCAACAGTCAAAACCCGAAGAGATTTGATGTGTAGTGGTAAAAATAGTCTGACCTTTTTTTCTAATGTTGTAGTTGGCATTTGTGGCTTTAAATGAAATCTCTCAACAGCTATTCGATTGCCATGAAATTGGTTTCACACATTCAAGGCCCCCTCAGGATAAACTGTAATCACTTTGTTGATCCCTTAACGTTTCATCTAACACCATCAGATCAAAATTCCAATTTGTCCAAAACTTTGGTTTATGACCAAATACCATCAAAACTGACATTCCCACCAGCCTCAGCGGGACATTGTGTATATTGCTGTTTAGCAGTATTAGCAAGTGCAAAACTAAGATGATGAGCATGATATAAATATTTTCATTTTAGCATGCTCACATTAGCATTTAGCTCAAAGCACAGCCTCACAGCACTGCTATCATTGCAGTATGCTCAGTCTTGTTTGTTCATACTAATCCATTAATGGATTTGTGCAGGAACATTAAAGTGTGAACAAGTGAACTTTCTACATAATTAAATCATAGTTTAACTTAGACTGTAGCACTGAATAGAACACAGAGTTTGTCTTAGACCAGTGGTTTTCAAAGTGGGCAGGCTGGGGGGCTCAGAAAATTGGAGTGAAGTTAGAAAAAAAAGGAAAGACAAAAAATCTAATCTAATTATCTTTTTAATCATTTTTAGAAAATATAATCTGTTTTTTAAAATCATAATTACAAAATATATTTTATAATAGTATAACATATCATAATGTTATTTGAACGTTGACATCTGCCCTGAATGCTTAAGAATATTGAAGACGGGGCGGCCCACTTGCGGCGCTACAGTGAGTTTGCGGGCTACCGTTGCATTGTTGGTAATGTAGTTTTGGTGCATGAAAAACACCAGCAGGCGGCTGTGGCGTGCCAGCCGGTTCTAATACTAATCAAATATCATCCCGGGGGCCAAGATAAGTCATTGGCGGGCCGAATCTGGCCCGCCGAATCTGGCCTTGACTTTGACACCCATGCTCTAAATAGACAGGTTTTTGACAAGAAAGAGACCAAAGGAACAGACCAACAGCCCTGCCGTGGAGGACACTGGTGCAAAAAAGAACTCCTGGCCAACTCAAATACAGAAAAATGGCCATGATTGCCGTAAATGTGCGCTCTGTCTGAAAACCCTCTCAAGTGAGTGTTTAAAACCATCAAAACTTCTGCGTAGCTTGACACAAAAACAACAGCAGAGGCTGCAAAAAAGGTCAGACTTCTTCAGAGATAAAGAAGAGCATTTGGTCAGGCAACCTGCTGCATTCACACAGCAACCTACCTTTCCCGAGCGGGCCCTTAAGGCATCATTTTTAGATTCGTACCACATTGCTCGTGCAAAAAAACCTCACACAATTGGAGAGGATTAGCTTTTTTACCAACAAACAAAAACGTTCTTAAAGTTGATGTGGGATATATTTTGTAGCATTGTCGGTGGGTTTGCAGAGGGGGGCATGGAAAAAGTGTTGGAACCCTTGTACATTTGACAAATTTGCTTCAAAATAAAAGTATATTTGTTTCAAATAATAGTTACTACACTTTACACTGGGTTTTTTGTGTGGAAATTAAAACAAGTTATCTCAATTTTATGACACATGAAAGAAAGTTATTCCGAAGGCACAACTTGTAAGTAAAACCATATGTTTGTGTCCTGATGTTCAATGTGTTACCTAAGTAAGGATTAAACTGTGATCTTTGAGAGATAATTATAGAAAGGATGTACGTGTAAATGTGCTATATATGTACAGCAGGTTTGTGTTTGACTTGAACTTAATATTAGTCAACAACTAGGTATTTATTGCATCAAGACTTTAATACTATCAGTGATCGGTGACTCAACTCACCAAACATCACTGGTTGTTTACCCCACAACCTCCATTGTGATCAAACTGCTCTTAGTGGTCACACTGTGTGTGGCTCTAAGTGGCTAAGAGCTGCAATTATGCTAAGTTTATGACCTTGTTTTGTAGCTTACACTGACTTAAATGATCATGTAATAATGTCCAAATATCTATTTAATTAAGATACAAGACTAATAAGTTTAGTAACATGATGAATTCTCTTGGCATGACAAAAATCTTTTTTTTGGCCTGTTTGCTCACAACTCTTTGAGTCCAAGATTGATTTAGTGACGTAAACCACAATTTCTTAATTCACGGTCACATTTTTACTTTTGTTCATGGTTAGTTAAATACAGGGCGTGGCTCATTTTAACCACTGGTTTGATTAACCCCGCTCTCCCCTACAGGTCAGTGATGAAGGGGGTCAGTGTACTCGCATGTTTTGGGAGAAGAAATTATGCCACGGCTATGGTTGAAGACATAATCAAAACTTACCTCTTTTTCACTCTATTTCTTTAACAAAGCTGAGCCTGGGAAAAAGGGTGTGTGTGAGTCACGTAAATTTCAGCTCTGCGTTATCCTTCGTAACTTTATAAGATGACAGGGATACAAAGGGAAACCTAAAGCCTAATCAAAGACTTGTTCAGGGTCATAAAAATAGTTCCGTCCCTCAGCTTTTTGGACGTCTATCTGTCCTGTTATTTCATGTTGACCAGTGAGAAAAAAACTAAAATAGATAAATCTAAATATAAATTTTAATAGCTTTAACCTACTAAATGAATGAACCACTCTAATTATATTATAAGAATAGCATTTATATAAACGTTTTAGGTGTTCAGTCTGAGGGCCTTAGACTTTTAAATGCTTTCCCATGCAAACTCAAAATTACAAAGTAGTTGAACTTAATTATCTTGGAGTGAATGTGTCATGAAGTTACCACTAAGTCCAAAGAGCAAATCATCATCCATAAAAAAGTCATTAACATGATTACCCAAAGTAGTCTGCGTGCCTCTTTTTACGGTGAGTGTGACCCAGAGACATGGCCTTCCCCGTGAGGTCATGCACTTCCCTTCCTCCGCACAGTCGGCCATGCATTCCATCCCAAAGCATTCTTTACATTCAGCCGACAGCCACAGGCCCTCTCAGTACTCAGTGCATTTCAGAGGAATACATAGTGGAGAAGTAACGTGTCATGACTGTTATCACGTGTTTAAATGCTGCAATTACATTCACTGTCTTTTAACACTCTCTCAGCACAGTGACACACAGAAGCACAAACACTCTAAAGCTGCAAGACAGCATGTGAGTGCATGTGTTGTGTGCATGTAAACCAGTGCTGACATTGAGCCTGGGAAATGAGTGTAAAGCTCAGAGGACACTGAGACCAAAGATGATAGAACAATTTCCATAATGCACCAGTCTCTTTGAAAGGCTGAGCAAAGGATGCACTGTATTTTTTAAAGGGTTTATTGTGTTTCCCCCATTACTCTGATGTTATGCAACTCAGTCTGCAAGAGGCTTTGCAAGAGAGAGCAGAATGAGCAGGATGTGCTGGGGGGATAAGACGAGTGCAAATGAACTTGCAAAGTTGGCTCAAAGAGAGGCAGCGAGCGGGAATTTTCATGGCATCTCATTAGTGATACAGTGAGGTGGTTAGGAGGAGCCCCGTGGGTTCCTTTGTTGGCGTGTGTGAGGCTTTTGCTGGGCACAGAATGACACAGATTCGATAACACAGGCAACACACAAGGCTGTGGAAATAATGCACGACGCAAAGGTCGGATCCATTGGTGCTCTGTGTATCCACATAACAGAAAGCATAGCAAGCAGGTTTTTAAATGGTTGTGGCAACATAAGAATAACAAACACATTAAAATATAACTTAATAACATATACATATAACTTGAATGCCCTTTTTGCGGTGGAGTTGCCGTGCTGTTTATGTTTGGATAAAGGAAAGGATGTTCTTTTCACCGCAATGAAAGTTTTGGAAAGGTTTGCAATGTCAACACAAGACAGGCATCCAAGATCTTGATTGAATTCTTTTGCTTATTTTTTTCTAGTTTGTGGACCGAGAACTTCCTTTTCACATAATTCATTGTTCTGCCTCTGTGCGTGTACACAGGCTGGACCTATACAGCTCTGCATGTTTTTAGAGTATCTCAGCACAGGGCACCTATTTCCATCACATCCATGATATCTGCCATCTTTGGTCAGGTTAACCTCCACTTCTGATGAGGTAAAGGGATAGTTTGGCTGTGATAACATTCATTTGCCTCTCTCTGCCTGGGGGCGTCACTACAGCTTCATGTGTCTCCAGAGGAGGTGTGGCAAAGCTTGACTATGGGATTAGTAAATTATTAGTAAAGTCCTTTATTTCTTGTATACAGGGGGACAAAAATGTATCCTGTCATGGCCAGTGGCACAGTGGCAGCGCAGCCGCCGCATGTATTGAGGCTAAGTGTCCTCATCGCAGTGGTCGTAGGTTTGACTCCACCCGAGACATATTTCCCGCTTGTCGTCCCCCTCTCTCTCTCCTCAGTTTCCTCTCTGTCATATATGGCACTCTAGCCAGAAAATAATCTTTAAAATAAGTTATTGCCTTACTGTAATGTGTTACTAAACAATGGATTTATAGATTGAGATAACAGTACCAGGAAGTGCTGAGAATACAGAAAATGTATGAAATTCTAGACTTTCTATAACTTAAACATGATGTAATATTATTGAAGATCATATTTTCAAGTTTAATGACAGGGCGCTTGATGTGGTGCTGGTAAAAGTCATGTTGTCATGGTAAATGTCAGTACATTATGCAGACAGTTCCTTCTGACACAAAAACATTTAATGGTATGTTCAAATGGTGCACATTCTGCTGGCTTCAAGCTTGAACCAAGCCTGGGACCACATCTATCCAGACGTAGGATCCGGCAACGAGCAACTGACCTTCCCAACTCAAGGGGCGGCACCAACGCATGCATTTCAAAATACCACTGCATGCAATTGGATAGCACTACGACCGACTACGACCAATCAGAGCAATGAACAAGGCGATGACTTTGACGGCTCAGCACTGTCGTCATCGGTTACGCCTGCCCATTACAGATTTCAGTACGATTTCTGACATAGTTACTGAACTCCAATGGTTCCTGCCCAGAGGTAGCGGCAAATTTAAATTTGCAGGCGGAGCATCTAGATTTCCAGGGTAGCTTGAACCCCTTCATTTAGTTCAATTTACTACTCTGTTCAGCACAGGCAGCAAGGGCTGATGTAAACTTCTTTCTAAATAGTATAACAGGACCCAACTGCAACTACAAAAAGTTAAAATGCACAATTATTAGTTCATTAGTTTCATTTTTGGGGTATTTTTCAGGATTTCAATCAGATAGGAGTATGATTAAAGTATTTGATCAAAGCTGTGTCACATCTTTCCTTGTGCTCTTCCTGACAAGATAACTATCTTAAAGTGAAATTGTAGGCTGAGACAAAAAGCTGACAGCAACGCTTGCTTTCGAACAGCAGTTAAATTAAATACCACACGTCACATCATGTCCTGATGTCCCGGGGACACTTAGGAACAAAGTGTGTTCTGTGTAATTTGTGCAGCTCATAATGCACAGTCTGTGCTTTTTCTTTTGGGAGCATTTAGAAAAGTATTGTAACTGTAGAAACCACACTGGATTTTTTGCAATCATTTTGACATTTTGCACATTGTCCTTAAAAGCTTTAATGTTGCCCTAGTTTGTGTCATATTGTATAACCAATTACTGCGTCATCTGGCCTAATTTCCTACTGAGCCCCAAAAAGATAATGAGTGCATAAAGCAGATGGACAGGGTGCATCCCTCACAGCAGCACCGGAGATAGAGTTAGCTACACAGCTGGGCAGAGATATCACGGCTCAACTCCCAAAAAAGAAACAGGAGGAAAACAAAAGGCGCCTGTGTAAGGACACGCACCTAATCCTCAGCGCAGAGGAGAGATGTTCTATTACAGAAACAAATTGTGAAGTCCTTACGAGGAGACAAAGCCACGGAGACCACCCACATTGAACAGATATTTCACACAGTCATTTGAACGCAGCAAAGAGACCATAATGAAAATTCAGCAAAAACTGCGATGAGTGTATAATGAAAAGTTAAGGGCCTTTAACACGCCTGGTAGAGAAGAAGAGAAATACATCTGGATAAAACCACAAGTGTGCAAACCCATAAAGCAGCCTCACTCCAGTTAAATGTGTCCTGTTCTCTCATGTCAAGGCACGTAAAGAGGCTGGCAAATTAAAAGTCTATCAGCGGAGCTGTCGGAGGACTTGTAATGGAAAGTTAAGAGGAGGAACAGAACAATTCTGACTTGGTAAATGGACTCGCCTTTAGTAGTCTTCCAACCACTCTACACTACATGCCACATCCACCCATTCGCTGACGGCAGAGGCTGCCATTGAAGGTGCCAGTCTGCTAATCAAAATCTAATCTAATCATTCAGCTATTTGGGGTTCAGTATCTCGCCCAAGGACACTTTGACATGCAGAAGGCACATGCTGCTGAGGATCCAACTGCTGATTTGCCTATAAGTGGACGACCCGCACCTCCTGAGCCACAGCTTTATGATTGTGCGGCCTGAGACTGTGCATTAAGCTCCACTGCATGTTATCCCTGCTTGCAACTAGGACTGAATGATCAATTGTTTCCATATCAAAATCACCATTTATGCAGTTTTAAATTTGCAAGATCTGCTTTATTAATGTTGAGTATGCTATTAATGTGGGGCGCCCGGGGGCTCAGTGGTTAGAGCAGGCACCCTAAATATACTGTCCCTTGGCCCAGCGGCCTGGGTTCGACTCCAACCGGTGGCCCTTTGCTGCAAGTTGCCCCCTCTCTCCCTTCCCACATTTCCTGTCAATTTCCAGCTGTAGTGTTCAAATAAAGGCACAAAACGCCAAACAATAAATAAATCTTAAAACCGAGTGAATAACTAAATAAAGTATACTATTATTGTAATATCTTAAGAAACTATGGCTAAATGGTTTAATTTTGTAACAAATGAGCCAAGTTTACTTACTTATGTAACTATCAAACAACTGCACAATGTTATGTGATTCTTTTCATAATGCTCTGTAAGTGTGTCTTATTTAAAGGGATGTACAGTAAAGTACACGTAAAGGACCTGATGTTTCAATCCATAAATTGATGTTACAAAATCTGTCAGAAAAACACTCAATGAAATAATTTATATTATATATGTATTTTTCTATTAATTGTTTAGTTTATACAACGTAAAGAAAAAATGTCGTAGAGCACAAAGGTTCTTATTCAAAAATCAAAAACTGAGAAAGCAGCAAAGCCTGTTTGAATAAAACCCACAAATGTTTGGCATTTTTGCCTAATAGATGACTTACACAATCAATTATCCAAACATCTGTTGGTTTGACAAACAGATTAATTGTTTGATCCCTGTACTGTCATGTTGGCAGTTACTGGTCAAGGATTTGCTTTAAAATCTTACATGTGACTGATGTGTGTCTTTAAAAGAGCCACATGTTTTTGCACTGACACATTTTCACATCTGGGCTCTAACCAGAACACATTTCAGAGTCACAGGCCTCCTCCTACCACACAGACGCCCATCTGGTGACTTGGCCACTTCAAAACAGAGAGAATATTTAATGCACATGTCATGTGCTGGACTGGAACAGAGATGTTAGGTGTGTTGATGGGCAGCATCTTGGAACAGTGTTTGAAGTCTGAAGTTTAACTCTATGATTCATCTCCCCCCCGGTCAGGTAAGGAACAGTGGAGACACTGTGTCCTGAGAAAAATGTCACTTTGTCACTTTATATGACTTTATATCATCACTGCATCACTTTATTAGTTTGACTGTAACTTCAGTAAGAAATGCTGCTGCACTTTTAACACTGTTTATTATTTATCGCTCCTTATCACTTATTCAATTTGTACTATTTTATTTCAATATGCTGCTAAACTGAACAGTGCGTATTGTTGTATATTGTATATACCTACGCTTAACCACAATGTCTGTTGCACTTTGTCACACTTAGTTAATTGTTTGATTTATTTTATGTTAGCTTTCTTTTGATTTGATTTACGTTAGCTTATTGTTACTCTGATCCTTTCCCACCTTTGTATTGAAACTGTTGCACAATAATTTACCTTGGGATATATAAAGCTTCTTGAATCTTGAATCTTGAATCTTGAAGATACTGACAAAATTATGCAAAAGCCCTCATGTAGAGAGTGTGTGACAGAGTGTCAGTGGTGTTGTCACGTGACCCTGGTGCTGGGGTTTATGTTCTTCTTTGTTTCATGTGTGGGGTGATAAACAGTAAAGTCATCAAATTTAGTGCCCCATATTGCTATTTTTTTCATTTGCAGGAACCTTGTGACAGAAGGCAGCCGTCAAGTTCTTTCTTGCTTTCTGTAGACTACTCATGTTGTTGGTAGTCATGTCAGGATTTTACAAGTGACTGACATCCTGTCACTGTTCAATTTTTTCTCATGAACAGGTTTGCACGGTATCGTACGAAAAGTTCTGCACACATATTCATATGATATCTTACGAAACAGTGAACGAAAGTCGACCGAGAGACGGGGACGGACAGGGCACCAAAAAATCCAGTTACGTGACTAATTTTAGGCTACAAATGGTGACAGTTTGGTTATAAAAAGGCTGTGGTTTGGTTTAGGACATCCGGGACATGAACAACAGCGGGACACGAACACCACCAGGACACGAACGGCAGCGACCCGGGAAACGAACCACGCTCGCCCTGGTGCAAATCCTACGTTTTGGGACCATCACCAGAACTTACAAAACCGATAGCAGAAATAATGGAAGGGGTCTGACAGGATGAGAGCTGTTATACCTGCTCTGTATATCTAGTAAACATAAAAATAACTGTCCCAGTTGCTCATCCTCAAAAGTAGAAAGGGAGCAGGCATTTGACTTCAGTGTAGCGGGAAGAAGGGTCATTACAACTTGACATGACATTTCATTAAATTCTGAAGCAGTGGTGGAAATAATATCGTTATAATTAGAATATAACGTAAACACTGTATTTTGATCAATCATTCTCTTTCTTTCATTACCCAGCATCAAGAATTCCGGCGCAAAATCATCCCATAAGCCTGTAGACCATAATAAGCCATTGAAACAGAGAAATCCTGGAGAGTCACCAACGGCTGGATGTCACTAACAATGATTAGCTCGAGGCATTATGGTGAAGGCGTTAAACTGTCTATTTTAACCTCTAATATTGCTCAAAATAACACCAAACCTCTGTAGTAGCATGGGAAGCACCAATGGGCTTCTTCCTTTTGGATTGACTTTGGTAATCGACTTGAATGGACTTTACTATGAGAGGAGCTGGTAAAGGGGCCAGTAGGTAAGTCTTTCAAAACACTCTTTAATAAACTCTGGGTTCACTAACTACTTTGTTGATGCTTTGTTTTATGTGACTCTTCTCATGTTACTGCAGAGGTTTGGTGTTATTTTGAGCAGTATTAGTGGTTAAAAAAGGCGTTTTAATGCCTTCACCTTAATGCCCCGAGCTAATCAGTGTTAGCCAAGTCCGGCAGTTAACGACTGTTAGCGACTCTCAGGGATTTCTCTGTTAGTTTATACAGGTAGTTTATACACGAAAAAATGTCTCGATGGCTTATTTGATGAGTATATTTGCCGAAAAAGACCATGGGACAATTTTGCGCCTGAATTACACTTTAAGACAGATGTGGCAACAAAACAAAGGAGCCCTTTAGGACAAGACTGGCATGGCAATTCATCCTCGCTACTGTAGTTTGAGTTTTTCTCACACATCACTCCCATTATCCCCATTATGAGAATGGGTATCATCCAAAGCAATCATTCCTAGGGATTGATCTGTGTCATTTGCAAGGGTATTGATCCTATTCCAAAGCTGACTTTCTTGTATGGCCTCATCTGTCAGCTGTGATGTGGTAAATCTGGTTGCATCCCACTTTTTAAACAATCTCTCCATCGATCAACAACGGAGAAAATAGTTCTTTCTGCAGCCAGTGACGGGTCAATACTTTGAACCTTCAGGCTCCGCCCCACTTCTACTTCCACTCTTCCTCTAGACAAACAAGTATAAATGGTGCCAGGTGAGTGGATAATGAGACACGCAGACTAAGACTCACTGAGGTCGAGCAGTGGCGTCCTGGACTAACCCCATGGAAGACTAACCCCATGGAAGACTAATACCTTTATGTCTTGCATAAAGGCATCACCTGTCCAGATGGTGTTCTGGCCAGCAGCCACTGGAACCACCAAGCCCACGCTCTCCTGTGGTGTGCACAGCCACCCAGGCAAAAGGTCAAATTCATAGATAAATAAACCTACTGTTTGTGTGGCAGATGAATCAGCAGAGGGGGAAAAAATAAAGTTAGAAGCTTCAATTCATTTCAGACGGCTGCAGCAGAAAAAACAAGAAACTCAAAGGTCAGCTGAGTTTAGATCAAAAGAGTTCCAGCAGAGCTGCTCACTGCTAAAATTAAGGCCACCATCAGGAAAATTTACTTTGTGCTTCAAACTTTAGGACTTTAAACTAGATCAAAAAGCACTCTCTGAAAAACTTCAGCTAAACGTAGCCACCACAAACATTACTTTCATTTTAGTATGGATGAGACCAGCGGAGCCAAGCGTCTTGCAGCAAATTCATTCACTGTGATATCCGCTCAGGCAAACCCCTGTGACCTCAAAATAGCAAGGACTCCATTAATCAACAGTGCAGGAGTGGGCCAGTCGATTGGCTGACATCTCGCATCCATCTCCATGTAGTCTAAATTTGGCTGATAACGATGGATAAAGCTGATGGCTGAGAACATTAAAATGGGCCGTGCTGCAGTGCCAGAGCTGGATTATTAATCCAACAGAGATATACGATGTGACGACAGCCTTTCAATCAACAGGCAATCTTTAATCTTTAATCTTCAGATCCTTTTATTTTCTTCTGCGGTAACTGATGCTGGAGGAAGGCATTTATCAATTTTGTCTGTCACAAAAAACCCTCTTAAAATTGACGTCAGAGAATTTAAAACAATGAGTCTTCAGGTGCGCTTGGCCTGTCTTAACATATGGGCCAACAGTGATTAAGTACAGACATTAAGATTTTAAATTAACCTACACTAAAATGTGTTTATTATTATATTATTATTATTATTATTAATAATAAGAGATCATTTTTGTTATAGCGCTTTTCTCAGTATTCAAAGATGCTTTACAGGTAATACATCACAGAGGGTGGAAGACGGCAGATTTTTAGTTGTTGTAAGTGATCCTGAGGAGATGGGATTTAAGCTGACTCTTCAATGAAGGGTGCGTCTGTGTAAACATACTGTATGTCTGCATATAGATTCAATGTGAATTTGAAACCGATTTTAAAGTTAAAGATGCGATGCGACTACATCAATATGGATTTGTGGTCCGGTCAAAATGAAGCGGTCGATGGCCCGATTTATGAATTTACCAAAGCTTTGTTGCTTCTGCAAAGAATCACCACTCCATGAAAGGTAAAAGGTCAATGCTAGACTCTCACTGATGAAAGGATAACATTGTGTATTTTTGAGCGTTGATATAGTTGCTTGTGATGAAGAACAACATGGCTAACACAATTTACAGCACACACTCAAAACTAAAATCTTAAGTCTTGAAGGAATTTGGATTCTATAAAAAAAAAGGAAAACCTTTGGAACAGCTGCAGCAAGACGACTCTTAAAACTCACGAGGAAAACATTGTTTGTCTACGTTGATGCTAGTAATGTTTCAGCTAGAACAAGCAAGAACACGTAAGACAAAGACACAGATGTTGAAAACAGGTTGAGGTCAAAGATAATCACTGCATCTATAACCCGTTTTATTGCTATAAGTCATGTCTTTGGTCATATGGGAAACTAGTTAGTTTGTTTGTTGAAAAGTAATAAACACAATGAAATTTTATTAATTTTCTTCCTGTGCCATAATGCAGAGCTACTGCCCTGCCTGTTTTAGGTTTATCCCTGCTCTAACACATCTGATTCTAACGATTTTCGAACCTGTGACAAGCTCCAGCTGCTTGATAACGAGCACATCATTAGAATCAGGTGTGTTGGAGCAGAGAGAAACTTAAAACATGCAGGGCAGTAACTCTGCAGGAGCAGGGTTTGGCACCCCAGGAACAATAATACCTTATGCAATATATCTATTTGAAGGAAAGCAGCAGTGTCACTTCTATAGAATTATCTTGTTTTAATTTATTATGGAACATAAATATCTTCAGATTGCATGGTACCACATCGAACCAAATCGTCATATATTAAAATGTATCGTTTTCTGAATCGTATGGTAGCCCATACATCTAGATTTGTATGGGATCATCTTATAAGGCAGAGATGCACACCCCTAGTTTACTGCAATCCCCGGCTTCTCCTGTTCACATGTTGAAGTGTCTTTGAGCCAGAAGCTTAATCCAATTGTTCCCTACTGTCAGGCCAGCAATTTGCAGGTTGCCTGATGCCAGTAGCTTGTGAAAGGGTGAATGAGGTGAAGTGAAAAGCCCTTTGGATGAAAACACTAAATAAATGCAGTCCACTAGTGCTGATCCAGGAATAATAATAATTTATCATTTAATAACTGAAACCATGATCTTTCTCTACCCTCTATACTGTACAAATATTGTAGAAGTAAATCATTAAAAAACAGTGTTATTGCACATAATCCAGGGCTTGTGCAGAAAAACAACAACAAACAAACAATGGATCTCTTCTCAGCTCTCATACTCTATGTTTAACTTAATGGATTTTCTGTCCAAAGTGTGAGTGTGAATAATAGACTGTATAAAAAATGGACGTAGCATACCCGTCGGGGTCCGTTCTCTCAACTTGATCCAATCGTCCTTGTCTATGGGAGTCGTCATCTTGTCAGACTTTGACTCCCCCTCCTTTCCTCTTACCAAACATCCGTCTGGCTGGCGTATACCTCCAAGGAGAAGTGAGGGCCAGAGGCTAGCTGTCACTCAAGAGGTTGAGCCCCTAATTATTCATAAACTTTGACCTCCAATAAATAAAAAATTAGGGATGCTCGATATTGGCTTTTCTGCCGATATCCGATATTCCGATATTGTCCAACCCTTAATTTCCGATACCGATATCACCCGATACCGATATCAACCGATACCGATATCACCTGATACCGATATATGCAGCCTTTTTACACCAAAATTCATCACATATCACCTATTATGGAATTAACACATTATGCCTAATTTTATTGTGATGCCCCACTGGATGCATACATAGATGCAACACGGCTTTTCAAATGTAAACACAGTCTGTACAAAATAAGTTAGTGCCATTCATTTAATTGTTTGTGTTTTTAGAGAGAATATTTTGCCTCAAACAACACTACAGACAACATCACAACAAGGAAGATGCATAGCTTCAGTCCAGAGTAGTAAACAAACTTGTAGTAGTTTTCTTTTCCCAGACTGAGTAACGACTGAGCCATAACTTGGCAAATAATACAATCAATAAATTAGCAGTCAAGCTCAACATGCTAACCTGTATTGGATCTAATGGATACAGCACCAGAAATTACCTTCTCGACGTGACGGTAAACAACGCTGTACAGTTCGGGTAAACACTGGTCTGAGAAATACTTGTGACTGGGCGTTATACAGACATAACGTGGCTCGAGAAACTACACAAGTTTGGTGAATCCGGCATCTTGAACGATAGAAAAAGTTTGTTTCTCGGTGTCGGCTGTTGCTTCTTTTCATCACTTTGCTGCACAGATGTAGCGTATAACTCCGCATGATTCTTCTTGAGCTGGGTGATCAAATGTGATGTATTAAAGGAAGACGCCTTGTTTCCTCCTCTCATAACTGACGCCTTGCAGTCATTGCAAAGCGCACATTTACTGTTAGGAGGTGACACTTGGAAATACTTCCAAACCACGGACATCTCATGCACCGGGCGAGCTGAAGCTTGTTAGCCACGGTTAGCAACCTACGAGTGAGCGTGTTGTTGTTGTTATACGTCATCAAGCACGCGCCTGTAAACGGCCCGTGTTGCATTCAGGTTCACTCGGAAATGCTGAAGCCTACGGCCCGTGTTGCATTCAGGTACACTCGGAAATGCTGAAGCCTACAGAACTAACATCGGTTGTAAAAACCCGATACCGATAATTCCCGATATTACATTTTTAACTCAATATCGGCCGATAATATCGGTGGGCCGATATTATCGGACATCCCTATAAAAAATGTCTGGTACAGTTTTGTCATGGAGATATGACCTAAACATACAGACTAGAATGTTTTTTCGTACCAGACCTTAAACAGGTTTAATGATGCTGTGAAAACGGCCTGTTTAACATGGGGTCAATGAGAAACTGCTCTATTATGCAAAACTGCAGTTTTTGGCACTTCTGTATTGGATCAACCAGGAAGTCGCTGTGGTGGGGGCTTGGTATGAACGCTTGTTGTAGCTGACATAATTATCGCAGGAGCAAGCAAGGAAGTAAGGTGATGTAGTTATAAGAGCTGCGTCAGGAGGAGGTCAGGGTAGATAGATGGGCCAAACAAACACAGGAC
Source organism: Echiichthys vipera (assembly GCF_963691815.1). NCBI lineage: Eukaryota > Metazoa > Chordata > Actinopteri > Perciformes > Trachinidae > Echiichthys > Echiichthys vipera. Next base: position 30,690,604 of record NC_139827.1, on the reverse strand, counting down.
TATCACCCATGAGACCAGTGTGACCAAAAACCAATCATGATCTCTTTCTAGCCTGAGCATTCTTTTGTTATCTAATGCTACCTACACAAACTCAAGCTGATTTTGGGCCTGATTCGTTCCTCTAGACACTCGTCAGCAAATCTCAGATTCTTTAATAGTTCTAAAGATTATCTTCTGATTTTCCTCTTGTGTCAGATATATTAAGAATGTTTTTCGCATCCCACAATCTGAAAGGAGGTCCGTCTTACCAGCACCGATTTTAAATCTCAAATATTGAGTGTTCAATATTTACTATCCAACATCCTGAATGCAGAGGACACAGTCACGCGGGAAAGAACAATGGCTACCAACATACTGTCAAATCATATTTTTTACTGACTCTGACTCCTCCTGGTACAACCTTAGATACTGTTTGTATTGATTTCTCCGTTTCCATCTAAACTCAAACTTTCTAAATCTGACATCCCCACCTTTATTGGCTTTTTACAAAATTTAAAACACAGAACAGTGCATGGAAATGCAATGTATCTGACCTTGCTTACATTATGACCCACAGTACTGTATGTACTGTACAATTTACAAGCGTAAACATTTCAGTAAGGACAGGAAAAAAAGCAGCTTGAAGGCAATTTACTGTGATTATCACAAGGCCAAACACTTCGCCAGTGTTTCCCAGAGAAGCAGAACACCTCGAGCAAGGCCATGAATCCAGGAAAGCAGGAGGAATAAAACGAGCAAAGTGGGGCCGGAAGGATGGCAGACAAGACAGCTATCAGAAAAGCAGCAGTTCAAAGTGGGATGTGGTTAAACTGGATGATTGACAAGAAGTAAAGAGAGAGAGGATGGAGAAAAGAAGGCAAAGAGGGAAAGAAAGAGGGAGTTTTCTCCAGTTCTGCTCAAATACTTTTTCCCCCCGGCCATTGTGACAATAGGTTCTGAATGTGGAATAATCTTCCTCTTTCTTGGAGGGCAAACCGTTTTTGTCAGGAGGTACATATGCCTCGCAAACATCAGATGATAGAATGCCTCATAACCTGCCCATGTAACAAACATATTTCAACTGTTAAAACGTATTGGAGAAATATTAGCACTTCCATTCAGTTTTTTAGTGATAAGCTGGGAGTCCAATCATCGGAAATGTGATAACGCTGTGATGAATGACCTCTGGATGAAATGACAAATGACCTGCAGGGGAGCACAGAAGACTTTACAGAGAAGCCATAACTCCAACACTGATAAGATATCATAAAAAATAACAAAGGAATACAAGGAGACCTTAATGATTCTCAGCAGATATCTGATGTAACAAGGGAAATGACTGAGTGTCAGTGTCCGTAACGGCAGCTGCCATAAACCACAGAGGGTTTTTTAACCTGAAAGTTCATCAATCAGCTTTTTTATCATAATGTTTATGAATAAAAGCTGTTTTCCCAGCCAAGGATCAAAATGACTGGAAATTGCTCAGTTATGAACTCAATGTCTGACTATTCAGGACATTGTCAGGAGCTTCCCTTTCACAGGTAGCCCACGACAGAAGATGAGTCTGTGTCAGACAAGTTCTTACGGGAAATACTCCATTTCCTCAGCTGCCTGCCTCCGAGCTCTCCTGCCCCTCCCCGTGCCACGTACTAGCCTGCTTCAAATCCTCCGCCATCTTCCCCGTCCCACCTGGTGACTTGGTGCGGACAAAATAACTTAGAGCTCAGTGATCTAAAGACAGTGGAGATGGTTGTGGACTTCAGAAGGAACGCAGCCCCAACCTCCCCCGTCACCCTCCCCTGTCACCCTGTGTGACTCCCCAGTCGACACTGTGGAGTGCTTCTGCTTCTTGGGAACGATCATCAGCCAGGACCTCAAGAAGGAGCACAACATCAGCTGCATCAACAGGAAAGCACAGCAGAGGATGTACTTCCTTAGCCTCCTGAGACCATCTTGATCTCTCGAGCTTCATTGTTTTTTAATCGCAGATCAGTCTGGTAATGTGCGGCAGTGAAAATTTGGAGAAGTTTGCCAAGCGACCGAAACAATCAGGGTTGGTTTTGAGGTGGATTTAAGTGACGAAACAAGAAGCGACTTCAGTGTAAACAACATGACGGCTTTTGTGGATGAGACGAGCGCAGCTATGGAGCAAGCTGCTCTCTAACTCTTTTTTCTCTCGGATCCTTCTGTTGAATATGGACTGGGCTCCTGAATTTGTATCCATTAATTTGTGTTACACAGAAACAGCAAAAATCCTTTACCGACATGTTGTTTACTTTCTGAGCTTTGCCTCGACACTGTTACCACAGGATACGCTTCGTTGATCTGATTGGTTAATTTGGCCCGTATGTTGGTGAAAGACAGATGCTTTATCCAATCATTAATCAGTATCATCCGCTGTACTGAAAAGGTGATATGCTGCAACCTGCCATCCCTCCAGGACCTGCTCACCTCCAGGACACTGAGGTGAGCAGAGAGGATCATGGCAAACCCCTCCCACCCTGAACATAGAAAAAAACGAAACCTCTTGCAGAACAAGAGGAACAGCTTCTTTCCATCCGGCCCGGGTCCCCCATTGACACTCACTCTCCCTCTCGCTGCACCCCGACTCCCCCCCATCACATCCCACCCCGCGGCCATTAAACATTATATTTCTGTATGTCCACACACACCCTGCTCTGTAGATCAGGAATCTGTAATCTGTTTACATACTTGGCAATAAAGTTGATTCTGATTCTAAAGCAATCAGTGCAATAAGTGCTGCTGCAGCAAAAACACCACACAGCCTCCTTTGCAGCTTATGCAAGACAAGATGACAGGGCTTTAACTTCCTCTCCACATTTGTCTTTTTGTCAAGAACAACACAATCAGCTGCCTTTTGTTTCCTCAAATAACAATTTTACACTACTTCCTCCAACAAAAATGAACTACACACACTCACACTGAGTCATCATGTAGTGTTTATAAAGCGGGCAGTTGAAAAATACAAATCAGCACATTTGCACTCACGTCACTGCAAACATTTATTCCTTTGTTTATATTCAGCTGCATGCAGAGATGATAAAACACAATTACTGAACAAGGGTTTCTTATATACGCTCATCATTTTATTTCATTGTGTGGATCCTTGTAAACCATATGCGTAGGCTCTTTCATTATAATTCACTGCAGAAGAAGAAAGAAATATACACAATGACTTTGTAAAGCCAATTCAGTACTGAGCTATAATATCTGGCTGGAGATTTACATTATTAAGTTGCAATATGACAGGATGAGACCCAGCCCCTGGTTCACCCTTTTGCTCTTGGTTAATGACGATGAATGCAGTTTAACAAAAGAAATGTAACAGCAACAAACAATGTGTGAAGAAGATGAATAGGCTGAGAAAACGAGGCTGAGTGAGGCTGCACTGAAGTGATGACAGTGTATTCTCAGTGGCTGGCCTTCCCGCCATCTCTAACCTTCAGCCTCATCCCCACACAAAGGTGGAGGGCAGCCATGAAGAGGACTGGGTGCTCTGCTAATTCAGCTGCATCATGCAATGTGGTTTTCAGCACCTTTCTCTTGCTCTTGCACCATTGAGATGATGGGAAGGATTTGAAGCGACTGATGGCAGTCTTCCTCATCCCTGATGTAGCTCTTTGTATCTCTTTAGCTCGACTGGCAGCAGATACTAGCCAAGGAAACACATGCACCTGATCACATGCCACCACTTATGGGAAAATCATTTTCTGCGCAGTCCTGTGGAAAAGCAGTACACTTCCTGTTCGGCCCAGAGTGGTGAACAGCACATTTTTTGGCGGGTGCTCAGTGTCTCTGTTAAAAGGATTTGTTATGGCGTTTTTACAGAGTGGGTACGCTTCAGACCGATGCGTGCGACTGCGAGAGCTGCTCGGTTTTTGTGGAAATAATAATTGAGGTGTCATATCACGCTCACTGTTTTCTGGAAAAACTGTTGACTTTTCAGTTCATGGTAATTTGATCTTCAAGCCGCCGTGGTGTAACACAGAAATACGAAATCAAAAACAGAAATGAAGAAGCTGTTTAAAAGGCATTCCGATATTCCAGAGTGACAGGAAAATGGGTCCACAATTTCTGGAGTAAGTCTGCTTTTTAATAACCGGGCACATCTGGGGCACTCACAGGGTCAGGGGGGTAAAACAGAAATACAGGAGCCGGTTGGCTGTTTTTGTTCCAGTAACGATAACAACCTCACAGTAAATCACAACCGGGCTCAAGCCGTGGCCGTGATGAGAGACAGCCACAAGGAAGCCAAATGGAAAGATGATATAAATCTGAGATGCTAAATCTATTCACTTTAGAATGCACGAGTTGGAAATTATGAGAAGTTTTCTGGTTAAAGGGTGTGGGGAGGATGAGGTCGGAGATGGAGGTATTTTCCATCCATTAGTGGCGTAGCATGAGATACACATAATTCACTTTCCACATCTTCACCCAATTAACTAATCGCATCACAATCGAACGAGCTCTGGCTGGATGTTTCACGTCAGTGACAAGTTATTGAGCCCCGAGAGCCAAGCAGCTTTTCTCCCTCACACACAGACAGACAGACAGACAGACAGACAGATACACACACACACACACACACAAACACACACACACACACACACACACACACACACACACACACACACACACACACACACACACACACACACACACACACACACACACACACACACACACACACACACACACACACACACACACACACACACAGACACACACACACAGACACACGTATAGGGAGCTGCATATTGTACTCTAAAATGATATGAATGAACACAGCTAATGCAACCAAATAAACCGAACACATTTTGGCAGATGTAAGTATTTTTAAAGGGCAAAAATCTGAATTAAGCATGATCAATGTCTGGTGTGGATGTTACCCGATTTGGCAGCGGCCAGGGCTTACATTGCAAATTCTTTGTAAAACTGATATGTTTAGAAAATGTTCATAAAATACTGAAAATAAGATGAGAATCCAGGAGCCACAAAAAACAGTCAGAAAAAAAAATCATGGCATTGTACTTCTTTGCAAACCACATAAACATTGATATGAAATGTTTTTGGCATCCTTTAAAATCTGTATGAGATGCACCAGGCTTTCAACCGACTCTAAACTGACTACGACTAATCTCTACAACAGTTAGTGCATATGAATGGGTTTGGGTAACAGAAGTGTTCTAGTTTTGGTTTATTGTCCGTGTAGTGTTGACTAATCATGTTTTTGCAGGCTTTGGTTACATGCAGGTAACCATGTGGAAAGCAAAAAAGCAAGAATGCATTTGCTTAAATGTAATCTGGAAACCTATCTTTAATGATCTGATGATAATTAAGCTTTTTATTATTATTTATCTGCATTCATATGCAGATATCTGTTTACAGAGATGCCGTCTCTTAACTCAAACTTCATTCTCACGTCTCAAGTTACTAATCAGATGACTACGCCTCAGAAAAGGAAGTCTTGGGCCGGATATCTGCTGGCTTCACCAGAAAGCCTGAAATATAAGCTGTTAACCACAGAGACTAAATTGTTGTCAGACTGCTAGCTGACGCCTTCGTTGATTGATGTAAAACCATCTACAGCAATATTACACACATAGCATAGTACAATGAGCTCCAGTCTCTGTTTAGGTAGGAGGTCGGGTGGATGGTTGGTTCACTACCACCACTACTACTACGCTCAAGTGACATATTGTCAGTATGTGATGAGTAGGTAATAAGAAAGGGTTGCATCTGTTCAGAAGCATCAAGATTTGATGTATAGTCTGCAGAAACGTACAATGCCAACATTTTATTCTGGCTACTGGGGTGCCAAAGCACACTGATGTGCTAGGGGAAGGCAAGAGGAAGTGTGAAAAAAACAGGTTTATATTCAGACTTTCACATTCAAAAAGATGTTTTCAAGTGATGACATTAAGCATGGAAACAAAGAGATTTAAGTCAAAGAAGCAACGTAGCAGTTGGAGATTTATGTTTCCGGAGTGACTGCCAGGATTGTGCTTATTCTGTTCTACTTCTTCTACAGGAAATCTACAGCTTAGTTTCGAGAAGGTCGTCAAGCCCTTCAGTGACAAAGAAGACACTCAGTGGCTTAACAGAATCATCAGGGGCTCTGAAGAGATTTACCAATATTAAGAAGGCTAGTCTCCTCCATGTATCATGATCTCAACTCTACTGCGTGATGAACATCGTTCTTTATCTTCAGTGTTCTGACAGGACATTCCAAATTGGTAATCAACTGGGTTTTGCACAATGACAGCTGAGTAGTAGACAGAGAGTTGAAACAATTAAACACTCATTCTACCACCACATAATTCCATTCTCAAATTTAGCACTTAAAAGTGTATTTAAATATTTATCACTTAACATCCACCACATCACAGTTATAAAGTTAAAAAGAAAATACGTCATTTCAGAAGCCGGTTTAACTGTCACTGCTGCTGCTGAAAAAGATGGCAGCGCATTCAGACGCAGCGACTGAGTGCTCCTCCTTTCAGTGTTTTGTTTATTTACTAGTGTGTCAATGTATACTATTCGCATTAAAATCCTGTTCGGCAAACACCATCTATAGCCGGCAGGATCTCTTAGGAATACGTTTACAGAGCAAGCGGTCTGTTACAACTGACTTTATTTGCTCGCACAAAATACTCGTTATAGCTAGGCGCCCCGGCTCAACCTGGATTACCATCCCAGCAGGGAGGTGCCGGAGGCTGCGCTGGGATCGAAAACAAAAGCAGGGATGCAGAGCTGACCTGTTGCTTAGGCCACACAAACTGCCACTTCTGAATATCTTCCTCACAAACGCAAGATCACTGGCAAACAAAATGGACGAACTAAGACTACAGGTTGCAAATATTAACATTGTGAAGGATTGCTGCATGCTGCTCGTCACAGAGTCTTGGCTTAATCCTTCTATTCCCGATACAGCTATTGAGCTTGCAGGTCGCACAACATTCCGGCACGACAGGACTAGAGACATTTGCATTTACGTTAACAACTGCTAGTGCACTGACACTAGGACAATAAACAGCCACAGCTCGCCACATCTGGAGTATGTAACTGTCAAGTGCAGGCCCTTTTATGTGCCCCATGAGTTTAACATTGTGATGCTAACAGCTGTGTACATTCCTCCAGATTCTAATGCCAACGTGGCACTCGGACATTTATATGACACTATTGGCCGCCAACAGAGTTTGTTTCCTGAGGCTATTCACATCATTGCTGGGGACTTTAATTATGTAGATTTAAAGACTTCACTCCCCAAACTCCATCAGCATGTTAAATGTGCTACCATGGGAGACAACACACTAGACAAGGTTTATTCCAACATTAAACAAGGCTTCAGGGCTAAACCACTTCCTCACCTCGGTCAGTCAGACCACATGACCCTGCATTTGATACCAGCATACACCCCTCGCAGAAAAAGTGCTTCTAGACAGTGGAGGAGCAAGAGGGGCGACGCACGCTGAGGGCGGTTAAGCCGAGGAAAGCGACAGGGTCGGACGGCATTTCGGGACATGTGCTCCAGGACTGTGCAGACCAGCTGGCTGGGGTTTTTACCATCATTTTTAACCAGTCACTGTCCCAGGGTGCCATCCCTCCCTGTCTCAAGTCTTCAACCATCATTCCAATCCCAAAAAAGACTTCCATCAGCAGCCTTAATGACTGCCGTCCAGTAGCACTTACCCCAGTCATCATGAAGTGCTAGGAGAAACTGGTACGTACACACATCATTTCAAATCTCCCACCCAGGTTTGACCCTCACCAGTTTTCCTACAGAACCAACAGGTGCACAGAGCATGCTATCGCCACAGCTCTCCATGCTACTTTTTCCCCACCTGGAGCGGCAGGGGAGCTATGCACGGCTCCTATTTGTGGACTTCAGCTCAGCATTTAACACCATACTCCCCAACAGACTAATGACCAAACTTTAAGAACTGGGAATATCCAACTCCGTCTGCCTTTGGATCAAGGACGTCCTGTCGGACCGCTCCCAGAGGGTGAAGGTAGGCCCCCACATCTCCGCAGCCCTTAGCCTAAACATTGGCTCGCCTCAGGGCTGTGTGCTGAGCCCCCTACTCTACACCCTCTACATGCATGACTGCACCCCCGCACACTCCAGTAACGCCATCATCAAGTTTGCAGATGATAACCAAGTTGTGGGGCTCATCTCTGGGGGAGATGACTCGGCTTACGGGTTGAGCAGCTGTCAATAAGGTGTACAAACAATAACCTTGCCTTGAACACCTCCAAGACCAAGGAGCTGGTCATAGACTTCAGGAGGAGAGCCAAAACAGACACTCAACCCCTATTCATCAGGGGGAAACAGGTGGAAAGGGTAACGGATTTCCGGTTTCTCGGTGTGCACGTACAGGAGGACTTAACTTGGAACATTAACACCACAACCCCCATCAAGGAAGCACAACAGAGACTGTACTTTCTGAGAGTTCTCAGGAATAACAATCTGACTCAGAAACTTTTGGTGTCATTCTATCATTACTCCATAGAAAGCATCCTGACTTACTGCATGTGTGTGTGGTTTGCCAGCTGCCCAGTGGCTGACCGGAAAGTCCTCCAAAGGGTTGTTAACACATCCCAAAGATCATTGGTTGCTCACTCCCCACCCTGGAAGAACTGTACAGCTCTCACTGTCTTAGTAGGGCTAAAAACATTCTAAGGGATTTGTCCCACCCAGGTCACCAACACTTTGGATTATTGGCTGCCTACGCCTGTCTGAGGGTTGCTTTGCCATCAATCGGAGACGCTCGCGTCCCTGCAGCTGGGGCAGTCACAGGCAGCGATGCATTCGTCCCCCTAAGTGCATGTTGTGATGATGTGCAAGTGATGTTTCAGGTCTCCAAAATGCTCGGACTAATAGACTTAAAAACAGTTTTTATCCAAAAGCTATAACAGTGCTTAACACCGCAAATACCTTTACCTATAAATCTCCATCTGTGTTATAGTATCGACATGCAAAGTACACACCACCTTTTGTTTTATAATCACCAAATGTGCACTCTACTGTTTCTCTCTCTGATGTTCAATGTCTGCAATATGTGTCTATCTTTGCTCAGGGTCTCTGCAATCTACTGTTTTTTGTTTTGTCTCCTTAAGCTGCTACGGTGTGTGTGTGTGCGTCAGGTGTGTGTGTCTGTGTGTGTGTATGTGTGTGTGTGTGCGTCAGGTGTGTGTGTGTGCGTTTTGGTGTGTAAGCTTGTCATTCTAAATGTGTTTTTTAAAGGTCTAGCCTATTCTTTTTGATGCTTTTATTGTTAAATTTTTTCTGCACTTTAAGGGATTGTACTGTACATTTCGTTGTACTGGTACAATGATAATAAAGACAATTCATTCATTCATTTCCTAGTTCCAGAGCAGTGGTGAAGAACAACAGCAGCAAATGCCAGGAGTTGTTTTTTATTAACACAAAAAGGTGATTGATGTGCTAACTGCATGCCGAATTAATTAGTGCCCCCAAGGCCAAATTGCCTACTGAGTTACAATATGACTGCCTTCTAACAAGCAATGTAGCAATTAAGAGGCTATTTACTAAATAGTGTCCCATATTCTGATGCGTCACAGTATGCCCTGAATACTTCTAAAATGTCTTTGATTTTGTCCAGTAAACCTTATGACTTCATCCAATATCTTTTTTAACAGAATATTCTCTGGTTTAGCTCAACTTGAAATCACCAGCCCTTTAGCATGTCATTCATTACTGAGTCTGTTTGTAACCGGTAGACTACCAGAAACATTAAGTCCACATCACCTGTTCGACTGACTTTAGCAGTTTAGATAACAGACACTCGACTGTCCTGCTGTTATTACAGACACGTGAACTACTACAGACACTTGCCTTGTTCATGGACTCAGGACGGTGCACTGCTGCAGAATGATAACCTGGATCCAGACCTTTGAATCTGCCAACTCTAGCGAGAAGAGCCACTCGCTGTCTCTCTGTTTACCATAACAACAAGCAATGTACAAAACTTGTCTGACACATTTACTCAAACAAAACATATAAAGACTGATGAGGTAGGTAACGTTAATTTAACATTCATGAAAAACTAAACATAGAGGCATTCACTACAGCAACCGCGGACACACTCACCAGTTAAGATAAAATGTTTGTCGGAGCAGTGATGTCTTCTAGTTTGTACAGTTTCAGGAGTCCTGCAGTGGTTTCAGCCGGGTCCACTTGACATCGGGTTGGTCCATGACAGTGTTTCTAAGGCTGTAGGCTGTTCTAATGTCTCATTCTGCTGCTGGTGTCTGTGCTGACTTTTCCTATACTTAACATAACGTTAAGCACTTTACTCAGTAGGGCTGCCCCGTCGGGAGTCACACATGACCATGGGTCTTTCCTTTCCTTCTCAAACTACGTCACAATTGCATGTTCATCGGCCTCATTTAAAACTATTTGGAACCGAGACCCCGTCTGAAAAGAACTCTAACTTCTGGGCTACAGCCCTAAATGTTTTCAATAGCTAGCAACACGCCTGGTTCCGGCCTAGTTTAACGCCTGCTCTTATTCCCCATAAAGCTGAACAAAGTGCTTGGTCTCACAAACCCATAAAAGCAAAATGCCCTCAGAGTACTTTTTGATCAAATCAATTGAGATCAAAGAAGGTAAAAGTACAAAGAGGACCTGATGTTGTGACGACGTAATTGCCGGCTGTATTTGGGAGATGGCAGTAACATTTAGAGCAGCAACAGGACATCAACAATGGCAGTGAAAAATATGTGCTTTAACCAAGGCTGCTCAGCTAAATTCTGGCATTTAAAAATGACATTCAGTGATACATAATGGACCACAGTTCTTTCTTTGGGCCCGTGACAATGACATTCTCGTTCCCATCTCCTGCACCATTGACCTTGAATTAAAAATCAGACATCTATTCAGCCAGTCTCTGTTTCAAAACCAAACCGCCCTCAGAACAGACATTTACAACAATGTTCACTAATAGACATATTTGAAGAATAACAATACAGATAATAAGCCTTTTTACCCCCATGTCTGGATGCAAGTTATGCAAACAGGTGCCACAAAAGCTGCATGGTATCAGGGATAAAAGAAACAACTCCGCTGGATGATAAAACAGTTAGCAATGATTGCTTTCAGCAAACACAGAGCAATAATAAAGCTGTGTTATAATAAAAGAGTTGATAGAACTAATGGATATGTCTGATGTGAAAGGTCAGAATGGTCTGGCTCCCCTCCATCGTAGCTAATTAGACGTAACGATATGAAAACTTCACGTCACCTTTTTATCCAAGCTAAAAGAATTGCAATTCACACTATTTTCCAGATAATCATCAAAAAATGTCACGAAAACCAACTGAATCACTTCACTCTAACTTACACAAAATCAGGAGGAGGAGGAAGGAAAACATCTTTTTAGTGAACTTTTTTTTAAAATTCAATTTAATTCAATTCAATAATATTTATAGTGTCAAATCATAACACAAGTTATCTCAGGATGCTTTTCTTGTTTCTAGTTTAAAAAAAGTATACATTTGTCTTATATAAGGTAATCATTAATCATAAGGTTCCCTTTATTAAACATGTAATAAAAAGTCTCAGTGGAACAGAAAGCCTATTAAATGATCCAACTTACATTTGCTGTTGTCGTGGTTGATAAATACATACACAGCAATGTTAATCGTAAATTCAAGGGACACTTTCACCTTTGAGTGGATTTGAACTGTAACTTCAGGGCTGTGTTTTTGATCTCGATCAATTATGAAAATCAATTATTGTCCAGTCCCTATGTCATGCAATGCATTTATATGAAAGGCAACTCAGCTAACTGTTTGTGTTTAGAGGTAGATCACTTATACTCTTACACATGTCTTCCTTTTCCTTTTTGTCTTCCTTTGTGTCTGTTGTTTCCTGCAGTTGAAAATGCTGAATCACAACATAAGATCTGGATTCCTCTGAAAACTGCTTATTATGCTTAATTACTACTACTGATTGGCTGTTGTCTCGTCAGTCCGTTCCTTTTACCTGCTCTAAAATATAATACCGGTTTCGCATGTCACACAAAAACCCATTATGTCAGGTTCAAAGTATGCGTTTCTGTTCTGAGCTAAACTGAACCGGCCAATCAAAACTGATTTCGGGTTGAGTTCATGGTTCATCCAATCATCTGCCTGGTGTGTTTCAAAAGCACAAGAGTTTGGAGCTCTTATAACTAGGTCGCTTTACTTCCTAATTTGTCATAATTATTGCTACCTCTATAGATCGTCACCAAACATCTAATGTAAATATGGGTGTATCGTTGTTTTGGCTAAGGACGGTCGGCCAATTTCAGCCAGCATTCCCTTCGCCTTCTGCTATCTATTTTTCTAGGGCACTGTCACTGCAACTGGGGCTTAGCATCAACTGTGTTTGATTTAAAGAAATACAAACAAGCCAGAATGTTTTTGCCATATCCCAGAATGTTAACTCATGCAACCGGCCTTTTCTCCAGTGCTGACACAGCACTGTGGTCTGGCAATTCAAGACTAATATAACTCGATGAAATGTATGCCACTCGATGAACATTGCGCATTATTTCCCCCCATCTGATTTTTATAGTATGATCTCTGCTTTCTTCTCTTTGAGCTTTTCTTGCAGCAGGGGTTAAAGCACCTGTATCCAACCAGTGGCGCCTTGGCATGGGCATGTAGCAGCGCAGCTACTTCACACTACAGTACAAGCGTAAGAGAGTTTACATCTGGAAGCCATTGCCTCACAATCTCATTATCAAATTACCAGGCTGAAAACACACTGGAGGATGGGAACTGAGAAACTGCCAACAACATTACTCTCAACTACTGTATCAGACAGATAGATTTGAGCACTTGCTAAGTTTCCTGGTTAACACTGATAAAACCATGAATGGGACCAGCAGTGTTGCTTTGGAGAGTACCCTCAGTAACAGATGTGCTGCTTGGTTAGGAAGCAGCGACACTTACAAGTAGTGAGAGGGAGAGAGTGAGAGAGAGAGAGAGAGAGAGAGAGAGAGAGAGAGAGAAAGTCCATTTTAGAGAAAAAGTCCATTTTGCATAAAAAGATGTTTCAGCATATTGCTGGAATTCCCTGAAATGATCATTTTACAGACATCAGCAGCACTGTTGTCCTCTTTCTTTGTGAAATGAAACCATGCTTTGGACCATCTTCCTCTCCGCCATGACTCCTTCTTGTTGCAAGTTTACAGCAGCATATCAGTTTCATGTCTCGAAATCACAGAATGTGAACGCCCAACCTCTCACTGATGGCTGAGAGGGTCATCCCTTCGGCCTTCATCTGGACAACCTGCTGTCTCAGAGTTTTAATCTCCTTAGAGCATCTTGGCTTCTTGCAAAGTAACCAGGAGAGCTGGCAGGTAAACAGGGAGTGTCCAACAATTAAGTTAACTGTCACCAGGTGCAGATTAACACAAATAACTGGGAGGTATTGGAAAGTGATCTATAATTTGCTTGCTGTTTTTTTTCACAAAATAAAGGTTTTTGTTGAAGTGTCTTGGTTATTTTCAAAAACATGATAGTACAGCAATGGTATAGCCACAACAGATATTTGATCAATTTCTGAACAATAGAAAATATCAACATTTCAACATAAGTATTTATAATCTGTTCTCTAATTTTGATTTATGGTTTGTTAACAACTAAGGTCTCATTTCTGTGTTTTTTTTTCTTTCAGCACTTAATGAAAAAAACATTACAGTAAGATCTGCATGTTTGTTGAGCACTATATTGCCAGAGTAATCAAGTTCAATTGTCTTGGGAAAACTGTTTGATTTCCAATACAAAGGGACACTCACATAGACACAGAAATCAACAGACACAATTGGTTTTTGCTTTACTTTCAGGTCAGCAGTAATTTTAGAGCTGACAACAGAAGAGTCTCTGAGTCAGAAAAAATAAAGGCATTTGATCATCTTCTGTTGAAGTGGCAGGAGGGTAGAGTCCTGCAGCTAACCTCTCCTGATCCCTTTTTGCTTGCAGCGATCCCGGAAATTGCTGGCTGTCAAACTCAGCCTACCCCCCTCTGTAGCAATACAATGGCTGAAGCCTTCACTTGCTGTTGTCAAATATCTTTGTCAAACTAGCAATGGTGCCATTAAAAATTGACAAACACCATGCTACAGTGTATAGGAGGCCGCAAACAACAGCATCATGGCTCATGGCAAGACACTGACAAGGCAGCATGGATGTGTGTGAGTGATCACCCCTTTTCCTTTTGAGACTCTTGACCCAGGGGAAATGATATGCACGATATTATAAGTGCCTCAAGTCTGATGATCAAGTACAATGAATATATCCTTTATGACATTCATTATGCTTTAAATTAACTGGTATGTATGGGGTAAACAAGTACTATACGTATATTATAGTACTATAAAAGTATTTATAGGCACACAAGTTGTCATAGTCTCCTTCATTGCTGATTCACAATGCCTCCGGAATCCCTCGTTTAGGTGTCCTTTTTAGTCTCAGAGCAATGCATTGTAAAAATGGGGAGGAGGGCCTATGGGGGTTTTGTGGGTTGTTCTTTTTAACACCAGCGTTTTTTGTTCCCAATAAGGACAGAGTGTATGTGGCCGCTCTGCCTTTTTTGTGCAACTACTAAGTGCTTTTAGTTGAAAATCTCTGAACTTTTCAGATAAGTGCTGGAGTTATCATTGTCGCTCTTGTTCAGGAACAAAGACAGAAAATCCCATTTTCTGGGAGCAGATCAGAAGCTAGCTACCTAGCAAATGAGAGGTGAAGCGCTCCACAGCGTCCTACCAGCTTTGCATGTGAGCGAACATGTTCCCTGCTTTTCACAGGAAGGGTTTTCACAGAAACAGATAATCCTGGGTAGAACATTGACGTCTATACCGATTTTTTTTCAAGTTAGTCCCATTGTAAGCCAAACCAGAAAAGTGTCAACAGTGGCACTAAAGGAAAAGTAAAGGGATTACCAAAGTCATTCGGCTTTATTTTCTGGGGACCATGACTAATACCAAATATTGGTTAGATTTTCAGATTTTTTTATAGTCACTCTAGCAGAGCTCAAAGCAAACATGTTTACTATATTTCTATGTGTATCGTGTATCATGTGTATTGCGATATACAGTTTGATGAAGAACTGGTCGAATAAATAGGGAAACTTGCCTTCTGCTGATGTTGTAAGTTTGAGAAATGGGCTTTTAAATGATTTGAATTCCTGTAAATGATTGCATTGCATCAGTGGCAGCGGAACAGTAAGGGAGAGACTGAATCAGTCCTGCAAATGCTTTGGGAAAAAATGACGCCTGTACTTTATGAAGTAGTGTTGCAAGGATGATGTATTTTGGGAAGCCGACCCAGAAATTAGCATCGTCCGGGTTCCCTTGACAAACAGCAAATACCAGCTCCCAACTAATTTCACTGGTACAGTGTGATGACTTATGACTCATTTAGCCACTTGTTAGCAGCTGCAAGACAGACACATACAAGGTTCTAAATTCAAATGTTGGGTATTTAAATTAATTATTTTATGTCGTAGAACAAAATGTGAAAATCTGTTATGCTTGTGTTAACCACTGACCTTATTTAGGGCATCTGAACAAAAGCCCATTCAAATTTGTGCATCTTGATAAGCATGATAAATTACAATAACTACTACTACTCTGCTTGCACTGCAGAGAGGTAGACAGACCCGAGGGAGTATACACACATGCATATATATTTTTGTTTTAAAAAATATATATACATTCAATATACATACAATTAATGAAACCTGCATGAAAAGGCACTATTTGAAAGAAGTATTAAAAAGTTGATCTAGCAAAACAATATCTGTGGGGTCTGCATCAGTGTGGAAACCACTCTGTTATACAATCCCCTCTAATTTACGGGCAGACAGTTCAGTCAGACAAGCAGCTGAAAGTCTGTCTGAGAACTCAGAGCCATTAGAAACACAACTCTGAATTGCATCCACACAGCATCAATAAGAGGACTCAAAATGGACCCTAAACAAAGACTGGGGGCAAGAGGGTGAAATCTCTCAACAATCACAGGCTGTAGAAATGAATCGCTGTGAAAATTCGACTCTAGTCAAGAGAGCACAGAAAGACATCTGGTCCTGATTACACTACTCGCTGACAGCAGGATGTTCCTCTTCTGTTTTTGTCTGCTTCCTCCTCTATCTGCCGTTTCAGTACGCCCTCTGCTTTTCTCAGCATCAATCTGTCTCCGTCTTTTTTCGGCTTTTCTCTCTCACTTTCTTACTCAATTTTCTCTGGCTCATTTCCAGGAGTTCTGCTGATCCCTTGGTGCTGTCTGCAGAGTAATAGTAGCTATTGTAGTTTGTTATTGCTCATGGAGGCAACTAAGGCACTTTAAAATCCTTAGCATCGAACCATCGCAATTTGCATCTAAAATCACACTCCTTGGTGACATAACTCTACGATGGCATATAAGGGCTACGTATGAGAAAAAAAAAATACAGACACGGGCGAGGGGCGCACATTTACGAGAAAGAAGTAGCAGTTTTTTGAAGTTAGAAGTGGCAAATCTAAGAGAAAGAGGTAATAGATTTATGAGATTAAAAGTGGCAAATCTCAGAGAAAAAAGAAGCAGATTTATGAGATTAAAAGTGACAAATCTACTAAGAAAAAGTAGCATAATAAAAGTAAAAGTAAAAGTAAAAGTAGTGTTTTGTTTAAAACCTCCAGTGTTTTGTTTAAATGCATAGACGCTGCTGCATGCGTGAAGGCTACTATGTCTGAAGCAATGAAACACAAAAAAGGCGGTGGATGAGAGACTGCATTTAGACAGTGCAGATTGAAATATCAC
Organism: Echiichthys vipera; assembly: GCF_963691815.1. Lineage (NCBI taxonomy): Eukaryota > Metazoa > Chordata > Actinopteri > Perciformes > Trachinidae > Echiichthys > Echiichthys vipera. The sequence continues at coordinate 30,673,792 of NC_139827.1, read as the reverse complement.
TTTCCTACATGCCGGTTGAAAAGCGTAGTAGCCTAATAAAGTACTGGCTTTTTGCTCACAAAGGTTTTATTTCGCTTACATAACAATACAAAATAATGGTGCCGTTGAGGTTTTATATGTGGGCTGCCTCCAAATAATCGACCAAGGACTGGTCGATCAAAAAATCATTAGCAGACCAAAATTTCATTGGTCGATTTGTCTCATTAAAAATAACAACAACATTTGGAGCCATTTCTTGTCAAAAGTAAGTGAAAATCTATGTGAAAGGCGGCTGGTCTAAAAGACTAGAGGGCTTTTAATTTGAAGGGCCAGATACAGGAAGTAGTGACACTCACTCACTTATTTATTTTTTTAACACCGCAGGTCCTTCCATCGCGGTTAAACAGTTAACTGTTAAAAGCCAAAAAGACAAGAAAGACGTTTAAAATATGGGATCATTTTGAAAAGAACAAGGATGACCCAAAGAAGGTCACATGCAAACTTTGCAAGGAAAACATTGCCTCTCACTCGTCCACGACGAACATGACCTTCCTTCTTAAACATGTAAGTAACGTTAGCCTAGCTACCTGCCCATGGATGGCCCGAGTCTCCTTGATGATTTTTTCTGACACATTCAGGATTAGAAGACAGCAACCCTTTTCTGAAATGATTAATAAGGACATCAACAACACTCGCACTCTGTTTGCGATGGTTGATAAGCTTACACCCCCCCCCCCCCAAAAAGAGATTCAGAGTTTCTCCTCGACAGAATTCTTTTTTAAATAATAAAATCTAATCTATAAGGCTAAATAATATATAACAAATCAGCAAAATAATACAATGATGAATGAATCCCTAAAATCACCTATGAATAAATCAGCTGTAGAGTTTAATACACTTGACCAAAAAAAAAACGGTAGAAGAAACAGTTCAGCATCTTAAATCACTGACATGTTGTCTTGACACAATGCCATCTGACTTTTTTTAAAACTACTGTAAGCTCTGTCCAAACAGATCTGCAGCAAATAAAAAAATGTTCACTTCAATCAGCCACAATTCTTAAACCCCTAAAAGTAGCTGCCATCAAGCTACTCTTAAAAAAGAGAATGTTGGATACCACCATTTTAACCAACGACAGACCCGTCTCAAATCTCCCCTTGATAGCCAAGATTGTTGAGAAGGTGGTTTTTAAGCAACTCAGCAACTTCTTGAACTCCAGTGGATTTTTTGACAAATTTCAATAAGGCTTCCGACCTCAACAGAGTACAGAAACAGCTCTTATTAGAGTGTTAACTGACATAAGGTTGAACACTGACTCAGGCAAGGTGTCAGTTCTGGTTCTGTTGGATCTCAGTGCTGCCTTTGACTCTGTGGATCACAGTAAACTGCTGAACAGGTTGGAAACCTGGGAAGGACTCAGCGGGACAGTCCTAAAATGGTTCAGGTCCTACTTGGAGGAGTGGAGTTATTATGTGACCATTAGTAGTTATCAATCCGATCGAGTGGCTATGACATGTGGAGTTCCCCAGGGGTCAGTCCTTGGACCCCTTCTGTTCAGCTTATATATGCTGCCTTTGGGTCAAATTCTGCAGAATTAATGCCAACTCTCATAGTTATGCTGATGACACACAGATATATCTTGCACTTTCTCCAGATGACTGCAGTCCAATAGAGTCATCATGTCACTGTATAGAGCAAGTCAAAAATTGACAGGACGAATCCCCCCCCCCCAAAAAAAAAGTATCAGAACACTGCAGCTTGAGTTTTGACAAAAATAAAGAATATGAAAGAATATGAAATGCGCTATATAAATAAAGAAGCCTTGCCTTGCCTTGAAATAATTTGTCGGTTTTCAGGGGCAGACGTGTAGCGAGCGTCTGTGCGCACTTACAAGATAAGGGGTTATTAATTATGTTGAATTACGTTATTCTTGTTGAATTCATTATTCTTGTTGAATTCATTATTCTTGTTGAATTAAGTTATTCAGTCGCTGAGACTCTACTTGGAGGGAGGGGGCAGAACTAGTTTTTCTATTGCACTTAAACCTTATAAGCATTACAATGCAGTCTTTCGTACACTGCCTCTGTTTTACACAAACACTGTGCGCTACACTGCAAACAGCGAGATATTAAATCAAGTTAAGATGAAAGCTGTCTGTATCTATTCTAGCTATTTTTCTTAGGTTGTCACCAATATTTGGCCAAGTGCTATAAAGGAGCTGCTAACGCAAACAGACCAGCACCTGTCTCTACCAAAAGTGGCTTTTTATACATGATGTCATCAGACCTTGTATGCATTCTTCATTCTTTCTCAACTTCAAAACACAGTTTTTTTCAGAGTTTGCTGCAGACATAGTATAAAGCATGCAGCAGCGTCTGTGCTGTTCTTGAAGCAATGTAGCTCAACAGGGAGTTTATAACAAAACACTATATTTCGGACATTTTATTTCATAAATTTGCGACTTTTTCTCAAAATATTCCCCCCTGCCCCGGGTCTGTAATTTTTATTTCCATACTTGGCCCTAATACGTCCTGATATAACTCAGTCAAATCTTAAAACACAGCCTTAAAAAAACAAGGCTTGCGATCGACTCTGGTTGCCTCGACTCCCTGCCGGATCTCCAAACCTTCTTTTGCTGCCATAGAAAAGCCCATTTGTGGGATCCGATTGACTGGACACTGATTTTTGCTGATGAATGTTGTGCTTTTATCACTGCACGGGTTGCTGTTTAGCTACTTAGCTAATGTAAATGCCATTGTCAAAGAAACAAAGCCCACAGGCAGGGATGGGGGGTATGCAGTTGCTATCAGAGGAGTGGTTCTTTGGTGGCAAAAGTTTAGAAAAAAGAAAATAAAACTGTACAAACACAGTATGCACACACATAGAGGGTTACTGACCAGTATGGCCAGGGGTGACAGATTGTGCAGCTTAAATACTTCAGGAGCATTTGAAATGCTCACTAACATCAAACTGTTTTATTCTACAAAGTGATACAAAAGTTTCTTCTTGAAAAGTGCTACTTTGACACAGAGTGATAGAGAAGGACTTTTTAAGAGTTTGGGCTTTAAATCTTTAATGAATGTCCATCATAATGATTGCATAAGATGAAAGCTGGCCATCTTCTAACAGCATGCGGGTGTAGAAAGGGTAAAGGTAGCAGTGTTTTTCCTGCTACTGTCTAGAAATAAAGAGACTACATGACAGCAGATCAGGCTGAGTGGCCAAAGTGCTTTCAGCTGCAAGAAAATTCTTGCTGTCTGTCATTCATCAGGAAAAGACTCAACTCTGCGTACTGCACATTTGTGCGAAAGAAACATTGTTTTAGACAGAATAAAAAGGCACAGTGGGAGGAAAGGTCCACAGTCAAATGTTATCTTCAATAACGAAACTTAAAAGTAGAGCCAACAGATGTTTAAAAGAGAATCAGCCTGAGAGCTTGTTCAGACCACTAGATGAAAAAAATATCTATTCCACTTTCATTGGCTATTACTTCACTCATGGATTTTCCAGGCTTAGCTGCCTTGTATCATTCATCTAAATATTGTCTTTAAATACAGCCCACTAACCAATGCACTTCTTATGGTTGCTGTCTTGATTTCATAGATGTTAACTTTGCGCCCTCAGGATTGTATGGATAAGGTTGTCAGTTAAAAGTCAAACAGCATAATGTAAATGGGATGTGGGTCCTGTTCCTCCAGTGGAGCTCGACATCGCTGCTCCAGACAGCATGAACTCACCAGAACAGCATGGTAAGCTCATGAGACGCAGGCCATAGTGGCTTTGGAAAACCTATCCCCTGACATTTTCCATTCATAAAATTCCTGGAATTGAGATGAAGGAGGGAAAATAAATCAGGCTGCAGCCTGGTGTCTGTGTTTTTTCATATACATTTTTTATGTTGCTTTGATTGGCAGAATGAGGGTTTAGCCATATGTTTCCTCCTGCTACCATTCTCCACAGCCTCCTTTTGTTTTTCCTATTGACATTAAATAGACATACAGAAGGGATTTGCTGAGTGTGCCTTCCAAGTGAAGTGGTTAGAAATGAGAGGCTTTTACGACATGGAAAGGTCTTCATTACTCTGCATATTACCAAAGCCATCTATCGATGGAAATTTCCGCATCCACTCACTTTTCAAAAAAGAAAAAAAAACCTGACAGACTCATAATTTCAGAAATTGCTCTTTAGGCTGTCCCCCAAATACCCTTGGTTTTGTTTTAGTTGTTACACACTCAGTCTCTATGATGTACAGTGTGTGTACCACATTGCGGCTTATTTGTTTTTTTATATTTATTGAACCAAACTGGTGAGCTGGATTGAATAAGGCAATTCAATTCTCTTTTCTAATCTGCAATCCTTTGAGGTGGTTTTTCATTCAGTTTTTAAGGGCCCTCCCGCTAATATACCGACCCTGCTGCGTCAATAGCTGTGCACTGTAAAGATAAAAGGATCAACTTTGAAGTACATGTAGAAGAGAAATCTGTCATTTCATCAAGCAGACAGAAGCTATCCTGTCTTCTGATCCCTTACAAACAAGATTAATCATACTAATACTGAAAAGCTGATGAACTTTCTTGTCACTGCAGACATCACACTGAGCCCAAAGCAGATGACCTGGGTCAAGGTTGGAAAACAGAACAGACTTATGTTATGTCACTGTATGCTAAAGCATCCAAGCCAACCTGTTCTCACTCCTGTCGTCAAATACAGCATACATGCAGCAATACAGCATTTGATCTTGACACACAAGGCACCCTTTCATGCAAGAGACCCGCCAGGTTTTGATCGTGGCACTGTCAGATGACGTAGTATAAAGAGCACCAATATCTGTGGGGATAAAGAGAGGGGTGGATGTATGGGTCAAACAAACACAGGAGTCTGCTGGTTTCTGCTCACTTACAAGCGATCCCAGGAGCAGTTTTTTTGCAGTGCGGAAGCAATCAACCCAGCAATCACTGACTCACAACTCTGGTTCACACTCCAACATAGTAGGTGGCCATCTGGTTGCCAAGTGTCATAAAATGGAAGGAATCTGTTGCGTTACTTTTTTATGGTAGATTGTGCCCAGAATGCCAATCATCTGGATAGAGCTGTACTTCATAAAGCACCTCGTCAAACCATTAACTAATTTATTTTTGGCACATTACTGACACATTGTCGAAAGGTGGAAAGCATTGAAGTAGGGAGGGAAATTACATGCAAATCTGGATGCAAAAATCAAGGCTGTGTATAAAAAGCTGCATGCCCACATGTGACAAAAAAGTACACACAGATATTCACACTGACCAAGACATATCAGTCTGAGGTATAAATACTAGGGCTGTTCAAGTTAATGTGATATATTCTCTTTTCTCCCAGTGCCAGCCAACAGTAGCTGCACCCAACAACAGACAACCCTGGTAACTCGCAATGCACAACAGAACGTAACAGAAAGTCATTGTCAAATTCAGACTATATTTTTTTGTGGAAAAGCAATACTTTCATCCTGTACCCCTCAAAATGCCCCGTGGGTGTATTTTTTTTTTTAAAAAGCTTTTAATAAAGAGTCTACATATTCAACCTTTAATTATGCACAATCATGCAATTAATTGTGAATAAATATTTTAATCGAATTACAACTCTAATAAATACACATCACTTTGTGCTCAATATTGAATCAATATACTGAGTTCATTTGAGGCACAAAATAAAGTCAGCCTATAAATCCTACTGTCCATGATGGGGCTAGCTCAAGCGAAGGGAGCTTTCTATTTCTGAACAAAAGAAATCAAATTAATTTTATTCTGGAGCCAGTTAAACCAAAGCACTCCACAGGGGACACTAAAATTAAATGAAATTGACTGAATTGATCCTGAATGCTTTGAAACCATGCCTTAAATTCAAAATGGGCATTTATACATTTAAGCGTTTTGTTATGTACTTATTTCTTGAGGCTGTAAGTAAAATTAGGTTTTATTGCTATTATGCTATTATCATTATGTTCTCAGAAACAGCTAAGCGGTCTCAGCTGCATATTAAGAAGAATGAAGAAAAACATCCTGTGTGCCTATACTGTATTGGCCTCCAGTACAACCAAATCCGGATAAAATTGCTACTCCCAAAATAAAACTGAACTTGGTTTCCAATGTGTGTGTGTGCTGACTCTTTTTCTATTTTAACAAACAAGTAGTATAATTCATAAATCTGAAGCAGGGTTTCAAAACGTTTCGGTTTGGTTCTCAAGGTGTGGCCAGCTGTGGAACTGCAGTAATCTTTGAATGGTTCCCCTCTTAGGTGAGTATCTGTCTCAAGAATCCCATATTGGTTCATCTGGACAGAGACAACAACTGTAAAACCATCCTCTTTTAAACCTGGTTTATACGTAGTGCCTGTCTGAACATTTTAGGTGGTGTAAAAATTTTAATCCAAGAAACTTTTACCATTAACTCCTTTGTACAACCAACTTCAGCAAAGACAATAACACTTGGGAATGTCGTCCTCCTTTGGAAGGGTGTACGGATTAAATGCATTTAGTTGCCAAGGTATAAACACTTTTCCTCTGCACGGACATATTATTTATTAAAAAATCTGTGTGGTAAGAGAGTGTGATGTGACTTTTTGTCTGAACCCAGAATTGGCTTTTTTTTGTCTCTTCAAAATTTGTTGTGAGTTGGAAAACTGAGACTACAGGACCACCAGAACCTGCAGAAAGGTAGCTGTTGTCACCTTTTTGTCTCATACTTTAATATTTCCACAGGCTCTCTCCTGTGTGACTTGTGTGGACTTGTGGTATGTGACGTCCTCGGCTGCACACTGCTGCTAATTGGGATTAGTATTACCCACCAAATCAAAGCTGCTGTGATACGAGTCTGCTGGGTCCGGTGGCCTTTATTCACCACAGACCCAATAATCCCTCTGTCTCTGGGAGCAAAGCTCATTAAATCTCATGGAATGGAACCCATTATGAGCGCCTGCTGGCTCTGGCACCTCCTGCAAATCCTATCATGGCACAGATATGGAGCTGTGGATAGCGTGGGGCTAGTGGATAGCTAATCACAACCCTAGTGTTTAGGCTAGCCGATTAGCACTCCTCACTGATCCCAGATGCCCCAGGATTAAACCCAAACAGCAGCAGAGCCTGAGTGTACAGGACACAATGGAAACATACAAGTAGCCTACTGTATGTCCACCCTTGCATACACATTCATATATACAACACAAACTCAAGTCATGCAACATAATCTCATTAACAGGTTTGTATGATATCTTACGAAATGTGACTGAAAATGGGTTTGTATTTTTTAGTAAATGTGACAGAAACTGGTTTGTATTATATATATTACGAATTATGAAGGAAATGGGTCCATATAATATCTTGAGAAATATGATGGAAATGGGTTTGTGTGTCTTCCAAAATATGACAGAAAGGGGTTTGCACTGGAGAGGAAAAGCAGCTGCGGTTTTGCATGTCCCTTCGTCTATATGTGTTATTATTCTGTTAATTGTGTTTGGTTGTCCTTTTACTCTGTGCTTTATTGTGCACTTTTATTGTGAAGCATCTCCAAAGCAAATGTCCCTTATGGGACGGTAAAGTTTGAATCACAATTAGGATTATAGTATTAGATCCACGGATCATCTTCCTGGAAGGCTCTAATGGGAAGCAGAACACAAGACATAACTACATAGCAACTTATTTAGTTACTTGATCTGCTAAAGCAATAGGCCAAAGTCGGTGGTAATGCTCTTTCCTCTCCAGCTGTCACTTTTTCAAAATAAATAGTTTGAATGAATTAGAACTATGTATTTATGCAACATAGCCTAATCCTAAACAACTTGTTCTCATCCCAACTCGTCACATACGGCAGCCGCGTCACTTGTCAATGCACTGTGTAGCCCTGCAAGTAAAACTGTGACACTCCATTGCAGAGGTTGTTTTAAATACGTCCAACACGTAGTTTACTTATGTGGCTATTAATGTAGTTAGGTTAAGGCAACAAAACCAGTTGGTCAGGAAAAGAACGTGGGTTGAGTTAATAAGTACGTTTGTAATGCAACCACTAGAGATACATGTACCAGCTCTGACGTCATCCAAATCCTCTTGTACTCTTAAAGAATCCACCTGCCACCAACCCAAATTAACTATTTCTCTTTATTGACATCACTCCCCCTCTACCAATCCTTGTATGGGTGTATGAGTTTGCCATGTGAAGCAGCAAACGTCCGATTCGCCTAGCACGTACCAAACAGCATTCTTTTTTGCAGCGGCGCTCTGTGCTAGTATGCAGAAATAAACATGAAATGAAATGAAATAATCAGTGAAGCTGCTGGGCCTAGCCAAGTCTGCTATTTGGAAAACATTTCAAACTTGATACGCTAACAAGTCCGACTGCAACATGCAATACCTGCAATGCGAAAGTTGCAAGGGGTGGTGATAAAGTTGTTAAATTCAACACCACAAACTTTAATAAGCACCTCCAAAACACCATGCTAAAGAGCATGCAAGCAACAAGTATCGGATCGGTATCGTGTATCTTGTATCATGTATCGTGTACCGTGCATCGTGTATCGGGTATCGTGTACCGTGTATTGTGTATCGGGTATCGGGTACTGGGTATCGATACTGATACGCTCAGTCCAGGTATCGGTATTGGATTGGATCAGAAAAAACTGGATCAGTGCATCTCTAAAAGCAACAATTGCCTAGTTAGCAACAGGGCCCTGTAGTTGATCAGTGATTTTAAGAGCCTCCAATGCTGGAGTACAAAGCACAGCCTGTTATAAATAAATACATATGTTAATTCCTATAGATCATCACTGAACAGTAGCTCAAAACTTTTGTCCTAAAACACATTGCTCAGATTTCTTCCAGTGTATCACCATCTCACTATATTTGTGCAGTATCACAAAAACAGGCCATTGACAGCCTATCATACTATACAATAGGACCATAATGCTGCTAGTTGCCCACAAACAGTCAAAAGCCCCCCCCCCCCCCCCCTACTGATGGAAGGTTGCATGTTCTCATAATCTCTTCATAATTCCAATTTCAGTCCACAGGGAAAATCACATAATAATGACATTGTAATTACATAACAGAGGTAGCATTGTTAAACAATTGGTGCTGCACAGTTGAAGGCAAAAGAGCTCATGTCTTCTTTTCATTATTGCTGTTTGATGTACAACATGACAAAATACAATAAAGACATAACATCATGCATGCAACAGGTCCTGACACATTGGTTGATTCCATCCTCCACAATATGAAGCATACTGTATGCATATCTTTGAGTAAGGATGTGATATTTATGTGCATGACTGCATAATCCCCAATATGGAAATTCACAGTATGTTCAGGGACCCTAACACTGGAGGCATTACTGTAACTCTAGATGAAATGAAGACATGATATTTATTGCTGTAGTTTCATGGTTGAGGTTAAAAATTTGCATTTGGCTGCTCGATGACATTGAAGAAAAAGTCCATTACTTGGTCTCTAATGTCTATAGTCCACTGTTTATTCATGAATAAACAATCTCTGCGCTGCGCTTAGTTATTTTCCCTCTGGTTCTACCAACAATTTCAAGATGGGTCAATATCTGGAAAGAGGGCTTAGAGCTACTGGTGCAATGCATAAAATAGCTTGAGGCAAAATACTAGTATCTCTGCTGAATATGTATCAGGTAATGCGCTAGTGCACTCGACCAGTCTTTCAGTTTATCAGGCTTAAGGCTCGGACGGTATCTACAGACTGTCTTCAAAGCTGTTAGGAAGGGGAACTTCAAAACATGTGACCAGGGACTGCTACATTATTGTCTTGGTCCTCTATGGAAGTGAATCGGTGTCATCGAATTTTAAAATTAAAAAGCCATTCAATTTCTAGCACTGAATACCAAATTCCGATGCACAATACAATGCATAAAATTCAACATTAGAAAATGAACGTTAAAAAATTCAACGTTAAAAATTCAATGTTAAAAAACACAACAGGCCAAAGTAATTCAATGTATAAAATTCAGTGTTAACATCCAGCAACCCTGGGAAAAGCAGTCTATTCTAGATTCTAAATCGTCCATGTGATCAGATGCTATGTGGAATCATGGGTGACAACTTAACATGATAGCGCTTCTGTGAGCATCGTGTCGTGAAAACTTCACATTTCTGAGGAGTTTTCCGTCAGCTCCCAGACACAGCTGCCCCAGGGACTGTGAGCAGCAGGAGCTGATGTGTCTTTCCCCGTCGAATATGAATTCAAAGTCAGAGCCGAACTTCGCCGTGTGATGTTGAACAACGTTATCATATTCGACGGGTTCGTTAATCTCATGAGCAGCACCGGAGTAGCAGATTTGCTCCTGCCCGGAGCAGTTAACTGCTACAGGGTCTCCCGCTAGACCTGCGACTGCAGTTTAAGGTAGTGGTGTGAAAGACCCCCCCCCCCCCCCCCCGTAGCAGCTCGCTTCCCTGGTCCCGCTGATGAATTGGAGCCAACACCAACAGTCTGCTGCTCAATGCAGAGTTCAGTTTGACTGAGACTGACTCAGAAACTAACCAATGTAGCATGAAAACATGGTGGATCATAGATTTTTACATTTATATATCCGTAGTATGTGGTGGAATTAGCCAACTAGCCAGCCACTCCTGTCTCAGCTCTCCTTGCTCGACCAAATACATCTGATCTAGTATCTAGTAGTCACATCATTATGTGCTCCTGAAAAGTGAAATCTGTCTTCACATAAGGTTTCAGAACATGATAATCAGATTAGAATTGAGATATTTCCTAGTAAAGGCTATCACTAGTCTCGCACTGCCAGACCTAACCCCATAGCACTGTGGCAGTATATGAGTATGGTCTGGCTGCATGAGTTAACATTCTAGATTTCTAAAAGTTTCATGAGCCACATCTGTTAAACTAAGAAGACTGAATAAGAAGCTTGGAACCGGAGGGAATGTTATCAGTAACCCAACTCTACTTTACTTGACACCCTGTAGAAGCAATCTCTTCAAGGTCTTGTCAATTAGTTATTGATAGGCCGTGTATGGCCAGGTCAGATATAATGCACTATATTTACATGGCAAGGCATCTCAACTTGTGTGTAAGAGCATCTTGTTGATCCAATCCATTACTATCAGCTAGACCTTATAGGCAACAATTCCTTCAGTCAAAAGACTATGTAAAACCTTTGAGCCTTCGTAGATGTGTGACAAAAAAAAAAAGGTGACAAAAATGCTGGTTGTTTACAGAGTACTGCCCAAATTGCTGGTATCAGGATCAGTGAGTACGCAAGATATGCCTCAATATGATACAATGTAATGTAGCCCTGAAAAAGATATGATTATTGTTCATGAACGAAAAAAGGAACAGTTATACTTTCAAATCCAAAGTGAAAATGGGTGGTGAGTCATGAGCAGGAAGGGAACACTGCATGGTGACTCAGGGGCCAGAGATCCGTCAGTCATGTCTGTCCATTTTCAAACAAGTTCAAACACTGAGGAGTGCTAAGTCATCGCACAGGGCTGATAGCTCATTTCATTTTCATCTGTTCTGGAGATCAGTGTTGGAGCTTTTTTTAGTTTTTCTCTGATTTGACACATTCAGTGCAGAGAGTGACGATGATGAGACCCTGACAGGATGCTGGGTAAACTGCAGGATTAAAAGGTCACATGTGGTGTCTTGTAAAATGCTATAACATTAGCCAGTTCTAATTTTAAAACAAATGACAGCAAAGTAATGTCTTCATTATTCACTTTCAGTCCTTTTTTTTGGCAAATGAATGCTGTTTCCGGGCTTCTCCAGCTTAAGACAGGGCTGTAAATAACGTCACACCATCACACCCTGGTGTCTATGATGGAAGAGGAAGGTTTAAGGAAGGAGCCAAGGAAATGAGGCCAATTTCCCTGTGGGGCCCCAGTAACCAGGAGCAGCCAAACAGGTTCCAAACAGAGGAGCCATTAGACTACAACCTAATGGCAAACCCGGAGCCACCCACTTCCTGCCAGGTGTGCCCCAAGGGGGTGTTCCTGGACCTCTGACTTTCAGTCTGGGAGTCTTCCTCTTAGTTAGCCTGTCTTTCTGCACTTCATTGCATTTAGTTGTTTGTCTCTGCACAGCCGTCTATTCCTTACCTCACCATAATCCTGCTCCCCCATTTTTTTTTAGATTAAATGCTTAACAAACAATATGCTGTGTAACTCACAAGAGTTGAAGTTGGAGTGATGGCCTTGGGCTGGGAGAAAAAAAATTGGAAGTGAAATGTCACAGAACGGCTACTGTGTAGGAAGAGAGGATGCTCTGGCCAGATGACTGGGGCCACTGAGGGAGGCTCGCTGTGTTTCCAAAGGGAGCAGGCCTGTGCTGCAAGCACAAAGTGTGCAGGGCAGGCTGGAAGTTGAAGAATTTCCGTCCCTGTGTGAGTGTGTGTGTGTGTGTGTGTGTGTGTGTGTGAGAGAGAGAGAGAGAGAGAGAGAGAGAGAGAGAGAGAGAGAGAGAGAGAGAGAGAGAGAGAGAGAGAGAGAGAGAGAGAGAGAGAGAGAGAGAGAGAGAGAGAGAGAGAGAGAGAGAGAGAGAGAGAGAGAGAGAGAGACAGAAGTCTAGTGTCTGCCAGCAAGAGCAGCACTCTTTTTCCACAAGGGAGAGGTTATGGAGTGATTTGCATGTCATCCAAACCACTCCATTTGGCGGGAAATTGGTGTGTGTATGTGTATCTGCATGTGATCCACCCAACTGACTGCACACACACACACACAAACACACACACACACATACGCACACACACACACATGCACATCATTCAATTTACCACCTAAACAAGTGTGTCATCATGCTAGGCGCAGTGGAAGGAAGGCTGGGCGCAGCACGGCAATTCAAACATCAGCACTTGACATATTCAGCCGCAGAGTCCAAACTGCTACGGAATTCATGCACACACCACGGTCAATCAAACACTAATAATAGCTCTGCCTCAGCTCAAAATTACAACTGGGAAACGATTATTTTGTGTCAGTCAGCTCTGATGTCTTCATTTCATATCTGCATGACTTGCAAGTGCATCTGCAACACTATTGGTTGTATTTCAACATCACAGCTCAGCCGCTTTCCATTAGGCACTGTGGTCGCCATGCAGGGGTGCATGGGTGAACTGGTAATCAGGTAAGTACTGTCAGTGTCACAACGGTAAAATAAAAACTGTATCTGAGTCCATCATCATGCTCCACATTCTATTAGCTACACTAATATGGCTGCTAATGAGAAGCCATTACAGAGGCCAGAAATAGCCTGGCAGGGTGGCGAGGCTGCATCCCAGCCCTGGTTGCCGACACTAATAAGAATATATGGACTGTGGCCGTGGTCAGCTCCGCTCTCCCTCTCTCCTCTGTTCACCGGGCCTCATTATCGCACAATCACGCCTCACTAACTACGAAGCAGCCTCTGTCTGCCTGGCTCTTTGTCCAGACAGGTGGGAGGGCAAAGAGAGGAAAAGACTAACAGAAAGAGAGAGAGGTGGACTGAGAGGATAAAGTGAAAGCGGTAAAAGGGTGGAGATTAGGGCCATGCAGGTCACAACACTAAGGAGGTGGCAAGAGACAAGAGAAAAGTGAGACGAAAGAAGCTCAATTCACGAGCTGAAAAACCAGAGGAGGAGGTAAAGGAGAGGGCAACTGAGACAGAGGCCAAAAGAGAGAGGGGGTGCAAGAGTTCGTGGATGACTGTGGCGATGTTTCTCTTTTTCCTCCCCTCCTTATTTTCCGTCTGAGTTACACGGTCATTTGGCGGCACTGGCTGAGACCACCGGCGTGTTTCCAGTTGGCCGTCTGGTTGTCTGCTGGCCTGTTTATCTGTCTGTCTGTGTGTCTGTCTGTCTGTCTGTCTGCCTGACTACAGGTTCTCAACTGCCTGGTTGTCGACTCAGTTCCCTTCCTGCCTGTCTTTCATCCAGTCTGTCTCTTTGGCTGGCTGAATTTCTCACTGTGGTCAACGTAGGAAAGCAAAGCCCTCATTTCACCTCCACCACAGAGTCAGGACTTCTGGGGTCCTGAGCTGAGTGAAGCAATAAACACGCGCAAACACACGCGCACACACACACACACACACACACACACACACACACACACACACACACACACACACACACACACACACACACACACACACACACACACACACCCACACACACACACACGCACAGCTGGGTTTACATACTGTATATTGTAAATTTAAACCAAATTTCAGGAACATTAGCAAATATAGCAATATTTCAGGACTTTTTTCAAAATTACATTCAGGTGCTTTTATGCAGCAACTGAGAATTTGACCATTAAAATAGGTGGATGGAAAGGCACCTTCTGTCTCCTCCCTTTTAGGATTCTTTCAGTGTTTTGCTTTCCTTCTTTGAGAAATGTAATTCTTAAAAGAAAACAATAGTTTTGGACAGTCTGCAACTGGGGTTGAGGTTCATTGTCATTTGAAGTGATCTGAATCCAGTATAAAATCATGGAGGCTTCAGAAAGCTTAAATTACTGGTGCCCACAGACCACTTTCATCATTCATTCATCTTCAACCGCTTATCCCGGAGTCGGGGTCGCAGGGGTGCTGGAGCCTATCCCAGCTGACACAGGGCGTGAGGCGGGGTCCACCCTGGACAGGACGCCAGTCCATCACAGGGCACATAGAGACGTACAGAGACAGACAACCATTCACACCTACGGGCAATTTTAGACTCATCAATTAACCTAACACGTGCTTGTCTTTGGACTGTGGGAGGAAACCGGAGTACCAGGAAGAAACCCATGCCGACACAGGGAGAACATGAAAACTCCGCACAGAAAGGCCGAGGCCAGGATGCGAACATGTGACCTTCTTACTGTGAGAAGAACTGCTAACCACTACACCACCGTGTAGGAACTAACAGGAAGTAAACATGGACCAAATCTGTTGCATGGCAAGGCATTGCATTGGCGTGATGGGTTTAGCATGATCATTTCATTACAGAAGACTCATCAACATTGGCCTGGTTGAACTGCAAAATCACACAGTCCACTGACCGTAGAGTAGACATAATGCTAAGAAGTGATACCACTTTATCTAACAAAGCTTGATACCAACTTGCAAAGAGGACATTAACCAGGCAACAGCTAAGTTTCATTTTTGCCATTTGGCAAGTTAGTTAATTACCTAAAGCTGATAAATAAGACAGCTGCTACTTGAGTGTTTTGTACATGGCATTTTGCAAATAAGAGCAAGGAAGGATAAACATGTGTTATTTTCTACGTATTTTCAGAGGCTAACAGGCTTTCATTTGTTACCCATCAGGTTTGTTATTCAGAGAACATAGTAAATTTGTTGGCGTCAGAACATAGTAAATTTGTTAGCATTCGAAGGGAGT
This sequence comes from Echiichthys vipera, assembly GCF_963691815.1. NCBI lineage: Eukaryota > Metazoa > Chordata > Actinopteri > Perciformes > Trachinidae > Echiichthys > Echiichthys vipera. The sequence goes on along the minus strand of NC_139827.1, from coordinate 30,658,457 downwards.
GAATGTGTAACTGTGTGACTGTAATCAGTCTAAATAAATAAAGGTGAAAGAATAAGAAATTTGTTCGCATCAGAACAGGAAATCCGTTAGTGTCAGAACATAGGGAATTTGTTAGCACCAGAATTGGAGCGTACCTATGTTCCCTTGGTCCTTTAATCCCCCCTTTGTATGTGACCAGGGAAAATGGGACCCTTAAAAAAAAATAAAAAATAATAATAATAATAATAGACCTAAGTAGACCCTAACACTGCCCCCTAACCCTGACCCTAACTGTAACCCCTAACTCTAAAGAAAGTCAAATTAAATCAGTGAAGGCGGAGGCTTATGCGACCGGGGAACATAGGGATGACCCCCATCAGAACATGTGAAATATGTTCAAGGTTCAAGCTATCTTTATTATCCCCGTAGGCCAATTTGGTTTACAGCAACAAACACAACAAGTAGACCTCTTACATTTGTCTAACATACAGACACACACAAGACCTGTATGTTTTTTTTTGTTAGAGGATTTTTTTAAGCCTTAGGAAATGGGGTGAGAGAGAGAGTTGGAGACACGCAGCATAGGGCCGCAGGTTGGAGTCGAACCTGCGGTCACTGCCTTGAGTTCTTTTAACCTCTTTATATGGGGAAACTGCTCTAACCACTGTGCCACTGGCCACCCCAAAGACCTGAAGGTTTGTGTTTCTTGCATGTGCAGCAGCATGCCTCCTCAGATCAGACTTGAGGTTTGACCCAAGTCGATGAAAACTGAGCAAACACAGTAACTGTCAGCCAAAGCAATAAGGGTGCTTGGTAAAGTCAGTTAAAGAGACACCTTAAATGACAGCCAAATGGAGCAAACAACACACTAATGTCTGACTTGTGATGGAAAAAAGTGAGCAAAAGTTGCCATCCACCCGGGGCCAGCTTTGCTTTGTCTGCATTAATGGATTTTGGGAAGGAGGGAGACAGATGCCAGGTCAGAACAAACGTTTCCACACATAGTATTTAACACACAAAACTCTCAAGCATCTGGAAACACCACCCAAATTTAGCTCATTATGTCCTCATTATCATCACAAACAGAAGAAATGTGAGCTGGCATCCAGACAGAAAAGCTGGATTTTGTGAAAAGTTAACCATGCATTACATTGGTTTTATATAACCGAGCCTCCGTTCAGATTTTAAGGTATATTTTGCTGTAAGAACTGACCTTTGGGATCGTACCAGACAGAGCAACAGGACCACATTTTACAGTAGCATCTGTGCATTATATTTGGCATCAGATGCAGTATAATGTGAGTTTTTGGTTCCACAGCATTCCCATTAGCCAAAACTCTGGCTGAGCGGAAAATGAGACGGAGAGAGACACGCAAAAGAAAAATCTGCTGCTGTTTTTTTCATTTTTATAGTGGAAAACAATGAAGCACCCAAAATCAACCACAGAACATAACAATTTACAACCACCAGAGGGCATAAAAAGGAGGGTCAAAAAGCTAAGAAGGACATGGTCAACAGTCCTCTGGTCATGTGGGAGTTTGTGACTGAAAAGCTTACTTATATTATAAACTTATATTCACCAGGGTGAATTTTAATTTGTGATTGGAGGTAACTGTCCCTTCCTTTCCAGCCCTCTCTCCTACCCGCGCCACCCACTTTCACTTCTCCTCCACACTCTCCATCAACTTGAAATACTATTTTGGTTTCCATTTCCCCATGGCTTTTAGTGGATGACGGAGAGAACTTAATAATAAGATAATACAGACATAAGTGTGAAACATCACAGTGATGGGAGCAGGCAGTGATTAGCACATTGGTCACTGTGGCTTCCAGGTGTAATTAGGGCTGACGGCTCACCAGGCTACTCCTACTACACTTCGTACCACGAGCCAGGATTTTTTTCTCTCCCGGTGATAAGGAAGAGCTCGATCAATATGTGGGGTGCTAGAAAAATAGTTGATTTTATGATTTCAGAGTTACTTTCTAAAGAAGTTTTCATATTTTTCAATAAAAACTGACAATGACATCTTTCACATACAAATGTAAAAGACTTCAGCACCGGACAGCGTCCATGCAGCTACAATTCATAACAACACAAAATGTGATAACAAGAAGTGTATTTATTTCATATGCATAATCAGACAACTGTGCATTGGTAATAATGTTTTGGAAGATATTTGTCACAAAGTCATAAATGAAATGAAAAATATCTAAAGTGCAGCCAAGTGCAATGCATTTAGCCTATGCCTGTATGCGCGCATACACACACACACACACACACACACACACACACACACACACACACACACACACACACACACACACGTCATAGGGTACACAAGCACACAGCCAGGGGATCAGCTTAGGATCAGAATGGCTGGTAACTTTTACATATTTGTTTATTCAAAACCTTAAAAAAAACACTGAAATGCTTAAGGGGGCTTTACTGGAGCTACACAGATTTATAACATGACACAATGTAGCAGCACCTCGTCGCGGTGTAGCCCTGCTTTAGAACTGCAATGGTTAAAAATGTGTCCTATGATATGGAACTGGCAATCGAACAATGACCGATCTTGAGGAAATATACAAACATGAGCACTCTTAATAACCCTAAGTACGCAGGGGACAATATGAAAATTTAATGTCAGGATTATCCTGGCCACAATAACTGTGATTCATGATAATATCCCGATAGCCATATAAATATGCTTAAAACTCAAATGGCATTAAAACATAATGGAACCACTTTACATACATTTTGTTAACTGTAGTCAGTTCACGAGTAAAGTGAGGATATTCACGATATTCATGATTGCATTTGATAGTTGACTTGAATAGACCTTACTACGAGGGGAGCTGGCAGTTGGTAAATCTTGTAAAAACACTCTTTTAATAAACTCTGGGTTCACTAACTACATTGTTGGGGCTTTGTTTTATGTGTAGGGACTCTTATCATGCTACAGCAGAGGTTTGGTGTCATTTTGAGCAGAATTATTGGTTAAAAAAGACGTTTAAATGTCTTCACTGTACTGCCCTGAGCTAATCAGTGTTAGCCACGGCTGGCTGGCTTATTTTATGTATGTAAGTGCCGAAAAAGACCATGGAGTTTGCACGGGAATTACACTTAAAGATTAAAAGAATGATGCGACAGCAAAGCAACATTTCCAATATTGCAGGTTTTTTTTTGTTTTACCCTTAAGCTCATGATTCTGTTTGCTTGTGTCACACTGTCACTGACCCTTGGGGGCTACATGTTGTCAGGCAAAAGCAAATATTATAATGGATGGTAAGATACATACTGTGGAAAAAAGAAGAGAAAACAAAGGAGATAGAGATGTGACAGAGAGTACTTTAAAGGGAGAATCTGATTATTTTGAGTTGGGTTAAAAGTGCAGCTTGGTTAATTTAGTCTTAAGTCTTTAAGTCTTAAATTATATCAGTGATTAGCTTGTGGTCCAGGAAGTGGATCTCCGTGCTGTTTTGGTTGGGTGCTTTGAGTTAAAACCGATATGGAACTGGAATAACAGCAACAGCGGTAGCAGAGAACAGCTTGTTTTAATTGTCTGTGAAGTGGAACAGCTGGCTGCGAGTACTGGGCCTCACAGCATAATACAGAGAGAGACAGAGAGAGAGAGAGAGAGGGAGAGAAAGCTTGGCGTCCAGGGGTTGAGGACCAGGCCCAAATTTGCCATTAAGATGACTTAGGCCTCAGTATAGATTCCACTGGCTGTGTGATTCAATGAAACATACAGCTGAAAACACTTAAGCTAAACACAACAAATGTTTATAAGTTTAAAGTAACAGCAGGCATCATGTGTTAATACCTTGGACACAGCCCATAGCTACTGGAAAATGTACCAAAACCAGACACCCAGCTACCTGCTCCCTTTTGGAAATCATCCGGTGGAGAGACTGAACCCATTTTGCGCCTTCTTGCAACATTTTCTGGTTGCTTTCCATTGGGCTGCAAGAACTGCAGGCACCTCTTTCATAAGGGGCAGTTATTCAAAAACCTTAATTATGCTACAGAGGAATAAGTAATGGTGTCTCTGTGCAGTCGCTGTGAGAGTTGCTTCCTGCACAGCTTTAATAATGTTAATAAACTCTCAGTATTGGTTATGGAGTGGGTTCACAAGGCTGCTGATCTCAACTCCTTCTAAAAGGTCAAACTCATCACATATTTTTTTTACCTCTGTGTCTTTGTTATCAGCGGTGCACAAGAGTTGCATGAATTGCCACGACCCATTCCACGTATGGGTTTCACATGTGACATTCATTTTGTCACTCAAATAGCCAATTTTTTTAAAGGATGTGCTGTTATCTGGTGCGCTCCTTGGTGCAGGTAAAGAGTGTTTTATTTAGCTGCCAAATCTGGTATTGATGATACTGTATGTGTGTCTTCTGCAGTGCAGAAGGTCATCATAAATGCATGTAACATGAGCATGAGCATGGCAGGAGTGATGATGACAGGGTTTGCTGAAAGAGTAGCAATGTCTTGTTTTCTGTGAGTCTTTGTGTTAAGACTGAACACAAACAGTTTGAGATTGTGAAGGAGCACTATGGTCCATGTATCTTTTGGTCATTTGATTTTCATTTCACAAACGGATATTAAAAAAACAAAAAATGTTTTTTTAATTTACCTTACTGGAAAAAAAAAATCTTAGAAACAATTTTAAAAATTGAAGTCACTGATTGGATAGATATGGGACAAATGATACATCACTCACTGTTACTACACAGTACTGCGGCAAAATGTCAGAAAGGAACTGTGATAACAGAGCATGAAAAAGAAAAACAACTGAAAGAACAACAGGATCAAAATCTACAAAAGAAAAATTGACCGGATTTTTCTAGAGCCAGACTCTTCTTCTGTTCTAGTGTTTTTGCTGATAAAGCATGATTAATAAGGTTGGGGGCCCAAACAAACAGTAGCCTTTTTGTTTTTTAATATCCTTTTGTGAAATGAAAATTGAATGACCAAAGGATACACGGACCCCCTATTATTTAATGTCAATATTCATAAATTATTTACAAAAACTTCATAAGCAGTAAAAATGTTTTTGTAAAGTTACTGTTAGCGACGGTCAATTTACATGAATTGTGTAAACTGGCCAAACTACGAATGAAACTCTTGATTCTTAACTGGCTGATTCAAAATAACCTCAATGTTGTTGCCTGGTATCAGACTTAAACTCTTGTTAAACTCTGTTTACATCTATGTGTCAAATCGATTTTGAAGCCAGAAGCAATTTTTAATCGAATCGAATCATGACCCCCAAAAGATTCATTTAATGGTTTCCTGAAAAAAAAAGCACCAGGCTGTCATGTCTACAAACATAGAAAACTAATTATGGCTCCATTCTGTTTAAAACACAAACCAAATGGTGAGTGTTTCCCCAGATAACTGAGCTTGCAAAATATGTTTGACAGGCAGCTAGTAGCTAGCAATTAGCAGATAGCATTAGCAAGTTACTTGTCAACAAAATGGAAGAGAGCTTAGTGAACGGTTGGATTGTCTTTGTTTGAAAGTGTATTGTGTAATAGTTTTTAAGCTCAAAACACTGGTGGATGTTTCCACTTCCTGTTTTCACAAAGTGATGCTGGAAACCAAAGATGGATCAATCCAAGACACTTTTTCTTCTGCATTTGTGTGTGTTGGTCCCCCGACACTAGTGACCATAAGTTGCTGCCAAAGTGACATGGCATTTGAAAAACCTGATGAAAAAGAAAGCACAAATGCAAACTCACAACTTAGTTTGATTTCTGCTACATCTCAAATTAATCTAAATGCTTACAATGCCTCAGAACCTAAGCGATAAAACTCTGCCGGATTTAAACCAGCCGAAAACAAATTATGCTCTTGCAACAAGGGACTTCTACAGAGTATTTAACTTGATATATTGCACCAAGATGCTGTCGAGACCTCTCTGTTCCCCAGTCATGAATATTCAAATGAGATGTTCAATTTGTGTTGGGGAGATTATTGGAAAGCTACAGAAGCATGCAGGATTCTCCCCAAAGCCTAGTTGAAACCATGTTATGTACTAGACTGAATGACTTGCTGAAATTAAAGTGGGATCTCCTCTCTGCGCGTTTAGAAAAAAAACATTTAAAGTTAGCCTGTTGCCGTTTTAACGCTTTGGCAAAATCCAATATGTCTGCTGAGTAAGACTTTTTGAATTCTGCTCAGCATGACCGAGCTTTACACAACTGCTGAAGTCTGAACTTTCTGAAGAAAATAACCTGAAGGGAAAGTTGAAGAGAGCAACAATATCTTGGCCTTTTTAGACATGTGTTGTTTCTCTGATGTCAAAAATCAAGCGGCCGTTGCCAGGGAGCAAAACTGTTATCAAGGCTTATAATGATATTGCTAAAGATCATGGTGAATCCCTCAGGTTTTCCTCATGTGAGAAATGAGAGATGCCTGCTCAATGTATAGGTTGTTACAGTAGGAGTAGATGATGACGACCAGGGGAAGGGGTTGGGGGAATGGACATCCAATGGTTGGATTGGTTTGGAGTACTGTGTGTAACTGAGTCTGGCAACTGCAACCGAACCAGTGTGTGAACTATGCATCCACAAAATCAAGTAAATTGGTTTAAAGATTGTGATATACATACCGGAAAGATGCAATAAGTAGTTAAGGTTTAAAGTAGCTCTAAATACAGGGAGCATAAGAATATTGCAGTGCTGGAAATTCTTTCACAATATACGTCATTGCATATCTCCTTAACGATACCTAACATATATACAGTATATCACATTGTTTTCTGATAATTCAATAAATAAATAATTCAAAGTCAAAGTCAGCTTTATTGTCAATTCTTCACATGAACAAGACATGCAAGGAATCAAAATTTCGTTTCTCCCTCTCCCATGCGTAGACTAGACAAGACAAAGACAAGACAAAGACAAGACACAATTAGTAAAGTGCAACATAAATTATCTAACTGCTATAGTAACAACAAAAAGAACACAATGGTAATAATAATAATAATAATAATAATAATAATAATAATAATAATAATAATAATAATAATAATAATAATAACAAAAGTGCAGATGGTTGCATAATAGTGCAAAAAAAAAAAAGATATATATAGTTTATATAAACATTATAAAGCCTATTTTGATATACCCCTGTGTGAATTAAATACTTGACAAAAGATAAGTATAAGAGTATTTTCTTATTTTATGAAGAATTTTATCGTCATCAGCTTCGTCCAAAAGACCTCAGTTTTGCAGTTCGCCCGTTGGTTTTTCAACATCACAATAGAAACGATATAGAAAATATATATCTTCCTTCTTCTATCGCCTACTGGACTTCATCTCAATATATCAGGATATCTGCTCCCATGTGACATCATGGGTTTTGTTATCCTTTTGATGCTAATTGAACTGTGTGGTAATGTAAAGTTTGATTTTAAAACCCAAACCGCAGTTTTTAAAATGAAGTTATTCCAGATAACACATCCAAAAAAGTTTCAGTAAAACGTGCTGGATTGTCGATTAAGACAACGTAATTGTGTAAAATCTCAATATGATTTTTTTTCACAATATCGATTCCACTGAAACACAACAAATTATTTTAATAAATTATGTTCCGGCCGTAATATCTTCCATAGATTTTTTAAAAAGAACTTTAGGAATACTCTCGCTAAAAGAAGTGAGTTAGTCGGCCACATGACCAGCAATCAGAAACCAGGATTTATACAGGGTGTTGAAGCTAAACTGTAAAGTGTGACACAGCCTATCAAATTTAATCATACACACTTTCCAGTAGCTAGATTAGGAGACATCAGGAGCTATCATGTTTTGGATTAAAAGCTACACTCATTGCATTTACATGCAGTTTAAAAACCTGATCGGGTTAAGGGAATACTCCGGTGTCTCAAAGACCATCTAAACACCTCACCCCGGGAAAAGTCAGAGCTCTCATACCCCGGTTAACAAACAGATAACTCCTTCAGTACCTCAATTATTCATGCATGTAAACAATGGAGCATTATCTGGTCCGGAGCATTATCTCCCCCCTCCCCAAACCACGGCGGTGGCTTTTGACCCGGAAATAGAATAAACCACGAAGGAACAGTGCCAAAAACAACCTGAAAAAACATCAATACAGCTTTACCTTTAAATTGAGGGAGGACTTTGCAATGGCAAGAAACATCCCAACCAAGAAGACCACTTTCAGTCGGAATTCTGTCCAAAAGTCGTCTGTTTTCCCCCCCGCTTGTGATTTTGACTAAGGTGAACCTGAAAAAAAAGACCTATTCCCACCAGCTGTATGTTGGCGGAGCGCCACCCACTGTACCGGTCAAGCTACTCCGTCATTTTCCCATTCAACCCCCTCTCATGTATACGTGGGGAACTTCAATAATCCGATCCTTCCCTTAATGGGGAAAGATATTACTGATGTGCACGTAAACGCACACAGGGCAATAAGCGGCATTTCATTTGAGCCCAATATGATTATGAGGAATTCAAATGACTTGTTAGTAAATAATAAATAATGAATTCATTCATTGTATGCCCACCATGTTTCTTGCTACATCAGCTGCATTGACAAACTGTCCTCTTCATGTACCTGACTTATGTAAACACACACATGTCCAGACACTAGCCGGGCCATCAGCAGGATCTGCAGTCACATGAACAAGGACAAATCTATCTATCAATGTGCTTCAAGAGGGTCAAGGCTTAAACTTTCATGGCAAATGTGGGTTTTCTCATCTTGAAAATCCCCACATTGAAATCATGACATTGTCGCACATGAAAGCATTTCCCGGCATATGCACACCGCAGCAACCTGAAATGCTTCTTTTCAGTATGAGAGACCATTAAAAAGGCAACAACAGCTGTTCCCTGCACCCAGAAGAGACTTATCACTTATTACATATTGGTCTTTTTGTTTATTCTGTGCATGTACATTTGCATCAAAGTCTGTAGATGCCAGTCACTAAGAGGTCTCCTCTCCCCCTCACACCCCTGCAGACATCACTTCACAGAGCACTGTTGAGAGCACACACATCTATCTCGCAGCCCTCTGGTGACTCACTCTGGCCAGAGAAAAGGGTCTTGTGCATTTATTATCAGCTGTACAGTACGCCTACACTCTGACTGAGGAACAGGATTGATGGCAACAAGAGAAATTGAAAAGAAAAAGATGTTAAGGTCTTTTCAGATGGGGGCTCGACTGACTTAATTATCAATGAGAGGGGAACAGGCAGGTAGTTTCAGTTGGGTTTATCTGAAAAGCAGCAGTGCAAATGAATAAATATACATGGTTTAGCACAGAATTAGTGCACAATATTAGCTAAAAGGCTATTTTTTATCCGTAGACCCTGTCCATGGTGATACAAAGGCTTCCTAAAAGACAATATCATGAAGCATGGATGAAATAACATGGCATGCAATGTAGAGATAATAAAAGGTAACATAGTTAGGGAAGTGAAGGCGATCTGACAGGCAGAGGGACACAATTATAGTGTAGTGGTCGTGCTCATCCCACACACACACACACAGCCGGCTGCTGCAAGAGTTGAATTGTATTGAACATCGGCACTTTTCTAAATGACGCACAATGCAAATCAGTGGACACTAATGGTGTGTGATTTCCCTGAAATGTAGGATACAACGGTTATCGGGAAGCAGGAGGGCTTTTGCATGGCAGAGCATCGGCGCAAGATCAGATGTAACGTATAGTTTTAACTTGAGCAAGCTGTAAAGTTACAACTCTGTTTACACTGTTCATAAAACTTTAGCGATAAACAATACCAGTCTGGGGTAGTGCACAGAAGTCGTTAGCATGATCATCATGCATGAATCGTTTAATTTTTTCAAATTATCTATTCACACGAGGAGCCCAGTGAGACCCTGCAGATCTAAGAGGGTCGCTCACCGTCTGAAAAGACCTCTACAGCGGAAGTAGAAGAAAAGTCAAGGTGAACCTGAAAAATATCAGAAGATACCAGAAATCGAGGTCATTTTCAGTGAATTCAGAGACAAAGCAATGTAATAAGTGTGCGGTGTTTAAGTGTGAAGCAGTTCAGCTGAGGTAAACCTCATTCTTGAGAGCAGAAGAAGGGAGAGTAAGCTCGGAGGCAACTCGCAGACAAGATGCGTGCAGAAGCATCAGAGCGAATAAGAAAGCTCATTTGCTGAAAAGAAGCGATGCCCTGCAGATAAACCATCACCATGTAGCAGGAAGGAGCAACCTGGCACAATGCTGCCGTTCTGTTCAATACTGTAATGCATGCAGAGTGATGACGTCATCTACCAACATGCAGAGACACAAATGAGAAGCAGGGCAACACGTAGGAGGCCTGAGTGTGATGAGGTGGTTTATTATGTTGTCGACTATCGAGAATATGCAATCCATTTCTTATTTTAAATCAAATATATTCAAGAAAAAGGGCACCATGATTAGCAACTTAACATATACTTCATATAATACTTTTAACTACTCTATATGTTACTGCTGGTACTGTTGAACGTTTTGTGTTTTAATTACATGAAACTGCTGAAGGATGCTGTCCTGTGTACCAGACATTACAATCGAAGATGTGTCAAACAATATCTACTGGATGGTCCAGCTGTATATTATGATTAGACTTAGTTGTTACATTTGTCTGTTCAGAAACCTTATCACAAAGACCTTAAAATAATCATCATACTGTGCTAGTCACTAAAAGGTTTTCTTTGGCTCCACATGGAGCTGAGGCTGTGGAGTGCAAGTAACTGAAGTGAGAACTATAATATCCTTTACTGATAGTTAGAAGCAGACACATTACTCAAGTCCCTTGGTCCTAGTCACGTCACAGGTTATGCCAAGCAGAGTCGTTAGTTAAGGCAAGTAAAGTCTCGAGATACTGCAGTCTTATATGCAGTATGGGTATAAGGTAAGGTATTAGTTCTTGTCTAACAATGATACAATATCTAACCTGTTCAAAAAGACAATTCATTTCATTTGTATTATAATTATTGATATTCAGTGAAATACATATCATTAAAAAAAATAGCTTTCTAAAAGTGTATTTATTTATAGTTATATTCTTCTCAATCAAAACCTTTTTATTTTGGCGATTGGATTGATTCATGATATCAATAGTTACCAAATATATCTATTTTGGGATGAAACCCGCTCGTCGCAATCAGGTTAGTAAAATTGTAACGTTAGTGAAACAAGTTGCTTGACCGAATTGCTGAAATTTTGGTGAACTGCGATGATTTTTTTTCTCGTCGATTAATGTACGCAAATTGCTACTGCTAGAAGCAAACTGCTACTAATGTTAACCACAGCGTGAAACTCCATTAACCTTGGCGGCAAAGAAGGGAAAAATGCCAGCGGAGAAAGTGGAAGTGGTGAAAAAGCTGCATCCGTTCATGAAGAACATATAATTAGTATTTTTACATCTTAATCCAGACAGGGTGTGCGTTTTGCATATATCCATTGTACTATTTGGTTTGGTTGAATTTTTGCAAATGCATCATCTTAAAGAGAATTTCCTACTTTTCTCATCAACACCCACATGGGCTGCCACTCCTTAAACATTGAAAAGAATAAATAAAACTTTCCTCTGTGACAAAAAGCATGTGACCCGATTCTACTCCATCCCTCAAATAATTGTAATTCTGAATCAATAAGAACTGATGAATTGGAATTGGAATCAAAATAGTTAAGATCAAAACAATGCCCAACCCTTGCTGTATTACATCTCAATGGCACACAGTCAAACTGGCAGCGGCCACACACTACCAACTGAGTGTGTGTAGCAGCTCAAAAAAGGCAGAGGCTATTTTCACCCTGGTACACATATCAATGTATGGTAATTGTACCCAGGTTCAATATTTTCACCCACTTTTTGTTGCCTAAACCAAACCAAACTGCAAAAATTATGAGTCAAAATTTTTTTAAATAACATCCCAGGCTGGATTTAAACCATGGCGTCATTGGTGAAAGTTCCATGCTTAACCCAGTTAACTACCACAATACCACACATTCCTTGGGCCTTTTTCTTTAACCAAAGAGCACCATCTGGTAGGTTCATAAAATACTGAGAATGGTTAATGAAGATTCCTGACATTTTATATGAATATCATCAACAAGTCTGTAAATAGCAGGCAATGCACCTGCCAATGGCTGTGAAAGAGATCATTTGACATGAGGGTGAGAAAGCACCATAATTCCCAACATTGTTCTTGCAAGAAGAAGAAAGTAAGTTTCTAGTTGTTTCTAGTTGGTCAAGCTGCCACGTCCCAATAGTGGCACCCATGCCTAAGGTTGCTGACTCCTGATCTAAACTGTGCCTTCAAGACGTGCACATGAGCAGGATTGTTAAAATCCAAACTGTAACTATGATGCTAACTCTTTTCCTGCAAGAAGCCAAACTGGGTGGAAACACTCACTGGCTGCAGGAAGATTAACATTATTCTGTCTTGACTTTAGTGTATTAAATTCAATTTGAGATATAGAAATGCTCCTTTCATTTACATTCATACTTAAACTCTCACACACACACTTTCACGCTCCCTTATCTTCCTTTCTTGAGGCCACACACATTTTCTTAACATAACACCTTATTGAACAAAATGAGAACATAATGTATAATTAACACTGCACATATGGATATTTCTGCTTTACTGCTATCACAAATGTACCATACTGAATGATGAACATGATATTTAATTTAAAAAGTGGAATAAATCTTATGGTTTTAATGAAAATTACCATATAACACTGCTTTCGCTACACAATACGACAATATACCAGTATTGTACAATGATAGTTAACCAATGTTGCTATCATGCTACACTGTACACTTAAGAAAAAACATTCTCAGAAAGAGCCTGTCACCATATGCTGTATTTTCAGATGGACATAAATAGGACATAAGCCTGGTTTAGTTATTACAGATTACATAACTAAGTTTTCATTCGCGTGGAAAACATGTTGTGATATAAATGTGACTCATATTTCAAGTCTTCTGTGCCACTGACAGCAAAGGAGTCATTGTTTTGGGTTTCCTCAGCATAGTATGATGTATGCCTACATTGCCACAACAACCACACCACATTCTGATAATGCCATTGTAAAAGGTAATGTCGCTACTGTTGTCATGTAGTTCAAAGTTTATGGAGCAGTTAAATTTCAGTGTTGGGTTGAGTATCTCATTACTGTCACAAAGATGCAGTGCGATTACTTTATTCATTACTCAGTCAAAACAAAATAATCAAACAATTCTTAGCTTTTTTTTAAATTCATTCATGCCTCTGCTATTGCAATTCAAATTTGTGTGAAAAGCACATGTGCTTGCAATAACTGACAAAACAAGCAGTTCTGCAGTAATAGTGAGGGTAAGATGAGAAACCTGATACCACACTAATGACCATGCATTAAGTAAGGATCCAGGCCTCCAGGAAGTGCACTAGGCTTTGACATAGTGTAGCTATCAAATGGCTTGGGAGTTACATCTTTTGTGTCAGTCATGTGATGCCCTCTGGCCCCAAAAGACTTAGATGGGCAAAAAATGTCAAAGCCCACACAAAATCATAATTTGATCCATTTAGTCTGATAACATTTGTAAAGCCTAGATGAATGAAATCATTTAATCTCCGATCAAGTTAAAATGCTTGAGTAGCAGCTGGCTCGGCCGGACGAAGTTTCAAGTTCGCCTGCCCTATAGGCCCAACGGTGCGGTAGCATGGACAGTATATAAAGGTGGACAACGTATCTCCACTTACTTTTACTGTACAAAAATGAAGCCAAAATATCCTGAATACAGGTGTCGCCAAGTTGTAATTTTTTGCAATCAGAGTCTGCTCAGTAGTGATTGTGCGGTGAAGCTGTGTCATCGAAGTCCAACACCTCCTAAAAAGTCCATCAGACAGCTGCAGTTAATTCAGGACGCTGCTGCTCGAGTCCTCACCAAACAAACCAAACATGGAGAGGCAGCAGTGTTCAGTTTTTATGCTCCACAAATCTGGAACAAACTTCCAGAAAAGTGCAGGTCTACTGCAACTTGTAGTTCTTTTAAATCAAGACTGAAGGATTTTCTATTTGCTGCTGCTGTTCAACTGCACTGTAACATCTGTAACTGTAACCATCTTCCATATGTTTTAAATTACCTTTTATGTTTTTTAAATATTTTTTATGTGTTGTGTGTTTTTTCCCCTGATGCTTTTAATGTTTTATATAAAGCACTTTGAATTACCCTGTTGTTGAATTGTGCTATACAAATAAACTTGCCTTGCCTTGCCTTACCTACCCGACCATCTGTGAGTTGATCACAGCTGCAAATAATGAAAGCAACCATATTTGGGAAACATGTATTTAAGGATGTCTAGCCCATGTGCCATCTATCAACATGGGGGGGGGGGGGGGATTTATGACCTATACTGCAGCCAGCCTCCAGGGCCACAAGTCCATGTAGCAGCTTTCATAAGAATGAATGGAGGCCCCCCTTAAACTCTGTATCCAGTTCTCTTTATACATCCACGGTTGGGACAAGGTTATCCTTTAGCATAAAAGCGAGAAGCGGGGGGTAACAGCTATTGTAGCCTAGCTATGGGTGAAAGTTGGTATTATGTTGTTCTCACTGCGGCTGCATGAATTTGCTTTTTGCCGTGTCATTTGCGTCATTCGCACTATTCAATAAAATTTTATTTATAGTGCCAAATCATAACAAAAGTTATCTCAGGACACTTAACGTAGTAGGTAAAGTCCACACTCTATGACTTATTTATGATTTATATAGACCCAACAATTCCCCCGTAGAGTACGGTGGCAACCAAAACCTTCCCTATAACAGACAGGAACGTCAGACAGACCCAGCTCTGTGGAGGACGGCCATCTGTCTGCACCGGTTGGGGACGAAGAAAAGGAGAGAGAAAAGACGGACAGATGGACAGAGAGACAAAGACAGACACAAAGACAGAGACAGACACACTTCCAGAGATGCAAGCAACCAAACAGTAACAGTAACTATAATAATATCTGTAGTAATGTGAATAAAACATATGTTATGGCAGTTAATATAGTAGAACAGTAGAGACAAGCACAGCTAGGGTGAATAATTATGGTGGAAAACATGATCAATGATGAGTAGCGGCAATAGCAGCTACGATAAAGCAAACTATTCACATTACTTGAGCCTCTCAAGGTGAGATATTTCAAAACAGTACAGTAAGAGATCCTGGTCATTTCACATATTTCTGTGAGATCAGGCCAAAAAAAAAAATAGCATAAAACTGCCCATATACCTACAATTTTTCTTTTTACATGTCTGTTTGTGTATGGGTTAAAAAGGATTGACATGAATGGTGTTGGTTTGAATAACTTTGGCTCACTGTTTTTTTTGTTAGGCTCCGGTTTGATTCTCAATCATTCAGTAAATTGTATATTCATTTTTGTAATGCTGTCTAAGATGCTATATGTTTATCACCCAGGCTATTATTAAGCTAGGATTGAGATGTAAAACATATATTTTTTTCACATAAAAATGTGAATGAGCTGAGGTTAGAGCATCCATTTACTGCCTCCATTAAAACTGAAGCAGAAAACCCATCCAACCTTGAGTCCAACCGCACACCAGGAGGTTTTGGAAGGGCTTATGTAGCACCTCATATGTTGTGTGACAGACAGCAGCATTTATCCTCATGCACAATTTCGATTGCTATTCAATAGTGCTTCTCTCTTAGGTCCAATCAAGCAGGCTGAAAGGCTCCAGAGGCTGCACTTAAGCAAATCCACATTTGCTGAGTGGTATGCACAATGCATGTATTTTGCTCTCAGTCACACATTCACTGACACCTTCCATTTTGCTCCCTCATCTTCTTGAACAGTACCAATTACTGAGCAGTGGAAAGAGAGGTGAAAGAGATGAGAACTCCTGTGGTGAGGACGATGAAAGGAGAAATTGCAGCATGAGGAATGAATTGTTTGCATGGTCATTTGCATGATGTTCATGCCCACATGTGCATCTTTGTTTCTGGCCTTCAAATGATTTCTCTACAGGACTGTTGCTATTGTTCTAAACCAGTTGCCTCCCAGTGCAGCTATCATTCTGAGACTTTAATGCATCCAAAGCACATTTCAGCATGCATTTCTCATTTCCACATGCCGTGGAGTGAGGTCCAGTTATTAATATGTATGGTCATTCAGACTTGAATTACATAAACGCTCAAGCTGTAAAACTAGCTCTACCACCTGTGTCTACATGTATATGTGTGGTTGTTTGGGAGGACATCATATTGCTGAAAGGTGACACCCCCATTACTGGCAGACAGTGACATCATCACTGCAGGAAACTAGGGGCGTCGCTGCTTTTCCCTGGTGTTCAGAATTAAACCCCACTAATTCTATCAATGAGCACACTCATTTGTCCTGATAAACAACTGCTGTAACAACGAGCTTGACATCAGTCTCAGTCAGGGGCAAACAAGCTCCGCCTGTCATTTACATTTTCAAATGATTCTTCAAGTGTGATATAATCACCATATTTATTTTGCAATGTAGGGCCATATGGTTACAGTTAAATCATTTGTTATATATTGCAGGAATCGCCAATCCTGCTTTTGATTTTGAGTAATTGGAATACAAAACTCATTCTGATTTATTTTCAATTTAGAATTGAAATTGTGAAACACCTAACAGTGTTGAAAAAAACAAGGCTTTCTGCTAAATGCACTTCCTTTTTTAGAGCCCTGTATGTGTGTGTGTGTGTGTGTGTGTGTGTGTGTGTGTGTGTATGTGTGTGTGTGCAGCACCAGTAGCTCTGCCACACAAAGACAGGGACAAGGTTTATCATTCAACACCTCGTTAGACACAAAAACAAACACATTTCCACAAAAAATAACCCTCCATTGTTGTGCTTCCGTACTTCCCTGGCACGTTGTAAGCCAGAGGGTTTCTATAGGTGTGTGTTTGCTTACTGTCAGTGTATGTGTTTCAGTATATTAAATGCCTCAAGTCCATCTCTATCACATTCTCACAAACACACAAAATATGTGAAGTTTATTGGCTCAAATTGGATAACGATTGAGTATAACTATAATTGTGACTTGATGGACACCTTGGATAAAGGTTAAAGGGCTTTTGTCCGTTTGACTTATTTTCATAAAAAGTTTGTTTTTGCCTTCCCATTTATATTTTGTTCAGGTTGTCACTGCAACGTGTTTTGAGTCGTTTCATTTCCTGCGATAGACAAGTCAGTCAGATTTAGGTCATTGAATGTGAATTCATTATTGATATGTCCCTCTCCCATATCTCACGTACTGTTTGATCATACGGATGTAGCTTTAACTTTCGTTGTTAACTTAACACACATTGATAGGCAGTTTATGAAGCATTTTCCCTACTGAGTGATGAGCTGAAAGAGCTCCCTCAACCTCGCTGGAGCCTCTACTGAGGTTTTGGGCTCATAGACTGTATAAACAATGGACGTAACATCTACATCATGGTCTCTCAACATGACCCAATCGTACTCGCCTCTGGGAGTTTCCATCTTGTCAGACTTTGACTCTGCCTCATTTCCTCTTATCAAAAAAGGGCTATTATGTGACACTGGGGGGAGGAAGAGATGGCCGTCTGGCTAACGTTTACTGAACAAGCCACATTAGCACCACCAACAGCACAAGCTGATAGATGAACGGGTAAAGGAGTCAATGTTCAGATTTTTTTAGTTATTTTTTTAAATTTCGTAAGAGGAAAGAGATTTTTTAGAGGGTAGAGATTGACACGGGAAGTCAATCTCTAGCAGAGTCGAGTGCAGGCACTCCCGTGTCTCTAGCGGAGATAACACCGGCTCGACGAGTCTAGTGCAGGCAGCCAGCATTTATGATCTATGATTTAAACTTTATCTTAGACTGTAAAACACCGACCCTCACGGCCCGAATCCTCCCGGTGCTCCAGATTAGCATCTAGTGCATGTGCGGCTATTTAATTAGCATGACAAGGCTAACACTGCAGTCCAGGTCAAGATGATGGAGTTAGCGGACTAATCCTGACAACTAAGCCTCCGAGGAGAAGTGAGGGCCAGCGGCTAATATTCATAAACTTTAACCTCCAAAAAATAAAAACTAGCCTGGTACAAAAAAAATCACTCCCCTCAGTGTTGTATGACCTAAACATAGTGACTAGAATGTTTTTTTGTACCAGGCCTTAAACAGGTTTAATTATGCTGTGAAAACCGCCTGTTTAACATGGGGGTCAATGAGAAACTGCTCTGTTATGAAACCTGCTCCTAGTGGACACTCAGAGAACTGCAAATTTTGCCACTTGGCTTGGTTGCACTACCACACTGAGAGATATGCTCCGGTCAGTAACATGCTAATGCGCTAACACAATTAGCATCAGAACTTGTAGAAACTTCATAATTGGTACAGTGTAAAAATGCACCCAAATACAGTACATTTACAGATTGCAGGCTCTGGGAGGATTTTAGACCAGACACTGCAGTGCACCAACACGGTACCAGCATGATTTTAATGCATTAGAAAAGCAGGGCGCATATCTAGCAACATCACTGCCTCCATCTAATCTCACACACAGGTAGGCCGGTTATATCAGACCTACTGTAGTGTCATCATCAATGTTTCAGCAACAGACGGATCAGCATGTTCACAGCAGCGACAGGAATGAGCAACGTGAATCGCTGACTTTGCTGTTAGCACCCTCAGAAGGACGCACACACAGTAGGGAACCAAGGCTTCCATTGACATCCATGTAAATAATTAAGATATAACTGCTTAGGGAGAATAGCTTGGCTGTGCTACTTAGAGGAGAGTGAGGGAGACTGGGGTGAGAGAAGTTGAAAGCTGCAGCGGTGACAGTTTTGAAGAGAGGATGAGGAAGTGAGAACGGGCCTGAGAAAGAGAAGACATGTTACATCCTACAAACAACCTAGGGACAGTGTAATAGCAGGGATGCCATTTCCACTGGGGATGGAGGAGGAGCATGTCCCTTTCACTTATCAAAATCCAATTTTTCTCCCCCTCACTTTTATTGTTTCAGGTTCATTTTCTCACTAACATCTCTGTGAACGGTGTCCAGATATGAGAGGAGAAAAGATTCAGATGTTAGTTATCTACCGGTTCATCACCCCAAGTTTTCATTCAGTCTATTGATATATTGTTAATACTAAACACTGATTACACTTACAGGTGAAGTCAAAGTGTCAAAAAACATCCTCTCCGTTTTCGTTTTCGTGAGCTACTCCCTTTCCTTTAGCCATTTATCTTCATACCTCCATCTACCCATCCATCTTCACACCCATTCATCCTTCAAAACCCTCCTTTTGTCCTTTCCCCCAGAGTAGGCTACACAATGCCTAGGAGTATATCACAGTTTCACGCTATCTCAGTATAACACTCACACATCTTTTTGGTTGAACATATTATAATTGAAACCTGAAACCATTTTAAATTATTTATATACAAAAAGTCACATTTTTATTATTTGTTTCAATGCCGTTGGTATGAAATTGTACACAGTATGACAACATAATATGTGTCTACTCCAAAGTATACTATGAAGCCGGTATTTCGCTGCAGCCATAGCTGAGGGTTTGAGATATCATTACATTTGAAAAATTCACTCTGATATACTTTGAAAACCAGCAGGTCAGTTCTCACTGAAAGGACTTTTTATATAAGGAATTGTTCCTTTACAAACTGTTCTGGGTCTATTTTTGAGCACTGCCATTCATACCATGACAACACCCCCCCCCCCCCCACCAACAATACCACCTCCTCGCCATCTCTTCTCTTCTCCTCCTCCATCTCTCCATCTTTTCTCCCCAGCATCCCATTTCCCTGTGTAATTAGGCCTCTAATTGAGGCTGTAGATGTTTAGAGAATGGATGCCCACTGTCGGCTCTGCCTCCCTCTCTCCCTCTGCTTGGATCCTACAAGCTGCACCATAAGTCTGCAATACAAATAAACAATACAAGGACGCAGGGCTAACTTCTCTGACAAATTCTGCTTTACAGTTTTTAATATTGAGCTGTGGTTTGGTATAATCCGTGCATCAAGGAGATAAATACAGTACATTTCCCTACCTCCAAAGGATTACATGGAGGAGGCACAACTTGAAACAGGCAGCGGTGGTATTAAAATAGCACAATGAAAAGAGTATGGAGGTCGGGGTGGTGGATGAATGCTTTGGTTTGCCTTCCAGTCCCAAATCATTTGAAGAAGCTCTCTAGTGCATCATTTTCAGAAGAATTAAATCAAACTGTTGCATCTGCCTTTACTTTTATCCTCTCTTTTAAACTTTACACATGACAGGGGAAAAGGGCCTGTCCATTCATAGATATTGTCAAGGTGGACAAATCTCACACACACTAGAATTTAGCGAACATGCTTCTGTTAGAAATTGTATGTTAGCATACAAAATAGTTAGTTATGTTATTTACAGTGTCATGCATCAAAGTTCCCAGTCCACCGACTTCTACAGTTGCAGTGGTGAGACTTTTTTCAGAGAACATAACTTCGTTTTCAAAGCTTTACTAATGCGTAAAAACATATTCCCTTTCTAAACACATCTCAAATTTGTATATCTTCCAACCAGAAGGAGTCATCACATATTTATCATTTCACAGAGAAACTCAGTTTGGGTGGCAGTAGCTCAGTCCATACGTGACTCGGCTGGGAACTGAGGTTCGAGTCCCTGTGTGGACTGGTGGCTGGAGAGGTGCCAGTTCATCTCCTGCAATAATATATAAATAATATAATAACAGAGTGAAAAAATGTAGGCATTCTTATGAAGGCATTCTTTCTTTCTAAAATCAACAAAAGAATTTGTCAACAAATTTGATAATCTGAGTGCCACAAATATTACACTATCACTTGTTTTGAAAAAATAAAAAATGAATGAATCGTACAATATAAAGATTTCACGTTGTTTCAAGTATCGGGGAGACACGATGCAGGATCCAGGAAGTCTGAGTAACACGTGAATTTGAAGGCTTTACAAAACCCAAAACACTGCAGAGTGATCTATAATACAGGATTTAATAACTGTGGAAAGTTATCAAGACAGCAAAATGATTTTATTTTGCTGCACATTCACAGAAAGTAATCTACCAGGAATGTGTTCTTGCACATGTGATCGGCCATTTGGAGTCAACAGTTGAGTACTGACAGGAAACGAGAGGAGAGAGGGATTGTGAATGACAGTCAACAAAGGGCCATTAACATTACATGGCCAGCAGATAAACCCCTATGCAATGTCAGCTAACCTTTTTGCATGACAGACAAATGAAAAGAGCCTATCCTATTCTAGATATTGTCATGTCCAAGCTGGAATCTTCACATCATTCTAAAACATATAGACTGCTGTTTAGAGTATATGCCTATGTTACAAAATGTATGTGATGCTATTTGACATGATAGCTGAACCAGTCAGGAGAACACCTCCCTCAGCAGCAGTAACAATTATCTAGCTGTGAGGAGTCTTACACCAGATGACCCCAGATGATCCTTGAGCAAGACACTGTGTAACTCAGCACCACTGTTGAGTCGCTGACCCTGCACTCTGACCTGAGGATACCAAAAACAGAACTTCCCCATTTACAACAAAAAAAGTGTCCTAACGGCACCAAATGCTTTTGCACCTTCTACCTTAGAGTCTAAATAATACGTCCCAATTTAGTTGTTTACCGAACATTACTATTCTAACTCAATAAAGCAAGTCGACTGCTGCTTGTTTTCATGCTCCTCTGTCACACTTCAGATTCGTCAGGCTGTAAATAGTAAAGAGCTCTCATAAGCGGTGGCAAACCTGGATTCACAGACATTGCTCTGCAGCAGGGGTGTTTGTAGGATTTGAGGACATTAGAGGCTTTGTCTGGACCTCTGTAGGGGGGCCCAGGGGGCTATATATACAGTTTATGTCATGGTAGATCTGCACTATAGCTTTCATTTTTTGATATTTCATATAGCCTGTGAATGTTCTCATTCGTCCAGGTCATCGTTATCCTCAAAGCAATTTCAGTCAAAAGCAACTGGACTTGGTTATTTGTCTAGGAAGACGTTTCACCTCTCATCCAAGAGGTTTCATCAGTTCATGTACGCATCTATATATTTCATATATATACTGTATGTTTCTATTCTGTTTTTGTAATATACAGTTTGTTGTCTGTATAATATTTGCTGTTTGTATATCTGGAGTATTGTAACAAAAATAATTTCCCCCTGGGCAGTGGCGGATTAAGGTGGTCATGGCCCCTTTGGTTTGTTTGGGCCCCCCAAAACCCGCTAAACCAGAAAAAGAGTCTGCATCCTTGAAAAATCCTGTCAATTTCTTTAGTAGATTTTGGTCCTGTTGTCCTTTCAGTTGTTGTGTTTTCCTTTTTTCATGCACTGCTGTCACATTTCCTTTGTGACATTTTGCCGCTAACTGTGAAGTAACCATAGCAACAGTGAGTGACATATCATTATACAACAAAACTGACCTTATTAACCCGGCCACATGATTGGGTAAATGTATCCCATATCTATCCAATCAGTGACTTTATTTTTAAAAATGTTTTTAAGAGGCAAGTTTTTTTTCCAAGTTTAGTAAATTAAAAGAAATTAAAACAGTCTGGCCAGTCCGGGGCCCCAGCACACCTGGGGCCGCTAGGCTGCAGTGTAAGCCAGTCTGTGCATTAATCCTCCTCTGCCCCCGGGAGTATTTCTGATTCTGATTCTGATAATGAAGCTATTAAAGAAAGTAATGTTGGCCGAGATCATCCAACCTCTCTTGGGCCTAAATATTTTGGCTGTAAAAAGACCTGTGGCTGAAGAAAAAAGACCTGTGACCATAGTCTGCGTAATCTCTGATTAAGCCCATGTCTAAGAATTCACAGTAAGCGAGTGGGCCTGTTGATATCGTCTCTAGCATGCGGCTGGTGTGAAACCGTAAGAAAACAAACATCCACGCTCTACCAAGAGAAACGGACCGAAGCCTTCAGCTTCTTGTGTTATATCCAAACCCCTCAGTTGTCAGTTTATCACATTTATTTTTATCCAGCTGCACCCGAACTGTCTTGAGAGTTGGGCCTGCAGCCAGACAGTTGTGGTATTTCCAGTAAGTGAGAACACATCTGAGATGTAGCACCTATTGTGTGCTACATTTGTCAAGGTAAACTCTGGACAATGTCCGATCTGATTCATCAGACACTGTCTGGATTTCATTAGAGATAAACTCAATTAAACTCAACTAAAATTTGAATTACTGCTTGATTTCTTCCTGCCATCCTACTGACTCCTGTCCTTAACTCCAAATCATCAAGGACAGGGGGCTCATCCAGGCTGAGGTTGTGGACACCCAGGTGGAGATTGTCCATCCATCATATGGATATTTATACTCCTGGTCCCCCACCTCAATTGCTTTAAAGGCCCAATATAAAGGAAGCCACTGGCAGTCATATGTGAGCGGACCAGGTGACAAATGACAACATGTGCAGGGAATGTGTATGCAGAGTGATGCATGTGTATACACTGGAGGTTGTTAGCTGTGAAGTTGAGTGTGAACAGGTGGATGGATAGATGGATTAGATGATGTGTGGGCTTTAAGTGTATGTGAGTGTTTGTGTACCTGGTGGGTGTAGGCATGAGTGGTCATTGGCAAAGTATTTGTATTTGTTCATGTATTAGATGATGATGTATGTGTGTGTGTGTGTGTGTGTGTGTGTGTGTGTGTGTGTGTGTGTGTGTGTGTGTGTGTGTGTGTGTGTGTGTGTGTGTGTGTGTGTGTAATCATGCAGTACAGCGTGTGAAACAGCTGATGGGTTCAAATTTAAAGCGTGGCAGTGACTGTGTGGGAGAAGCTATGAAGGCTAAGTGGCCTGCCAACACAGGCAGCTGCCTTTCACATTAAATCACATAAGTCCCTCACTTAATATGATCCACTCCTTCATTCTATACTGAGAAAAAATGGTATGCAGGCCTACCCTTTTTGTTTGCTCCGTGTTTTTCACATCAAACAGCAAACTGAGAAAATTCACAGCATTTAATAGGATTACAGAAAGCAGTGATTCTTTTACTCTGTGTTGCCCCAAAGTTGAGTCTGTCAGGTAATGCTCGTTCCCACGCTCTGTATTGCGGCTAAAACGTATATTATGTCTATCTTTACAGAAGTTAAAGATAAGGGTACGTTTCATGGTAAGGGGGAAATATCTGACAACACTAAGAAGAGAGGCGGGATTTGTATGCAGCCAGAGAGGAAGTTCTTCCTGTGAGGTTTACTCAGTGCAATAATGCTCAAATAATGATCCTGGTTCATTATGTGTTCAGTGCTATGTCCCTAATGACCTCTTGAAAAATGTTTTTAACAATTTAAGTATGCCGTTTAAACATTAAATTCACTTCTAATATCTTTTTACATGAGAAATCAACTGCGTATTTCAAATATTGGGAATTTTTCTGAAAATTGATGGCGGTTTAAAAATGTTGCCCTGATGTTTTTGGACTTGAGAAGCTCCACAAAATGACATGACAGCAAGCTAGTGCCTGCCAGGTCGCAGCCAGTTACCATGAGCAACTCTCTGAAAGGAGGATCTCCTAAAGGCTTTTTTCCGTTGACAGATGGTTTGCTTTAATATCACAACACTAATGTCCATTACAAGACAATTGCAAGGGCACTGTCGCTGCATCCGAGGCTCAGAGCCACCCAGGACAATTGTGATTGGTTTAAAAAAATATTCACTAGCCATAGCATTTTTTTCTCTATCCCAGAATATTAACTTGTGTAGCCAGACTTTTCTCCAGCATTGTCGCAGCGCTGTGGAGATTTCTGGCAATGCGAGACTAGGGATTCAACAACCCTGGAAGAGAATCACTGTCACCATCATTTTATCTTTTGTGGCGAAGAGCACGAGGTAAACAGCAGAAATACTGTACATCACATATAAATATACCAGGAAGGTGCCTATATTTAATTGGCCGTAGCAGTGCCTTGCCAGATGACATAATATATGTAAAACAGAAGATAAGCAAAAAAAAACAACTGCATACTGAATTGCAAACAATAGCACTTTGATAATTTTCCCATATCGTTCAGCCCTACTATAAATCATGAAGGTTTACGTTCTATTTACTCTCTCCTCACTTCATGCTCACTATAATTATTACTTAGCTAGTAATGTCTGTCAATTCTGCTCTCAAATTGAGGACATGCCTTCTCCAAGAAAAAATCTTGAGATATTTGTCGTGGAACAACAATATGCTGTGTGCGTGATCACATAATGTATGAGGGCTGTTTTTAACTAGTCCTCTGTGTCCCAGATTTACTAGAGTTAAGCCAATAAGCATGAAACTTCACACTATGTTTACAGAAATATAATATACACAGCCTATTCCCTATGTTACTGATGGATTTAGTTGTTCAGAAATCACCACTACACACACTTACAAGATACATTTTCTCTCCCAGTTTTTAACCAAACCTCTAAGTTCTAAAGAAAGAGCAGACACCATAACAATGTAAAACTTTACAACAGCAAATTAGTTGACTGTAGAAAACGCAAGTCTGGAGGTCCTGAATACATGTAAGAGGGAAACAGTGTGTAAAACAGTGCGTTTCACAGCTCTCAGTGGTAGTTTTACAGCTCAAATCACCCATGACAGACAAGTCTCCTAGACACTTGCCCACAAAGACGCGGTGCTTCAATCCTTGTAAACGCCTGTTAGAACAGTGGGTGGGCCCAGTTAAAAGGCTACAGTTAGAGTGTGTGATAGAACATGGAGCATCATTAAGTTACAGTGAGAGGGAGCATGATATGATGCAATTTTATTCATTAGTGGTCTTGTGGGTGTTCAGCTGCCTGTGATTAAGAGGGGTAAACAGCAGCTGTTCACTGGAGTGAAAGTTGTTCCGCCGGGGAAGGTCATAACTCTGTCGACACTGAGGAAAAATAGAGGCTACAGGATACTGCTTGTTCATGGATAGAAGAGGAGTCTATAACTGCCTGACCTGACTAGATCATAGACTGTATATAAAGATGAACAGCTTGACAGCTCCCTGAAAGTGAAGCCAAAACATCTCTATCGCTCCCTGGTGGATGGCTGCAGTATAGGTCATAAACCCCATCCCTCCATGTTAGTGGATGGGACATGGGCCAAACGGAAAATTCAAAATACACTTCAAATACATTTTTCCCAAAGATGTTTTTTTTAGATAGTTCTGATCATGCTGATGTGTGTTCAATTGTTAATATTTCTGCTCTAAAAATATGGTGTAACCTATTAATTGACAGGCGTGATTGATTCGCTTTCATATAGGCAGGACTTCGATAGCATCACCGTTACATCCAACAACCGATATTATTTATATTATTATTATTTATATTTGGGTTTTTTAGGTGTATCACATCAGCCGATGCGGGCTGCTGCGTTCGCCAATTTTTTTTCATTGCATTATTTTCAGACAAGCTTCCATAGTCAGCTTTGTGTTGGCGGAGTTTCAGTTTTTTAAGTTCAATAAATGTTCCATTTTTAAACAAAAAAATTAAGACTCAGTACATTTGTTATCATCATTGGGTAATTCTTATGAAATAAATTGAGGGAGAATAAGTAGTAATGGCTTTAAATATCAGCTCAAGAAAACAGGCAGTCCTTAAAATAATAAGAATCAGCAACGGCCCTAAAAAAATCCATATTGGTCGATCCCTACATTAGATCCTTACTGCTCAGACTCTGGATCCAGGTAATCTATGGACTAGATAAATTAGTGCAGTGATTCCCACCTAGTACTCTTGTACCCCAGAGCAGAGCTGGTCCGCCCTATACGCACATTGTGCAAGGTGCCTAGGGCAAATTAGCGAGGGCACTGGCAAAGCAGGTGTAAAACATAATGGTCAAATAAATGTTATAATACAAACAGAGGATGCAAGGTGGGGAACCACTGCATTGGTGGTATAATCATGCGTTGATCAAAGTTTGATCACGATTTTATAGGTATTTTAAGCTTAAATGCTTGAAAAGACTTAACTTTGCCTTAAATGGCCCAAACATGTTCAGGTCAGCAAACAAAGGAAAGGTCGCTGCCGGAAAGCCTGGAGGGAGGGCAAACAGGTTGGTGGTAAAAGCAGACGGAACATACGGCCCAGGACTTTCAGGATGAAGCAGCAGATGGTTGACGAGGAAGCTGCTTAGCATGCATTAACGTTCATCCAGGTGGACAGAAAGAGAAAGAGAGTGAGAGCGACAATGTATGAATAAGTAGTGAAATCTGTTCAAAAGTCATTGTATTCTTCTATTCATGAGTAGCCCGGCAGCCAAGATACAGGATTATAGAGTCTCTCAGGTTGAAAGAATATATTCATTGTGACAGAGACGGTATGGTTTACTGTTTGCTAAGGCTAGAATGTGCTAGCTTCGATCTCTTAAGAAATGAAATAACTAGTTCACTTTCATTACTTTTAATGACTGTTAATGTCGAGAAATAACCTGCAAATTTAAAACTATTTTATATATATATACACATATATATAGTGTATATAATACCCCCACGGCTGCCAAAAAACAAAACTTATCAATGAATCTGCTGACTATTTTATCAATTAAATTTGGTCTAAAAATTTCAGAAAATAATGAAAAGCACCAACCAGAGCCCAAAGTGACTTCCTTCAATGGTTTGCAGTGTCATTCAATTTACTACCATAAAAGACTGAGAAAAACCGCTTGAACATGTAATTATTA
This sequence comes from Echiichthys vipera, assembly GCF_963691815.1. Lineage (NCBI taxonomy): Eukaryota > Metazoa > Chordata > Actinopteri > Perciformes > Trachinidae > Echiichthys > Echiichthys vipera. The sequence continues at coordinate 30,630,791 of NC_139827.1, read as the reverse complement.
TTTTTTCATTAATTTAAAATCTTTCCATTTTAATCACTACTACTACTGCTGCTACTACTACTACCACCAATACTGCATTTAGAAAATAAAATAGGAAGATTATTTGGATAATCCACTAAAGAACATTATAAATCATTCATTTAAATGATGTTGAACAAAATGGTGTGTTAAATAATCAAATGCCAAACTCTCTATCTAAAATGTATGCTGTATGAAGATCTTGCAAGCTGCAAACTATATTTACTATTTTTAAACAAGCTCTGACCTAACTAATGTGTTTTTTGGAAACTGTAATACTTTTCACATTTGCTTTTATCAGGCATTTTATTAGTTGGCCTAACAGGATTCAGTAGTGAGGAAAATAGACTATAAAAATGATGTTGTGCCAAAGTTGGAATATGAATCCATTCAGGCATACATTGCCAGTAGAAGATACATGCACTATAATGTCTATGCCAAATTGGATGGAGTATGAATGTACTTGTAAATACTATACCCCTTGAGAGCTTGGTAAATAGTATAGACTATTCAGTGTGTATTCACTAATGAACAGAAAACATACTGTACATCTGACACCGGCTCTGGCTATGAATGTAGGAGGCAAACAACAAGTTAAGCCAGACTGTGCACTTGCCAAAGTCACAAAGGAACAGAACTGGTCAAAACAACCTAACCCTGTAAGAAGTCCTCCATAATCCCACGTCAAAACAAGGCCAGGGAAAAATCGACTCAATTAGCAACAAAAACAACAAAAAAGAGATTTCGAAAGAAAGAAGTAGGACAATGTGGGATTTTAATACATGCCAGCTGCGGGAGCTTTTTCTATTTTCCACTGTGTCAAGGTTTCATTTGGCTCAATAGTTGTTTTTCAAAGGGCAAACGGTCATTCTAAAACCAGAATAGACGTGTGAAGATGCTATGTTTTGGGTTCAGTAAAGACTTGCCTCTGACCTTCTAGAGTCCATGATCCTGACCATATTTGTTGAACAACAAAAACACATACCAATGGTTTGTTGAAATGTTGCAGGAAAAGCAGGAGGACTACAAAACAATAACCTGACTGGGTGATGCTTATAATTGCAGTTGTGTGCAGAGGTGTCACGAGAAGACACATATTTGATGATGACAACACTGATCAGAAACCCTTTAGTTAGGACATTGCATTTAGAGAAAACAGCTTCAACCTGTAAGACACTAAACCCCACAATGCCCCCCCCCCCCTCTTTTTGTTTTTTCCTTCTCTTTCTTTTACTTTTATTAATTTATCTTATCTATTATGTTAATGCAGCCAGTTTATTTATTTTATAGACTATGTCTAAATAACGTTTTCATTGTCGGCTCATTGTCTATTTGGTTTTATTTTTTGTAATCGTTGTTTGTTCTTAAAAATGTGCAAATCTAAATCCAAGAGTGTATGCAAACATGTTTAATGCAGACACCAGTGAATCCTGATATATGTAAGTGTCTTTGTTGTTCTTGTGTACACACCAATAAAAAACAGAAAGACTAAACCCGACCTCTTCGTCCGGGTGTTCTCCTTTCATGTCCCAATAGGTACCTTAAAAGTAAGAAAAATTGTCTTATTCCCCCCAGCCTGGCAGAATTAGATGTATTATACAAAAAACTGGGCCAGCTTTTAACTGAAATTATGAAGTTAACACCAGGGCCTGAAATCAGCACCAGCCAAATGTAGGAACATTGTTACTACTGGCGTGTAAGTCTGCAAAAGTCGTAGAAAGATGTTCACAAAGGTTAGCATATGATTTGACAAAGTTACACGTCTGAAAGTCGCTCACAACTGCTCACAATAAAAGCAACGCTACTGGCCATAGACCGGTATTGATTTTGATTGACAGCGACTCTCCACCACTGCCTACTTGCTTGTATCCAAAGAAAAAAACCTCAACAGCTGAAAACCAAGCCCCCACCACAGTGACTTCCTGGTTGATCCAATAAGGAAGTGCCAAACACTGCAGTGTTCTGAGTGTCCACTAGGGGCAGTTTGCACAATAGAGCAGTTTCTCAATGACCCCCATGTTAAACAGGCCATTTTCACAGCATAATTAAACCTTTTTAAGACCTGGTACAAAAAAACATTCTAGTCTGTATGTTTAGGTCATGTCTCTATCTTTTTGTACCAGGCTAGTTTTTATTTGATTGAAGGTTAAAATTTATGAATAATTAGGGGCACGGCCTCTTGAGTGACAGTTAGCCTCTGGCCCTAACTTCTTCTCGGAGGTAAACGTCGGACGGACAGTCAGACGGACGGTCAGACGGACGGTCAGACGGACGGTAAGACGGATGGTAAGACGGACGTACCCCCCCCCCCCCAAACGTCATATACATGCCCTTTTCCAGTTCCGGTTCCGGTGCTGTGTAAAGCGGCATCCAGCAACAGTTGCTCTCTCTCCTTTCCGCACTTTTTTGCTATTTTATCTTATTGTACTGTCTTTTTATTAGTGCTTTTTCCTGTAAGTCGTCGTGCTAACCTTAGCCAACTACAGTATGTTCGTTAACTTTCTTCATGTTTTTTGTCCGTTTGTCTCATTCTTTGGACTATTTTTGCCGACCACGTCTCCATCTGGACGCAACAATGCGGCGGCTCCATTGTTTACACCCGTGAACAGCTGTTGTGGCTAGCACCAACGGCGCTAATGCGGTAGAGGCCTGAAATCCCCACAGAACTGAGGAGAAAGTACAGGGGATGTAAGGCTGGACGTAAACACCGGGAAAAGAAGAGGAGATATAAACCATCTCTCCCTTCCATCACCATGGGGAACGTGAGGTCACTGGCTAATAAGATGGACGAGCTGGCGGGCCTGGTGAAGACTCAGTGGATGTATCGTGTGAGCAGTGTGCTGTGTTTCATGGAGACATGGCTCCACGAGGACATCCCGGACTCTAACGTAACTGTGGACGGCTTTCAGACTGTTCGGGCGGCAAGGAGTCACCATGAGAGTGGCAAGAGAAAAGGTGGGGGACTTGCTATTTTTATTAACAACAAGTGGTGTCATCCTGGACACGTTACTGTAAAGGAGCGTGTGTGTAGCCCGGACATTGAGCTGCTTGCCGTGAGTCTTCGGCCTTACTACTTGCCGAGGGAGTTTTCACACATGATCGTCCTGGTTGTTTACATTCCTCCGACTGCAAACGCGTCGTGCGCGAGTGACGTCATCCACACCGCCGTCGCGGGCCTTCAGACACGGCACCCAGACGCATTCGTTGCAATATCTGGGGACTTCAACCACATCACTCTGGCTGCAACACTGCCCACTTTCAAGCAGTTTGTGGACTGTCCCACCAGGGAAAACAAGACACTGGACCTGCTGTATGCTAATGTTAAGGAGGCTCCACTGCCCTTCCTCCTCTTGGAAGATCAGACCACAACCTCATCCACCTGCAGCCTGTGTATAAGCCCCAAGTCCAGCGGCTTCCTGTGACCACCAGGACTGTGAGGAGATGGTCACAGGAGACTGATGAAGCTCTACAGGGTTGCTTTGAACTCACAGACTTGGATTTGCTCTGTAATTCACATGGAGAGGATTCACATGGAGAGGCACTGGCTACCAACCATCTGGTAGCCAGACAGTAGGAGGTGGTACTGAACGTGCCAATGAGCTGAATCTGTTCTTCAACAGATTTGACGAAAGGGCTCTCAGAAAGGGCTCTCAGCCTGAGTCTTGAGAAGGTCCCTGTGCTGTGGAAGACACCTCCGAAGACTACAGACCGGTGGCGCTCACGTCGCACCTGATGAAGTCCCTGGAGAGGCTGGTCCTTTCACTTCTTCGGCCCCTGGTCAGCTCATCACTGGACCCACTACAGTTTGCCTACCAGCCGAGACTAGGTGTGGAGGACGCTATCATCTTCCTGCTCAACCGTGCCTTCGCCCACCTGGACAGTCCGGGAACCACAGTGAGAATCTTGTTCATGGACTTCTCCAGTGCGTTCAATACTATCCGGCCTGCTCTGCTGGGACGTAAGCTGACGGCGATGCAGGTGGACCCTCCCCTGGTTACGGATTACTTGACTGGTCGACCACCGTATGTCAGACTGCAGGACGGAGTGTCTGACACTGTGGTCAGCAGCACTGGAGCTCCACAGGGAACAGTTCTTTCTCCATTTCTGTTCACCCTGTACACCTCAGACTTTCAGTTCCTCTCTGAGTCCTGCCACCTACAGAAGTTTGCTGACGATTCTGCAATTGTTGGCTGTGTCAGTGAGGGAAAGGAGGAGGAATACAGGGGCGTTGTGGACTCCTTCGTCGACTGGTGTGCAGCTAATCACCTGGTTCTAAATGCCACCAAGACTAAGGAGCTAGTGGTGGATTTCCGCAGGAGTAAATCTGCCCCCACACACATCTCCATCAACGGCGTGACTGTGGATGTTGTCCAGGATTTCAAATACCTTGGAGTTTACCTGGACAACAAACTGGACTGGTCCAAGAACACTGAGGCTGTTTACAAGAAGGGCCAGAGTCGTCTCTATTTCCTGAGGAGGCTCCGGTCATTCAATGTATGTAACACCATGCTGAGGATGTTCTATCAGTCGGGGGTAGCCAGTGCCATCTTCTTTGCTGTTGTGTGCTGGGGCAGCAGACTGAGGGCAGCAGACGCCAAGAGGATCAGTAAGATCATCAGGAAGGCTGGCTCCGTCCTGGGGGTCAAACTGGACTCTTTGGTGGCAGTGTCTGAGAGGCGGATGCGGTCTAAACTGCACAGCATCCTGGACAACAACTCTCACCCTCTCCACCAGCTGCTGACTTCCAGCAAACTGTATAATTCATCTCCCCCCAGTCAGGTAAGGAACAGTGGAGACACTGTATCCTGAAAAATGTCGCTTTGTCACTTTATATCATCACTGCACCACTTTATTCAGTTGTACTGTCACTTACTTCAGTAAGAAATGCTGCTACACTTTACACTGTCACTTTATTCCACCACTACTTCACTTTATTTTGTGGTACTGTAACTTACTGCTGCTACACTTACTGTGCTTTAGGACATGCTGCTACATTTCACTGTGGTTTACTGTAACTTACTGTAACTTACTTCAGTATGAAATGCTGCTACACTCCACTGTGCCATACTGTCACTTAGTTCTGTAGGAAATGCTGCTACATTTTTAACACTTATAACTTATCGCTCCTTCTCACTTATTTAGTTTGTGCTTATTCCATTTCAATCAGCTGCTAAACTGAACAGTGTGTATTGTTGTATACTGTATATACCTACGCTTAACCACAATGTCTGTTGCACTCTGTCACACTTAGTTAATTGCTTGATTTATTTTATGTTAGCGTTATTTTGATTTGATTTATGTTTTTATGCTTATTGTTACTCTGACCCTTTCCCACCTTTGTATTGAAACTGTTGCACAATAATTTCCCTCGGGATAAATAAAGCTTCATGAATCTTGAATCTTGAATCTTGAATCTTTTTTGGTCAGAGGAAATGAGGTGGAGTAAAAGTCTGACAAGATGGCAACTCCTGTAGGCGAGTATGATTGGATTAAGTTGAGAGAACAGACACCGACGGGTATGATACGTCCATTTTTTATACAGTCTATGGTGAAACACAGCATGACCTTAGCTAATCGGTGCCTGAAGCTGCACTTTTTCAGACACAATGCTGGAGTCAGCGATGATGGAGAGACAACAGAGCTTTTAAATCCTCCTGCTTCCCTGAATTCACCAGTGGGACAACAGTTTGTCTTCCCTGTGAGTTATGTAAATGAACAGCGACTGGTTAAGTGTGGGCTCTGCTCTGATGGGAATTTAAGGCATTCAGGTGCACCTTCTGAACTCTGAAACTTAAACTGTTGTAGAGAAACCTTCACTGTGAATTTACGATGCATGTAATGATTTGTTGTGTAAACTTATAAAACACTGATTTTTTTTATTTTTTGCCGCAAATATTTTTTAAATGATCTAAATGTTATTACTTCTTCAAGCGCATAGATTGCCGACATTCCCTCCCTAAATGCAAATGCGTTGCCATGTTAGTGAGGCTGTTTACATCAGTCAGCAGCGGTTGGTCTGCCAGGTGACGCTTGTTACTGCCGGTTATGCTGCGTACCATTGTAATGGGAAATCCTGAACTTCCAACTTCTGAGTCAGGCTTGTAGTAAAGGCAGAAGTTTAATAGGAACATGTGTATGTAATAATAATCATGAAATATATGATTCATTTAGCATCTCAAACAAATCTGATAGTGTCTTAAGAGATAACCTATCTCCAAATCTTTTTTATTTTCAACATCGCTATGGTACTTTTTCTCATTTTTTATCACTATACTGATGCAGGACTGTTTGATTTATATAGTAATGCATCCTCCTTGCATTTGTTGGTGTTTACATGTATTTCACCAGTCTCTGCATCCTATCCTGGTCCACCAAATAAAAGGAAAAGGGATTTGTTTGCACTGGGAAACAGGTGGTAATGCATCAGTCAGACTGTCAGGAATTTTCATAACACACACACACACACACACACACACACACACACACACACACACACACACACACACACACACACACACACACACACACACACACACACACACACACACACACACCAAGGAATGCGACACAGAATGATATGGAATAGTTGTGTGTAGACATGTAGCACTCTTACAGTAACCTTTGTTTTACATGAACAATTTGAGATGCGGGAAATGCCTATGGTTTGAGGTATTTACAAAGTAAATATGAAAAATCATGATAGGAAATTAGTTAGAACCAAGTGTGTGCTTAATAACTGGCTGTGTCTTTAATTTTTAATTTTCCGCAAAGGAGAAAATGGATCAAGCCTTGCAGAGCCACCAAGAGCTCAAACTAAAGAACTGTAGAACTTATAGTTCGATAATTAGATCTTAATATGAGTTATGCATAAAATCTCTCATTAAAATACATTTAATCCTCCAATAAAACCAATAACGATGGTTGGTTTTCCATCTCCCTGCAAACTGCCAAGAGCAATAATTCTACTTCACAATCCTCACCACCGCAGCCAGGCTAAAATATAAATTACTTTGACAAATATTTTTCCAAAAACCTCAGCAGCCATATGTAGAATCGAGCTTCCAGTGGAACAGGAGCATGACTTAATCACTGTGACAAGCCAGTCTGATGGAGATTCCACCAGAGAGCTGGAACCCAGAGGATTTCATCAATGAACTATCAATAAACATCAAAGTACAGCAAATAACTCTTAAATTGGAAATATATCTTTTTTTTAAATGTGAGAATATGTTTGGAGAAGTGCTTCATTGCCAGGCTCTCAGCTTACAAAGCATCTTTACAAAGAACACACTGAGGCGAAATATTCCTGTCAACGCACCTTTCATCTGCGATATGTGATCAGGCTACTGTACTCCATGCTAATCTGTACTCTCTGCAGTCAAGCTAGCCTATTAAAAGCCTGGGTAGGTAATATGACCCATGTGCTGCAGTCATTTCAGCCACTCTGTTATTCCAACAAGCAGCTGTTCTGTGTTCCTGCTCAGCATGATTCCCAAAATCCAACTCCCCCCCGCCCTGACCTCCCCCCGACACACGAGCTGCCATGGTGTGGGGTCAAGATTATTTTGTGAAGGCACTTATAAGTTGATTTGTCGAGCTTCGGGCAGACATGACTTGGCAAACAAACGCAATGGGCAGAAGTTCAGAGTCAAATTAACACACTTATGTCGGGATAGTAACTGACATTCAAGCTGCTGTCTGGGATTCCTCATGATTTAAAGGCTGGATTTCTCACGCACGTTTATAAGTCAACATCGGTTATGCTGGATTTTGAGAGGACGTGATTTGACCCTGGCTTTCTGAACATTAAAAACAGCCCAGTTGGGCTATTGTACTGTATGTAAAACCCCTTTGGCCATCCTTGCTTACAGTCTAGGAAACATTGATTGAAAATGACACAGAAGAGACACACAGCACAGTCTGAGAGATTACCATCGCTCCTACTGCGCTCTCTGTCACATACACACACTCATTCACTTCTTTATACCCTTCAAAGCAGCAACTGTCCCGACTAGTAGACTACATGAATATACACACTGGTTTTTAGCTACCGGTGTGATCATATCTCCTCATCTGTAGCTCCTGTCAGAGCACATAAAGAGAAAAAGAACCAGGCCAGGGTAAACACAGCGCAGTTTAAGAGAGAGGCTACCTTTCAGCTTTTACGAAGAGGTGAGGATAACAACAAGTAATAATTCTACCAGAAGGTACAATAAACATGGAAGTATATGTCTTGAATGAATTTAACATATGTGCAAATGATTAGAGAGAAAGTTCCATCTTGAGGCAAACCTTTTCATTTACACTATTAAACCCAGAGCTCGATCTCTACTGGATATGTTTTACATGAAAAGAATAGTTTGACAGTTTGGGAAATATTCAACCCTTATTCAACCCTCTTGCCAAGAATAACATATCACTCCCATAGCTGTACAATGAATATGAAGCTGAAGGCCAGTTAGCTTAGCTTACTGCAAAGACTAAACAGAGAGAAACAGCATCTGGCTGCAGGCGCCACTCTGATGCACGCAAAAATACCAAATAAAATCGTACCGACACTTTCGGTGCAGCCAAAGTCATGTACTACATGTACTGATTTCACGTTCTTCTATGTAGCACATAATGTTGGTATGCCAGTGCAGCCACATAAATATAGCCCACTTATTATTTATTCTGTTAAAATAAGACATGAACCTTGTCCATAGCCCCGGCTTCAGACATTATCACTCCATTGAACACTGTTAACAGCGGTTGTTAGCCTCATAGATGGTACAGCCTACTCAGGCAACTAAAAGGTATAGTAGGGTCATACTGCCTCATATCTATGGAAGTGAAAACATCTGATAACGACTCTTTAATGGGTGAATCTGCTGGTCTAAGTTTATGCATATTTTACTTTGGGCTGGGTCAATGTGTGCATACTAGTGGTGTAACGATACTTGTATTCGTACCGAACCGTCACGGTACAGGCTAATCTGGGCGGGTACAGAGGTGGACCGCTGTCCGTAAATGTGGCATACAAAGCTTTAATATGGCGAATGTACAGTCTTGTTCTGCAGTGCTGAACCTAAAACTTGAAGTCAGAGTTCCCCCCGGACTGTTTGCCACCGGCTCAGCTCGCACATGCACAGTAACAGCCAGCGAGTGAGAGTAGCAGGCAGAAAAAGAAGGCAGGCATAGCCGTAGCACAGGACGCCCCACGATCCCATGAGCACGGCTGTATGGGTCAATGGCTAACGGACATTCATTCAATTCCCAAGTGTGCTATACACAAGTGATTATGAACATGCACACACATTAAAAAAGGCACCATCCAGGTGTTACTGTCACCGTTGCTGTGAAAAAAACGAAACTGTGCAAACCCAGCTCCAGACACTATTTCAACAACCCCTACCTGGGAATTCAGAACGGGCAAATGCCATGATCTAAGTTAATGCTACAGCTGCGATTATTTAATTTATTGATTTGAGGTAGGGTTTTAATTAATTAATTTAATTGAAAGTATTTCATTTATTGGAGAATTGCAGCAGTTATGTTTTATATTTTGTTATACATTTTATTTGTTTGTTTCATACTGACATCTACTATATAACTGTTTAAATGCTGTGTTTAATTGTTTATTAAACTTGTGTTCGTTCTGACAAACAAGCAAATTTTTCATTTTCCCCCTTAACTACGAACCGTACCGTCCTGTACGGTACTGTGACTTCAAAACCAAGTTACGCACCGAGCTGTGACTTGAGTGTACCGTTACACCCCTAGTGCATACCCATGTTATGTGATACGGAAGTGTCAGTACGATTTTATTTTGTATTTTTTGCATACATTTCCTGTCTGAGATTGGCGCTGCCTCAGAGTGGCGGCTGCAACTGTGAGTGGCCTGACAGTGGTGCCTGCAGCCAGACCCCTCTCTGGTTCTGTCCATGACTGTCATTTTTACACTTAGGTTTTGTATGAATTATACAAATGTTAATGAGTGAGCTTTAGAGGTGCTGGTAGGTATATTTTACCTTTGAACAGAACCATGCTAGCTGTGCCCCGCTTTTTCCAGTTTGTACTTTTGTAAGCTAACCGTCATCTTCATATTTATCCTTTTTTCTTTCTTTTAAAAGTCTTTAATTGAACTTTTTCCACAAGTAATCTTACAATATACGTCTGGTTGTATGTGGAATATGTGCGGTACAATAGGGATATGGTATTTTCATATTATTTAGGCTCCACGATGGCCTATTTTGATTGTGATTGGTTTAAAGAAAATAGTTAGGTGGCCCAAAACTTAAGTTAAAAGTGTCTGCTGGATGCACAGGTACATTAGTCAACTGTTGGAGGGGGCAGGACTTGTGACCTATACTGCAGCCAGGGGGCGATCCAGATACTTTGGCTTCACATTTGGGGAGCTGTCAAGCCGTCCATCTTTATATACAGTCTATGGTTTGGAGTAATGATCCTCATTATTTTAGGAACCATCTTTTCTGTGACATATTATGCTAAATATTGTTTCCTTTTCAAGAGGCACCTGGAATTCGGACGCAGTTTATTTTGGCCTTCATAGAGCTCTTTGTTTTGTCATATATTATGATATCGTCAGACCGCCTCTATACTGTAGCTGCAATATGTTGAGCGAATTGTCATTCTAATATGACCCACTTGTGATGTTTGTGTATGTGATTATTCTCACTTCAGAGTTTCCTTTTTACAAAAGATGCTGACATTATGTGAACTCGTCACTTTTCAAATAGAATGTACATGTAATAGCATTATGAAAGGCATAAGTGTTGCAGCTGTAGGAGCTGACATAACACTGCTGAAGGAAACACGTTGCATTAACACACACATACACACACACACACACACACAAACACACACACACACACACAGACACACACACACACACACACACACACACACACACACACACACACACACACACACACACACACACACACACACACACACACACACACACACACACACACACACACACACACATACACATTGCCAGAGGCCTGAAAAAGAAAACAGTTAAAAAAAACCGGAGGCACATGAAGACCTCATGTCAACAGCATGTGTGTGATCTCTTCCTCCTTCAGCCCCCAACCCCCTCTCCTCACACACACGCACAGACACACAACACTCTCTGTTTCTAGATGACAGAGGACTTTGCCTGAGGTGACCTTGGGGCCAAACTCACTACTAATGTGTTCTGACAAGTGAGCTACAAGAAAGTGCTAACAGAGCAATGTAATGGTTAAAACCACCCCGGCGCTCAATCATATCTCAGCATGTTAACCTCAGTCCTGTAACCCAGATGACCATTTTCCAGTACACGTTGTCTAATTTAGTGAGGATAAATAAGAAAATACATTGGCCGGGCCGTGGCAATGTGGGACTTTAAGCCTCGGAATAGTTCAGTTCGCCCGGGGGAGGGAGCATAGTTATGGGAAAAAATTGTAGTTGACCATAAAATATGGCTCCCTCTCAAAGAATGCAGACTCAGAAATGAGCTGACCCCTGACACTTGTGATTTTCAGTCATAAAACACTAACCTTTGTGAAACTAGGCTATCGCAGAATCTTGGAAATACCAGAAAATTACTAATTTCATATAACTAAAATAAATTATCACTCATATATACTTTAAAAGCCGTTTTGTTATTTTGACAAGATGCTCAAGACCTGAGTATTCTTCATTTCCTGGTGATCCTGACAAACACAAAGTGTATTCTGTTTTGCCTCCAAAATGGTCATTAGTTTTGGAGTTGAGTGAGGTTCCCCTTCACAGAGGTTCTAACACTGAGCTTTTTATGTTCCCAAACAGGGGCGCTGTGTACAGCAGTGACGATTTCTCTAAGACTACAAGGGAAGCTGAGCTTCCCCTAAAATGTCACCTAAAAAAAAAATGGTGAAATATGTACTGCTGTGTACATTTCACTGACTAAATACACACTAGAAAGCTTTCATCTTTTGTTCAGAATCAGCTCCTTATCACAGGTAATTGGTGCAACTTCCTTCTTATTCATATTCGTATTCATTCATACACATTCGGACGCTCAGCTTCTACTGACTTCAATGGGGAAGTGTAGAGCGGGTTGTTCCACTGCAGCCAAACTAGACGCTCATTGTCCCGCCCATCGGACGCTCAGCGTCTCTTGGGGTCTATGGGACAGTGAGCTGACCCGGACCCTTGGCTTCTGCATGATGTTTGAATGAGCTGTCTGAGGCGGAACCTTTTTTTGATTGACAGCTAAATGAGAGATTCAGCGATCTTGAAGAATAAACATCCAGCGGAGCATTTTCCAAGTTTTTCATTCCGTTATTCTGAACTGATCCGGGGACTGAAGCTTCGGTACTAATATACAACAAATATTCGAATATTCAGTAACATGACTTGGGAAGGAGCCAGCCAACACCGCGCCAGAGTGCATTGCCTTTACGTGCAGCCATTGACTGAGTTTATCCTCATTAACAAAGCAACAGCAGGCTGCAACAGTACACACAGACCTACACACTTCAGACTGCTCGATTATTGGACTCAGCAAGACATTTCTTTGTTCTCAGCTGGGATGGACGGCACAGCGCTGCAGTGTTTCAGTGTTAAAACTGTATAAATTAGCATCTAGCTGACCTCCTTGCTCTGCCCGCGGTGAATTTCATCCTGCATGCATGTTTTTTCAGCCTGACTCTGTTGAAACAGAGCAGCTAATATTGGTAGTGAGAGCAACACGGTCCCTTACTGCTGAGTCCCTCCTGCAGCACACGGTTATCAGAGTATTCCCCTTCTGAAATTGGTTTATGTCTGGAAATCCCCATATCGGTCAGGCCCAAACTGAAGATAAAATTGACCATGATCCTTAAGGTGAGATGTTGTCTGTCAATGCTTTGTTTAGTTACTAGGGGTGGAACGGTTTACAAAATACACTGTGCGGTTCATATCACGGTTTTCGGTTCGGTTCGGTTGTTTTTTCTATTAGATCTGTAGCCTAATAATTAAAAAATAATTTTTAATCACATATGGACATGTCATGCAATCATTCAAAAACTGAAATAATGAGGCAGCTTGTTTAGGGATTACTGTAACAATCTTAAATGAAAGTGAAGTGAGACTTTGAAACAGTAGGAGACACATTGCTGCATTTACGAGTTTATATATTTATTTAGCAAAAAGGTAAACAATTGTTTGCCTTCTAGGTAAGAATATAAACACTTTTACATTATCAAATCTTAGAAAAAAATGAAGAAAATAGGTTTTCTTTCACTTAAATACGCACAAACAGCAATCACTGAACTGAGTGAAATAGGCTACATCAGGGCTGTTCAATTCATTTGGAATTGAGGCCGGTTGACGAAAATTATCTAAAATGAGGGGCCAGAAAAATATGAGCATCACATCGATGGATATTGTAAAACACTACAGCGACAAAGGCTCTTCTCCTTTACTTGAGTATTTTATTTACATGCTCCTTTATACTTCTACTACACATCAGTGTGAAATATTCTACTTTTAACTCCACTACATTTATCTGATTACTTCAGTTACTTTACCAGGCTTACAAGCACTAATGTGAAACATTAGTTTATACATTAAAAACTGGACTGACACAAATGAACGTAACATAAATGCAGAGTAGCATGATTTTTATCAACTTCTCCTCTTTCCACTCAGATATGGCTGCAGAGTAAACACAGGCTTCACAGAGACAGAAACTAAAACTTCTCTGTCCATTCTCTGGTGAACTGAAGGTTTTCTGTGACAACTTTTCTTTTTTTCAGCGTAGAAAGAGACATTGATGTGGTGATTTAACCAGACAGAAACGATTGAGAACAACAACGACAGAGTGGAGCTTAGCGAGCTGTTGCTAAGAGGATTCAGAAACCCACGAAGAAGAGCGTAGCGGGAGCGTGCGTAGCGTTGTGGCCGCGCGCCTACAGGGAGCGCATGGAGCAAGTCTCCCATCGCGCCAGGATTTGACGCAGCGCTGAGATGGACACGAGAGAGGACAGTGGTCATGAAGGCTTACGCTACGTTGCACCTCATAAACCGAACGGTACACACGTGTACCGAACCGTGACAAGCGTGCCGAACGGGCTGGATTTTTTAAATAAACCGTTTCACCCCTATTAGTTACTCATTATTTTGTCATCATTGTGGATGTTATCTATCAAATTTTATTTGTCTTGTTGACCCTGTACTGCCATGAATTATTTACCAACGTGTTTGGTTTTGATCAAACCAAACTAAGATATTCAAGAACTAAAACCTTCTGTATGTTTGAACTTCAACTTGAAGATATGGGACTACAGGCACAAGGGGAAATGTATTTGCAGAAGGAAGTGAGGGGTCAAACTCATGAAGAAGCCTCTCATGTTTACATAGATTATAAACTAGTATGTGAACCCACATGAGCACACATACAGTACAAAGAGGCAATTTCGCTGTCACACAGTGGAGAGGCCCATTCTGGTATTTGCGGTTATCTTCACTATTGTGTAAAAGCTAAAGATTTCTAGAAGAAGTGCTGTTATACAACTGAAAAGAAGGAGCAGTGACAGCATCACAAGACGGCCGGAAACCAGAAATCGTTGCAACTGTCTTTACTTCGCCTTTTTCTCTGTTTTCACTTACATTGTCATTCTCTGTACCATTCTCTCTTTCACTTATTCCCTGCGTGAGGCAAATTACACACTGTGGTGGGTGGAGGAAGTTGCAGTGGGGTCAGCACTGCTACCCAGCTGCAGTGTTGCCCCTGTGGGTAAGACAGGGAGGTCAGAAGGCCTCCGGCCTGTCACCAGCTACGCTGCAGCATTACCAGGCTTCTGCCAAGCAGAGTGCCCGGAGCATGGCCCAGTGCTATATCCCCCTGATGCACCCACCCCAGTCAGAGCCAATCTTCAGCATGTATGCTCACCCTGGCTGTGAATGTAGATGGTGGTAAATCCTTTGTCCTTGTATAGACCCCCCCACCCCCACCCCCTCACATTATGACTACTGTAGTGTGTAACCTACGTCACACTAGAACATGCCACAGTGGTGCTATTTTTGAACCCAGAGTGCCTTTCCTGAGGCATTCTGATACTGTGAATCTTTGAATGTTACTGCAATATCAGTTTAAGTTGTGTAGTCTATAAAATTGGGTGATATATGTGTTCGATTGATTTTTATTCCGTGCAAATAAGCTATACTCTAGGGCTGCAACTAATAATTGCTTTCACAGTCAGGAAACCTGTCAATTGCTTTCTTGATTAACCATTTTGTCCATGAAATATTACACAAATGTTGAAATATGTCAATCAGTGTTTCCTAAACCCCTAGCTTTTTTTCTTTTATTTATCGATTAGCAAAAAGGTTGCTGATTAGTTGAACACTTGACAACTAATTGATTATTTGATTATTTAATTTTTTCAGCTCTACTAGTCCACCCTTTCACCCTGGAGAGTAATACAAATCACAAATCACAGAAAGCTGAAATCCACAAAAACTACTGTTTAACTAAAAAACCTGCTGTATACCCTGTATTAGACCAGGACAGTGAGGGTTTTCAAGGTTAGCTGTGTTGTTCCCAAATTGAAATAACAGACTCACAGACCCATGAATATTATACTGGTTGATGCATGCCTAAATATAGTATGGTAGCAGTGCTGGGGCATGGCTTGTATCAGCCATAACTAACTGCTGGTGGCACAGCAGCCAGAGCAGGACTAGTAGAGCCGACCCCATCAGTGTGTGACAGATATGCACACGCAGGCAGGGGCACTCACTCATTTTATTTTTGTTTGCTTATTGAGACCCCCCAAGTTGTCTTTTCCCAGGCTTGAGCGAACTCAAGATGGCAGCATAAATTGCTATGGCAACGCAAAATTTCCACTCTTCACTTTGGGATTTCTCTGAGGCTTTAAGGGGTTGCTGGTGTTGCTTACATAAAAACACATTAGGAGGCTGGTGTGTGTGTGTGTGTGTGTGTGTGTGTGTGTGTGTGTGTGTGTGTGTGTGTGTGTGTGTGTGTGTGTGTGTGTGTGTGTGTGTGTGTGTGTGTGTGTGTGTGTGTGGGTGTGAGTTTTGCATTGGGGTTGGTCTGAAAAACCTCAGCATTATCGTCAGATAAACCCAGTTATTATGCCTCCATATCAAATGAACTTTTACACTCAGATCTCCAAATTAGTCAAGCTGCCTGCCTCACTCCGTATTGCTCCCCTCGAGGCAAGCATCTGCCAAAACGCTAAAACAACAAACCAAATAGACTAAGAAGAGAGGAAAGAGCCATGAGAGGTAGTAATTTTTACTTTTTTGTTTCAGAGACTGGCTTCAGCCACAGTGCTCACGTAGGCACAGTGATGACGAAAAAATGAAAACAAGCAGGGAGAGAGTAGAAGGCAAAGAGGCGATGGAGACTGAAGAGATGTATGTTCAACACTTCAACACCTCTCACAGCTTATGGTATGATGGTATAGAGGTCATTCTAATGTAATGCCCCTACAATTCTGTGGGATGAGGTTTTTCTCTGAATAGAGAGAAGACTTGATGAGAGCACTGCAAAGGATAACGCAAGATCACTGGAGGCATTGAAGCAAACATGAGGGGTGAGAGAAAGGAGAGGCAATGAGAAGAAATGGAATGAGTAGATGAGACACTCGATGTGCTGCGCCACATAGACTGCAATCTGTGAAATGAATGGCTGGGAAAATCAGCCTCCAATCCCTACCTCATCAGGCAGTGAGACTCAAAGGGCGGCCAGGAGGGAAAACCCTCACTCACGATTGCAGGTGCAGTTCCCAGCTGCGGCCAGGAAGAAGCTGGATCTGACACCAACCAGTTATGATGTCTACTGGTTGGTCAATGGATTTGTTGGAGACAAATGTTAGTCTAATTTAGATATCAGATCATATATATGAGATATGGAGGAAACGGTACATACAAATTAGCAGAAATGAGCCTTGTCTTGATACAAGTGGATACATGCTGTTTAGGTAAATTATGTGTCTCTTAGCTGAAGCACAATACCAACAATGCATGTGTGCAGGCGTGCCCTGTACCAAGGCCTTGTCTTTGTGTTTGCAGAAAGGCCATCTCTGAAAGCAAGGGGAACTCCCTCTGAGTAAACGCAGGACTGAAACATGAGACCTACAACAGGCAGTCCCCATCTGCTGTGACTGTCCTCTGATTGGATTCAAACCGGTACAGGAATTTGCATATACATGCATTGATACAATACGTGCATCAGGCACGGGCCGGTATGAGATTCTGACGGTGCGAAAACCTTTAGCAAAAATATCAGAGTTTCACAGTACTGCAGTGTGGCATTTACAGCTCTAAAATGTATTATTTTGAAATGTTTAGCTAAAAAATGTTTTATTTTTTTTAAACATATAGATCACTACAGTTACTACTAATTTGAATAATATTAAACAATGCTACAATTGTTATTCTATTTTTCATTTTACATACACATATGGAGAGAGAGAGAATGTGTGTGTGTGTGTGTGTGTGTGTGTGTGTGCGTGTGTGTGTGTGTGTGTGTGTGTGTGTGTGTGTGTGTGTGTGTGTGTGTGTGTGTGTGCGTGTGTGTGTGTGTGTGTGTGTGTGTGTGCAAAACTCAAACAAGACTAGAGACGTGATACCAGCTCAATATCATTTTAGCACTACAGTGAAGCCTATGAATATTCTCATTTGTCCAGTATAAGCATCCTGGGACTGGTCAGATGCTTACATGAACTGATGAAGCCTCTTGGATGAGAGGTGAAACATCTTCCTAGACAAACAACCATGTCCAGTTGCTTTTGACTGAAATTGCTTTGAGCACTACAGTAAAGGTGATAACTTGGCAGAAAATGAGTATTTCTCTTCTCTTCTTCGCTCCGTGAAGTCACGTAAGGGAGGAAACTAGCTGATGTTTTGTAGTTGGTTGCGAACATTCATTTAAAGACAGCGTTATGTGATGGGCGGTGAGCCCGCATCTCTGCAATCATGTTTGAAATATTGCCTCCTCTGGCAGCCACTCTTCTCAAGCACGTGTTACATGTCGGGTGACTTTCCTCTTGACCTAGCCGTCTTTTTTTTTTAGTACCTGAAAAATTCCAATATAGCCGACTTCATCTTTTTAGGCTGGGGGGTCAGGGGGTTCACCACCTTCATACACAACAACTGGAGGGGGAGGGGTCGTGGTATCCGTGTTGCACACTGGCAGGCAGAGGGATTCCTGACCTGCACTTTCTGTCTTAGACAACTCATAAAAAACAGCTCATACCGCAGGAATGGCATGACGGAAACAATTTAGTGGTTTTGAAACCGCTACCTTTTCAAAAACCGTGGTATACATTGAAACTGGTACCCAGCCCATGCCTACATGCATTTGATAGGTTGATTTTAACCAGAATTAATCATAATAAGATTTGTACATTAAGTTCTGTGACAGTCAGAACACTTGATGGGAATGACTAAATATATTACTTTAGGAACACATCTTTAGAGCCACAAATTTTCATTGTTACACGTTGATCCTACTGATAAGTACTGCCTGTGTATTCAAAGTCTGATACATATATCTTATTATAGTCGCTAGCACACCAAATCTTTGTCACACTACAGAAAAAAGCATTATTAACCATTGTTGAGGTTTAAATATGTTTCCAATACTCTGAACTTACTATGTAGTTAAATCATGTCTTGGTATTATATGAATTACTGTGTAGCAAAACTGGTTTGGCTTATTTATCATGTTGTAAAACTTCACCATTTGTCATTCTGGGGAATCTAGCAAGATAAATACAAATTAAATCAAAGTCACAGAGTGACGGAAAAGGTCATGAAGGAGTGAGAGGAGAACAGCAAGCCATTATGTGTGTGTAGGCTGCCATCACCCACAGGGCCGAAGAGTGCATCACGAACGATACTGAGAGAGAGGAACGTTCCACAGTTTATAGTATACGTATGAGCCTCAAGGTCCAGGTAAAGATGAGGCAATCCTGATTGAGACCAAAAGATGGTACAATGTGATATATGTACAAGTAATATGATTGGAAGATGGCGGAGGCTGACGGACATAAATTGAAGTGTGTAACAAGATAATTTCAGTCATTCTGTCTAAACAGATCTGGCTCACTGATTTATTTTGGATGCATCTTGCAAGACTTCTGTGATAGGTCCCTTCACCTCAGAGCTCCTGGGACTCCGGCTTTTTTCTTCAGAAGTGCTTCTCATCTGTTAAATTGTGATTTTTAAAACTTAGGATTTTGGGAGACTTTGCTTTTTAAAACTAAGAGGACAAAAGAGACAACACCATCCAGGCAAATATAATCACAAAGTATGAAAAAGTTGAACTGACTCCTCTAGATGGATTGATTCTCATTTGTTCAGAACTCTACTTTTGAGATCTTTTGGGAAGGGGCGAAAATACTGGTTGCTGATTGGATAAACCATCTGTCTATCACCAACATACGTGCCAAACCAATCAGATTAACGAGGCGTATGATTTACTAGAATTTTGAGGCAAAGCTCATAAAGTAAACAGCATGTGGGTAAAGGATATTTGCCATTTGTATAACGTGAATTTACGGATCAAATGCACAATTTCAGGAGCCCGGTCCATATTCAACAGAAGGATCCGAGAGAAAAAAGAGTTAGTGAGCGGCTCGAAAGCTGCGTTCATCTCTTCCGTGGAAGCCGCCATGTTGTTTACACTGACGCTCTTCGTTTCGTCACACTTAAACTCACCTCAAAACAAACGCTGACTGGTTAGGTCGCTTGGCTAACTGATCTACGAGTAAAATAGAATGGAGCTCGCAAGATCAGGATGGTCTCAGATACGAAAATTAGTACTTCTCTGCTCTTCTCTGCTCTGTAAAAAAAAAAAAAAAAAAGTAAGGTTAGATAAAATCATGATAAAAACTAAGCAGTACTCTCTTCTCTGAAACACTGAGGGCATGTCTTCTACGGGCGCTAAAACCACACCCAAACATAGAAGAGGTGCTGCGGCTGCCGCCTCTCAACCGTCCGTTATGATCTGAAAAATGGATGCTTCATCTAGCAACAGGAGGATAAACTGACACTTGTGCAGCAAGCAAATGTCATTTTTAGTCTAACCATAGTTCTGTAAGTGGCACTAAACATTTTGACAGTAACCATATGCCACTTGTTATGAGCACACATGTTGTTTTTAAGCATGTGATGTGGAGCATATGTTAGAATGGGGTTGCGGTCGCGATGCTAATTTCTTAGCATTCTTAGCCCTTAGCATTGAGCTAACAGACTTTTAAATTTTTTTATGTGAATCAGTAAACATTGTAATGATGCAATGCACAGTAACATCTAATGGACTAAGCCCTAATTATTTGCCTCATGTTTGTAGCAAATATGCGTGCTATTGGAGTTATTTTTCGCGTTAGGAAGATATTGTAATCGCAAAGCTAATATCCGTTAGCACATCAATTGTAATTCCCATTATGTGTTAGCATTGAGCTAATGCTTGTATTCACTTTTGGCTTCATAAAGGCATTTTTTCGACTCAGCAGCTTGTGAAAACAGTGTTCTGGGTTCTCATCCCACCACAAAGCAGCTTTTAGGCATTTTCCTGTTTTTTGTTAATAGACAAGGAGGCCCCCTCACACAAATTCAAAGTCAACGGAAAGCAGTGTGGACGGGGCTTTCTGTTTCTGTGACTCCAGCGTGTTATCGCGTCATGATTCCAGGCCTGCCCATTCAATCAAATTCTATGTTTACGTCTGTTAATGTTCCTGTTTTGACCTATGTGTCGCTGCACTTTAAAGGTTTACACTTCAATTGAAATTCCTTTAAATTTTGAAGCTGTTACCAAGTTGCTGGTGCATGATTTATTATTTTAATAATAAAAAAATATTTCTGTAAATTTATATATGACGTATGTGTTAATTTGTTTCATTTTGTCTTACAAAGTTTAAGCGTCCAGCCTTGCGTTGCCTTATTGTACATAAAGAATGATCCCAGTCACTTCCACACAGCGAGGCACCCAGGTATCAGTATTGGGGCTGAAAAAAATCCTATTAGTGCATCCCTACAAACACACAAATTATCCTTCCACATCTGAATCAGCCTTCCACTTCCTCTCATCAAGCTGTCACAGACATCTTTACATCATGACTGCGTACACAACCATCTTGAAATATCTTCTGCTCCTCTTTGCTGTGTGTCTTCACGGCACTGATCAACCCAGCCAGTTTCTCTGTAACACTTGTACTGAAGTAAACTCTCTCTGTTTACAAAAACCTTCTTTTTCCATTGAGTCACACTTTCAAAAGGTGACAGTGAGCCCTGACTATGTACTGACGCAAAATGCCCTTATGTGTCACACAGGTTAAAAACACAAACAGTAGATGAATGGAAAATAGGCATATATATGTAGCCAGCATCCACAGAGAGGGCTCTCTGGGTTCAGTAATGGGACTTATTTCACACCAGAGGGCTTAAGCCTCGACCGGGTTTACAGGGAAAACAGATATTTCTCAGTGACAGAATCTCAATGGCTGGACTATTAAAGATAGCTCAAAATATAATACATAGCAGCACTGGGATTGTGAGCCGCGTCTGATTAGTCATTCAGATGTCTACAAAACATTTTATTATGTCTGCTGGCTTCAAATACCCAACAATGCCTGTCAAACACAGCTTTCAGGATGAGCCAGCATC
The DNA here is from genome assembly GCF_963691815.1 of Echiichthys vipera. Lineage (NCBI taxonomy): Eukaryota > Metazoa > Chordata > Actinopteri > Perciformes > Trachinidae > Echiichthys > Echiichthys vipera. The sequence continues at coordinate 30,609,122 of NC_139827.1, read as the reverse complement.
CTTTACTGCAGCCTATAAATCCAAGTATTCCTAACAATAAACCGACTGATAAATATTTAACAAGTGAGAGCAGCAAGTTCATGTCACCACTCTGTGCCCCCCGTCCCCCTCCCTCCCACTCTGTGTGCCAGTTTAGAAATCTGAGGTGGAGGAACACTGTATCCTTTCCCCTCGCGCTTTCCTGCCCCCGAACATACTTGCTAGGATAAGGGCTTGTTAATCCAGAGGTGAGATGAATGGCAGCACTGTGTATGTGTGTGTGCAAGCAGGAAGGAGGGCAGGCTGGGACCCCAGCCGCAACTGGACTGAGCACAAAGACTGGCTCAGTGCTGCTGCTGTCACACATAAGGAAAGGATAAAAATATACATGTATGCTATAGCCATACAGTATACAGGAAAAGGCAACAGCAGAGGAGTTTCAGGGCATATGTGAGCAAAGTTTTCAACATCAGTACCCAGTATAAAAGTTCCAGAGTCCTTCCCTCCGAGCATCCTCAGTGACTTAAACACTGGCTTTTAATTTGAAAATCGTACAATAATTGTACAGCTAACACACATGCCAGAGATGATGTTGTTAATGCTTTGTAGGGCTGGGTAATTAATCAAATGTTATTTTTAACTTCCATTTTGGCTTTCTGCGATTATGATGTAATTATGTTGCCACATTCCATTTCACAATGATGCACTCGTTTGGTGTTTTTAATCCATCGTTTACATTGTTGTGCTTCCACCTGTTAAAATTCAACAAAAAGTTCAATTTTCAGAAGGATGTGGAAACATTACAACACAGTTGATATTGTGTATTTATTTTTATTAATTATTTTTATACTATAACTTTTATTTATTCATTCATCTTTAATACATTTGAAACTTGTTTATGTATTTTTTCAGTAAAATTACCCTTCGAGAAACACCACTGTTCAAAAGCCACTTTCTTTTAAAACGTCAATAACTACATGATGTTCCTGAAGTCAGTGAGTAATCATTTTAAAAGTTGTGATCTCTAATAACTAAAATAATCAGGATTATGATTTTTGCCATGATATAAATCGCTTGACTTCAGATCTCCTCAGACTCCAGCTTTTTTCTTCAAAAGTGCCTCTCATCTCTTAAAAGTGTGATTTTTAAAACCCAGTATTTTGGGAAACTTTGCTATCTAAAACACCATCCAGGCAAATTTGATCACAAAGTATGAAAAAGTAAGGTAAGGTAAGAAAAAGAGTACTTCTCTGCTCTTCTCCGTTCTGTAAAAACAAAAAAAGTAAGGTTAAATACATTTCTGATAAAAACTAAGCAGTACTCTCTTCCCTAAAACGCTGAGGGCATGTCTGCTGGGGGTGCTAAAACCATACCCAATCACAGATGGCTTGCCTTCACCGTACTGCCCCAAGCTAATCAGTGTTAGACACGCTAGCAGCTGTTAGTGACTCTCCTGGATTTCTCCGTTAATAGTTTATACACAAAAAAAATTGTCTCTGTGGCTTGTTTGATGTATGTACGTGCCGAAGAAGAACAGGGGATGATTTTGCGCCAGAATTACACTTACAGCATGTGATGTGGATCGTATTTTAGGATGGGGTTTCGGTTGCGATGTTAATTTTTGTTAGCCCTCGAATAATAATTCCTATCATGTGTTAGCATTGAGCGAACAGACTTTTATATAGAGAGATTTTTTTTCATGTAAATCAGTCATTTTTGTTCCGTTAAATGACCCTTAAGGTTCCAGAAACACCATTGTTCAAAAGACATTCTTTTTAAAGAATCAATAAAAACATAATGTTTCTAAAGTCAGTGAGTAATCATGTTAAAAGTTGTGATTTCTAATAACCAAAATAATCAGGATTATGATTTTTTTCCCCTAATCAAGCAGCCCTAGCTCTTTGTGTTACAATTTTCAAGATGTCATTTCACCTGGAGGCATGTAGAAGGTGAAATATGACCTTAAGCATCAAAGCCAGTGAGGATCTGCTGTGTGGGCATGTCAAACAGAGGATAACTGGATGCTGCCCGTGAGTGCAAGCTCGTAAGCGTATTTGGCCTGACCTGTTCCTAATGTGTCGATTCAGACAAGGCAGATAAGGAATGAAAATACCTTTTTCATATTTGTTGCCTCCTGAAAGCAGTGGATGGTGAAATTGAACTATGAGTTATCCAAACAGCGCTTCAGCAGAACAGCTTGGCCAAAGTAATATCAATCACACTGATCCTCATGAGGAAGCAAGTGTGCACACCATGAAGACTTTTACCACAAGCTTTGATTAACTGATTTATGAGATACAGTCGATAAAAAGGAATGAGAGGAGATATAAAAAGGGATTATATTTGAGGATTATTCTGTATTGACAGACCTCCACAGCACTGACTGGCTGCACAAGATCTGGCTGCACGAATCATCACTCTGGGATGGGGAAAAAATGCTCTTTTTTCTTTCAACCAGCTACAGTCATCTTGGGCAGAGCCCTGGATACAACGATGGTGCTGTTGTTGTAAAATAGAATAGCAATGTTGATTATAGTTGCACAAGCCAAGGAGATGGTTTTCTAAGTGAAAAATAAATAAAAACCACTGCACACTAACAATTACCTGGTGAACACAATGGAACACGTAGCAGCAAAAGAGCCGGATATTTCTCTCAGGAGTTGGTATAGACCAATTCACAGAGACATGTCAACTTAAAAGATGATCATGTGCCAAAAAATCGGCAGGAAAGAAAATGAAAGTGCCAAAACTGCATTTTACATCACAGCCGAAAAGAAGTACAACCCGTCTTTCTTCACTGAGATAATGCAAATGTGCTAATGTCCTCAGAGATATTATTGTTGGATACCATTCGAGGGAGGACTGCGGTCAGTTTTTCATCTAATGTGGGGATCAGGAGTGCCCTGTGGCGAAAGGCAAACCAGGCTACTTGAAGCAGCACCCATCCCTCAGGGCTGCATTATATAAAACTTTTTTTTTTAAAGTATTTTTTACCTTTTATGCCTTTATTAGATAGGAAAGCTGGAGGTTGATAGGAAATCCAACTGTTAAGACGTGAGGTAACGCCCTTTCAAAATAGGATTTCCGGGTCAATGCCGGTCCAAGGCTCGTATTTCTACGTCGCAGTGCCGTGTTAGCATTTTTTTTTAACAGATCTGAGTTTTGAAAAAACAACAATGTCTAACTGACGAAAGAGGTGATCTTAATTGTTCGTTGTTGTCGTCTATTTTGTTTCAACGGAGCATTTGGACCTGGAAATCGTATTTTGAAAGGGTGTTACTTCAGTTGGTTAGGAGAGAGAGGGGGTGACATGCAGCAAAGGGCTGTAGAGTGGAGTCGGACCCGGGGCTGAATCATCAAGGACCTTGAGCATCTAGTCTATCCGGTGCCCGCTCAATCCACTGAGCCACCTGGTGCCACATATAAAAGGTTTTTAAACACATTTGAACCACCTGTTTACCTAGGTTAAACACTTAGGTAGAAAAATATGAAGGGGGGCCCAAAAGCAAAACTGGACCCTAAAGGTAAAGTATGGTTACTGTGTGTTCATTTTTTCATATCTCTTTGTGCAAATTGACTGCTAAACAGCAGTTATTGAGCGCTCCATTTATATAAATATGGTTTGAGGAAATATGTTTTTCGTAGCAGTGAATGCAAACCACAGCTGAATTTATCAGCAGCTGCATGGATATCATCGTATTCTGTAGCTAAAGGCTGTCAGCGGGGCTCTCAGCTGCAACAATTGTCATATCAGCAGACCAGTGCAACTTTCAAGGCCATTGACCGTTATAGCAGCATTCATCACAGTAAAGAGAGAGCAAAGGCCTGAGTAGGAGTTCAGTACCTCCATTTCTCCAGTTCCAGCTCGCTGCCACAGGGATGAAAGAAAATAATTCACCAACTTCCCAACCACCCAACCGTGCATTCCCAACGTTAATGGTCGCTCATGTGAAGAGAAAAGATTCTGAGGATCCTCTTGGGTATGCGTGAGTCAGCACTAAAGGAACCTTTTTGACGCAACCTTTTAGTAGACAAAAAGTGGAAATCCAACGGCATCTCTCTTAAGTTACAGCTCAAATAAAAGAGAATAACAAAGTGATTATGGATGACCTCCATGGTGTTCACTGACATCATTAGAAAAACCTCTATGACCAACAAGTCTGGCTTCATAAAGAATAGGGACTGAACTGATGTCTGAAACGCTGTGCCCGGCCCTGATTGGCCAGAAATACCAGCTCCTCTAATTCAGCTGGAGCAAATAATTGAATTTAGGATGTCTAGTGCAAACTGGGCTGATTGGAGAGACGTGTTGGAGGTGAGGCCCAGTCGCAACATTCGGTTTAAAATCAATTGTAATTACCACAATCAGCAGGTCCTGGTTGAAACTGTCCACATCTCTGTGTGGAATTCAACTTTGATGAACTTTGACAATCAAATTAGGAACAATATACAAATACAGTGCCCCCTTTGAAGTAAGAGTGAGCCAGAAAGTCTAGAGTGGAAGATGCTGTCGTAGCTTATTAGCTGTGTTGTGCCATCCACTTTTATGTAACCTAACCCTCCTCTTCTACGGCTACATAAAAGAGACAAGGTTTTTAGACCGTTGCAAATACCTCTTTTGATCCCCTTAAAAGGGATGGTTCAGACTTTTGTAGCAGGGTTGTATGAGGTACTTATTCATAGTCACTGTATTACCTATAGTAGATGACTGTTAGCAGTTTGATGGACAAGCATGGGAGCTAATAAATGCATTGCTGCTGCTAGCTAAAACATATTCAATAAAAATTCAGTTTAAGAATATTTTTTTAATTTAAATATTTTTTCCTTGCTGTCAGAGATCCCTGTTTAAGTGTTCACAGGGGAACTGAAACAGCCACCAGACTCCTGTAACTCCTTTTACACAGAACACAGGAGTTGCTAGTTTACCAGCCTGATCTCATTCCAAGGGCATCCAATACCGTCATTTTGTTGCGGCCCTCAGCATTTGCACAAGGGACCCTTGAGGGTGTGTATGAAATGCAACGGGCTTTCAACTGCAAACCCATCCAGGGGATATTTAGACACTCAGAACTCTCGAGGCAGTAAGAGCGACAAAATCTGTGTGGGGAGGAAGTCGGGGTGGTGGATTGGTCACACAATTGTACATTGACTTTCACAAAGAGGACTACTGTAGTTGAGTTACAAAACAGACTTATTTTAACACCACCAATGATATTTTCCTAACCCAAACCAAGTGGTTTTGTTTGAATTCACAGCATTAACCACTGGTTTCCCATGCTTAAAACAGCAAACATAGTAGAGTGTCACAGTGTGGCGCGTAGGACTACCTGCTGCATTGACAACTGACGCCAAAAGGGTCCAAAAGGGTCCCAAAGTGTCTGTATGTGACGAGTTGGGATGAGAATGGGTTGGGTCTACCGTTCCCTTGATCGGTAAGTTAGTTTGTTAGTTTTTTTAAGTACCTAAGCACCAACCAACACTAGTGGTGCAAAGGATCATCAGTGATCCGTGATCCGTTTGGATAAATGTCTTTGGTTCGGCACCCACATGATCTGTGGATTGATGTCCAATTAAAAAAAAGTTGTGCGCATGTTTAGTCCACACACTTGTTAAGAGCAGTGTAGAAGAGCTTGAACGCCCTGCATTATTTAAATCTTGGCTTCCCTGTCAAGTATAATGATAAAGGAAAGAGCTTAGTGGGTAAACCTGTGACGTGTGTGGGCACTGTGTCACAAGAAAGCCTTATGACAATGGAAACACATCAAGCATGGCCAGGCATTTGAAGCCACATCACCCCGGTGTTTCACTGACCAGACTGAAAACCACTTATCACCACGGCATTTAAGCAGCCCCTTGCTGCACAATCTAACCGGGCTAAAGCCATCACAAACGCTATTGGTGTGTTTATAGCTGCAGACATATATCAATTTAACAACTGTTAATAAACCAAAGACAAGCTTGTGTTTATTTGGCTTGTCTTTTTTTATTTTTTTATGCTGATCTGAGAAACGATGTGAAGCATGATTTTTTCGATCCGTTGCACCCCTAACCAACACCAAAGTCACAAAATTACACAATCTAACCAACCAATCAAGGCAGCGGTTCTGTGAAATAAAATTAGTGTTTTGTCAATGCCTTCCCATGGCTTTGACAAGAGAATCAAACTCTTCTCTGACTGCAAATTAAATTGTTACAGTGTATTCTTAAACTGTCATTGATTTTTTTTAATAACTTATAGTCCTTTTTTTAGGCGTCTGCAATATATTCAGCTGCCCCCCCCCCCCCCCCCCCCCCCCTCGACAGCAGTACATTTCTCAGCTTCCATGTCAGTCCTTCTGTCTGATTTTCCAAACTTTGGGTGATGCCACCATCTAATGAAGGTTAAACATATATATACTATGGATAAGAACTTCCAAATCCCACATCAAAAGATCCAAACTATCCCTTTAAATAACTGTACTGAATAATAAAATATGTACAATCCTGAGAACAAAATGCCAGAGGGACTAACAGCACAGAGAAAATAATGAGAAGCTCATACTTGTGCTTGAAAGTGTGTCTAGCCATTAGTTAGAATACTACAGCAGTTCACCAAGTAGTGTGAGTAGTGCTTACATCAGCACTTCCTATTTCACTGTTCATTTGGCTGTGCCGCCGTGACCTATCATCTCACACTGCCTGTAGAAAGCAACGCCGTTTGAAACAGTGGTAACAGTAATGTCTACAAAAAAAATCGAATTTAAAAAGTGTAACATTTGCAGATATAACAGATGACACTTAGTGCACATATCGGGCACATGAACTCTCTTAGTGTCCTGTGCACCATTTGATACACAAGCTTCTCTGGGGATGCTTTAAAAATAAAAGTTATCAGTTTCACGAGCTGCTTGGATTAAGTGCAACAGCTCAACAGCTCACCACCGGCCCTCCTCTCCTTTCAACCACTCCTCACTGGAGCACAGATATGCACAAACCCCACCCACGCACCAAAAAAAGATGGTGATCTACAGTCAGCATGTGTCTCAACTTCCTTCCTCTCAGACTCAGTCATGATGCCACAACAACAAGTCACACGCGGGAAATCAAATGCAGCTGGTTGGGAAGCCAAGAGTGATAGAAAGCAGGCAGGAAGGCTAAAGATGTTTCTCATCTTGACCTTCAGGAGCCAACAGACTTTTTTTTAAACTGTGTGGGTATGAATCTTACTTCACCACTGAGAGTCTCATGAATGCAGAGGTCAATAGAATACGCTAGCCTGGTGTTTACTGCTTCATTTTTATATGGTGAAACTGCTGTACTGTAATAACCCCACAGCTGAGAGTGTTAAACCTCAAATTCAAGCTCCAAAACAAATAATCATGTGCAGTCACCCAGGACAATCATGCACTGAGGGTCTCTTTGTATCAGAAACATGTACATGGATGTTAATGGGTTCATTTAAACAGCAGAGAGGGGGGGTTTCTGGATCATAGATTTTCCTTGCAAGCTTTGAAATTGTTCAAGTAACATGTGGCAGTGTGTTCCTGATAAAACTAACTTGTACCTGCAGAGAGGATGGAACAGCATCAACAGGTGTTCAACTCTAGAGCTCCACACCACACTCCCCAACATGCAAATAATGTAAAAAACACTTACACAAACGCATGGTAGATGAACGCCCAGGCTCTCGGTCTCTCCAGCACGTTGTACAGGTAGTTTTGGAGGCGCCGGTAGCGCACGTTTCTCCGGCCGCTCTGCGCGCTGTATATGAGCGGCTTCCCCAGCAGGCTGAGCCGGGCTCCCTGCTTCCCCCTCAGGCTCTCGGACCCGGCAGCACCTGCTGCGGTGGAGGCTGAGAGCAACCCGTCTCCCGCGTTGTTCATCATCTTTCGTCCGGATTCCACATCTTTCAAGCCGTAGCCTTCGGCACGGTGACCCGGCGACGTCCTCATCCAGAGCCCGGTGCCTCCTTCGTCTCCGCTGTGGTTCCGGGGCATGGCATCACCAAAGCGGGCATCCAGTGCGCCGAGTTTTCAAGCATGCGTGTCCTGAGCCGGGAGCTGTGCCCTGGACGAACAATGCTTTACACGTGCGAGACGCAGTCTAACAGGCGCTGTGAGTGAAACCGCTGGCAGAGCAAGGCGCACTGTTTACCGTCACACTTTGACCGCCCTCTTTCCTCTCGCATCTACCTCTCCCCGAGCCACTTACACCACTGCCGCCGCGCGTAAAGGTATCCACGCGCCCGTCCTGTGCACGGTGCTTTCCAATGTGACCAAATAACAAGAGGTACATACAGTGTGTCCGGCGGAGCTAGAGAGAAGAGATATTTAGCATTAAATTTAAGCACAGGCTCTTTTCACAGTGCGCTTTGCCGCCTGTTGCTTCAATACAAGGCTGCGCGTTCACAGCAGATGCGCATCTGTGCGTGTCGTGCCCGCGAGCGAATTTATCTGGAACGTTTCGTCAGTAAACAGTTTGATTTTATCTCACCTCCACATTATTTAAGAATAAACATGTCAGCCTCCAGGAGTAGTTGTTCTCTTGGGTGTCTGTGTTGCGCAAAGGCGGCAATAATGCAAATGAGCAACCGTCATTTCTTGTGTAATTTAATTTCCCGAGAAAAGTTCCAAATTACACCACGTTTATAAAAAATAAATTAAAATGCCTATCAGGTAACATGGATGCTGAGGAATTTTCCACTTGGTCGGGTGGAAAAGTAACCACCGAGGACGGCTCACTGAACATCTGCAGAAAATATTATGCTGTAACCAAATCAAGCTTTTTCAATTGAGTAATACGTGTTGTGTACATATAATAAGACCTTTATAAGTTTAAATATTTGATCACATTAGCATGAATGTGAAAGATGTTTATTTTGAACACATGCCATCTAATGTCTTATGATGCTGTGGTTATATGAAAGGTAGAATGTAGAATTAAAGGTAGAAAATGTAGAATATTTATTAAAAACCATTTATTTAAAAAATATATAAAATAAATACACACAGGGGCGTTTTGAGGGGTATAGAATGATGAAGTATTGCTTTTAAATAAAAAATGTATTCAGTCTGAATTAATCATTTTAAAATGTTTTGATGGTTTGTCAATGACTTTCTGTCCCGCTCTGTTTCCATGGTATCAACCAATAGCATTGGGCGTTGCTGGTTGCCAGGGTTGTCAGTTGTTGGGTGCAGCTACTGTAGGCTGGCACTGGGTGCAATGAAGTTTGCCAAACCTGCAGCTGCTTCGGAGCCTCAGTGAAGGGGCCGTTATTTGTCCCAGCAGCTGAGTGAGCGGAGACGGGCAAAAACCAGAGGCAATATAGGCCGAGCATTCACTCCATGGACTGAGAGAAAAGAGAGAAACGCCATTGAAACGCATGCTGAAATGGTTTCCCCTTGATCGGTAAGATCACTTTCATGTTTACTTAGCTGTAACGGCTAACAGTAACTGTCATTTAAACTCCTCTAATACTTGTTTTTATGGTGCGATTTGCCGGAGGAGACGGGTTCAAACAGGCTCAAACACACTCCAGTCTCCTGTAGGCTGCTGGGTAACGAACCTGGCAACCCGACTGCTGGAATTATTTTTTGTTTTTGCGAATACGATTTTAATACACTAGATGGCGGTGTTCTGCTCATTCTCCATATTCAACCTTTAACACTAACGCTTTATGGTAATGGTACATGAATTATCATGACTTAAAGCATGATAAAGTACTCATTCATGGAGTACTTCATGAAATATCTGGAATGTATGAGAATCGTCAGTGTCTCGTGCATGAACTAATGTGTTAATGCAGCAACTAAGATTTCTCAATCATCATTTATGAGTTATTAATGATATCCATGTCCATTCACATATAAATTGAATATATATTTAAAGGGACAGGCCAAAACAATGATTGATAGGAATGAACAGATAGTTAAGACACCACCATTAATCATGTTATTTATCAGTGTTAAAGACCTCAGACACAATGAAATCATAAACAATAAATTGTAAATCATGATTATTTGGAATTCAACAGAATACACATGCACTGCTGTGACTGGTCAGTTTTTTGGCCTGTCCCTTTAGCTGCAGCCACATGATTAATAACTTATAAATCATGCTGAGAAATCTTAGTTGTTGCATTAATTGACAGATTACTCCTGCTTTACCTCATGCATGAGTTACTGTTGATTCTTGTATATTCCAATTCGTGTTTTTTCATGCATTAAGTCTTGCTAATTTATGTATCCTTACCATAAAGTGAATCCATATCGGTATTATTAATGATACAGTTCTGGGTAAACTAGGTTGTTGGTGAAGAAGTTGAATAAACTGAGAATACTACTTCCTTTGTGTCACTGTAGACTCAAGTGAAAGCAGTGTGAAACATGTGATGGCGGTTATGCCTCCGCGTGGACTTCCCCTTCGCCGACAGACGCACATACACACTCTCTTCTACACTTATTTTGTACTTTACAGAATATTCTTCTATAGATTTTTCACTATCAAACTGACTGGATGCATGAAGGCGCGGACCACATGCGTGAAGAAAACACTTGACTTGTACACAGCGAAAAGTAGACTCTCAGTATTTGTCTGACAGCCTTATCAGCAGGAGTCAGCATCCTGTCACAAATACTCAGCGTGTGAGTAACAGAGAGCGTGGAAGTGTGTGTTCTCATATTTATTCTATAGGAGCTGAGAGAGAGCAGGGGTTTAACGGCCTCAGAGCGCTGACCAAGCAACTCCCTCTGTCTTCCAACAAAACTACGCCATCTACTGGTGGCTGCGGCACCAGACGGCCTTTGTGGACACAATCTCACAGGGGTTGGATGCAAATAATCATCTCTTATGGTCTACTTACTCCTGAAGAGATACAATATGGTAACAGATATGCCCTGTGTGCAGTGAACCTCACAGCTGGATGGGAGTGTGTGAGATGTATTCCTGTTCCACTGTATGCATGGATTAGATACAATTCTGAGAAGTACTTGGAGTGCATGTACTTTACCAGACACTGCTAGCATTTTAGGTAACACTTTGTAATAAGGGAACAAATCATGTATTTAAGCAATGCTTAATTAATGCATGACTCATGATGTTGTAATGCATTCATTATCGCAAGATCTATCATATATTCCTGCTGCTCAGCATTAACTAATGATGAAATCACTGACTGTCACTCACTGATTAATTCACACTTAAAACATCATCTGTTAAGGAATGTTCATTCACTTTTATGACTATTCCTATTTTATCTCTCTGTGTTTTCTGTTTTTTTTTTGTGAAGCACTTTGAGCTGCATTTATGTTATGGGAGGTGCTATATAAATACATGTACTTTATTAGGATTATTATTATTATTATTATCATTATTATAAGTGTTGTGGATGAAATCGTAAAAACAACAACAGACCCATCTACATGAAAATGTAGCAAACTCGTAAATACTTGTAAGTAATAATTGGACCGTGAGTTGGGATTGTTTTGTCAATTGAGGTCTTGAGTTTAACTTGTTCACTCACTGGTAACATCAGATGCACTTTTCTGGCCACTTTATTAGGTTCACCTGAAGATTATATGTAATTCAACACCATAACATCTTGAAAAAGCTCTTAAAGTTCAGGTTTTGGTGAGATTTTCAGAAATTGTGTTATTTTGTCCTTCCCATTTACATGCATGAGGGGAGCAGAATGTAAGAAACAGCTCTGTGCAGGGCTATTAAGTTGTTCCTGGTTGCTGATTTGGGATCAGTTGTACAGAATGTTGCCTAAATTGTATGCATTGATGAGGTACACTGTTTGACCTCAGTGAACACTCACCCACACTGAATTTGTTTTTACATAATGCGCTCAGCTTGTACTGTTTTGGTTTTAATGCTGCATTGCACACCTGATGTATTTGCTCTATATTTATACTGCCTCTTACTGTAAAATTGTTATAACTTCACTGCCACATTATTGCTACTTTTACCTTTTTGTACTCTCACCTGTTTTTTAACTCCTTTTTTCAAATCTTACCTAATCTTTTTTTCCCACAGCATCTTAAACGACAACATGTTTACTTCGCTGACCTGTAGGAAATCTCAACGTTTCCCTCTGCACAGTGACTCTCTAAACCAGGTCAAAGTCAAACTCCAATTCACAGTGGGCCACATTTAAAACTGGGACAAAGTTGCGGGCCAAACTCAATATCTACAAAAAAAAAAAAAAAAGATTGCAAATGTGCATGTTTTCCCTTTTCTCCAGATGTGTAATGTTGACCCTTTTCAGTGCAGGTCCTTGTTCTTGTCGTGGTGTTTCTTCTGTTTTATTCTTTGGTCACAGTCATGGTGGCTCTGCAGACGAGACAAACAGGTCTATACCTTCATAAACAGATCATCTGCCTCCCACCGGTGCTGAAAGCTCCTTTTTTCCATCTTTCTTTTGGCCATTTTTGGGGAGGGGTAGATTAAGTTTGTCGGAAGAGACTGGTAGCATGGATGCTCATTTTTGTCAACAGAAAAGTAGAAGTGTGTGTGCTTTATACTCGTGGGCCAGCACTCATATAACCTTGATATGATCTTGCGGGCCAAATATAATTACACCGCGGGCCAGATTTGTCCTAGAAACGCCGCTGGAAGACTGACTGACGGATTATTATTTACTTGGCCATACTTTTGATATATTCTTTTTATATTTTATTGATCCCCATGATATCATATTATATTTGATAGTCTGTTCTGGTCTATGTTATACTTATGGGCTATTCAACATACCGTTAAATCTTAGTGAAGTTCAACCATATACTGCACCACGTTATATTGCTGAACTATACATACTGTTATATTGTTGTGCTTTATTTTGTTATTATTACTACACTTATCCTTGTACCATGCCTCATATCCTTCATTATATCATAATGTTCCATATTATACTATATTATGTTAATATGTCACATTGACTCTTGCACTTTATTCTATTCTATTAAAACAGATGAGCACTAAGTACCATAAGTTTATCATATCATATGATGTAAATACTTTTCGATCAGGAGGGAATCTATGTTAAGGGTGAGAAGCTTCTCAGACTTTAAGCACCTTGGGATAATAACTGATAAACAGGTGAAAAGAGTCATCTGTACGATTAACCTGAATCTTAGTGACTTTAAATTTATTAGGAACCAATTGGCAGCAGATGTTGTACATGGTACATGGACTTGTACATAAATAGCGCCTTTCTAGTCTTCTGACTACTCAAGGTGCTTTCACACTTGTCACATTCACCCATTCACACAGATGGCAGTGGACATCTACATACCATCTAATCTAACCATTCACACCACATTTACACACCCATGGGAGCAATTCGGGGTTCAGTGTCTTGGACCAAGGACCCTTTGACATGCGGAACTGGAGATCAAACTGCCAATCTCTAGAATAGAGGACGACCCACTCTACCAATGAGCTATGATGTTCCCACACCTGTCATTTTGTATTGCAACTTGGTCCCAAGCAGTTAAAACCATTCTTGTCCCACGCACAGTTCATACAAAATAACTCTCAATATGTTGGACCTAAGTCTGGGAGCATCATCACTGTACAACCTTCTGACCTTTGATCAACCTTGCAAACTTCTGCTTCCTGTGCAAAATGACCCACAGTCTCTTCCCCCCTTCATTGCTGAGTTTCTTCACTGTGCTGAGACACCATCAGGCAAACAAGAGCATGTATCAGAGGTGAGTACAGTTCCGCTTTCTCCATTCGAGCAACTGTCTCTAGTTTTAAATCACAACAAAATCATGGCTGAAACCTCATATGGACATTACCCATAAAGAGTAACCTATTCTATGTTTTTTTCTTGTATAAGTAATGTTTATTCTCTGTACTGAATCATAACATTTGATGCCATAACTCCTTTGTGGATTTGTCGGCCCCAAGTCCTGCTGGTGAAGTTGAGCTATTCAGCCCTCTCTGGAAAAGTCAATGACTGTCCGTTGTCCCCGTTAAATAAACAAATAAATAAATATCAGTCTGGTGTTAACTGTTAACACCACTGTGACTTTATCTGCATCCCTGTCACTTTACCATGTCATTTTGTCTCCAAATAGTTTATATTATGTTTATTCTATGGCCATTTCTATTTTTGGTTTATTTTTATTTCTGTTAATGTGCCTCTTCTTATTTATTTATCTCCCCTTCTATACCTATTTGACTTATTTCTGTTGTGCTGCAGCATCAACCTATCTTATCTTTATAGCTGTGTTGTAGTGAGGGCGGCAGTAGCTCAGTCCCTAGGTGACTTGGCTGGCATCCGGAGGGTTGACGGTTCGAGTCCCTGTGTGCACCATGAATGGAGTGTGGTGGCTGGAGAGGTGCTGCTTGAGGCGCTGTTCACTGGCAGCCCCCTCGCTCTAACGTCTCTCCATTAATTGCATGTATATAGGTCCTGTCAATGCAAGTGTGTGTGTAACATGAATAACAATAAAAAGTGAAACGATTGAATTTCCCAGTTGCAGGACTAATAAAGGAATTCTTCTTCTTCTAATGGGTCACATTGGTCCGTACAGGTGTACCTAATAAAGTGGATACTCCGCGTCAATGAAGAGCTTTGCAGAATAAGATGGTTTTATGTCCTTAATGTTTGTTTTTGTTTTGTTTTGTTTTTTACAAATTAAAAAGACAATAAAGTGAGGACAGTACTGTTAGAATACACTGTTACTGTACATGTACAAATGAAAAGCAACATTTCCTGTTGAGGGAAAGCAGTGGTGGCTTTTTATCATCTGATCTGGTCACATGAAGAGTTGACTTCTTGTAACAAGCACATGCACCGTGTCATTTGTCTTCAACAGACATACAGCCTCGCGTCGAACGCTGCTCAAAGTAAACAGTCTTTTTTTCATGCCAGGAGACACGATTCAGCCTAGACGTCCTTTTTCCCAAAGTTTCTGTTTGCTTACTTTTCTTTTCACCCAGTTTCTTTTGAAAGCTCATCTAAATGGATAATATTAAAAATGAACTCCATAATATTTGTTTTCCTCTTCCAGTCATGGTCCCTGTTTCCATTGATGTGTGACCATTGACCTGATTAGATAGATTAACCCGTTTCCTGGGAGCAGCATGGAAATTTTATCGTGGCCTCTGACATGAGCGATCTGCGGTTCTCTTTTCCGCCATGGACCATATCCACGCTTTGTACATGGAGGTCGTGACCCCTGATGCTGTGTCAGGAGGAACCGAAGGCCCGGGTGGTATGGTGAGGCTGGTGGGAGGGTTAGTCAAGATTGCCTGCAGATGTTGTTTCGGGGGGCCCTCTGCTTATTTAAACGAGAGGATGTGGAACATAAATCTCTCAAGCCCTCTGCTGCACTGTATCATATGTGAGGTCACACATGAGGCCGTTTCGCTTCAACTTCCTCTTCAGTGAGACGTACTGTAGCAGCACCACAGGCACAGAGTTATGGTGTTGTAGTGTTGCAGTACAAGGCTGTCATGTACTTTTATCAACAAATACTAGATAATAAAACTTTCATTCTCCAAAAGTATCTTTCCTACATCAGATTCTCTTTCTCCTTGGCATTTTCTTTAGTATAAGCGACACACAGAGAGAAGAGTCTCCAGTCTATGAAAGGAGCAAAAAGAGAGTAAAGGCAGCACTACGAATGGAGGCACAGACAGAACTTATAAACATGACTGAAGGGACACTCAAGAGCAGAGCACTGGCAGAATGTGTCAGAGCCTTTCTTACCAGACCGTCCTCATTCACTGCATACATATAACTATGAAAAGTAATGCACTCTAATTCAATGTAACCACATATTTATTACTGTAGAAGTTATGTCTGGAGCAAAGAAGAAGAATTTCAGGTGATGTAGTATACCAGCAATAAAATCCTCATATGGGTGAGGTTCAGGGTGGTGGATGGGTCAAGATGCAGGACTTTTGCCTGGTGGATTTGGTGTTTGTGTCCTGGAAGTACTAAACAAAGTCATTCATAATTTAATTTTAACCTAACCGTTTTGGCGAGGAAACTTAAAGGTTGAATATGGAGAAGGAGCAGAACACCGCCATTTAGTGTCTCAAGATCGTAGTTGCAACAACAAAAAATAATTCCAGCAGTCGGGTTGCCAGGTTCGTCAGACCTGGCCCAGCAGCCTACAGGAGACCAGAGTCTGTTTGAGCCTGTTTGAACCCGTCCCCTCCGGCAAATCACACCATAAAAACAAGTATTAGAGGAGTTTGACTGACAGTTACCGTTGCCGTTGCCGTTACAGCTAAGTAAACATAAAAGTTAGCTTACCGATCAAGGAGAAACGTAGTGTTTTAATGCCGTTTCTCTCCTTTATCTCAGTCCATGGAGTGAATGCTCGGCCTATATTGACTCTGGTCTTTGCCCGTCTCCGGTCACTCAGCTGCTGGGACTTCACTGAGGCTCCAAAGCAGCTGCAGGTTTGGCAAACTCCATTTCAACCAGTGCCAGCCTACAGTAGCTGCACCCAACAACAGACAACCCAATGTCGGCCGCCGTTGGCTGCTACAATGGAAACATAATGTTTCAGAAGGTCATTGTCAAACCCGTCAAAATGTTTTTAAAATATTAATTTAGATTAAATATATTCTTTTATGGAAAAGCAACACTTTCATTCTGTAGCCCTCAAAACGACCCGGGGGTGTATTATTTTTAAATACAGCTTTTAATAAAGATTGTACATATTCAACCTTTAACTTAACTGTCACTTTTTGTTGCTTAAACTTAACCTGGTCACGTAACCGCTGCCTTTGGTGCCTAAACTAACATGGTCATATAAAAGTACTTTTAGTGCCTAAACTTTGCAATATACTTTATCCATTTTAATCCAGGTCTGTGTCAGAAGTCCCAGAAGAACAGAGCATCGGAATTGCCTAAACTTAACTGTCACAGTTTCTTACGGACACCATTTTGGTGCGGTAAGCACTAAGCGGTTCTGAATGTTAGTTTGTCAAATTTAAATGTAGGCTGAGAGAATAATAAACCTGAAACACAAAAAAACAGGAATATATTAGTTTAGAAGGCATTCAATGGAGGCGAGTCGAGAAGCAGTTTTCTTCCACACATTCTTTTTATTTGTAAATAATAAAAATGAACTTTTTTTTTTAAATATAAAACATACACATCATTTGAGCCACATCTGTTATACAAACAAGTAATGTTGCAGTGAATGCTTTACTTTTTTCTAATTTTCTTTTTGTTTCAGTGGAACACAGAAGTTGTAAACAATCAGCAATTTTTTTTTCCTGTTAATACTGACAAAGAAAAAAAAAGGAAAACCAGCTTCACCGGACGATGAAAAGAAAAGTCAACTCTTCTGAGGAGGGACTGAACATGGCCGGGGTTCAGACATTGTGTTTGAATCACCAAGAAGTGTTCAGACGACGACTTTTAGTTTTTTGCAGCCACCCGTTTAAACTCGGCCAGTTTGCGAGCCAAGTCCATGTTTTGTGTTGTCCTCCTGCATGGTCCCTAATGACGTATTAATCGCTTCTCAGTATATGACTCGGCCCGTTCGCAAATATCACTGAACCAATGAAAACCCAGTGAATGGCTGTTGAGTATTTACAGTGTATGACTCTCTGTGCATCTGCATTTATTCTTTATATAACGTAATAGTTCATGTGTTAGCATATCTGAAATCATTATGTTGAAACATAATTCATATTTCCATATAAGTAGATCTGATTTGTACATATTTATTCAAACATCATCTCAGCCCCTCGGAGGTATACTATGATGTGGATTAACAGTAAGAGGGGCTGTGAGGCCTGCTCAGTACTACTGTACATCTTCCAGAGGGTCGAGAAAAGACATCAACGTAATCTTGGGATTTAGATTGAGAGACATTCAGCACCGGACTGAGGGATGTGGAACTGACTGCGGTTGAGTTCAGATGTCTTTGCGTAATGGGAATGGCTTCGGTTTCTTGGTTTTATCTCTTTAATATTCAAGTACGAGCAAACTGTACAACTGCATGCAACATACAAGCGGCCCTACAGTATGTGGAACTAACACACGTATCTAGTTCAGTATCTTTTTTTCTGTATCTGCTTTGTTTTACAAAAATGTGCATGCAGCTTGGAACAGGTTCCAAAGTCATGCTGGCCCCGCCTTTTTCCTGGTGGGAGGAGTCTGCAGGCCAAACGGAGGATGAGCATTGGTGTTGGTGTCCCGACAGATCGGTCTGATTGGTTACTTTCACATTCACAGAGATGCACGAGGGAAACTGTGAGCAATTCTTCTTATCTGCTTGTTAGTCTGTTTCTTAACAACTAGACAGAGAAATGTACAGAACCAGTGACGGGATTGTTGCTTTTTTTCTTTTTTTTTTAACTACATGTTTTTTTCAAAAAGTTAAACTTTTTGTTGTAAAAAAATCAAGCTCTTGTGCTTGTGTTTGAATTCGAAAAGAATGTAAACTAAGGGTTGGATAGAAACGTGCTGGGGTGAGGGAATGCGCTCCCCAAAAAATGTGGAAAATTAGACAGTCCTATTTTGCTCTTGCCTTTTTTTGTATTTTTTTTAAAATGATGTTGAACCCTTGTGATATTTCAAAGTGACATAAATTTTATTTATTGGTCAACCTCCTGGGAGGCCTAATATACATCTATACAAAGACAACTGGCCTGGACGTTTGCCAGTGGTGGAACAAGGAAAACAACGCTGCACGCTAATCTCACTGTCAAGTGTAAAAATCTACGCTGTGTCATCATCACCAGCACCCCCCCTCGCCATAACACTTGCAGACATTTAATAGTTTTTACATCCTTTTTTTTAAACTCTTGTGTTTTGTTTTTTCTCTCCATGCACACACCAGACTGACAACATTATCATGAGCATTTTACGCACTGTAAAAACATATTGTGCCAGTAGTAACAAAGGGAAAGAAATAAGAAACGACAAAGCAAACACGCTCAAACAGTGTGGCTTCAGAGCAGCCATGGTAAACATACTGAACAGGGGAGTTTTCGACAGAGTGAGGGACCAGTGATGCGGCTCCAAGGTCTAGGCACCAGAAGAAGGCCCTGTGCTTCCAGACTGAATACCCACGCGGGAGCCCCCCACCTGGGGGGTCGGGGCAGGGGTGCCGGCAGTCTGTTGGGAATCTGGAGGAGGCCACTTCAGAGAGGACTGCACCAACTGCAGCTGTGGAGGGTGATTACCTCTGTCTTGAGTCCATACATTCCGATGCGTACGTACATTTCTTTGCTATTGTTGATTCAGTTAAAAATCACCCTGCTTCATTTAATTCTCACTTTCCCCCGTCTCGAGAGCTACTGCTTGTCGTCTGTCGATAGCCCTGCTTCTTCAGCATACACAGAGAAAAACCATGAGATTTTCTGAATGGATATGAAACACTGAAATGTGGCGCTCCCTACAACAGACAAAATTAACCGCGACAGGAGTGATTGTCAGATCTCAACAAAGCTTTCTCGTTGTGAGAGTTTCTGATTGTTGTTGTTTTACATTTCCGCCATCTTTTTCCTCTTTCTACAGTACGTTTTATGAGTTAGTTACTCGCCGAGCGGTGTAGAGCCGTTGGTCCACTAGGATCGGACCCCAGGAGGTCCGGAGGAGCTGTCGAGTGACGACTGGGAAGCCCGCCGTGTTAGGGAGGCGAGTGTTGGATCCACCAAGGAGGACGGTGGGAACAACTTGTACCAACCAATGACTGTGCTTGATAAGTCCAGTTCCTCCAATAGGATTTGTGCAACTCCCATGAAGCTTTTATGGTCCATGCGGCCGTAGTCCCCCCATACAATCACCTGAAGGAAAAACATTTTCTGTCAAATTACACAGCAGTCTACGTCACACCTCCTGCTAAAACACATTCTATCAGCATGACTTTCAGAGTTTTTTTCTGCATTATGAATTTGGAGGCGACCGCCTCGCTCAAATTGTCTGCCGCTGCGCTGGAACCTTGATTGAAAATCAATGTAGTTCTATGGAAGCTCATGTTTTCAACTCGGTTCAACTCGAGCGCAGCAGTATGGGTGCGTTTGATTTCAGCTCCGGGCCGCAAAAAGACGTTGAGGCGCTGCTTGTGTTCCTGCAGGACTCAGAGGGGCTCTGCTCCGTTCAAGCGTGCTAAGCATGAACGCGCCCCACCGGCGCAGAGCGACGTGGTGGTTTCATTTCCTGCTTGGCGACAGGAGGACTCCAGTACTTTTGAAACAGGTGAGGTGAACTATTGCGCATCAAAACACAAATCCTGTCGGGGACATTAAACATCATCACCCCTAACAGGCGAGAGTGTTCTTATGGATGTTATTTTGTTTTATTTATGGGTCTACAGCAAGTAAAATTCCCCATTTTATAATGTTTTACATTAGCTTCTTACTTCTGGTGATTACATTTAAGTTTCAAATATAATATAAAAAGTTTTTGGTGAAGATTGAGTGAACAAAACGGGAAAGTATCATAAACATGAGTCACAGATCTTATTTTCTGACATAATCCGTTTTGGATTGTGCTAGTTTCGGCTCTCTTGCACGAACATGTACCGCAAAATTTTCGCTTCCCTGCCCGCCTCCGCCCATATTTTGGCAAGAAAAAAACCCTGACTATGGAAAAAAAAAAACATTTTACTTTGTGTTGAAGAGAAATATAACTCACCTGTAAGACTTTACCCTGTGGGCTTTCCTCGAATAGCAGTGCTTGCTGGTACAGTGGGTCAAGTGTTTTCCGTGCAATCTTGGTTTTCTTTTTGGCTACGTACGCTCCATTATTCAGCAGATAGACCTTGACATATGGAGCTGAAGGCAGAGGCAAAGCAATAAAAAAGACATTAGTGAGGAACACAGCGACTCTCCAGTATAATCAGATCTCACAGCTGGTTCTATCTTTGAGGGAGGAAGGAAGGGAAAACACAGAGAGGGTTTAACTGGGAGAATCTGCTGGATTTCACTGGGTGTAGAGTATACATCAGATAATAATGTCAACGTATGGCTGAGGGAGGGAGGGATTAGTTGCTCTTTGGTATCTCACGGTCAGTCAGGTTCTCACCGGGGAGGGATTTGGATCCTGGCTTTTGTACGAGTCCTCGAGCTCTGATGACTTCCACCTCCAGCTGACCCTTTTTCTCCATCATACCAATCTGGATGTCACCTGGACCACAAAAAAAAGTGAAAAGGGGATTGGTTTAATTCAACTGGGAGAGATGGATGACGGTGTGTACTGCAGAGATAAAGGTAATCCAACATAAACAAATATGCCACAAGGGTGGTAGTGTAGGAGACGTTTTTATTAAGGGTGAGAGCAGTGTATAGCATATTTATTATGTTAAACTATATTATTTCATTATACACTCCATGATATTATTACTATATTGCAGTAATATAGTTCAAGTGAGGAGAGGGAGTGGGGAGAATCTTACCGATTGCTGGAGTGGCCAGTGTTTGCCTCCCCACTAACTGAGCCGGTCCCAGGCCATCCAGGAAATCACTGAACTGACTGCTGGCACCCAGATTGACTCCAGAGAAGATCAAGCTAACACAGAAAACACACAAACATGAATAAATTACGACAAAAATGACCAATATCACCACACAGTCAGCAAATTTGAGACTACAGAGCTCATTTTGCTGTGTTCGGGAGGAGCCATTTGCTGCCATTCATTATTTACAGCATGGAAAACATCTCAAAAATTGGCCAAGCGAGAGAATCCATCACAGAAAACACCAGGCCTTAATTAGATTCAGTCGAAGTTTGTGTTTTAACTGTGCGCTCATTATATAACAGTCTGTTTACTGTCAGTTGATACAGTCCCTCAGGACAAGCTGCCATACAAACGTCACTGTCACATCCTCCACATTTGATTAAGGGGGGTTTAGTCGGTTGGGACAGTAACTATGGTAGCAAAAGAGTGTGACATTTGCTGTTTGAAGAGGTGTCAGACCAATATAACGGTCAGCCAATATTATCGGTCGATATCAGCCTTATATCATAGACATATACTGTAGGGATCTATTGTTATCAGCATACACTACATGAAGCTTTTTGATATGCATGGATATGAAAACCTTTTTATAGAACATATAATGTAGAAAATGATGCTTAGGGTGATTTAGAAATGGGGTCCTATAGCTTCTTTTTTTTTTAAACAAATTTTTCATTTATTTAATTGGGCAGCAACTGACTGATGCTAAGCATACAGAACTATTTATCTACTTATTTTATTTGTATTTCTTCTTTATTTCCTCAGTGTTCATATCTAGAATTGGTTGACAATGTAATATATTGTTTAAATAATGTATAATATTCTTTAATAAAGTTATTTGTTTCAGAAAGTGTGCACAGATGCGGGATGTCAAATAATATGTTATAAAGAGTTTGTCATCTTTAGAAAATTTTAAAAAGAAGCACATTTAACTCATGTTTCATATTTCTTGATGTGTACGCTTATATTCGTTTTTCCCCAATTTTTTTCATGATTGCTTGTATTTTGTTTTTATTGGATGGTCGCCTTCTCATTGGTAAATTTTTCTGTTCATGTTGTGCGTTTCTTGTCATTTTTTGTGTTATTTTCCTTAGCTTAGTTTTATTTTTTGTTACGATGTTTTTCTTCTGAATTTGAGGGAAGGTTCCTTGAGCTTATGGCTTCTTGAGCTTTCCTGACACATTTTTTGTTTTTTGCTTTTTCATTATTTTAGATTTTAAAAAAATCTGAGCCCATCCACACAGTAAAGGTCTATTTTCATTCCAGCTCAAAAAAATCACTTTATCGGCTGCCATATTGGTAATCAATGAATCTGTATCAGTCTCAAACGGTCCATTTCGGTCAGTTTGAAAGCAACTAAATAAAAAATAATTAACATAACCTGAAAACACGGCAGACAGAGACGGAAATGAATCTTAATCAACTATAAAATGACTCCATAAAAACCTATCATGTGCCATTCTCCTTTAAGAGAGAGAAAAGGATGTAGAGAGTGTGTATATGGCTGTGATCAAAGCAGAAAGTGTGGGGTTTACTGACTTCCCCTCAGAGTTGTAGCTGTTCATGCTGCCATTGTTGGACTCTTTGCTGGGCTGGCGGCTCATGTTCCTGGTCAGCTCTACTGCCATGCCGGTCTCTGTGCTCCTTTGGATAGGTGCGCCCTTCTCCTTCTTACTCTTCCCTTCTGGATGAAAGAGGAGAGACAGGAATCATCACAATAATGTAGTCAAAGGTGTTGTCGTACTCATTTTTCACCTTTTGACCACAGCATTAGTGAAATGAGATAACATTTTAACCCCAGTCAGATCTAATGAGTCTACTGCTGCCACTGATGTGGAGTTGACGCCCAACGGTCAAGTTTTTGTTTTTTAACTGATAGTTCAGTTTAATAATCTGCAAAAGACAAAATCATGATGATCCAACTTCAATGAATAGTTTGACATTTTGGGAAATACACTTATTCCTTTTCTTGCAAACTGTTAGATGAGAAGATCAATACACCTCCATGTCTGTATGATAAATGTCATGCTCAAAGGTTGAATATGGAGAATGAGCTGACCACTGTCATCCAGTGTCTCAAGATCGTAGTCGCAACAACAAAACATAATTCTAGCAGTCGGGTTACCAGGTTCGTTGCACAGTGTGTCAGTGATCAGCCTGCTCCATGACCAGTGATGACTCAAACAGGTTAACGGCTAATTTGGACTAATCAATTAATTTTACAACAGTATTTAAGTCTTTCTTTGAGTGGAGTGGAATCCATTAGCTAGCTCTCAACTCAAAATGATTCTTCTATCTGTAGCAACAACAACAGACAACCCAGGCAACCCGCACTGCCCAACCTTATTGGCTGCTACATTTTCCTTTGAACTTTTTACTACTGGTGCCTCACAAAGTCTTTCATTCAGAACAGAAAATCACAGAGGATTAAAAGAACCGTTTCCTTTAATGAGTGTGCTAGTATAATTATTGATGTAGTAACATATCCCTTTTACACTCTGTTTACACTTGGTTTTAATATGCATCCTGAGTGATCAGATCACAAGCGGACAGAGCTTGTGATCTGATCACTCCAACCCTCTGCCAAAGTGGTCTAGGATGAGTTTTTCTTGTCGTATAAACTCAAATACATTCTGTTGTGTCCCCAACAAGGAAAACACCTAATCAATGCGAACATGGTGACAGCGCAGCAATGCTCTATAACTTGTCCTATGGAAGGACGTCACGACTGTGCACGGGCCCTTTGACCTTTTAATGGCAGCGATGTAGGCACGGACAATTACCTCGGCTGTTCAACTTGCCTTGTGATCAATGAAACACATTTTTAAAAAAAAGTGTAAACAGCATCTTAGTCACAACCAGTGGTGGCTAGCACATAGAGGGCGCTAGGGCCGCCCTACTGCTCTATATCAAAATCAGTTAATTTTTTCTTGATTTTATTTATTCATTATTTTCATCCTATGATTAAAATTGTTTATAATACATTTTCTGCAATACTATTAACCAAAAGCAACGACTGCACTGAAACATTTATTTTATCTCTCATCTCTGTCTCTGGTGAGCTGCGCTGCTTCCGAGGAGAGGAAAGATGGTCATGTGAATTTACAGTTCTCAGACAGGGTTGAAGGCTCTTTTTCGTAGTGCCCATCGGTTCCTGATAGACACTCATTAAGAGGTAGCGCATACAGCTTGCTTTGCTCTATGGACGAATACATGGGACCTCAAGGCGATCAAACCACTCCCCTAACCTCTGCCCAAGTCTCTCTTGTTGTGTTTCTGATGGTGACTGACAGCCTCGTGTGACCATAAACTGAAATGATAGTTGTAGTGGGAGGGACCACAACAGGGAGTGGACCCCTGTTCTTAACTGTTAAATATCTCAAAAAATGAAATCTGTTTAAGAAAAGATCAGGAGCAGACAAACTTGTTAAACAACTTGGACCACATCAGCGTGATGTTACAGTTGTCATGACAACCAGTGGGAGAGGAAAAGAATACCATCAACCGTTTGGGGCTAGATTTGGGCATGTATAACCTCATTTGGCTACCCCTTTTCCATAGTAATACTTGCTTTCTTCAGGCAATGCACTAGTTTTGAAAGCCCAAGGACTCTCTGATCTCTCTTTCTGAAGCATGGCCCAAGTCTCTCTCTTACCCATGTCCTACTGAATCTGGTAATCAGTAGTAAACAGGAAATTGTTGGGCAGAAAAAACACCCAAACAACAATATGTGGCATCTTGGACTGGGGTGCGTCCGCATTCTGACTCATTAAATTGCCATGTATAGTGCAAAGAGAAAAATGTAGCAGCCTTGCATCAACCCTTTGTATATGCCGCTGAGCATGAGATACATTTTTACACCTAAGGTGAGGTGGTCAGCAGCACTTAAACAGCCTGAACCAGACACAACCTACCATAACATGTTAAATAATACTTATTTTCTAAAATGGAAGTCTCCTTTACCTGCTATTTCTCTCATCCATTGTTTACAGGAAATATTTTTCACATTAAGGTTTATCTCTACTTCCTCTGTCGTCTCTCTAAAAAGACCCCCTCAGGCCTAATGCTCTCTAATAGCTTTTAATGTCCACTACAAAGAAGGAGGAGTACATTGTTTAGCTTTCATCATGAGTCGTACGGCCCCCCTCCCTCCTGTGGTAAAAGTGCATGCTGGACTCTTCCAGACACTTTTATGTGGCTGGGAGCTGAGCTGCGAGGGGCTCTCAGCCGGCCACAATGTTCTGAAACTCTCAGAAACATATTATTTGGTTGTTTGTCTTTATAACGAGCGCTAGGGCAGCAGAGGTTTGTCTTTTACACAACAAAAGGAAACTTGCAATTTGTGGTGTTTTGGTACAGTCTGCTTCTCAGGACCAATCTTTTGGTTTTATGTTGAGAGCTATTTTTTGCAGACTTGCAAAAAGAAATTAACCAAATATATGAACTTGTCTCGTGGTCAGATGTAGTTTGAGACCCCTGCTGTATAAGGATGTGGCATCTGTGAACACAAAGGTTTTTAAAGGATGATTTGAAGATTTCACACTTAACGAGTAAACCCCCTAAATTTGATCTTTTTTACTTTTACTTTTAATATATAGTTCCCATTCTATTTTTGGGAGGAAATGTGTCCCATTCATATCACACAGTCACCACTGTCTATTTTTAGTTTCCATGGCAACTCACCAGGGCCACTGATCTGCGAAGTGCTGCGACTGCGACGGTTGCCAACGATGGCTACCACCCGCGCACTGAGGCTGGAGCGCCTCTTCTTGCTGCCGCCACCCACCGTGCCCAGCGCCGTGTCTGATTGGCTGCCGTCGGTGCGCTCCTGGGTGTAGATCTCTCCGCTCACACTGGAGCTCTTCAGCATGTTGCGGCCCACCGACGATCGCATCTGCCGACTGGAGAGAGAGGATTCTTAGTGACATTCTGATCTGGTGTAATGAAGCAGGGATGTTATTAAGGTCTCTGTAACCTCCTCTGTACTGTACCTGCAAGAAGTGGTGGATGGGGATATTTGTAACCTTTCAAACTGACCGTGGTCGAGGATAAGGGATGATGTTTAATCACAGAGCAGGTGAATCAAGTAACAGATACAGCTGGGATCAAGGAAGGGAATGATCATGACAGACAAGTGAGTTATCTTACCAAATAACTCAATTTTAACAGAGAACTATTATAGTCCTTATAGGTTCATACATGGATTTTGTGTTTCTACTAGAACATGTTTACAGGCTTTAATGTTCAAGAAACACTTTATCTTTCTCATACTGCTCATGGCTGCTGCACCCTCTGTCTTGGGTGCTCTGTTGCAGCACCTCCTTTTTAAAGCCCCCCCTCACTATAAGCCCAGGCGACTCTGATTGGTCAGGCACTTCCTTGTCTTCTCTCCACTGTTCCCTGTAGTAAACAGTGGACTGTGGGGCAACAAAATAGATCACAAATAACGCTTTATAAACCAACAGGACATGTTGTAGCAGGCCTATGGTCCTAAAGTAGTTAGAAATGAACAACACAAGCAACAAATATTCTTGAAGATTCTCTGCTGCTAGCATGTAGCTACATGCAGCATACAGCAGCACATTCTACAAGCGCTGTTTGAGCTGTACTTTGTGGGCCTGCCTGGTGTGACGTGCATGGAGCGGATGACCCTATTTGAAAATCTAAGAAGTCTTGATGTCAGACCGGCAACAAAGTAGAAAAACTGTCTGAAAGGAGGCGTTTCCAGCAGTCTGTATCCTGAGCAGATCTACTCAGGAGGGTTAGACTGGTTACCCATAAACACATTTACCATATAATTTGAGACTGTGGTCATGTTAAGCATGAACATTCAACAATTCTAACAAGATGATGACAGTAATAAGGAAAAGCGTAATAGATCCCCTTTAAATATTAGAGTTGGTTTGATGTTTGCTGCCATCTGGACCAGACTCTCCAGAAAATGTATGTGTGTCTCAAGAGAGAATTCTGGTTACAGTTAAATGTCCTCACGGTCCAAGCTGCTTATCATTTCAAGTATTAAAGTTCATTCTTCTTAAACGAGCCACTACACGCGGACAGAAGCTGCTCCTAGGAGTTCGGAGGAGCCGCCACATGTCCATCCCCTCAGATGGGGTCAAAGTGCTGCAGGAGAGCCCAGCTATGCTGCCCCTATCCCCAAAAGCCCCCGCTTCAAGTGGGCCCCTGACAGCCACAGTCCAGTGGCCCAGGGGATCCAGTGATCGACCGGGAAGGGGGAGGGTGGTTTGAGGCCTCTCCACCGCCCCCTGCAGGGGGGTTAAGGAAGCACATGCAGCAGAGGGAGAGGATGAGAGGGGAGGATCCAGGTCTGGAGGATGGAGTGGGTCTTTGCAGTCACAACACAGGATGAATGCAAGGAAGGATCTGAGACATGCAGAGGGGATTGTACAAACATACACAGGCACAGAAAACAAGGGCCAAATATGAAAAAAAAATGACAAACAATATCCTATAAAATGCACATTGCTATTTAACTACGGTGTTGTATTTTTTTATGTGCTTTTATTCTGAAAGGTCAATATTTTGAAATACTAAAATTCTCATCCAACAGCAGGTGACACTAAATATATGAAAACGAAGACAATAAAAGGTGATTCAAGCAATAAAGCTGAAATAAGCAGTGTCCAGGGAATTATATGAAATTGATGTATATTAAGCAGTGGGAAGGTTAATGAACATAGGTAACAGAAGATGTAAGGAGGGTTCGAGTGCTAATGCAACCTCACACAACCTGTTTCCTTTCATCTATATACTAAGTCACGTCCATAATCTATCATCAAACTGGCCTGTAGCAGAAGTGAGAGCATCCACTGAATACAGATATTAATAACCCCCTCTGAGGGGAAACTGACCTGAGGCCAGCCATCCTCGTTCATCACTGAATTACTAATTCCTTCCCCTTGTGTCTCTAAAAACTGACACCTTGTCTGAATGATAGATAAGCCCCATTACAGGCCTTCTAAAACGGACTGACCACTCTTTAGAAATGTATGCTGACTCCATCGTCTGCTTTAAAAAAAAATCTAACTTCTATTTCACGGTCTGTCTGACGACAGCCTTAGAGAACTGGGTCATTTCTCCTTTGTCCACAGACTTGTGACCATGTGCCTCTAATTTTAAAGTGACAAAGTTCAATAAATTAGAAAATGATCTCTCCCACCTCCGGCTCTAGAAAGCATGTCAAAGGCTGTGGGGCCCTGCTTTTATAACGCTCTATTGGATCTGTGGTAAGGCCATAAAGACTGGGGCCCTCTCTCTCTCTCTTTCTCTCTCTCTCTCAGCCAGTTAATAAGCTACACTACACCACCACTGAGGCCCACTGAGAGGGTGTCGTTTGTCCCTGTCGTCACACTGCTACTGGTCAGTCAGGGATGTGTGTGTGTGCACATCAGGAGAACGTGGGGGAGTTTTTATTTTAAATGCACCTTTTGATTATTAATTTCAGCAGTTGGATTTGATTGGCTAGTTTTAGTTTAGCTTTTATATTTGTTGTTAGTGATTTTTTGGTATAGGTATATGTGCTACATTAAAAAGGTGGCGTCGTGGAACAGTCAGCTTGATATTCTCTGGCAAAACTCAAAAATGCAAAATAAAAAAAACCCGCTGGCACCATTGTAATGCTGGTTTTCCCTTAGCATTAACTATTAACTCGTAGTTATTACACAAAAGTTCTTTGGGGACGTGGATAGAGTAAGAGCACAGAGACAGCTTCGACTGTGTAACGTGGGTTTCTTTAATGACCCCCTCAGCGTAGGACAACTCAGTACTCATGAACAAACGTGCTGCATCATCTCATCATCATGTCACTACGGCAACCTTAACTGTTACTGAATTACAGGCATAATTTATGCCGATTTAAAAAAGAAAAATCTGCCAGTCGTTTTATTTTTTGAAAAAAGAGTTTTAATTGAATCTCATAATCAAGTCTTATAAACATTTTCACATTTTATTTCAGTTAAAAAAAACTGCTGTGTAATACTATTTAGTGTGTCACTCCATAAAATCAGGGGACTTTTGGGAGATTAAAAGAAGAACATTTTAAATGAATGGTCCCTCAAACATCCAGCCTCTTTAACTCCATAGTCTTGATGATTGTGATTGGTTTAGAGAAATACAAACATGCCAGAGCGTTTTTCCCTCCGCACCAGAATGTTTATGTGCAGCCAGAACATACTCCAGCGATGAGAAAGTAACTCAATAATCCTGGTTTGTATGTTCTCTCTCAAAATGTTTAGTCCTCTGATGACATCAGGTTATTTTCTCAAATCTTAACTAAGCTCCTCAAGAGCCACAGAGATAACAAACCCATATTTACAGGCTGAGGAGCTCATGACGTGTACACTAATCTTTGTGTTGTAAGGTGCCACTTTAACCTTAAACTACCATGACGGGTACATGATGACTTTGAGAGTGGGTAAGTTTATAATAACTGCACCTAAAACATAAAGGATAAAACGTCCTTCAGCTGGAAGTTTAACCCTAGTGTCAGTGAGAGCAAGAGTAAATGTTCCAGCTGACCTCTGACCTCTCTTGGGAGGCTGTAAGCAAAAAGAAAATAACTTCCCAACAGAGATCAGTAAGAAATTGACTATAATTGCTGCCATTAAAAAAGTTTCTGTTGTGTTCTGTGGTCTTAAATTAATAAGAATTTAGGGATTCTACCCTGGGGATCTGGAGGTGCTTTTACAGTGAGAAGATGGATGGTCTGCCATCATCTGTGAATTCACCATTTGATTTCTATTGATCTTTACCTGGACTCCCTCGTGTCTCCAGCTACAGTGTGTCTCCTGCGCTTCAACTCCTCGGAGAAACGCCTCTTTCCTGCCGCCCTCCTCCTCTCTTCCTCTCCGTTCACCCCCCAGGAGATCCTCCTGTCCCTCTTCTCCTCCTCCTCTAATGACTTGGATCTGAGTTCAGTGTGTTTGGATTTTCCCCGTTCAGTGTATGTTTTGCAGGTGTGTGTGTGTGAGGAGAGAGGAGACAGAGCGTGCAGAAGGACACAAACGTGCAGCAGTTGGCATGCAGAAATAGAACACAAAGACACACGGTGATTAGCATGCATGTAACATATAACCTGCAGTTCCCCAAACATTTAGGCTGATTCAAAAGGGCTCAACTCACTGTATGTGGATGGACGACTGTAATTAAAATAGGACGGTCTGACAGATATATTTAAAGCGAGCACATGACCAGCACAGGACTGACCTGAGTCGCCCCCCGGGTCGTTCTGATTGGATAGACATGTAGCTGGTGCTACTGAGGCGGGAGGCACTGCTGGCACGGGAGAGGGCCGACACATCGCTCATATCACTGTCTGATGATCTGGCCGACATGTTGTCGCTGCTACGCCTCTGTTCTGCGTACATCTTCAGACAGAGACGAAGGGCAGAGGGCGGGAGAGGAATTATGATTATGCTCAATATAATAAAAATATAATACAGTATAAATAAAGTATCAAATGCAGGAGGAGATAAGAAAACGCAAACCTCTCGTTTGGTCTTGAGGTCCATCTCAGGGTCGTGGGAGGCTGAAGGCCGGTAGGAATGTATTTTCATCGGCAGCTGTCGGGCTCGCTCCTCTACCGCAAGGGCTGAGACAAGAAAAATAAAAAGAGTACAATACAGCAGAGAAAGAGAAAAGAAGGAATAATGTATCAGAACAGTAGTTTATTCCCAAAACTACAGGCAGAAAAGATGCAGGCTCTGGTTTGTGACACTAGATGGAGCATGATGTTTACGGATGGCACTCAAGTGCAACATCCCTCATGATGGATGCTACTGTAGGAGGGTCAGACACAAATGCTCACAATCAACATGTGAACAAATGCCAAATAATTGTTTTTTGAGATGGGTTTACCAAATTGGGAAAAATCAGATGTTAAGTTGTGATGGACTGGAAGTTCAGATTTTCTACATTAAACCCGAGCCACTTGGCAGCCAAGTGAGCTACAACAAGTCACATAAAACATTCTAAGCCATAACTTCTGAGAAGGGTTTGGGGATAGAGCACTCATTTGTGAGCCACATTTATGGCAATGACATGAGTAAAGAATTGTGAAATTATATTCCTGTGGATACAAATTTATTATCTATATGTTTTTCACTTCAGACACTAGAAACAGACAAGGAGATTTGCTGAAGTCTCTTCTAGATCATTTCAAGTGTTACCTTGATGTTATGTTTTTATCTTGTTTTTCTTGTTGCATCAGATAAAATACAACAATTTAATAATAATAATAATAATAATAATAATAATAATGATAATAACAAATGAGAGACAATTGTTAAAATGTATTTAACACTGTTCTGCAGTGTGTCTGTTTAGACTGTGTTCAGTTGTAAGCTGTAACTCACATCATAGTTTTGAATCGTCTTTTGTCCTTACAGCTTACCATCCCAAATTACAAATATGATACATTTTTACTCTTCAGGAGTCAGACTGGGGGCTGAGGGCATCCATTCAGTACAATCATTTAGCTGGTTGATGGCGTGTGTCTGCCGACAATTTTGTTTATGAGTGCAGGGATCGGCCGATGCCGATGATCTCAAAATGGTATTAATGTGCCCCATTAATCATTCTATCACTAATTATAATGTTATGTGGTAACATGACCTATTAGCCATGACTTTATTATGTGTTCCCCCACTTCTCAAATCTTTGATAAAGCTTACAGCTAGGGCTTACGAGCCCTCAGCTATGTTGTTATTTTTAAGATGATTTTGTTCTGCTTAATGATGCTGCTATAGGCCTAGTCTGCCGGGGAATAATACTTTTCCAGATACTCTGAGCTTCTCTCCTCTGTTACTAATTCAACTCCATGTTTGCCAACATAATTATTATCATCGCCATGTTCTGTCACTCTGGCTTTGCCTGTTTTCTTGCTGTTCTACTGTATTAACTGCCATAACTTATAAGTTATATTCACATTGCTTTAGCTATCACTATAGTCACTGTTAATTGTGGTTGCTTGCATCTCTGGAAGTGTGTCTCTCTCTGTCCATCTGTCCGTCTTTTCTCTCTTTCTTTCTCCTTTTCTTTCTCCCCAACACAGATGTCCGTCCTCCACAGAGCTGGGTCTGTCTGACGTTCCTGTCTGTTATAGGGAAGGTTTTTATTGCCACTGTACTCTACGGGGGAATTGTTGGGTCTATGTAAATTACAAATAAGTCATAGTGTGGTCTTTACCTACTCTGTAAAGTGTCCTGAGATAACTTTTGTTATGATTTGGCACTATAAAATATAACTGAATTTAAATTGAATTGAATTGAAGCCTTATATGTTGTTGGTTTCATTTGCACACTTCTTGCCACTTAAAGGCAGTAGCAGGGATAAAATGGGGGGTACACATGATAACTGTAGTCACAAGGTGGCAGCAGAATGCTTGAATCCTGTTCACAAGATTTCAGGATAATACAACCTCCGGGTTACAATGGTATTGTCTGTATTCCCACTCATTGACTCCACAGGAAGTGAAGCAACTGCTGAAGCAACCTTTTTTTAAAGTTCACTGAAAACTTAGCCAAAGCATGAGATATTCGTGTCTTGTTTGTAGCGAATGTTTGACCTGATATTTATCTTATTTTTCCTTCAGCTGTTCCTCCGCTTTGGAACCGGATGATCAGTAAGAAGAGATGCAAATTTAGCATTTGTTTAGCAGCTAATTAGCAAAAAAACAATAAGACCTTTGCATTTCCTTATTTTTGCGAGTGGAAGTTTATATATATCAATATATATATAACCAGAAACATCTATACATTCCTGCAGACAACATACCTTGCTCTATACTGCTGCTTTTTGCGGGGAGTTGAGGCAGCTGCC
Source organism: Echiichthys vipera (assembly GCF_963691815.1). NCBI lineage: Eukaryota > Metazoa > Chordata > Actinopteri > Perciformes > Trachinidae > Echiichthys > Echiichthys vipera. Next base: position 30,575,880 of record NC_139827.1, on the reverse strand, counting down.
TGCCCCTGCGACCTGATGAGGGTGTCCCCGTTGGAGAAGAGGGGCTGCCATGAGGGTGTGCTCTGACAGGCAGGAACAGAAAAACACAAGGAGATAGGAGAGGAGGTATTAAAACATGCTATTATAACTGTGTTCATCACTAACTGAAGTGAAGGCTGACACTGAATCACAATAAGAGACTGATGGGAAGTTTTAAAGGTCAAAGGTCATGTTAGGAGAGGAGAGGAATGGATCAGAATCATCAGTAAGGGAGAAGTAAAGCAGGTGGCACTGAGTGTGTTTACAGACAGTATGCACCGTGTCTTACTATTTGTCATACATCCAAGGTTCTGTATCAGAATGTTGAGATTGTACGTTTGTATAATATCCTTCACTATCCACAGCTTCATACCTTATGGTACCCCCAATTTACATGTGGCATGTGGTACTTGTGCATACAGTATAACCACACTCAGTGACAAAGGAAATCAGCACACAGGGGAGGAGAGGCGTAGTGCTGGCTGTAGCATGCACCTGTCTAGCCGTGGTGAGTTTGGGCAGGACCCAGCCAAGGCTGTCTGGCCAAAGGGCCTCAGTGGGCCCCCTCTCCCCCTACTGCCCCTCAGGATAGAGGTGGGCTGGATACGACTGCCATCAGCAAATAAAATGAAATGAAAATATAAAACCTTATAAATACAGCAAATCAAATGAAAATTATACAACATATGTAACTCATTTTGGGGCTGTGTTTAATGCTTTTTAGACTATGCATAATGCAAAGAGTGTACAGACAGCGTCCACAAGGCATTATGGCTGAAATGGAAATAATCATCAATCTGATACAGCTGATGCACTCTGCATAGCATACGAGGAAATACTGTATCTCCAGTGCAGTGGCTAAGGTGAGCAAAATACAGTCATTAATTCATCGATATTTTAAGTTAAATTTGACACGATTACACTTTATCTGTTCCACATGCACAACAAAACAATATTACACATATAGATTACATCAGACATTACCAATAAATCGGCTACAATAAAATCAACTGAATTTCTCCCTTTAACATTCAGTGCTTAGTCTACACTCGAAGGCATACTTAAAGTGAAATTATAGAATAAAAACATCCCAGGGTCTTTTTCTGCAAATATACTCATCGAAAAAGCCATCAAGACAATTTTTTTCATGTAACAACTATTGATGGGGATATCCGGTAGAGTCCCTAACAGCCAAATGCAACTAACACTGATTAGCTCGTTGCAGCACGTTGAAGGTATTAACACATCTTTTCTAACCACTAATACTGCTCAAAATAACACCAAACCTCTGCAGTAGCATGAGAAGAGTTCCTACACATTAGCTGAAGCATCAATGTTTTCCTTCCTTTTGGATTGACTTTGGTAATTGACTGGAATGGACTTATCTATGAGAGGAGCTGGTACCTGGGCCAGTTGGTAAGTCTTTCAAAAGACTCTTTTATTAAACTCTGGGTTCACTAACTACGTTGTTAGTTTTTCAGTTAATGTGTCTATATTCTATTCTCATACTACTGCATGGTGTTATTCTGAGCAGTATTAGTGGTTAAAAAAGCTGTTTTAATGTGTTAACTGTGGTGCAACTAGCTAATCAGTGTTAGCTAGCGACTGTTAGTTGTTAATAGTTGTTACAAGGAAAAAATTGTCTCGATGGCTTATTTGATGAGTGTATTTGCTGAAAAAGAGCCTGGGATGATTTAAAGCCGGAATTTCACTTTAAGACCCAAACTCTGATTTCTCTCAAGTCTTTGACCCACAGTCTCTGAGCAGATCTGTAGCAGTGGAGCCAGTCTAGCTTTAAGATGAACAAAGAGACTGTATCATGCACTGATTACTGCACAACACACTGGTTTATAGAACGGAATAACAAAACCTGGATCAGTTTGTTTGACCCAAATGGCCTCAGTCTCCCAAGAAAGTGAATGTGTTGTTGTACCTGGCTACAGATATCATCTCTATGTGCACTCTAGATAAAGAGATCACTAGAATACCAAATGTAATTTATTGTGTCTACTTTGGATTAACAGGTGAATTATTTTCACACCACACTAATCTGTCCATTTATGAATACTTTATATAATATATATATCATCTTCAAAGCCTAACAAAGAAATAAGTGTTGTATCATGTGAAAACTTCAAAATAACAATGGAAGTTAACTATGTCTGATTAACTTTAACTATCCTGTAAGAAATGAACGGTACCACTGAATCAGATGAGTCGCCCCCATTTGAATCATCTTGAAAGGACATTGAAATGAATTGAGTTGAATGCAGATGTAAAATCTGTAGTTTCAGGCTTGTCTAAATGCTTCAATATTATAATCATAATCAATCTGCTGTGCCCCTAACCCCCCATAAAACCACAAATCGTTGCCATAATGTGTTAAATACTGAGCTTTAGAGGTGCCGATAGACATTTTTTTTTAAACCTTTGGACAGAGCCAGGCTAGATGTTCCTAGACATCATACTATGCTAAGCTAAGGTAACTGGTGCTGGCTGTAGCAGAGGTTTTGAAGTGAATGTAGCCTTATTCACACCTAAGTAAACCTTTCACCACAACATTCAAGCACCTAGAAATCCACGGTGGTAGCACATTCACATCAAGGGGAAAATACGTTATTTTTAAGAACATAAACTTGCTGACTTGTGGTGTTTATACCTAATGTGTTCCTGCATGGTGTTATGAGGAAGCTTTTGTGATTTCCAGCTAGCATTCAATGCTATGTACTGCACTGACAAAAAATCAATATTCCTGCTTTGACAACCAGTCACAGATGTTAGATATCATCCCTCCGGGGAGCAAAGAAGGAGTGGCAATTATGAGAAGAGATTAAATAAGGTGAGTGAACTGTGATCAATTGAATGAAAGAATGAATGAATGGTCTTACCTTTCCCCCTCCAGGCTTTTTTTGCTGCCCCTTTGACAGTTTGGACTTGATGAATTGCTACACTGTCTGTTTTGGCAAACAGCAACCACATAGAGAGAGAAAAAGAGGAAGAAAAACAAACACGATATGGAGAATGACGACCCACAAAATGACAAAACTGAATGATGACTGATGTGTTGGGGATAATGTAAAAGGCTCAAGCCGAGAACTTATGGTTTGGTTTTTGTGGTTTGTAAAAGCAGTATAGCTGAGAATTGTGCATTTCTGTAACCCCCCCACCAGCAACAGTGTTGAAAGCACTTTCAAGACGGAGAAGTGGGGAAATTGAGAGCAGGCGCTAAGCGGAATAGGAAGGTGCAGCAGAATAAAAGAGGGATTACACAGCTTTAGACCACAAGTACTGACAGGAAAAGGGAAAGTCACAAGATCTGTGCAATACAATCATCTACAGAATGAGCTCTGGGCTACAGGATAGGCTTTGCAGGTACAAGCGGGCAAGCAGAGCTGTGGCGTAGTGTTTTAAGAGCTGGGGACAGCAGGAGGGGGCAGGCCTGATATACCTCTCTTCCTCAAGGGCCACATGTTCTACTAAGATCCTGGGGCTTGGGGGAGTCTTGCAGGGCAAAGAGTTGGAGCACCTAGAGGGCGGAAGGGTGGGAGGAGGAGCATCCCAAGGTAGGAACACCAGGAGATGTTGTTAGTCGGACAGTCAAGGCTTGGAAAATGTGAATTCTCTTCCAATTTTTTGGCATAATATCAGTCAAAAGATTTAGCTTGACTTGACTCACCATACATTTCAAGTAATTTTAGAAATGTGAGCATTGCAAACACTTATGCTGCTTTTCCACTGCATGGTACAACTCGACTCTACCAGAATAGCTTTCCATTAGCATAAGTTGTAGCTAGCGCCTGGTACCTGTGTCTTTTGTTAGGGCACTTCCACCCTCAAACTGTTTTTTTTTTTGAGGGTGGAAGTGCGTTCACGTCGGAAGTTGGTAAAATGCATTGATGAACACTCAAAGCCCTCAATCGCCGCCATTTTGTCTACGTAGCGGAAGAAGCAGGACTTAATTCAAATTGGATTTTTGGCGGTGTTCTGAGTCAGAAGAGTTGTTGGAAAAGCTTTCGGAAAAATAAACAGAAGAAGAAATACGATCATCATTTCCGGTAAGTGCGCTGCAGCAGTGTGTGATTTGAGGTAGCACTTATTGAGGGGAATTTAGTGCACTGATCATGTCAGTACATAGGGCACACAATGCCCAAATGTCAGTACATTCACTGCAGTGCGCGATTTGGGACACAGCATGTTTTTGCTTCCACCTCAGTCAAGGTTCCAAGCGAGCTGAGCCGATACTAGAAGTTGAAGTTAAAACACTGCAGACCACTGATCGGTCAGAGAGAATTTGTCACTAGGGCAACACCGGATATCCTGCACAAACCAGCCATTTTTAAATAGCCAAGCTACCACCAATAGCGACCACAGTTTTTTTATTCACTTGACCCAGATTTTTAAAAAATGGCAGCTGACAAAACTGCACTGAACAGTATTTTGTATAACTAATGCGGTGCAGATTTTCCTCTTGTTTGGTTACAGTAAAAGGATTCAATGAAAGACGATTGAACATGATGTCAGGGCAGATTCACCTGGCGTCGATATGGCGATTAGCTGAGAGGGGTACTATCAGCAGTGGAAAATTAATTTGAGAAAAGCTCTGTCAACGAAAAAGTTAGTCAAGTTGAGTCAAGCAGAGCGTAACATACAGTGGAAACAAAGCATCACTGTACAAAGGTTAGTTCATTGGAACTTAATCTAAATAATGCTGTTAATCTATTTCTGTTAGGGTGTTTGACATTTTGGGGAAAAAAAAATTTAATTGATTTCTTAAGGTCACATGAACATGTTTAATCTCTACAAAAAGAAAAACGATAATTTGTGTTTTTCTTACCTTTGGACAGAGCCAGGCTATCTGTTTCTCCCTGTTACCAGTCTTTATGCTAAGCTATGCTAGGCTGAAGGTTGCACCTTGACATTTACCGTACAAACATGAAAGTGGTATTGATCTTCTCATCTAACTCCCCACAAATTTGTTGGCTGTCATTATTTAGACTTCCTCTACCCACTACTGAGATGAAAGATATTTGAAAAAAGAATTCCAAATTCAAACAACCGGTAGATGTTTCTCTATGAAAAGCGTATGAAAGGGACACATGACATGAACTGGCGTGAAGACATGCAGCAACCTAAACCCAAAATGTTGGATGATTCAATCATGTAGTCCAGAAAAAACTGACTTGAAGCTGTCACTGAAGACAAGTTCAGCAGAGCGTATGATCATTGTTTCTGTATTCTACTTATAAATACAATATCAGAATCTTTTTACAACCTCGCATTCAAAATGTGTGGATTATTGTGTGTTCGTTTTCTTTTATACCTGTCTCTGTCAGGGGAGTGAAAGTTGGTGTCTGGTCTCAGACAAGTGGTGCTGGCACTCCTCACTCTGTCCAACGGTGGCTGCAGGTCGCTGAACCGCCACCATGTGGCAGTAGAGAGAGAGAGAGAGATAAAGAAAGAAAGAGAGAAAGAAGAAAGAAATCCAGATGGAGACAAGATGTACAAGGACAGAGGATGTGAGCAGAGGTGTCAGGAAGAGAAATTGTGAATAATGCAAGGGAACAAAAAAGGGTGACGGGTAGGACACAGACAAAAGATAAATCAGAGTAAAGGGAGGATAACGAGAAGTTTGGAAAGAGAGGCAGAAAGGACATGGAGGGAAGGAGGGAGAGACAAAGAGAGAATAAGGAAGGCCGTCAGACAGTGCAGCAACATGTAATGGCTCTGATGCTGTATCTCTATTTATCATAGCCACTCATTCCTCGCGGCCATACACTGTGAGACCACTCAGATGGAAGGTTGGTGAGTTGCCATGGGAACCAGGTCTAAGTGGGAGAGGGGACTGCTTGTAAGTGTGTGAGGGGGGGAATGAGTGAAGAAGAGAGGAGCAGCCAGTGTTCACGTACAGCTGTATGTTTGTCACGTCATGCTGCACCGTGACAGCGCTTACTTTCAACAGATGGTTGGCTCCATGTTATCGCATGACATTGCACATAATGTTTTCGGGCCAAATGCCTTGCACGGATGGCAACAAGGGGCTTAGGAGTTTAGTGTTTGTTTAATGCTCTACCAGGACATGCTTAAGCCTCTGCTTATGCGTTGTCACCCGAAAAAAGGGAGAAAGAAAAGGTTCTGGGTGGAGGGAGGACGAGGGAAAAGATGGTTGGTGAATTGTTCTTACCTAACCGTGACCTCATCAGTGAACCTGAGCACACGGTGTGTAAGGATGCTACGAGGCATGGTGCTGCCCCTTTCCTGCCTGTGGCGCGGCTTGCTCTTTAGGCATGCGGGAAGGGTGGAGCTGTACACCAGAGCCCCGCCCACGGGAGGTGGGGGAAGACCCGTGTGCAAAGGAAGGCAAAGGAAAACAAAAAATGACACATGCAACTGACAGATAAGTTAAGGGGAAGATAACACAAGCATGAAACTATAGGCACGCTTCTTGCAAATGACAAGGAGTGACAAAGAAGCATCATTCACACTGGCAACATAAAATATGGTTTCCTTCTCAACTCTGGTGATCACCGGAAACACCACACGGCAAATCACTAACACTTGAGATGAACGGCATCTTCCTGTCTGTGACCTCAGAGTGAGGAATTTATTATGTAAGAGTGATAGTTCCTCCTGCTCTCCCTGTGGACTGACCCCACACACATATGTGGGGAGATTACATGTAATGCTGATTATATAACACAATCTACAGATCTAAAGCCATCCAGGCGGCACGTGGTGAGGAAACCAAGCTACAGTAGATCTATAAAATGTATAGGAGTGCCATGAAAAGGATTAGAGCAGAACAGAGAGAAATACTGGAGGTTTGTCTGAATGAGGCACCACAGTGATGACATGTTTTAAATGCTGGTTCAGAGCTAGACAATGTAAAGACAAAGTAAGAGTATGCTACATATCAGTATGCCAGGATACACATCTGATAAATACCTTAAAGGACAATACTGGTGCTTTTGTATGTTTTAATCCATTAACTGTAACTCAAATATTGTTGAACATTTCAAAAACCAGTATTATGCTACTAGTTACACCAAAACGCCCCTAGTTTGTAACCAAGGCTTTCAGTTCAAAATAAATACTAATTCTTTTTTATTAATATAACTATTATTTATTTATACTAACTCATTTGTAGTCTCAATGCCCAAGCCACTGATGATGAAATGGTTTGGGTTTATTGGAGACACAGGAGACATTGTACTACTTACTAAACTGTGCATTATCCATAAAATGTTAAAGTGAATTAGAATTTACATAATTGAAGGTCGGCCCTTAACAGGGATTTTAAATATTTGTGGGGAAAATAGCATTATCTTGAATAAAACATCCAGATATCATGCAAGTACAAAGTACAAGAGTATCTATGCTATTCCTTAATCACATGCACATAGCACACTGCCTCCTGCAGGGGTATTGAGGCCATGCCCCCTGCATGCACTGTGCATTCCTTTTTTTTTAGAGGGAGCGGGGGCTCTTTTCATTTGAAATTTGTAATTGGACTTTTTTTTGGAGGGGGGGTGTCATTTTACTTAATTTTAAATGGGTGGGGTCGAGGGATGAATAATATTCAACAACATTTATGTTTTTGTTGTTCAATGAAATTTATTTTTCAATACAATAATTAAAACATTGATAAAGTTCTACTAAATAAATCTGTTAAAAAGTAATGTTTTTTAATTGTATTATTGTTGCATGTATGTCTGCCTAGGACAAAACAAAATGTTTATATTTATGTTTGGAAATGATACAGTTTGTTAAAATTACCCCTAATTTTGAGTTATTCCCATAAATTCCCATAATTCCCATGAAAAGTTTCCAATTCTAGATTCAGTCTAAAAATACCCGGATGATCAGAACTACGAGTACTGTCTGGCCCATAGAGCAGGCGCACAAGAGACTTTCACTGGCCCAGCTGGCTACTTAGGGTTTAGCACTGCTGCTAACTTGGTGAGGATTCAATTATTCAATCAACCCCCCACCCCTCACAAGAACTTTACTATTGTTAAATGAGGTTAGCTTAGAGCGTAATACTGTGTTCAAACAGTAACTAGCTAGCTAACTCCTACTGTATTCAGGTAGTAAACGTTACAGTTAGCTAGCTAGCTAGCAATAGCAGCAATAGAGTAGCTGTCATAGTAGGAGCTTGCTAATAGATAGCCAACTTTATTTGAAAGAAATTAAGTAATAGTTGTTTTCCCTTGTTTTGTTTTTTCTTCCTTTTTTTCGCTCTTTTCTCTTCTGGGACCCAGACTTAAGGAAGACATTACAAAGAGTTGTGATGGATGGACTAAACCATATTGTGCCTTTTGTAAGGGGTGAAAGGGCCCTCAAACAATCGCCACTATTTTTTGAAATACATAGACACTTATAAATTGGAAAACACAAAAAAAATATTTAATTCCAGGGTTCTGTCTTGGGTCCTCTCCTTTTCATCATCTACCTCCTACCTCTCATTCACATTTTCAGGAAATTTGGTATTCTATTTGTCTTCCAAGTTCTGGTTCTCTTATAACTTTCTCAAACTCAATAGCAAAATAACTGAAATTCTCCTTGTTGCCTCCAAATCAACTCTAGCCAAGTCTGACAACTTCTCTAAAAAAATCGACAACTATAACGTCCCTCCCTTCCCCCAAGTAAAGAGCCTGGTTGGTCATCCTCCACAGCACACTATCCTTTGCAGTGCACATCAATAATGTCACTCGGTCAGCATACTTCCACCTGCGCATCATCACCCCTCTACGCTCATCTTTCACACATATCATCACCGCCATCCTTCTCAATGCCCTGGTCACGTCCCATATAGATTATTGTAACTCTCTCCTTTCTGGTCTCCTTTCCAAGTTTCTCCATAAACTCCTACTGGTCCAGATTTCAGATCATCAACAGAACCCCTTCCATAAATCACTTCCCCCTGTCTTTCAACAACTCCACTGGCTCCCTATCAAATATCTCCTTCTCACTTTCAAGGCTCTTCACAACCTCCAATCTCAATACCTTTCTGGCCTCCTTAACACCTACACACCCTCTCGTACCATCCAGTCATCCTCCTCCATGCTCCTCACCACACCTCCTGCCTGCAGGTCTAGAGCCTTCTGCCATACAGCCCCCATGAACCATCAGAGAAACCATCTGACCACCTCTGCTGTTTTTTTATGTGGCTGTCTGTGCTCTTGTTTTTTCAATTGCTTGTTTTACTTCTGTAAGGTGACCTTGAGTGATGTAAAAGGCAGCCATAATTAGAATGAATTATTATTATTTTCTAGTTTGAGATCAGTATTTCTGACATGTACCTCTAATGTACTGTAAATATCTAATGATATCAAAAGAAAATATAAATCAATTATACACATATACATTTTTATCTATTCACATGATGTTACTACACTTCCAAAGGCCTGAAAAGTATTTGGTGTCACAAATGTTTGCTAAAACAGTAGTATGGCCGAAGCTGATGGTAATGTCGTTAGTTTTGTAGTTTTGGGGCCACAAATGTGAAACTCATAGTGGTGCTAGAGGAAAAGTCAGTAGGATTAATTTTCTGTGAAACCATTGGGATCCTGGTAATCACAAATGTCTGTACAAAATGAAATAGAATCCATCTCAGATATTTCAGTATCAATCAAAGTGCTGGACAAACTGACTAGAATTGGCTGGTCTATGTAGAGCCATGCCACTAGCCCGACTAGTAACCAACTGCAGCAGAAATGCAGTGGTGATGAGTGTCTCAATAATGTTTCCTCATTGTTCCCAGACTTGAGATTCAGTTAATAATAAACACAGAAATGACCATAGGTGACTTGGCTGGGAACCGGAGGGTTGCTGGTTTGAGTCCCTGTGTGGACCATGAATGGAGCATGGACTGGTGGCTGGAGAGGTGCCAGTTCATCTCCTGAGCACTGCCGATGTGCTGTTGAGCAAGGCACCGAACCCCCAACTGCTCGGGGCGCCGGTCACTGGCAGCGCCCTCGCTCTAACATCTCTCCATTAGTTACATGTATATAGGTCCTGTCTGTGCATGTGTGTGTATTTCGGGCCTGTGTGTGTGTTTGTGTGTGTGTAAAATGAAATTCTTCTTCTTCTTCATTATCTGTCAACAAAGCTTGTGAATCCACACTGTGTTGGCACTTGTATAGCAAAATCAAGGTGGCAGAGCTCCCCCAACTGCACTGACCATATTGTCCCAGAAGGTAGGAAAACAGTTTTTGGACACAGAAGTGAAGTATATGTTTGTAGTTAATGGTCTACAAACATTTAAGAGCACCAGTAAGTACCTTTGAAGGACTGCATAACACAGAGGGAAAAGCAACACATACCATTTAGTTCAATATGGCAGCACCATGACAAAGCTACTGTACTTGGCACACACTCAGACCGAAGCAAGCACAAGCAGCACAGTGGTCTGGGAGACATAAGGGTATTTATTGCGTCGAGAGAACACTGATGCATCTAAATGACCCACCAACTCCACAAATGAGTCTGGGAAAGCTGGACAGGCACAGAGAAGGGTACGCAAGACTGCCTTTCACGCTGACTCTTACCTGTAAATGTCTTTATGGATACCGTTTACTAACAGGGGCATTTTGGGGGGTAGTGTGTTGCTGTATCTACCTATGCCCCTGGTTGTACAAGTGGACATCGTGCATCGTAAAAGCAGGACAAGAAAAAAAATACAACTGCTGTGAGTGAACACATCAAATGCAAAAAAATAAAATGAAATATATTAATCAAAAAGGGCTTTGCCTTCTTTGAGGTCAGCCCCTGAGCAGGTCTCTAATCCCCTCACACAGTGATCAGTGTGTTGTGTGTTTCAATGAGACAGTTGTGGTGATAGACAAGAGTCAGACATAAAATTATGAGTGTGCTACTACTGCTCGATCCTGATGTGACACTTGTGACAATTGTGTCCATGCGTTTGCAAAAAAAGCAGACGTACACTCTACAGTATCTACAGTCCATAGAAGATAGCCAACACACTCTGTTTGCACTGAAAATGTCAACATTTAGTGTGTTAAGATGGAGTTGTTAAAGTATAGTGAGGATGGAAATGATGGTACAATGGTTTATTTTATGAAAATAAAGCTGAACGGTGGTTGTTGTCTTTTATTTCTTTTTACCTGTTTGTGTGCAGGCACTCGGCACTCCCGCCCCGGATAGACCTGTGCATCTCCAGGACCTCACTGTCATTGCCATGACGATGAACAGGTGAACAAATGAGAAACAACCCGAGGAAACACAACAGAAGAGGATGGCAACTCAGACAGGCAAAGTGGATTTATGAATGAGAGAAACCAGGAAATCATAATTCTGAGATTTCAATTAAGCCTGCATTCATGTTGCAGGGACTAGTTTCACACTGTTAGTAGTATTAGTAGAAATTAGATTGGCAATATGACATTACACACATTAATTAACTCAAACCGTATTAAACCTTTATGGTATCTAAGTAAATATTAGCAATTTTAAGTACATTATGGACCAGAGCCGCTGTCAGATCACTACTGAGTGACCCACTAGGAGCACTGATCCAATGTGCGTGCATTATGTTCTTGATCATCAAGTAAAGTCACCTAAAACCCCAGCCCACACCCGTGATCCCCACAGATCCCAACAAAAGATTACCTGTCCTCAGAGTACTCGTAGTCCGAATCCCCAGAGCGTTGGTGCTCTAATTGGGCGTTGTGGTAGCGGGAGGGGGAGTGGGAGTGGTGGCGGTTCTGGTGGATCTCATCCAGACTCCTGGTGAAATCAAAAATATCTAATGAAGTTATGGCTTTTATTCAGGTATGATATGATTCTTGGTCCATACTTAGTGATTCTGATGATTCATGATAAATGTTTACCCTTACTTTTGTTTGATCTGACACTCTTTATACACAGACAACCAGATCTGACATAATATGAAAGGATATAAAACAGTGTGATTTGATTCAAAAATATGATGGTCAATGCAGATGCCCTTGTCATGATTCCATCATGGCAGCCCTTCTCTCCTTTTTAGTCTCTGTGTTTTGTCTCCCTCTGTCTGTGTTTTCCTGTATATGCTCCCCTCTCTGGTGTTCCAGGCAGGTTGATCCAGGTCTGCCTCCCTGTATATTAAGCCGGACCTGAGTCTCATTCGGGGCCGGATCGTTATTCCAGATACTCCAGATGTATCATCAGCAGGAGCGGTAGTGTGTAGCGGGGCTGGCTTCACTCTTGTGTCAAAGTTTTTCCTTTCACTCCTCCGTGGACCTATTTGTGACTGTTCCTTGTGTTTTTTGCCCCAGTTGCCCGTCTCCCTGTCGATCTGCCTGCCAGCCTGCTTGCTTACCTGCCAGCCTGCCTCCCAGCTTACCCCCCTCCTGTGCTCATTCCCCAGTTTTTCCGAGTCCTGTCCATGTTTTCCCCCTCGTTCTCTGTGCACCCTTTGTGTAATGTAAGTTTCATTAAATCTGTTAAAACTGACTCCTGAGCTTCTTGTCTGCATTTGGGTCCAATCCTCCGTGTTTTCCCAGTCACCGTTTGTGACAGCCCTTGTGTTCATATCTGGACTCTAGTTAGGGAGGCTGAGATTTAGCATGCAATGTCATTGTGACTGAAACTTGCGCGTGAAACATTAAAAGCATTTCAGTGGCTCAAGGTACATGGGGATTGGAAAAAATGATTTACGATTGGCAATGATTGGCATTTTTGTTGAAAAGAGAAACTCAATTACTCTGTTGTTCTAATGGAAGTAGTATTATGGAAACGTATAGTATACTACATTTACAATGTGAGCCCTTGTAGTTAAACAGGCCATTTTCACAGCATAATTAAACCTATTTAAGGCCTGATACAAAAAACATTATACTCTTTATGTTTAGGTCATATCTCAGTGACAACATTGAGGGGGGTGAATGGAGGTTAAAGTTTATGAATAATCAGAGGCGTGGTCTCTTGAGGGACAGCTAGCCTCTGACCCTTACTTCTCCTCGGAGGTGTACGTCAGTCAGATGGACGTATCTCCCTCCCCCCAACGTCACATACATGCCCGTTTTTGGTAAGAGGAAATGAGGCGGAGATCTGATTTGTTCCCTTAACTTTTTTGGGCAGTGAAAAGCTGACCAACCGAGGAAGTGACATAATTTCTGAAAATAAGTAATTTGAATGCCCCAACTAAATGTAATAATACAACCCTTTTCTCTCCTAGAAAATTAATTAAACAACAAAGCTGCATCGTCAAATACCTTTCCAGGGGAACACATTGTTAACATTAACAAACTGCATCAACTCCCTGTCAGGGGGATGCTGCACTATCATCACTCGTACTAACTGAGACTGTTGCACACCGCTCAATAATCTGATTAAAAAGCTAAAATGTCCAACGACATGTAATCTGGTATGCATAACTGAACACCACTGAGATCATTGAAAGTCAGAAATTGAGTACACCTGTCTAACCCTAGTGTGTACCTTTTAGATACTGGCTGATGCTGGAATATTGTCACCACAGACAACACACACACTGTGCCACATTCTGGCAGGTGTTGCTGACCTTTGCATGGGCACATGTGCGGGCCGTGACCGGGCCCTGCAGGTGTCCTCGCGGTGAGGAGACACTGAGCGGGAGCGGTGCTGGATGGGCCGCTGCTGCTCAGGCACAGCCAACGTACTGCTCCGCTCTCTCTCCCTGGAGTTACGCTCTGCACCTACACACACAGATCAACCCCACACACAAGGGAGAGAAAAGCAGAATTCACACATACACACACACATTCATACAAACATGTTTGTCAATTCATGGATACATACATAGAGAAGCACAAACACACACACCCAGGCATTAGCTGTGTGTCCTTTGATCAGGACGCACCAGTTGTCAGCCCTGTGCTACTGACTACCACTACAGATGCCATTCTCTTACAGACTGTAGAACATCGCATCAGGATGTTTTACAGGCAAATGACCAGCTAGCAGTAAGGTTAACTAGCCATTTGAGCTAGCCGGAGTGGCTGACTGTTTCTGCAATGTCTCTGTCAAACCTGAGATCAGTGAGATTTGCATCTCTCAGTTTTAACCTCCATGGAGTGCCAGATGAGATGACAGTTCAGACTTTGAACCCCTCAGGGATACTTAACCACTACAGCTACAAAGAATAGGTCATATATAATCCACAAGATACGTGACAACACAAATGATACAACAAATGCATGAGATTATTATTTACAGAACATGTATTTGCTTCATTTTCTGACATAGATATAAATACATCCATGTAGACATGAAATAGAGTGCCTATGGCTTCTATCTGGTTCTATAAAACACTGCAGTCAGGGTTAACCACAAAAAAGGCACTGCAACATTATATAAGAGAATAATATACCCTACATTACCCTGTTAGTATGTCTATATGTTGTGCTTACAAACAACTGTTTTTTCTTCTTTTCTTTGGAAAAAGAAAATCTCACTAAACCAACTTTTTATAAAAATATATGAAATAGAGTTGCAAAGAGGAAGGAGATGTCGTGGGTATTCAGGGTTCCAGATATAAATTTAGGGTTCATTTTCTGCATAGGCAAAGTTAGAAGCACGTCCCATGCTTGAAACCCTCCAGGCTGAATGATCAGTGCAAACGTTTACAGAAAAATATCTGGTTCTTTGATAAAGAAAGTACATAAAAACTACACCTCCCAAAATGCAATATGGTAAGAAACATCTGTTCCCCTAGCTTAAAATTCTGTAACTTTGAGCAGAAGGTAGAGCTTAACCGTTGTATACAACTGGTTACACAATTTTCAGCTTTAAACTCCCTATTGGATTCTGGGTCAAAAGTGGATGAACTGAGCCACTATGACGTGTTTTGTTCTGCAATGAAGTATGTGTCATGATTTTTTAGAGATGTATTTATTTAATTTTTTGGCCTTTTAATGCCTTTATTAGAGAGACAGAAAGGAAAGCGGTGGAAAGAGACACACAGCAAAGGGCCACAGCTTGGACCCGACCCTGGACCACAGCAAAGGACTCAGCCCATATCGTGCGCACGCTCTGCCACGTCGAATAAAAGGAATATAATAAATACAATCTTGGCACTGTGTGTTTAGCCATCAAAACAACAAGGTTAGGTTGAGGAAAATATTGTGGTTTGGATTACAATACTGTAAGTACGTCTCTTATGTCTTATGGTTCCCTTTCACACCAGAGGGACATGAACGTTAAATCAACCGTGGTCTCCTGGGTCTAAGTCTGGTGTGTGTATGACCTAACTATCCAAGCGACGCATTTCAGGGCTGTTTATACTACGTCACTACAGTCAGTTAAAGCTGCATCACATCGAGACTATAGGGGCGCCAAATATATTTCATATCAACGTTTCTGTGGTTTGCAGAAATGTACAATGTCAACGTTACTTTCTGCTGGAGGTTTAAAAACTTGGGGAAAATCTGATTTCTCAGAAAAGAATAAGGCATGTATTAAAGTTATAGCCAGAACATAAACCTTTACACTATTATTACCTCATTACTTTTTATGTTGAGGAGCATTAAAGATATCATTAAAAGAAAGAGGGGAAAAAGGGAAAATTCAGAACCAACATTTCCTCCCACTTCACAACTGTACTGTGCACACACGAGCTCAGTGTTTGTTCAAAATAAGCATAGTGACGTTCAAATAAGTCGGGGATTGTGTAACTCTATCTAACACTCATTTAAACTCCTCATGTGGCGAACCATCTAGCATTTGGAAAAAAAACAAACCATAAAAAGGTATGGATATTTATCCAAGGTCCACATTCATCTGACAGGAAATGAAGCCACAGCAGAAACAGTCAAACAACAAAGCAGTTGTAGTGATTCTGTTGGCCAAAACAACAGACTCAACTTCCACTGTACATGATCAGTGTCCTTTTTAGTGAAGTCCGGGCAGGACTAGAAGCATGCGGGGGAATGGCAGGAAACTCAGTGAAATGGCAGTGAACAACTGTAGCTCTCCAGCCTAACATGCACTCAGTGCTTCCGTGTTTCTACGGCCCAGCAGAAGAGGAGAAACTGTTCACTGCAGCCTCGGTCAAGTACAGTGTGCACTGCTTAACTGCAGCACTATAACAGCTGTACACCCCAACACTGCTTTTAAAAATCTGCAGTCCAGTAGTAATATGATGAATTACAAAAGATTTGAAAACTTTTTCGCTGATAGAGCAAAGATTAAGAACTTAAGCCTAAAAGGAGAAACAGATGGAGCGAGGATGCAAAGAAGACGCTCTCTCACCCAGTGCTGGACACCTAGGAAATGCTCAGTAACCATGACCCCACCCACCTTTAGTCACTACCATCAAACCATCATCAAACTCTGTATCAATGATGCGATGAGACCCTGTCACACGTACATAACACACACACACAGGACAGGGTAAGGTTGAGAGGTTCTGTTGTCAGTCAGAGAGACACAAAAGAGAGATCTCAATAAAGGAAAGGTTAGCAACCACACACTCAGACGCACTGTAGGTTCACAAAACGGATCAAATCACACAGATTTAGATACACACAGCCTGGGAAAATACTGTATATTACCACACATACTCTGTAGTTTCTTGCTGGGGCTGTCTCCGTGGACGTGTCTGCGCGGGAGGTACGGGGAGGGCTGGGGCAGAGGTATAGAGGACATGTCATGTGTTTGTAGTTTATACCAATGAGGAATGTCGTCCAGCAGAGCCGTCTCTAACTCTATCAGGATCTGAGAGAGGACAGAGAAAGAAAGGGTGGAAGCAGATGGGGCAGATGAGTGAGCAACAGATACGACAGGTGGGATGGATCTACTTTTTCAGAGCTGTTCGAGTAGCTGTGCACTTGTGGAGACACTTGAAAAATTCCCAATGTCTTTTGGCATACAGTAGGACTGCCCCCAAGTAGTCGACCAAAATTTAATTAGTCCATTTGGTCGTAGGAAAAAAATAACAAACATTTGGAGCAGCGTCTTGTAAAAATTAAGTGAAAATCTATGTGACTGGCGGCTGGCCTAAAAGGCTGGAGGGCTTTTCATTTGAAGGACCAGATGCAGGAAGTCGGGACACTCACTCACTGTCAGTGTTTTATTGTTTTTTTACCCGCTAGGTCCCTTCCATCACGGTTAGACAGTCAACTATTATTAGCCAATCATGTCGGAAAAGACGTCTTAAATATGGGATCACTTTGAAGAGAACAAGGATGACCCCTAGAAGGTCACATGCAAACTTTGCTAGAAGAACTTCGCCTATCACTCGTCCTCGACGTACATGATCTACCGCCTAAACATGTAAGTAACGTTAGCCTAGCTACCTGAACATGTTCCCACAGTCTCTTTGCTGATTTTTTCTGACACATTCAGAAGGCGGCAGACGTATAGCAAGCGTCTGTGCGCACATTTTAAAAAAATGGTTATTAATTATGTTAAATTATGTTATTCAGTTGCTGAGGCTATACTTGGGGGGGTGTGTATATATATGTGCGTCGTCGATTAGTCGACTAATCGCTCTTAATGGCGACCACTGGTCGAACCAAGAGAATCCTTGGTCGGGAGCAGCCCTAATATACAGAGGCCCTCATCAGAAGTCACTGATGATGAGTTGTGACAAGTTCAACCAAGTAGACTTTTCCTTTTTTTAATAATTTATTATGAATAATATTATTAGCCAGTATTTCAATGATTCTCAGTGTGGCACTCCTTCAGGGGGGCCGTGAGAAATATTTCTATTAATGTTGTTTATTTTTTTACAAAAGGCTTCATAGTTCAACACACAATTTATTATTATTATACATTTCATTCTAATCCAACAAATCTGTAAATTTTAGAATCTGCAAATATGTTTAGTACATGTCTAATATCTTTCCAATACATTTCTCCTGTGTTGTTGTTCTTTCGTATAACTAAGACTATAGGTGTGTTACAAACAGGCTACATCAAATTATTCCAAGGGACATAGAGTGTGTAAAAATGGAAAACCTCTGGATTAGAGAATGGACTGAAAATGTAAATACAAACGTATTATACAGTCTATGTTGTGTTTCAGAAATATAATCCCTTCTTTCCTATCATATTTATAATCCCACGATCCCTCCAAGCACCACGTTGGAAAACTCTCATTAATGAGTGTTTTATAAACTTGTGTTGTGTTGACTAGCATTGCTCACACCCCCATGGTGGTACTGTAAACTCTAGTCAACATCTCAAAGTTAACATCTGCATCAAATGCATCTGGGGACTGGCTGAAATGATTTGTTGGACAAAAATGTCAAGAGGTGCTCTGGTAAGGTCGAGGTGCTGACCATGAAATTGCAAACATCCCTGTAACAACCCTCTCCACTATCAACTCTCAATCATATACGTGGCACAAAGATTCAGTTAAGTGCAGGAAAAGCAGATTATAATACAGACTTTAATAACATTACATTATATTCCTGTTTATGGTTTAATCTGGAAAATCACCCTGACACAGAAGCAATGTTATACAGGTTATTTAGCAGCCACAGCTCTATCTGCACATTATAGCAGTATAAAAAGTATATATGTATAGGCTATCATGTGTGTCCTACCTCTCCCAAGAATTCACTCTCCTCCTCCTGGACTCTGGGCTGGTCCCAGACTGTGATCTCTAGCATCCGTTCTCTGAAGTCCCGCCGGTGAACGTGGGAATATAAGAAGGTCTGGTTCCACTTGGGCTCAGCGCTCTTCTTCACCGTTTTAGTCCGCCGTTTACTCTTATCACTAGAACAAGGGTGCGAACACACAAAGTTTAGATTACATGGCATGTTAGTGACACTTAATATGATGAAAATCTTCATGCTGCAAATTAAAACTTTAAGATTAAGCAGATAGCTATTCCTATGATTATATTCCCTTACTGGTGAAACAGTATGATGCCTTTTTGTCATGTAGGGAATTATTGTACTTGTGAGATGGACCTGTAAAATAAAAGAAAACGAATACAATGAGCTTACCTCCTATCAGGTAGGAAGTACATCTTGACATAGGGGTTCCGAGGTCGTCCATCTGGTCGGGGTGGCAGGTCTATGGCTTGAAGGACGTTGACGATCAACTGATGGCCCACTTTGTCGTACCACATCTTCACCTGCAGAAATGTGTGAAGACTGTTAGTCTCTATTCATATTTATATCCATTCACATGATCCACGTACATCCTCTTCCAGATACTCACAGAGAGCTGCCCAGGCAGTACCAGAGGAAGGTCTCGGAGGGTCCCAGGGCTGGTAGGAGACATCACTGATATAGAGGGTCGGTCCATCTTCTGTGACTCAAAGGAACTGGAGCCTGCTGTTAGTTACAGTGTTGTTAGAAATCAGAGAAAAGAGTACAATATGTACGATATATATATATATATATATATATATATATATATATATATCATGTGTGAAATAAATAATTTACAAATGAAATTTACTGAGAGTATTTTCTCATTTTACAAAGAACTTTAGTGTAAATGAACATAACGGGCAAAAATCAGAGAGTAGAACCTGGTCTCAATTATGAAAATATTGCCAAAATGCTGTTCAGCCACTGTTTTTATACAAAGCGATTGAAACTATATAGATTAATATACCGTTTATGACATTTTTATATTGTTGTCTCATATATATATATGGTCGTCCGACTGAGGGATAAGACAATTTTGATTATAAAACACTTTTCAGCTGATGTTTCCTCAGTTATTTTAGCTACAATTTTCTGAGAAATTTGAGTTAATGTGTTTGTTTTAGACAGCAATTGTTTATGACGATATGTTGATATATATGATTTTATCACTATATGATACTATTGCAAGCCAATATAGGCTTATAATAAATTACTGCCCAGCTCTAAAATCAACTCCACTCTGAAATATAAAGAGTATTATTCTCTCTAGAAGCTCCTCACATATGAAGTAAATAATGACAATAACATATACAGCAAAAAGCTGCACATACATTGCCTCTAGAAAGTCATGATACCCTTTTGAAATAGTCACTTTTTTGTTTTACAGCCTGAAAGTATAATACATAAAAAAAATTGTTTCCAGCGTGATTTACACATTTTGCCTTACAACACTCAAGTGAAACTCTTTTTTTCAAAATTTCTGAAAAATGGATAAAAAAATGAAAAACTAGGATAGCAGGGTTGGAAAAGAAATCTAGTAAGTATAAACACTTACTAGATTCTAGAGGCGGGTGGGAGGACTCTGGGATTCTTGGGATGTCTCTGTAAAAAGCAAAATAGAGTCAGTGAATACTTATGCAAATGTTCAGAATATACATCAACATACTTGCAATATAAAGAAGACACAGTTATGTCTCAAGTGCACATTCATCTTTAGAAAATGAATGAGTATAAGGCTCGTGTCATCAAACAGCTGCATGGTAGAAGAAAAGCAAGCAGTAAATCAAATACACATTTACAACATGTTGGGTAATAGAGGAAAGGACAGCTGGAAAAAAGGGATTCAACTCGTGGATCTCAGGATGTCATGGGAGGCATGAGGGGAAGGGGCTTCACTCATTAAATCAACACTACTTACTGATATGCTCTATACACTTTTCTCAAGAAGTTTTTGGACATAATTCGGTGGATAGAGCTTTAAAATAAAGGGAGGAGACATATCAAAAGTGTCTGTCAATGCCTTCACTCAAGCACTTAATTGAAAATTATTACATTACATCAAAAACATTATTCTTACCCTATAGGTCTTGAGACAACTATTTCAACTTGAGGTTCAGCCTTGGATTCAAGAATGATGTTGTACACTTCTTTCTTAGTCGCTCCCGGCAACGACTTTCCATTCCACTGTAGCACCTCGTCACCTGGAACCAAGATGGCCGTCATACACAATGATGATCCAGCCTGAGGCTCAGTACATTTGACTAGAAAAGCCAGGTACTAACAGAGAACATTTTTGGGACGTTTGTGGAAATGAATAGCTTCTGAATTGGTGCTTCTTTTTGCAGCAGTTGACTGATATCTGAATGCTAACGCTGCTATCAACAATGTGCTACTACTTTGTTTAACCTGCCAACATTGATACAAGACACTTTTTGCCCTTTTCCAACAAGGCCACATTGTGTTGGCTTACAACTAAAAGCAATCTAAGACATATCACCTTAATAACATTCAACATTTGTAGGCTGCTAAATTTGAATTCCAAGCAAAATAGCTTTAGAAAGTGGAAGCTAATTAGCCTAGCTTGCTAATGTTAGCACTGATTCCCACTAGATGTTACTATTTGGTCATGTTATTAAAAACCTGCTCAGTCATCTGCAGCTCCTGCACACTACCCACATTAAACAAAGGAGAGGTGCAATATGTGGTGATGACAAATGACCAAACTGTCAAAACTCACTGTAACTGGTAATTCTGTTACCTCACCTCTCCATATGTTACCACATGATTGGAATCACGAATCAGTAGCAAAGGGAGTGCTCAGATCACAGATAAGACTCGTGCTAGGCTTTCACAGGCAGCTGTGATAGAGGCAGAACAGTTGAATTCATTCCCTATGAGAAGAGCGGTATGAGTGAAGTCTGCGGACAGCGGCGGAAGTGTCGATATGTTCAGCGCTCTGTCCGCTCTCCAAAGGTGACTCTTGCAGAGCATTAGCCAGTGAGAGTTCAGATTCTTGAACATGCCTCCAATATATTCTCCTGTGTACATGTTATATTTACAATTATACGCAAATTGAGAGAAAAATGGATGACTACAGTGATGTTAAATTAAAAAATATAGCTTGAGTTTGAGGGTTTCCCAGGCAGTTGGTATTCCTGGTGAGTTTTTATATTTTGTCATTTATTTAGCAGTAGCATCGTATCAATGACAATGTTAGCTAGTTGCTAGTAATACATAGGATCTTTCTACGATCCATGACGCATGTGGATATGAGAAAACAGACTGTGCAAGTAACTAAACACAACTGTTTGAACTTCAAAGTGTGTAATTGGTGTAGAAAACTAACCAAACAGTTTGTGATAGACCAGATAGAAACATAAAAAATCATGTATCAACACCACCAAAACCAACGCGAAATGTTGGCAAAAAAAAGTGTACACTGTTGGCAACATGTTGTGCTGACACAATTCCACTTGTGATGTGCTGCGTGTTATCGATAGAGCAGAGTTGAAAAGAGGTTCCTGTGAAAATCCAGCGCGAGCAATGCAAAACTGTCGGCCCACACTGCCTGTGTGTTCAGTGTCCACAGCAACACAGATATATTCATTTCAGCCTGCCTCTACAGATCTTCATGATTTAACACTTATCAACCATGTATACATAAAGTACAGTAGCTGCTGCTTAGAAACAATATGTCCACACCTGCTCGTAGGTGTCCCACTACATCTGCAAGGCTGCCTTTCTTGACTTTGGTGATGAATGCCCCAAGTCTCCCTGTCTCTGTCATCTTCCCTCCTACCACCTGCACACAAAGGAGAATGGTAAGAACAGAGGGTCATGTTAGCATTTTCCTTTTCTCTGTCGGATTCAGTAATTGCTACTCTGTACTACATATATGTTGAGAAATACTATTTATTTTTATTTCCAGTTTAAACTTATCTAGTACTTAAAGTGTAACTTCCCTGCAAAATAATCCCATGGTCTTCTTTGGCACTTACATACATCAAATTTTATTTTTTTGTGTAGAACTATTAACGGAGAAATCCGCTAGAGTCGTTAACAGCCGGACGTGGCTAACACTGTTTAGCTCGGGGCAGTAGGGTGAAGGCATTAAAACGTCTTTTTTAACCACTAATACTGCTGAAAATAACACCAAACCTCTGCAGCAGCATGAAAAGAGTCCCTACACATAAAACAAAGCACCAATGGGCTCCTTCCTTTTGGATTGACTTTGGTGAATAACTTGAATGGACTTTACTATGAAAGGGGCTGGTAGCAGGAACAGTTAGTAAGTCTTTCAAAACACTCTTTTAATAAACTCTGGGTTCACTAACTACATTGTGGTGGCTTCATTTTATGCGTAGGGACTCTTTACATTTACTGTAATTTTGAGCAGTATTAGTTGTGTTGTGGAAATAGATTCTTCAATAAAGATCAACAAACAGGATCAGCTTTTTCTCCGTGGTTTATTTTGCCAAAGCATTTTCCTCTGCAGACAAAAATACGTTCATCCCTAAATCCTCACAAAGTTAGAGTCTAGCAGAGAATGACGACGTGCCCAAACTCGCACAGTCTTTTAGGGAGATGGACAGGACGCGAATAGCCTTGGTTGGGTGACGTCTTTAGACCAAACAAAAACATGCCTTAGACATTACAATTCTGAACATTCTGAACCTCTGTCATCACAAGGTCTCTAACACAGGGTACAGATGCACAAATATGCCAATATCTCATCATGAGTTAGTTATTTGCATTATCCATTGAGAAGGTGAGACAGAGGAGACACTGAACTGTGTCTGACCTGACAAAACTATGATTATGAATTACAAATATCCAAAATTCCCACAACAGTGGTTAAAAAAAGATTTAATGCCTTCACCGTACTGCCCCGAGCTAATCACTGTTAGCTACATCCGAATGTTAGTGACTCTACCGTATTTCTCTTGTCTCGATGGCTTATTTGATGTATATTAGTGCTGATTACCTTAACTGATGTTAAAACAAACACTAACAGAGTATTTAGAAAGCTAGCTGTGAGCCGGGTCTGAATGTGATTGACTCCCTGCTTACCTTTAGGCCGAGGAGGGAGCCAGCCTCACGGGGCATTGCCGACCTCTTGCTCAGAGTGATACGTCCGATGAGGTGGTCACCCTCTTTGGACGGCTGCCATGTAACTGGATGCTGCAGTAAAAGTTATGAGGCATGGCGAAGGAGGGGAGGGAAGAATTTAGACAACACAGAGGAAGGAACGAAAGAGTAAATGTCCTGTATGTAGACATAACTATTTTGATTAAGTTTTTGTTAATGCATTTAAGGATTTGTGTGTTTGCATGTGTTTGTGAGTTGCTGTAAGTAATCAGGGCGGAGGCTGCACAATAAGGCTCTGAATCTGTCATGCTTTGCAGGAACTTACATGCCACACTGTTGGATCTAGGGAATGACAGTCCCAGTCACCTGCACAGAGAAAGAGAAAGAGGGGTTACTTGGCCTCTGTCCGGACCCAGGAGACACATCTTTTATGTTCAGTAAAATTAAATCATTCTGTATGGTTTTAGTTGCACGTATGAGAAGCTATGGAAAATAGATGATTCTGACACAGTTTGGGGCAGTGTCGTCATGGCCTCTCTTTGTCATTGTCTTCCTATCCTTCTTATACATCTTTTCAGCAGGGCATCAAATACAGATGCTTTGTCTGTAAGTGCTTCAGAAGTAACAGAGACTAAGCCAGTGCAGAGGAGGTAGAGGTGGTCGATGGTTCAAGCAAACACAGGAATTTCACTCAGGAGAGCATGGTTCATGTCCAGTCAAGTCATACCAAGGGATCCTGAGCAAATGCCCATATGGGACGAGTTGGGATGAGGACGGGTAAATCGTTTCCAACTGGCACACTGGTCGCTTTTATATTATTATTATTTTTAAAATATACAGTAGATTGGGAATGCCCAGGGGTACACTCCATATGCCAACCACATGGACCATCTCATACTGTATGTATATATTATATGTGTTTTTCAAAGGATCCAGCTCCTCAATCAAACCTGAACCAGCTTTAAATAGCCTATTGATTTATTAATGTATTGACACGCTTTGTTTTCTTCGTTATAGATTTTTTTTTTTTTTGTATTTTTCTTTAAAATTGCATGTTAGACAGAAGGAAATTGCAACACAAAGACTTATAAGCTATAGAATAATGGTACTGAGAATAGCTAATAAAAATGTCATTACAGAACCACAGCTTTAAACTTCATTCATAATCAGACTGATTCCCTGTACTTGCCAGTCCAAAACACATGCCAGTGCCTGGCCAGAGACACCAGAGTATCCCAGCTCTCATTAACACTGACAGATGGTCGGCTCGAGCAGAAGAACTAACTGGCCCGGCTTTAGACCAGAGAAGCCTGTGAGATTTGTGGACACTTTTCCACCACAGGAAGGAAACAACAGCAAGATGACATCAGATGGGGATTTAAAAGACTTTGAGGAACTTCAGTTTCAAAGTAAGCGAAATGTTTGAGCCTGGCACAGAGCGAGATGAATGATTTAATGGAGGTTTCTGGCAAAAGAGAGCAGGGATGGAAAGAATCCAGCTTAAACTTCATGGGAGTTTTGGTAATATTCAATGGGATCAAATGCAAAGGTGATTGCTATGGAGAAAATCAGAAAGAAGTAGTAGTAGTAGACATGACTCCAGTGCTGCTAATCTGAAACCTGAACGTCCACTGGGAATACTTGGGAGGATAAATGTTGACGCCACAGTTAAGAACTACTGAGTAGGGGTTTTGGTTTTGGAGAATGAACACGCTGGGAGGATTACAAAATCTGGGCTGCTCTTCTAACTGATGCTACATCAAAGCATCAGCTCTCAGCAGGTATTAACGTAGTATTGTTCTTGATAAACAGTGTGTGTGTGTGTGTGTGTGTGTGTGTGTGTGTGTGTGTGTGTGTGTGTGTATGTGTGCGTGTGTGTGTGTGCGTGTGTGTGTGTGTGTGTGCATGTATGTGTGTGTTTGTGTGTGTCATAGAGGCTGTGCTCTTCATCTGCTCCATCTGCTATGTCACCAGTTGCAGTCACTAAAATGAACAAGCTCAAAAAAATCCCTCCAACATGATACTTTTAAAAATATATAAAAACTAACTACATAACAGCATGTGCTGATTTGGTGTTACTCTTTATACATCTTTACTGTAATTTAACACCATTTACAAATTCAATTCTGTCATTTTCAACCAGGTGTTTTCAACCAATTTACCCTTAAATCCTTTATATACATATTCTGGACCAGACATGAGAATGAGAATCTGTATCATCGTCAAACAGCCTGTACACCAGTTTTCCCAGGGACAGAGGGACTTTCTGGTTTTAGTTTTTTAGCATTTTTAGCATTCCCATTGATATATCATCTTGTGGCTGTATATTTTCTACACATCACCTCAGAGAGAGTTGGGTAATACAGGATGTGGTAGCAATTCTCAGGAAGTAAAATGTTCTTTTTGATTGTATTTTTTGAAAAAAAGGATTTATGGAGTATTGTTTGTAGTTTTGAAAACCCAAATGAGGCTGGTTTTATTAATTTTTTTTAAAACTAAAAAGAACCACCCTCAACAACCACAACAAGATCTGGCAGATCCCAGCCTGAATACAAACCATCATTATACAGTCTATGATACAAACCAGGCTGACGATCCCATATCAGCTCCTATTCACTATTCATTAGCACTTTGTGATTGCTTTTAATAATGAAAAGTGCTTTATAAATCTAATGTATTATTTGTATTATTATTATTATTATTATTATTATTATTATTATTATTATTATTATTATTATTATTATTATTATTATTATTATTCATGAACTGGTTACAAAACCATATGGGGGAACTTAGCACCCTTGGTTAGTTTAATGGTATTACATGCAATAGATCTCATAGTATTTCAAATGTATTCACAATCACTCGCTCACTTTTTTGTGATGCACAATTGTACTACTTCACTATGTAACCTTTAAGTTTTTACACAGTATATAAGGCTGCACTCTATAAATGAGACTGCTGTTTAATCAGTGCTATTCAAAGCATTGTATTCTGTATTTATTTAAGTTTAACACATCATCCCATCTTCATCTGAATTGGGGTTGTATTTAAGAACATTGCCTACAAGTCGGTGAGGTTGTATTTTCTACATTCTTCCTGTAAGAAATTTTATGAACCCTTACGTGACTAAAATGTCCAAGTTCCTGCTGCTTTCAGCACAGACAGTTGAGACTTTAAATTGTTTATAATCGGTTATCAGCGTGATATCTTGTCAGATTAATTTGTGGTCTGCAGAGAAAATAGACCACAGAGCAAAATATAGCTGCGCATGGGCACCATCATGAAGCAGGCTGCACTTTCTGGGGACTTGGGATGCCCCTGCCTCTGGTCTACATCTGCCAATTCACTATTTTTCTAAAAACTTTTTTAAAAAATCCTAGTATCACTGCTGTTTGTGACTGTGAATTACATACTGTACATATTCTACATTTCTGTCAGTTATGTCTTAGACAGACAGACAGACAGACAGACAGACAGACACACACACACACACACACACACACACACACACACACACGAACACACACACAAGCAAGGCCAGAAGGCCCATCTACATTTCATGATTTTACCATTAAGATGTAATGTCTTATGATTGAGCAATGATTCAGTTTCCTTAACAGTAAAAGAAAATCTCTTCCCACATCATTGCTAATGCTCTGTGCTCCAGCACAGACAGTACAGTACAACACGTTCACACACATGCTCATTCGCTGGGCACCCTTAAAGCACTTCTGGTAGATGTAGGAATATCTCATACAAACACACACACACACACACACACACACACAAGGCCACACACACACACTAGTGGCTAAAGTGCACTGGGACACAGTGTCATCCCAACAGAAGACTTCCTCTTCCATTTCCTCAGCACCATTATCGCCTTGGTGTTCTTCTTTACACCAAACCCAATTACATTGAATCACTGGCTGCTTCCATTTTATTTCAAACACTGAGCCAAACCTGTTGTGTCACTAAAGCCTCAGCCAAACAAACATTTATCCGTAAATGTATCGGGCAGAATGGAGAACCACAATGTAACCACTGTTTACAATAATCCTGCTATAAGGATTCTTTGAAAATATACATAACTGTTTTTTGCAGGAAATTATATAACAACATCCTCTTATACATAATGTCTGTTTTAAGTGTTCCCAGAAAAAAAAATGTAAAGCTCGTAATCCGAGCTATGTGCACGCATTGCCTCAATGCTTGCATTAAATCCATGTGTTTTACAACTGTTTTACCTGTCAAATGTAGTTGACAGAATGTTTCACAGGTCTACATTAATTCAGAATCCTTATTATTTTAATAGCATTATAATAAATAAAATGAAACATAAATTAATACTTCTGTTAATATGGCCGGGTTGTTTTTTTTACCTTATGATAGCAACTAGGAGAGGAGCTTTTTATGTCAGCCATGAAATCAGTAAATGTAATCCAAATTGAATTAAAATGAACAAAGTGTATGTTTTTCCTGTTAGATAGGCATTTTACCAAAAGATCTAATATGGATATTTTACTGATTCACATTCAAACTTACAACCAGTTATAACTGTTAACAGCATGTGTCACAGCAAGTTTCACTGCTTTTTTTGACTGTCTTCAGTAGGGGATTTGTTTATCTTTAACAGTCATCCGTGACTAGTGACAACCATAGACTATATAATAAAGATGGATGTAGCTACCATGACATCGCCCTTTGGTATATTAACTATCATTTTGAAGCCAGGAGATTGCATTTTTGCCTTCGCCCTGTTGGTCTTTCAAAACCAGACGTAATCATATTTTTACAAAAGGACTAGGGAGGAGCCCTAAGCAGCACTTAGTTTTTCAGCCAGTTTATTCAACTCATCTGGTGGACTATTGCTTGCCAGGGATCTGGGAGCTCCGGTTGCTGGTGCTATTCGCTGCAGTGACACAGTGGTGGTTTAAAATGACTAGTTTCCTTTAAGGGCCTACTCACACCGTCCATTTTTACTGTGCCCAAGCATGCTTCACAGCTGAGGTCTAGATTAGTTGGAGCGTTTACTGCAGATCTGGTCAGATGAAAATATTCAGAAGCAGTTGGAGAAAACAAAATCTCTGAGGGGTGAAGCAAGAATCATTCAAGCCGAGGCTCAGATCATTTCCAGTAGTGTGAGTGCAAGCAGGCCTGGGCCATGGGGGAAGGGGAGGGGACAATCACACTAAGTGTTTGCACCAGTTAACAGTTAATGCTACTGCTAAAGTTAGCTTTGTTAGCAAGGTGCAACACTCACTGTGCTGTGTATATGTATCACTAAACCCCTACGCTGTTGTTTGCATGATGACCTATGGTGGCCATGCCCTAAAGCATCCCCTGTTTAATCATCTATTTTTCAATAAATGAGACCATAGTTTACTAAATGAACATCATTCTGTATTTAAGACCTGAAACTAACGATTGAGAGTCATTAGGAAAATGTTTAGTGAGATAATAAATCAAGTGAGACATAAAGACATTTTCTCATTGACTTCAATACAAAATTGTATTGCAACCAGTGGAGTTGCCCTGCGGGACATTAGAAAGAGTGCAGGTTTAAGGCACTTCTGCATCCGCTTTACTTTGCAGACACGGAAGCTATGACCATCTTTATTATATAGTATATGTGAACCACTCTTTTGGTTTTCAATACAAATCCACCCCTTACCGTTTGAGAATATTATTGGTCTTCTACTATTGATATTTCAGAGCCATGGTCGTGGCCATAGATTCTAACACGCCCAAACCTCAGTCGGATAAAGGATCAATGAGTCAGGCAGACTAATATATTCAACTAAACAATCCCTTGGCATCTGCACTCTATCTGTTACTATAGGGGATGGAGAGGGGGGGGGGGGGGGGTGGCAGGCCAACAAGGGGCATGCATTTTTCCACTCATACAGGCCTTCAAAATACATGAAACACACACGAACAGAAAGATAACAGTATGGTGTATAATGTGTTTTTTATGTTATCTGAATGGTACTAATGCTCTCTAACGCTTTGACAACCCATAAAGCCATCTGATTCAAAATGAATATGCACAGTATCACTTCAAACAGCTATAATTGATATTACTACAATAATAATGCATGACTGATAATATGAAATATTAAAACAATGTGAATGAGAAGAAAATTCAGCTGAATCTGCAGCTCCTCTCAGCTTAACAGCGCTTTATTGTTGCTGCCCAGCCCACAACTTCAGCAAAAAAGCCCCATAAGCCCACTGTACTGTACACTATACTGCTCAGCACCAAACATCAGACAGACACAGTTACCGGTAATAACTAGCTGGGGAAATTGGAACTCTTAGCAGCTGAAGAGTAAGATATTTCCCCCAGGTGAAAAAAAAGCTAAACGAGAACATTTTAAATGTTATCACTCCAATGAATGGCAGTGTTTATCAGCCTTATAGAGATGGGTTATTGGGTTATATTGGTGTCACTTTTTAACGCTCTGGGTGTAGCCTAGAAGTTAGAGTCCTTTTTGGATGGGGGTTCGAAATTTTTGAAATTGGGCTGACGAACATGCAATTGTGACGTAGTTTGAGAAGGAAAGGAAAGACCCATGGTCATGTGTGACTCCCGTCGGGGCAGCCCTACTGAGTAAAGCGCTAAACGTTATGTTAAGGATCGGAAAGGTCAGCAGAGACACCAGCAGCAGAATGAGACATTAGAACAGCCTACAGCCTCAGAAACACTGTCATGCACCAACCCGATGTCAAGTGGACCAGGCTGAATCCACTGCAGGTCTCCGGAAACTGTGGCATTAGTTGAAGTTGTAACTTAACAGAGAGTGAGATAAAACAAAGGTGATCGATCACATATTATACGACGAATATTAAATAATTTCCCCCCGGGGATTATTAAAGTATTTCTGATTCTGATCTTCTTCTGACCCACTAAGGAAAGCACTTGCATGTGTTGCTTTGCAAAGAAATGTGTGTGTCTGTGGCGACATTCACACACAAAATTCAAATGCAGCGCTCTATTAGTGACACTTTTACATTAGCCAGCACCCCGGTGGAGCTTGACACTGAAGCATATAGTGTGTTTGATTAAAATCAGGAACTTCCAACTTGTGAATCAGGCTTGCTCTAGTGTGTCTGACCGGCGCAGGTCCATTTCATTACTGCTGACTCACAATTGAGGATCAACCGACAGAGGAGGAAAATCATTCAAGTTCCAGTCTAAATAAAAAGAAACAAAAAACTAATCGAAGTGAAGAAGGGCAAATAATCAAGAAGCATAGTAACTGCAGACGTGAGAGGATATAGGACTCTGAAATAACAAAAGAGGCAGAGGAAAGGAACTCTGGGAGATGAGGTCCCAGTGGCTCGCCTGCAATTAAATCTTACTGCCAAAGAGGCTGCTATAAACAAGGTATCGCAACATGTTGAATCTGATTAGCCAAGTGGCCAAAAACACAACTGATAATGTTGCTCTGTACGTGCTGGATGTGTACATGAGCAAAAGTCTTCTAACAGGTTCACCAAATCAACTTGGTGATCATATGTCAGTAGTCAAGTTCTCATCCAAATCCAGCACACATTTTAAAGACATTTCTAGAGAACTCCTCCTGTTATGTGAATTTTAGGAGTTGGGCCATTGAAATAAACAATTGGTAACAATAATTCCCCATTATGGTAACATTAAAACAGTAAAAATGTGTGATAGAAACAATAATGTATTAATTTGAGGAGGTTGTCTGTAACAAAGGTGTCTATTGTTCTTATACTTTAATTGCAGGCACATTATATGAAATTGACATCTCATAACCCCACAGTAAAAATTTAGATGTATGTGTAATGTAATCAGCTGACACCTATCCCAATGCAACAACATTCAATAAAATGCAATTTCTTCTAAAAAAACTGCCAATGCAGCTATGCAGGGAAACATTCTGCACATTATCAGGCAAAACTTGCTTCGCGCCACAGATGACACAAAAGGAGGCATGCTGTTTTGAGGCCCAGCTAACTAAGGAGTGTTTAAAACAGCTAATAATCCCTATCCACACCAACCACCCATTACCTTACCCTGAGTAGTAATAGTAATCTGGATTAAAACATCTGGAACAGGCCCCTTCTGTGACCGGTGAGAGAGATACAGTAAGCTGATAGAGCACGGCTAACTCTACCTACTGCCTCTTGAACTCAAGCGCTCTCTCGTGGCTTATAGCACAGCCTAGCATCGCGTCTCCAGCAGTAGTGAGCTGCCAAATACAAAGGTATCGAGACGTCACCGGTTACCATGAATCATACAACCACAGTCAGGCTTGATTTTACGAGGTGGTCTATGGTTGACTAGTGCAACTGGCTGTTTGCGAAGCATTACATAGCATGCGAGCAACTGACCTAATTCCACAAATCTGCTGGCCTAAATCACAGGGACTCTCCAAATAAATGAGAGCTGTCCTGGGAGAAGCAGGGTTTAGCCACAGCACAGAGGTGTAGATGACACACAGGGATAGTAATTCACTGTATGCTGGGTGGGTGATTCATCCTATCACTTATCGTATAGTTTTACAGCACAAATTAGAATATGCTGGTATTAGAATAATCTTACGAGCCAAAATATCTCTCTGCTTTTGCACATTATCGTAATACTACTACCGCTATTTTAGAAGCTAGTGCTAGGAAAATATGGCCATGAAGTGTGGGAAGAGGAAAGATGTTGCAATGGAAAGTAGCTTAGTTGGGGCAATCTTATTTCACTCAGCTGTTTTAGGATAATTTAATCGTTTTATCTGAAAAACAATTCTTTCACTTTTGCAGGTTAAAATGCATCCAATCATTCAATCAGGATCTTTTTATCTCTCAGGGTATTAGCTGGAGGTAAATTAGCAGCTACAATTAGCCATCAACCCTTCAACTCTAATCCTTACCACACTACACTGGGTAAACTGTAGGTTAAACAATGACAATGATGAGAATACTGAGATCAAAATAAAGGTTGGTTAGGGTTCAGGTAGACAGAATGAGGATCATGTGTGCAGATTAAGGCTGAGCATGTGAGCTAGGTGAGAGCTGCAGCTGCAACTAGGTAAGTAGAAAAAAACAGCTGCGACTTTAAAGTAAGCTTTAACTAATAACTATAAGAAACAGTGTCTAACTTAAGGAAATGGATGATAGCAAACAGCGCAAGGTATGCAAGTGCAGATAAATTTAGCCTAGTAAGCTAGTGGAGTGAGCACATCTGTCTGACTGACCTTTCTCACTGACGCTTTCCATGTCCACGTCCTCACAGCTGGTGTACTCAGGCGTGGAGCCGCCTTCCTCCTCTGAGCTGCTGATGGACATCTGCCTCTTGTTCACTCCGCGCTTGCTCTTGTATGACCGTGGAGGGGGCGGCCGCAAAGACTCCGACTGGTCCGAGCTCTGAGAGTCCTTTCTTAGCAGGTTATCCCCACCCTTGTCCCTTGGTGTCCGTGTTGTACCAGGCTCTAGGTGACCTTTGTTTGGGCCCCAATCTGGAGGCACTGGTCCCCCAGGTTGGGGTCCTGATCTCACACCACCTCCTGCAGGTGGAGCTCCCCCTCCAACCCCCACGGTCCTATCCACAGAGTAGGCTCGGTGGTTCTCCAACAGGGCCTTGTGGTCTCCCTCCCTACCTCCACCCCTCCTTGCCAGGCGATTTTCAGGCACGTCCCCTCCTCCACCTCCAACACCTCCTCCCTCACCAGGTCCCAGTCCAACCTCGTTGATCGCAAGATCACTGTGTCGTCTTTCATGGCGGACTTTTGAAACCTTAGCATGCATGCGCATCTCCTGCTCCTCCTTCTGAGGTTTCACAGGGTATCGTGCCAGGTTGGGATCACTACGATAACGATTCTGGAACTCCTCCTCACGACGCTGACGCTCCCTCTGGTCCTCATCCTCTGGGCGTCTCCGGTGGGTTTCTGAATGACCCAGGTTCCCTTCCCCATCTTCGTAGTCCTGAGAATGGATCTTCTCCAGCCTCCGTCCATCTCCTAATCGTCTCTCTCCTCTTTCCCCAGGAACCACTCGCTCATCCAGGGATGACTGAGATGACAACTTCTCAGCAGATCTTCGGCCACTACCACGGCCCATGCCACCCTTACCATTTTGTTCATGGAGGGAAACAGGCCTTTTCCTGTATGCGAAGAGGATTTATTACACCAATGTTTCATATAGTCTACAGAAACAGACAGATTCACAGGTGCATCTTTTCAGGGCAATTGTACAATAAAAAAAATTAGTTTTTCTACAGAACTAACCTGTACTTAGAACATTATTTTTTATATTTGCAAAACCTCATTCACATTTATATAAACTTAAAATGTAAACTTCTACTAGCCAACGACTCTTACCCACTGGTTGAAAACAAAGGGATTGAATCAAAGAACTCTCAAGACTAAAACCTGTGACTGAGCTTCTACATTAGTTAAGCGAGATCAAACACAGATCTATTCTTCTTTTTTAACCTCAGGGAATAAAAAACAACATGAGCTTTAGCCAGAAAGTAGTCCTAGCATTCTTGGTTTGGAATAAATAAGGTTGCCATTGTCCAGTTCCCCGGTTACCATCATTTGAATGAAAAAAAAAGTACAAAAGGTTGTACATCTAAAACATCCTCTAGTGGCAGCTAATGCAGCCTAAAGATGAAATATATCACAAAAATGTGTGTTCGGTGTGAGTGTCTTAATGCCTTACTTTTCTCTAGGTGGTTCACTCTGGGAGCGGGAGCCGGGCATGGTGTCAGCACCTTTGGCACTGGCGACACCAGCAGGCGGCTGTGTTCCGTCCAGTGGCCCAGCGTTGGTGTTGGTGCTGGAGGGCGGGGCTTGGGACCTGGAGCGGAGTAGCTTCCTGTCCCGTTGAGCTTCACCTCCAGTGGCTGGGTTGTTCAAGGAGGTGCTCAGGCTCCCAGGCCGCACCCCTGACCCCGAAAACCATTCTCCTGATTTGGTGAGGATCTCCTGCTGTTTACGGCACAGGTTGCATACCCACATTACCTACGGGGGTTGAAAGGACAAAAGTGTTTGCAAGCTGGGTACAGTTGCATGAACAGACATTAAATCAATGGAATACCTAACAAAAAATGGTTAGGCAAACCTGTGACACAAAAATCTACACACATTCACAACTTAAATTAATTTTCTTGAACATACTGTATAGCCTAGCACCAAACAAAGAAGATATTGATAACTTTATGGAGCAGAGCAGATACAAGTTCTCCTAGATGATGTTCACAAACACCTTTTATAGCATCTTTCACATTACATCGGTTAGCCACCTTTCAAAAAGATATTACCCCACATGCTTTCCCCTCCTCCCTTTGCTACAGCTAATCAAATATTAGAGAGCACTCAGACATGACAGACTGTACATATCCATTATCTCTGAACACAGCTAGGTTGAAGCTATGGTGAGTTCTATACTGCCATTTACAAAAACTACAGAACCCCCTTAAGAGGTCATGTTTCATCTGCTCTGTGGTTCTATTGCTGTGCATTTTATGACTCTTATTGCATTGTAACCCATGATTAAAATGTATCTTTTTAGATTGATCTGTTATGCTCATGTTGGTGATATAATAAAAGCATCAGGCTTTAGAAAGTACAAAGAATACAGTAATACTGTAGGGAAGAAAAGGAAGGGAACTCTAAATATTAATGTACAGTAAATTGGATGTTTTCATCCAAAAGGAGAAAGAGTAAAGCTATTCTAGTCGGTGCATCCTCTTTGCACATGCAGGCATTTCTGTTATTTAGACTCTGATATTCTATGAAATGCACCATCACAAATTAAGATTGATGACCACATCCAACAATAACCATAACATCCGATTCTTCATCTTCTAAATCAAACCCTTTAGACAACATCAAATACTCACATGTAGCCATGGCTACTGAATATCACCTCACTTCGACAGCACAAGAACAGGATTTATCTCTCTCGGTATTTATAATCCCAACGCTTTATTTTTCAGAGAGCAAATCCATAGCAAACAGGAAACTCAGTCGTCCCTTGTATTCAGCTGTAGAACCTTGTCACAAGTCGAAAACAGAACACCTCTGGGACCTCCGGATACCCCAAAATGTCACTCCGTGACGGCCACTGGGATGGACTGTTAGCAGTCAGTTTAGCAGTTAGCCTTCAGAGCACCAAAGCACATTCATCTTGGCCTGATTGAATCCTAGTTGGCGCTGGTCCAGACTAATCTAAAGTAAATCAGCTGCCCGCACGGCCCACAGCTGTCGGGCAGCCGCCCAGCCACACAGTACAGTCTCTTTCTCTCTCTGTCTTTCTCCACCTATTTACCTCAGCTGAGGGGACACAGATTAGCAGTGGGCAGTAATCCTTTCAGCCCCTCACCATTATTCAACTCATCATCATATGACAATACCAGCTTACAATTCATGATTTTTACCCCCCCCCCCCCTTGCAGAACTACACAGGTTAGAGATTTAACCCAGATGCAACCAACCCCCCTTTTCCTTCTCTCCCAGTGCATGATGGGACTACTTTGTGTAAAGTAAAATGCACAGAAGCAAATGCGCCAATTGCACCCCTCAACTTTCAGCCAAGAGGAAACAGTCAAATGAATCGTCACATCTGGATGCCTGTAAACTGCTGAGGCCAGTTTTAACTCTTTTATGGGATTGTTCACATTTTTTGAAGTGAGGTATTTAACCCTTATCAGTATATTATCTACAGAAGATGCAGACTGGCACGCCCCCCTAAGAAGGTGGCCCCTAGGGGCTGACAAACTTTAAACTATAGCAATGACAATGTGATAAGTTTGCAATGACAGTAGAAGACCTGACCCATTCTCCACCCATTCTCCACCCATTCCCGTTGCAAGTTTTTAAATTTTGTTTCATTCCCGCTGCTAGTGACGTACATGATTCAGTTTTTTTAAAACTATAAATATATATACATATAAACAAATACAAGAACATAAAAATGATGATGATGAAAATGTACGGATGTTGTGCCAAAGGAAAGAGCTGTCTGATTTTAAAGCTGTGGTTATGTTCTAAATATAGCGTACACTTAACCTGATAAAGTCTTTTTGGGTTGGCATTGTTTAGCTTCTGTGTAGGTGCTCTTGTCTGCGTCTCCAAAGTGGTGGCTGGCTGACCGTCATCTACTGTAGGTAACATACTGATTATGTGAAAGTACCTCATACAACCCTGCTTCAAAATTCCAACTAGTTTCCTTTGCTTGCTTTATCAAATATTTATCCTATTTTTCAGTTTTTCAGTAGTTTGCACTATGCATACACTCAAAGAGTAGTGATTATAACTGGTATCAAACGTTAGTACATTAGTGATAGTAGTAGAAATGGGTCTGTAGAAACAAGTATTGAAACAAGTTGACTCATAACGAGATAATTGGACATTTTAAACTATTGATTTTATGTGAATTTCAGAATTTCATTCTCAGGTGCTGAAAAACAAATAGTCAAACAAAAACTCCAGAATTTGACAACAATGGAATTCAGTGAAATTTCTTGAGATAAGATATTATTTTGGCATTGGTATTGAAACTCACGTATCGTATTGGCACAAGTATAGAACATTTTCAGACGATACACAGCCTCGTATTGAGGTTCAACCAGCACCCGGATGGCCTGTGAGTAGTTATAGGTTGCTTTGCTAGTCGCTGCCAACAAAGAGGGGCAAATGCTTTAATCCACAAGCTTAATCTTTAAACGCGGACATCATATATATAAAACGCACATCATGGGACGACTGTTCATGGCTCAGTGTGTTCTCAAACCAAAGACAGACATCTTTTTCTAATGGCACGCCTCCATGTGTTTGTTATGTGCTGTAAAGCCTACACTGCAGATGGCAGGGGGGGAGTAAACAAAAAAGAATGCTATAGAAAGCACACACACACAAACACACACACACACACACACACACACACACACACGGAAAAAATACATATAATCCTTCGCTGGAGTGATTGTGCCCTGTTTTCCTGGATAGCCTGGAAGATATTATAGGGGAAATTAACTTTGTGTGAGTGTGGGAATGTCGGTGTGTGTGTGTTTATGTCCATAAGATACAAAAGCCCTAACCTATAGTGTGTGTGACACATGTATTTGCAGTAGTGCTTGACCAGCTGAAGCGTGATGTCAGACCCTCAGCTAAGCCGTCCAATTGGCTCCCCTCGGTCCAGAAGCAGCCCACTGTGTCATCTCGAGTTCATCTCTTCACTGCATGCTGTGGAGCGTGATGTGCTGTGAGAATGTGTCTGTGTCTGTGCAGATATGTGTACAGTATGTATATGTAGGACGTTTCTGAAACCTTCTTGCCGAGAAGAGTATGGCGTGGGCGACTGCCTGTAGGCGAAGTGTGTGTGTGTGTGTGTGTGAAGAGAATAGGCAGTGCCATCTTGCTCATGTAATAATGTCAACCTCTTCTGCCTAAAAAATGCGCTTCTCCATGGTAACCAAATCAAGGACAGCCAGTGAGAGAAAGGGGGACGGTGAACGGTGAAGTAGTGTGTCTGTGTGTGTGTGTGTGTGTGTGTGTGCCTGTAAAACTGATAAGGACAGAAACAGAGAGTATGCGTCAGTACTGAAGGACAATAGATAAAACTAAAAAAGAAAAGGCACAAATGCCATTTAGACTGCCTGGAGCTATCGTTGCATTTGCTGTCTGATACATAAACCTGAGCATGGATTTCCTCTCCTTCCCATCTGTCACCTTATTTCCTTTCCTTTCTTGTCCTTCCAATTCCTTATCTCTTTTCTTATTCCTCAACTCTACTCTCCTTTATTCCCTTAAGTTCCTTACCTTCTTTTCTTTTTATTGAACTTCTTCTCTTTCCTCCCCATTCCTCCTTCCTTCCTTTCAGCTCCCATTAACTTCACTCTGCAATATTCATTTCCTTTCATCTCTCCTCACCCTCTAGCTCAGCTGACACACCTGGCTGACTTGACAAATGAAGATACCACACACCTGTCACTCATGCTTCCCTATCCAATACGCCCTTCCCTTCAACTCCCGCCCCCAGCGCTGCTCCATCCATCTGTTGACAAAATGGTGAAGGCGTGCGTCAGCAGCTCTGCCAACAGCAGATGCATTCCACAGCAGCTCACGACCAGAATAGTGAACATCAGCTTTTCCCTAAATGGGCAGAATAAGTGGGAGCCTCTGGGGTTGCGAGGCAGTGGGGAGGTTGTGGTTGGCTTACAGCGAGCGTGTGCAATGACCCTGCCCTCAACACACACACACACACACACACACACACACACACACACACACACACACACACACCTCGACAGAATGACATATGAGGTGGCGCTGGGTGTAAACTGCCATCGTTCAGGGAATGGTAAATCTTGAATGGTGGGAAGAAAGACGGCCGCAAAAGACATAATGCTCCATTTCCTCTAATAAGGTAGTAGATCAACTCTGCAAACTGGCCGAATGCATTCAGTGGTGAGGAGGTCTGAAAGGAAAACAGTGCTCAATATCGCGGGGGAGAGCTCTCACTGCTCTCAGTGCTCCAAATTAAACTGTGTCTGTGCCTTCCACTGTTACACGTAACTGTTGAAAAAGAAATGGTTTTTGGTGTGAAAACTAGGAATAGGCGTGATTTAGACGTCAGTATTAGTTCAATGAATCGAGTACTAAGCTTGCTTCATCTATTTTTTTTACGCTTTAAAACTGCCAGTGTCTTACTGCAATGTGCTGCTTCGATGTGTCTCGTGCAGCCACCAAGCTAATACATATGGTAATGCTATAAAGTTACGACGTTCAAGGAGGATGCATAGACTGTATTAAAAAATGGACGTAGCCTCTCCGTCGAGGTCCATTCTCTCAAATTGATCCAATCGTACTCATCTCCGGGAGCCGCCATCTTGTGTCAGACTTTGACTCCGCCTATTTCCTCTCACCAAAAAAGGGCATTAATGTGACGTTGGGGGTGGGTGGGGGGTGCGTCCATCTGGCTGACATATACTGAATTAGCAACATTAGCACCACCACCCGGGAGCTAGGCTTAGAGCACACGCTACTAGATAAACAGGGGTGGGAAGTCAATGTCAATCAAGTCAATGTTGAGATTTTTTCCCGGGACAGGGAGGGAACGGTAGGCCTTTTTTAAAATTTTAACAGGAACAGTATTTTTTAGAGTTTGGAGACTTACACGGGAGGTCGGTCTCTAGCAGAGTAAAGTGCAGGTAGTCCCATGTCAGGGATACATGGAATGGATAAATAGGTTTAAATATGCTGTGAAAACGGCCTGTTTAACAAGGGGGCCAATGAGAAACTGCTCTATTATAAAACCTGCCTCTAGTGGCCACACAAGGAACTGCACTTTTTGGTAGGGATGTCCGATAATATCGGCCCACCGATATTATCGGCCGATATTGAGTTAAAAATGTAATATCGGGAATTATCGGTATCGGGTTTTTACAACCGATGTTAGTTCTGTAGGCTTCAGCATTTCCGAGTGTACCTGAATGCAATACGGGCCGTAGGCTTCAGCATTTCCGAGTGTACCTGAATGCAACACGGGCCGTTTACAGGCGCGTGCTTGATGACGTATAACAACAACAACACGCTCACTCGTAGGTTGCTAACCGTGGCTAACAAGCTTCAGCTCTCCCGGTGCATGAGATGTCCGTGGCTTGGAAGTATTTCCAAGTGTCATCTACTAACAGTAAATGTGCGCTTTGCAATGACTGCAAGGCGTTAGTTATGAGAGGAGGAAACAAGGCGTCTTCCTTTAATACATCACATTTGATTACCCACCTCAAGAAGAAGCATGCGGAGTTAAACGCTACATCTGTGCAGCACAGTGATGAAAAGAAGCAACAGCCGACACCGAGAAAAAAACTTTTTCTATCGTTCAGGATGCCGGATTCACTAAACGTGTGGAGTTCCTGGAGCCCCGTTATGTCTGTATAACGCCCAGTCAGAGTGTTTCTCAGACCAGTGCTTACCTGTACTGTACAGCGTTGTTTACCGTCACGTCGAGAAGGTAATTTCTGGTGCTGTATCCATTAGATCCAATACAGGTTAGCATGTTGAGCTTGACTGCTGATTTATTGATTGTATTATTTGTCAAGTTACTCAGTCTGGGAAAAGAAAACAAAGTTTGTTTACTACTGTGGACTGAAGCTATGCATCTTCCTTGTTGTGATGTTGTCTGTTGTGTTGTTTGAGGCAAAATATTCTCTCTAAAAACACAAACAAATAAATGAATGGCACTTTTTTCAATAACTTATTTTGTACAGACTGTGTTTACATTTGAAAAGCCGTGTTGCATCTATGTATGCATCCAGTGGGGCATCACAATAAAATTAGGCATAATGTGTTAATTCCATAATAGGTGATATGTGATGAATTTTGGTGTAAAAAGGCTGCATATATCGGTATCAGGTGATATCGGTATCGGGTGATATCGGTATTGGAAATTAAGGATTGGACAATATCGGAATATCGGATATCGGCAGAAAAGCCAAAATCGAGCATCCCTACTTTTTGGCACTTCCTTATTGGATCAACCAGGAAGTCACTGTGGTGGGGGCTTGGGAATGTGATAAACTTATTTTGTAGTGTGACTGTTTTGACCATGGATAACAACGCTTGACTGCCCTACAATTTGATTTTTCATATAACATTAACTACAGTAGATGGGTAGTCAATTCATCTAAAAGTAAGTTTGCAACTTAGCAAGTTAGCTAGCTAGCGCACCCCACCATCCCTCCGCATCTCCTTGCTGCTTCACCTGGAAGAGAGCTGGCAGCAGGTCAGTAACATACAGACCGCTGGCTAGAGAGCTAGCTAGCTTAAAAGGTTTTACACTGGTTACAAAAAATGGGCCAAACAAAGTCACTCATCAGGCAATAGCAATATGCTTTCCTTTCGCTGTGACAAGAGTGTGTGGAAGAAGTATTTGGTTTCTAAAATGTGTTGACTTATCGAACCCCCAGCTGAAACAGAGTTTCTAAAGAAACTGAGGTGTGTCTCCCCAGACATCTGCCTCCACAAACTGGTAAACTGTGGCTATTTCTTGAGAATAAAGTGATGTAAGGTGAGTAAACCCTACCAAAGGTGACAAATTTATAATCGGGAACTCCATGGCTTGCAATCTGCAGCAAAAGTTTTCTGTGCTGACAGTTGCTCTGCACTGATGGCTTACGGACGGATGTATTAAGAGAAATGGATACAGTGTTTAAGGCGGAGCCTCTTATGAAAGCTTCTCAGTGGCCCATGAAGCCAAAAAAAATCAATTTCTGTTTCTAAAAATAACCGGATGATCAGCATTGCTTCCGCGTTTCCCATAGAGCAGGCACACTGGAGACTTCCGCTGGCCAAGCCAGCTAGCTACAGTTCAGCTAACTTGAATGGAGGTTAAATGATTTCATTGTGCGGCTCTTCTGGACTTTCAAAATGTTATCGGACATATTAATCAAATGTTGATATAACACCAGTCATTTCTTGTGGGCTGTGAGAATATTT
This sequence comes from Echiichthys vipera, assembly GCF_963691815.1. Classification (NCBI taxonomy): domain Eukaryota; kingdom Metazoa; phylum Chordata; class Actinopteri; order Perciformes; family Trachinidae; genus Echiichthys; species Echiichthys vipera. The sequence continues at coordinate 30,533,720 of NC_139827.1, read as the reverse complement.
ATCTACGGGGCACAGATGTCTCTTGTCCATGTAAGTCAATGAGAAAATGTATTTTTGGGCCTGAAGGCATCATGTGATGGACCCTGTAGTTGCAGTTCCACTGTTCGGCCACCGTGTCAAATTTGCTGTCAAATGTCAAATCAATCGATACCTGATACAGATCTGATACCATTGTGGAATGAATCAACTAATTCATTAATTTGGTATTAACATAAACAGTTGTGAACCAACTTAAACTTCTTTAAAACTTCTTTTAAAATAAAAAAAGTAAAAGCTGAACCTAACAATTAGGTAACTTAAATAACGAACAGTATGAAACTTGTTTTTAAATATTTAGTGCAAAAACAGGAATATATATAAATAGCAGCTGAACCTGATAACATAGTAACAATGTTGAAGGTGCAGCGCTGTTTGTTCATTCAAACTTTCCGTAGTTGCTGTGCTGCTAAGCTGTTTAGGCAAAACTGGGGTTTTTCCTTTTGCTGTTATTTTCTCAGCTTTACCTTAAGAAAAGCATGTATGCTCATTTGAATATGTAACATTTAAACTGGTGAAACTTGATAAAAACTGGTGTTGGTTCATGGTTTAATATTACAATGCTAATCCCGTTAGCCCATCTATGGCATTTTTAATCTTAGGTTAGCATCCATGCTAACTGTCATTTTTTGTAGCTATTAACAAAAGAAAATCATAGCACAGGCTGTTGTTACAGTGTTGTGAATATATTATAATTTGAACAAGATACAAAATCAAATACAGCAGCTAAACTAGGTGAAATATCTCCATACATAAATGCATGTTTGTTGCCACATCACTTTCCCAGATCTCAGGAATGAACTTTGTGAATACAATGTTATCTTTACTGACACACCCCTGTCTTCATAAAACTACTAAATTATTACAACTACATTGAAGTAGAACTAAACTGCACTCTCAATTATGTTTGAGGGAAAGGTATTTTGTCCCTGATTAGGTTTATTTTTGACACATCACAATTACGTTTCTTTCAAAGTCTGCACACCAAGGAGACTGCCGTATGGTACTTAATTTACAAACAGGGCTTAAGGGACCTAAAAAACACATTAATTTGAACCCAAACCATAATCTTTCCCTAAACCTTACCACTGCGTCACTGTTTCATAACGTATGCCTATCGCTGGCATGAGGGCATGTTGCAACAACCTTAATCCAGAGGAAAACCCATTTCTCTCGAAAAGTAACTGAGAATGCAGTTCAGTTGTTTGGAGACACATTCACATTTTTTTTAGTATATTTAGTAGGGTTTAGGTTGAGGAATCATGGCCAAAGCTTCTAATCCACATGTATGCTTTGACTTTTCACTTATGACCCTAAGTGAGGGTGATAATAATAGCAGCAGCCGTAACAGTATTACAAAGCACTTTAAAAACATTAAAGACTTGTCTCGGGCATGTTGCTATTAGCTTTTGCCAGATCCATTCAAGGAGGTCCTATTATTAGACATACAGGCCATGGCAGTAAAAGGGTACATCAGCTCCAAAATGCTTTGTTATAATGTGGTGGTGTACCAGAAGAGAGTGAAGTGTGAGCAGGAGGAGGGGAGAGAGCAGCAGCAGGTTAGTCATCTACTACTGAGAAACATGATTGAGATTATGCAGTGCATCCTCCCTTCCGGTAAAAAGTGGAGTGTCAGCTTGATGCAGTAGGCAAAAGTCTGTGTGAATCTGAGCGTGTGTCTGTGTCTTGTGTGTTAGTGGTAAATGTCAGCCATAAACTCATTAAAACCAAACAGGGTACATAATACTTCCAAATAAATATGAGACGGCTGCAATCAGACGACTGAAAACTAAATTAAATGTGCATATACTGATACATTATATATGAAAAATACTTTTAGAATGTGTTGAGTTTTTTTTAAAGCTGTATTTTAGCACTTAAATGTGTGTGTTTATATACTATAAAGACCATAAAAGAGGTTCCTGTGTAATTTGTGGTTTGAAGTAAAACTTATTTCCTTGTCTTTGCCTTTCGAATGCGATTTTCCTAAAAAGCATATAAATATGAACGTGTGTGTGTTTGTGTGTGTGTGTGTGTGTCTGTGTTAGTGTGTGTGTGTGTGTGTGTGTGTGTGCGTGTGTGTATGTGTGTGTTAGTGTCTGCCTGCCGTCCACTGGGAGGCAGTGCTCCTCTATAGTCAGTGGTTAGTTCAGTTCCTGGAAGCCATCTGGAGCTGACATTAAACACACATAAACAAACACTCAGCCATTAACAAGCTATAGCACCAGCAGTAGCAGGGCAGCTTGACAGAGACAGCTATGAAATACATGCTAGCTTCCTCACACACTTCAGAGCTAGCTAAGCCTTTCTATCACATACTGAAACTGATGTGTTGTGTATACAAAGCATCCCAGTGAGTGACCATTATTTCCCAACATTGATAATGTCATTAAAATGATTCTAAGCTTGCTTGATTATGACAAACTATCTACTGGCTCTGGAGAGGGCCTCTCAAGTTTCTACATTACCCCGAAGGGGGGTCATTCATATATTCCCACAGTCCTGTGTTCCCACAGCCTTATGTTCCACATCCCTATGTTCCCCCAGCCTTATGTTCCCACAGTCCTATGTTCCCCCAGCCTCATGTTCCCACAGCCCTATGTTCCCCCAGCCTTATGTTCCCACAGCCCTATGTTCCCACAAACCTATGTTCCCACAGTCCTATGATCCCACAGTCCTATGTTCCCACAGCCCTATGTTCCCACATTATAAGATTTATTTTCAAAATGCTTATTAACCCTAACCCTAATACATAGGGCCTAATTTTGAAAATAAATCTTATAATGTGGGTTAGGGGTTATGGTTTAAAATCATTCCCAATCCGTCACACCTTGTGATAAAACTCAAATGTGGGAACAGAAGGCTGTGGGAACATAGGGCTGTGGGAACATAAGGCTGTGGGAACATAAGGTTGTGGGAACATAGGACTGTGGGAACATAAGGCTGTGGGAACATAGGACTGTGGGCACATAAGGCAGTGGGAACATAAGGCTGTGGGAACATAGGACTGTGGGAACATAGAACTGTGGGAACCTAGCACTGTGGAAACATAGGAATGTGGGAACATAAGGCGGTGGGAACTTAAGGCTGTGGGAACATAGGGCTGTGGGAACATAGGGCTGTGGGAACATAAGGCAGTGGGAACATAAGGCTGTGGGAACATAGGACTGTGGGAACATAGAACTGTGGGAATATAAGGCTGTGGGAACAGGGGAATGTGGTAACATAGGGCTGTGGGAACATAAGGCAGCGGTAACATAAGGCTGTGGGAACATAGGACTGTGGGAACATAGAACTTTGGGAACATAAGGCTGTGGGAACAGGGGAATGTGGTAACATAGGGCTGTGGGAACATAGGCATGGACCCACCTGAAGGTAGGTATGGGAATCGGTGAGATCTTATTAATACAAATACCATTATGGTTCTGCTTATTTGTCAGATTCTTTATCAATTCTCTTTAAATAATGAATTAATGAATTCCTGATCAGTGTTTGGGACAAAGTTAGTCTCTACAGGTTTTCAGCAACTGTTTCATCATCTCTGAAAACCGATGAAATGGGAGAATATTAGTACAGCGTTCTTCATTATTTAGATATTCTTAATCAAAGAAGAGATCAGCTAAACCTGCCAACTTGGCGTTAATGTTATTACAACACCACCCTTTGGACTGTTTCTTCCTGCTCTACCATGACTCCCTCTTGTTGCAAGTTCCCAGAAGTGTACACGCATGGTTTAATGTCAATGTTTTGCAAAGCTCAACTTTCAGAAAAGCATGCCAGCATTGATAAAAGGAATTGATAAGCTTGGAGGCATCCAATTCAGATACAACACAGTTCTAAACTGGAACGGGTTCTCGATTCCCAACCCTACCTTAAGGTTATACTCGCTTGGGAAGGAAGGGGTGAGAGTAGCAGTATTCGGTTGGTTGTATTCTGCAAACTCACCACTCGATGCCACTAAATCAGTGCCCACCAGGGAATGTTCCCAGTTGGATTATTATAAATTCCGTGGTACTGCATCCGTCCAAAGTAGTTGCCACCCAATAACGCCACTGCTGGAGCACTTGGTGGCTCAGGGGGCAGGCACCCCATATACAGAGGCTGAAAGTCCAGCCCGGATTTGAGTCTGACCTGGGTCTCTTTGGTGCATGTTATTCCCAATCTCTCTCTCCCCTGTCAATCTAGAGTAGGCCAAAAAAAATTACTTAAAGGAAGAAAAAAAAGCTACCGCCTACAGGTGTACGTCATGAGCCAACTTTTCCCTTTTCTATGTCTTATTTGCTGCCTTATCTGGATGCATGAGCACGGTCAAACAATGAATCCTCTTTTCTGCCAATTCAAGGGCTCTGCGACATCTCAAACTGAAATTCACTGCCTTTCTCTCATGACTTTGACACAGCTCAGCGCTAACAACGCTTTGGTGACATTTTGCAGCGATCAAGCATTAAGAGGAAGTGGTACTGTAAGTGGACAAAGTGGAACATATACCTGGGCCCCTCCCGTCTCCCCATGGCAAGGCTGGTCTGGTCTTGAACACACAGGCAGGGAAAGCATGCACAGGCATGAGTGTGCATTCATTATGCATTCAGATAAATAGGCTGTAGGTAGAGTGCTGTCTTGTATGCATGCCATCTGAAATGCCAATCTCCTATCCCCGAATTTTGTCAAGGATTTGAACCAGTATCCTTTTCAGCACAGCCATGCCTACAGCCATGGGAAGAGGGGTCAGGATGGGTCCGAAGGGTCAGATGCCCTAAATGTATAGTATGGCTCATGCTCGCTTTGCCCTCCAGTTGATTTTCAGGGTCTGCATTCATTCTCAGAATTAGAGTAATGACGCGGGGTCACCAGCCAGCTGCCCTGGGACCGCTTAACCACAATGATCTGTGAGGCGAAAACTGATAGTGGGTGTGAATTCCTGTTCTGATACTGTGAATGAGCACAGACCCAAGTGTGAAGGGGAAACAATAGTGACCCATGCAGCAAAATCCATCACCCAGCAAGCCTTACCCTGTCCTTCACTATGAGACACTTTGCAAGGGGAGGAGACAGACAACGGACAAGGAGTTAGTCAGGGTTTACACTGAAAAGTGAAATCCTCTGAGGACACAATAGCTCCACCCAACACAGTACAGTCAAATTGAACAAAAACCATGACCTATCAGGGACTCCCTCTGTTCAGATAAGTCCGCAATCCATAAGTGGATTTGTACACACACTGGCTCCGTTTCAATCCGATAGCTTGCTCTCTTACATCTGATATTGTTGCTACTCAACCCTTTGTTTTCCTTTCAGATGGGAAATTAAAGGTCTGGCCAATATAGAAGAAACTAAACTTAGAAATAGTCTCCATCACCTTTCCAGAGTAGAAGTCAACATGCTGTAAACAGACGAGAGAGATCTAAGCTCCAGATTTGAACACAGCCAGCATTTTTACATTTAGGTGGCACAAACATCACATTCACAGCACAGAGAGAACACAAAAAAAGATGCTAACCACTTTGTCCTCCTTTGTGGCATGCAGTCCAGGTAGCATTGAGCATTGAGAAAAAGTGACGGTGGAAGTAGAGCAGGAGAGAAAGAAATGAAAGAACGTAAAAGAGATAGAGAATCAGAGAGGGGGGATTTGTGAAATGGGATAGTGGACAGATTGTGAGGAAAAGAACAAAGTAGAAAAGGGGGAAAGAGGATGCGGTGCAAACATTTGTTAATTACACTCTGCAGAATTGATACACATACTTCATAGTCAGTGACAGAGTGTGAAGTGGTGGGGACAACAGTATGTGAATGTATGTGACCACTGATATGTTAGGCTCTAGCAACATGCATGACCCAGCTTGGCATGACCTTGGCGTGACCTGTGATAACATCATGATGTGTCACAGCTCCTCAGAACAAAGAGGACACTGGGGCACTAAAAGGAACATGGAGCACATTCCTCCACAACCCTTACCTTTACCATACCTCTGTCTAATACTCCCATAAAAATATGGTCTTTTCCAGTGATGGGAATAACAGCGTTATAAAATGATGGTGTTACTATCAGTGTTTTCAGTAATGAGTAATCTAATTCGAGGTCTAAGTCATGACCGAAACAACGAGGTCGCGGGTACAAGCCGCCAAAATGTGTTTTCTCAGGAGGGTGGCTGGAGTCTCCCTTAGAGATAGGGTGAGAAGTTCAGCATCCGTGAGGAACTCGGAGTAGAGCCGCTGCTCCTTTGCGTTGAAAGGAGCCAGTTGAGGTGGTTCAGGATCATCTGGTAAGGATGCTCCCTGGGCGCCTCCCTAGGGAGGTGTTCGAGGCACGTCCAGCTGGGAGGAGGCCTCGGGGAAGACCCAGGACTAGGTGGGGAGATTATATCTCCACAGTGGCCTGGGAACGCCTCAGGATCCCCCAGTTAGAGCTGGTTAATGTGGCCCGGGAAAGGGAAGTTTGGGATCGCCTGCTAAAGCTACTGCCCCCGCGACCCGACCCCGGATAAGAGGTTGAAGATGAGATGAGATGAGAGATGAGAGAGTAATCTAATTGATTACTCTTGCCATCATTATAACGCTGTTACCGCTACTGCCAAAAAATGTGGCGCGTTATTATAATTATTAGCTCATTGAAGCTGTTTTCATCAGACCATTATGCCCTGTAATGCCCCTGCTTCTGCACGTTGGTTTTTCATGCAATTCCAGTGTGACTACTCTCAATATATTATAATAAATATCAAAAGCTCCAAAACTTCTATTGTGTTGTTTTTATTGATGCACTATATTACTATGGAACTTATGTTATCTACAATAATACATGACATCTGATTGGAGACTAGTCTCCCTTTGTCCCACAGCAACATTAAAATAGTTCAGATTTGTGTACATCGTTTCTGTTATAGTTTATTGTATTAAGTGTCCATTTCATTCTAATATTCAGATGTATCATAAAAAGTTCAACATGCACATATATTTTGAGTTGTATTGTATTGTGTTGTATTAATGAGTTCCATTAAAGAGGGGTGGAGGTGGGGTTCAAATTCTTTTGACACATTTGAGCATTTAAAACTTTACTTGACAGTAACGCAATAGTTACTTTCCATAGTAACTAGTTACTTTTAGAATTTAAAACTCAGTAACTAATTCAGTTACTTTTTGGTAGAAGTAACAAGCAACTACAACTAATTACTTTTTTTAAGTAACATGCCCAACATTGGTCTTTTCATATGTTAAAGGCAATTTGTTCAGCCAAGTATTTTTGCAATTTTAGCCTATAGTCTCCTGAGAATCAATATATTCTTTCAACAGTGTTTTCATGTGGAAGGATTTTCGGAAATTATTTCAAAGCATGTGGTCCCTCTGTGAACCTGTGATAAACTTGAAGCTGTAGTTATGCTTAAACTAATATAAAAAGTGTTTCTAACTTCAGACCTCAACTGTTTTAAAATGGTATTTGTTAATTTCGGTTTCACTGTTTTAAAATGGCATTTGTTTCTTTTGTGGTTTCTGTTTTAAAATGGTATTTGTTTCTTTTGTGGTTTCTGTTTTAAAATGTTATTTGTTACTGTTGTGGTACTGTCTTAAAATGGCATTTGTTACTTTTTGTGGTAAAGTTGACATCTGAAAAAGTCCGGGTCAACTTTTTTTTCTCAACTGTTCATAAAGGGGCAATTTTTCTTCTGAAAGTAAAGACAGATATCTCAAATCCTCAACAAATAAAAGCTAAACTACCTGCATGTCTAGATACTATATGAAGATAAGAAAATGTATTGTTGGTTTTAGTTGTTGTTGTGTATTTATGTAATGATAGTAGATTGGTAGTCCTTTCCTTTATACAAGCTGCACTGTACAGTATATAGCCCATAGACCACACAGATACAGCTGATGAAGCAAACTACATACATGTATACTCCAAATATTTGCCAAACAGCACGCAGAATATTTTTAATACTGTGTCAGTCGCGTAGTCATTAAGCAGCTAATTAGAGGAAAACACAGTGTCCTGCTGATGTGGGGTAAATGAGCACACTGGAGGCAGGAGAAGGTTATTATGTCATGAAACAATGCTCACACTTTCCTAACCCTGTTATTCTGCTCGGATGCCTCGACGACCCGGGACAGAGTCAAGCACTGCCAAGACCACAAGAGCTTTACTTCTGATGCATCCCTCCCACACATTATACACACTCACAGCCTTTCACAAATGTACGCACGGTAAAGGAATGCAAGGCAATTGTGTGTTTTCTTATCCCTTGTAAGGATGAAATCCATTTTGCTTAAATGATAAAACAACATGTATGTAACTTGGATAAATAAAGTTGCATTATCAGAAATCCTTGTGAAAGGCTGGGATAAGTGCTGAAAGTAAATATACCGCATGACTGAAAACTCTCTTAGTATATGACTTAGTATATCTCCATGCGGTAAGATCACAATATAATGATATGGTGTTAAGGAAGCAGGTAGGAATATGTTTTGTAATTGGTGTAAACCAAGTTAATTTGACTGGACACAATCATATTCATTGATATATTGATTCATTAAGTGACACACAAAAACACATACTCCAAAATCCAGCACCCGTTACAAAATCCAGTAAGAGAGTAAATCTACCAGGCATATGTTGTTACGCATGAAACAGTGATTAAATGTACATTACAGCTGCCCTAAATCTCCTTTATTTTAATTGTGTTAAATTATTTAGACCCCGAAATTCTGCTTTTAAGTGATGCCAAGTATCATCTAAAGGAATTAAATTCCATATTTAAACACTCATTAATTTTATTATAAAAACACCATATTGACTGATGTTATTTGGAGCACATTTTCCCATTAAAAAAATCCTCTACTTTATTTGTTTTATTTATAGCTTGCATTTCTCTGTATTCCATGTAACGGCCTGTCTGCTGTGATAGTGATAATAATGGCTTCACCAACAGGGATACTATCTTTATCGGCTCTTCTCACTGGTCTTTGAGTTCTACATACGTGTGGTGCCAGTGTTAGTTCAGGCCCAGCTGGGCTAGGCGGATCCTGAACAGATTGGGGACCAGCAGGCCAAGGATGAAGGGCCCATAGTCAGGTAAGATACCCAGAAGGAGGTCTGCTCTTTTGGGTTGGAGCCCATAACATGCTTGGATGGAGGAGGGCCTGAACTTAAAATAGTACAAACATGTTTATAAATGGATGCCATGCCAAACTGATCCAACCTGGATCAAATAAATGGTTATAATTTGGTGATGTGGTGTGGGCCTTTGATTTATGACCAAACAATTAATAATTAATTCAATCAGTTAATCAATTAATTTATGTGTCACATAAAATCATATAATATAAATTTGTATTCTAGTACAATAGTGTGACCTTTAGAGCCTTTATCTAAGCGGTAGCACTGGCTACATTAAAGGTAGCTGGCTGCAGTATAGGTCATAAACCCCGCCCCCACCATGTCAGCAGATGGGCCGAACTAAAAAAGCTCCTCAAATACATTTTCCCCAAAGATGGTTTCTGTCATTTTCAGCAGTTCTGATCACGCAGATACAGAAGCCCTGAAAGGCAAGGTGAACAGTTGGCATTGACAAAAAGTGTCATTGTTGGCATGAACCTAGTATTAGTGAAGTTTATCTTGTAACTTTCAATTTCCTTTTGTATCGTACACCAAACACTTCATCCAGCACAGCAATTTCTCACCATTAACTACTGGGCAGAATTACATTGTCTCAAAATTACAACATAAGATATTTGGGATATTTTGGCTTCACTTTTGAACAGTGGGGCTGTCCATCTATATATACAGCCAATGGATTACGTTAACTGATGTTTTGTTTATTCAGGTTTATTTTTAGCCAGAGACAAAAGCCTGACTTTGGTGATCCCTTTGACTTTTAATTAGCTCCAACAGCAGGTCAAAATGTTGATGTATCCCATATAATTCCACTGTATCTACAAATGAACTTTGGACACTTTCCACTTGAGATGATCTCAAATAATTTGAGGTCTAATACTACAGAAGCCTCAATTGTATTTGGTGTTTTGTGCTTTTTAACAAATGTCAACATGCTTACCTTCTAAAATGATTATTACATTGTAGACATTACCAAAACATAACATGTTAGAATTTTCATTGTGAGCATGTTAGCTTGCTGAGGTATCATTTAGCTACATTTACAACCGTCCCACTCTCGACTATTAGATTTAATGAGCAGTGCATGTTTAATGGAAACATGATTAAAAACTCACTGCCTGTAGGCTTAAATGATCCACTGTCTGTTCGTATCCTCCATATGTTCCAAACTCATATTTTCATAAATATTACACAGTAAAGTACTAAACAGTTTATGTTTGTCACTAGTGAGGTACTGTGAGTTACTAGACTTAAAGCAGCAAGCTTTGTGTGTTTTTCCATTTATGGCAAAAAGAAAACAAAACTATTTCTATCTATACAGCATATATACAGTATATATATATATATGTGTGTGTTTGTGTGTGTGTGAATATATATATATCTATATATATATAGATATAGATATATCTATATATATATAAAATGTTGTTGCCATAATTAATACTTTTTTGCTATGAAAGTGGGATGATATTGTAATCCATTCTAACAGTTGCAAAAACTACCTAACTACAGCTGCCGTCCTTCACTACAAACCTCAACTGTGTTACCCTCTTTGCCTCTCTTTTTCTCTCTTGGTATAGGCTTGTTGCTGTAGAAGGTCAGCCCTGTCCATGTCTAGCATGCTTGCTTGATGTCACAGGACACACAGGAAAACACAGATGCTTTTACTGGAGGGCTTTCACGTTCAAGTGAGCAAAGGTGCTTCCTTTTAACCATTCAACAACACAACAGCCTCAGACTTGAAATGAGCCTTGAAGGGCCTATGACTGGTGCCAAGCCATTCTTCCAATACACTTTGATCTCACCAAAGTGTGACCAGGAAGCAACAAAGCAGACAGAAATGAACACAGAAGCAGAAGGACCAACTGTACATAGGCTACAGCAGGAATGAGGTGAGTGTGAGAGGAAAGGAAAGGAAAGGAAAAAGGAGGAGGTCACTGGGTCAGGTTTCTCACATTGTTGGAGCGTAGTGAGACCCGCCCTCCACAGCGAGCGCAGAATTTGGTCTGGCAGTAGGAACAGGGGTGGCCACAGCCGTCTGCAAACTTGGTCTTGCGGCAGATACCGCAGGTGGGCGCGTCATCCTTCAGCTGGGTCTGCTGACGCCGCGTCTCCGCCCCGATGCGACGCACCTCCTGTTTGTAGCTCTCAAACTGCTGGTGCAGTGTTCTGAGTGGAGAGGAGAGAAACGTTGAAGATTGCCCATTAGTGGTGCATCATGCATTCACAAACTTTTTGCACTTGATAAACTTTACCCTCAGGCAGTGTTTAGACAGACCTTCCTGTCTAAACATCCCTACTGATGAAAAACAAAGAAGGATGTGGTGGAATTTCTGAATACCTGAATCCAGTTTCAAATAAATAAATCTAACAAAAGTGATGTTATGCATTTATGTTTGAGAATATTTAAATTCCAGCAAAAATAACTAGCAATTACTGTAGATCACCGCTTCAAGGTTGCCTTTCAAAAAAAACAAAAAAACATAAAAATCACACGATTAAACAAAACTTCAGTTCAGTTTTGCTCTGTGGCTCACAGCCTTCCCCTCCCTGCTTCCCAGGATGCCTGCGATCGAAATAACCCGAGAGTGAAGTGCAAATCAGGCCATGTGAAAACACCCACAATGTTGTCTCAACAGAACTGTCAAAGGATTCCTGCATTAGCATACCATGGCTCTCATGTAGGGGACCCAGAGAGCACTTTAATTACTTCGCTGAGTGAGAGAGATAGAGAGAAGGGAGGGAGATGGCTCCATTCACAGCTTTGCAGCCAATTTGCCTATTTGTAGAAGCAGACAAACTTTAGTTAAGTCTCTGGCAGAAGACTGACTTTGCATTCATGTCTGCAAAAAAAAAACTCATCAAGACAATACCGTGCACTGGCATTCCCACTCTTGCACATTTGCTAAGGTTGTGCTTTTTATTTATTCATTTTTTAATAGTTATTAAGAAAAAAAGTAACGAAGGGCCATCACAAGTTCCAAGACCCCACATTTAAATTCAGTTCACACTGATGTATAACCATCACCTGGGTCTATTGAAAGCAGACATGTCTTCCCGTCTGTAATGCTCAGCGGCTGGGAAGGAAACACGTAGAGAACATAAAACCGAATCTGTTGTAAGCAGTGTTTTGGTGGTAGAAAAAATCAAACAGTCCTCCACCATGACCTACGCAAAGACCAGGAAGGATGCTTCGTCTTTTCAGAATTCTTCTGAGTTGGAAAAAAGGTCTGTATTCATCTTTACTGAAAAACAAGCGTCCAAACAAAAGGTTAAGTAATTCCCACAAAGTACACAGTCCCTCTGAAAAAAAATATTTCATAAGGTACCAACATTAAAAATTTTCCAAGTCCAGGAAATGAGTTTACAGAAGCCAATTGTACATCCCTCTTCTATTGTGCCTTTCTAGCTATCTCTGAATAGTGCGAGAGCAGAGACAGCAGACTGCCACCATACAGAGCTGGACCTGGGAGGTGACTGGCAGACCGGGACACATTTGGCCAATCAGCTGACACAGGGAATGGCTGGAACAGGATCAGTGATTTACTGGCATGAAATGTTGAATGAAATATGAAAAAAATGTAACCGTAAGACTATTTTCTGGAAAAATACACATTGAAGTCAGGGTTAGAAAATGAAATCTCTTTTGTAGCTTCATTGCCTTATCACCTTTAGGCTGAATATTATCACATTTTAAATGCATTTCCTCAAATATTTGGTATGTAATGTTTAAGTTCCAATGCTGAAGTTTTGTAAGGCCTGAAGGGGACTTACAACTAGCTGTTATAACCTGGGGGCCCAACATCAAAGCATCTGTGCCATCTATAATACAGAGCCAAGACACTTTAAAGGCGACCTATTATGCTTTTCCTCATTTTCTGTCATATATGTTAAGATGTCGGATGTTCATGTTAAACTTGGCCTCAAATAATAAATGCTTCCCTTGAGAAAATACCTTGTCAGTTATTAATTCGTTTATTGTTTTTATTTCGGGCATGTCAGTTAGATCAATCATCATCACACATTATCCTAGTTTCAATCATACAATTAAAATGTCCAAAAGGGAAAGCGGGAGAAGCAAAAGCTTATCTAGTCCCGTACCCGCTTCCCACATCTACATCTTCATCATACTATTTTTCTCATGACATTTGACAGAACATGTTTAGACAGCAGATAGTAATCAGAGCTGCAGTCTAGCTTATAGTGTTATATTGTCATGTGCTCCAGATTGCTAAATCCTTTCAATGGTGCTGCGTGAATCTAAATGCTAAAGAGGGTTTAGCTTTTACTGATTTTTAACCTGCTGACACGAGTCATCCGTGCCGGCCGGTGAGTGGGGAATTTCCAGCGCCCGATTGGTCATGTACTAGAGTGACACAGAGCCAGGGGGAAATTTAGTTACCAGCTAACACTAGCGCTAACTAGGTTGGTTAGCTAGGTACAACCGCCAACAACTGATCAAGAAATTTTAGCCGACCAAATCATTATAATCAACTTTGATGAAGTGAAGACACATTGTGAAAAGGTTCAAGTTCTAAAATGACAACACTGAAAACACCAGGAAACAACTTGACTGCTATTTTAATGTACACAGTGCCGTGAATATGTATCACTAATGGGGCTTTTCCACTGCAGGGTATCAGCTCAACTCTACTCGTCTTTTTTGCTATTCCATCACAAAAACATGATACCTGGTAGCTGGTAGCTTGTACACAAGTTAAATGTTGGTCTAAAATCACAGTGAGATACAATGGGTGTACATGTGTAGGCACATGACAAAGGCAAAATGTATCCCCTCGTCTTTGGCTTCATAATGTTGGATGACTTCCCAACTCTCCTGTACATTTCAAGTGTGTTTTGCTCTCCGCCTGCAGCCTTCTCTGGTTCTCTTCTCTATAGTAGAGGTCCTGGGTAAGATTTGTATGCACTTCATTTAGCAGAGAAAATCTCAACTTTTATAGACCAATATGACCCTACTGAACAATGTGGGATGTGTGCCAAATTGGCTGACCACCAATTACAGAGGCACCAAACCACTATACCTTGTTTATACCAGTGTCTCCCAGCACTGCATGTACTGACTGGGTGCGATACAACCAGCAAAATATCAACCAAACTAGCAGCTATGAACACAATCCGTAAGCCAGACAACTTTTCTCTGATTGTCAATTTCAACTGTCCACAACTAAGGGTGCACTCACACTGTGCATCCGTACCATGCCCCGTGCTTTAGGGTACTTGTCCGCCCCTCCCTCTCCCCCTGCGGCGAATGCGAATGCTTCTTGCTGCCTATACGTCATCACGCCGTAACACGTCACACGCATTGATTGACGTCATCTCGATGCGTCGCTTTGTTTACAAGAGCGTGCGGTCTTTTGGCCACATAATGGAAAGAAGCGCAGAAAGATGGAAACATTTTTTGGCTTTGTGGCTTTTCTGACCAACTCTGCAGTAAACACTCTATCTCCGCATCACACCAACGTGAACCTTTGTTTTAAATTTCCACACATGGTCCGTCTTTTCTTTTTTCTATGTCCGAACAGGCGCACATAAAATGACGTCAGAACCGCCTTAGGCCCCGTGCTCGTGCTCGTGCTCGTGCTCGTACACGTGCGCACGCTCATGCTCGTACATGTGCAAACGTGCTTTACAAAAGCCCACCTCTCTCAGACGGGTCGTGGCCAGCAAGCGTACTGCGCCTAAGCGCCTAAGAGCCTACTCACACTGTCCTTTTGGCCGCGGCCAAAACCGTTTTTTCAGCTAAAGCCTAGTACCTTTGAGCAGTGTGAGTGCACCCGCTCCGCGCTCAACTGCGGCCAGCGGACCGTCCACGGCCCGCTTGAAAGAGGTGGGCTTTAGCGGAGCCGTTTGCACATGTACGAGCACGAGCGTGCGCACGTGTACGAGCACGAGCACGAGCCCTACGGCAGTAGCGTTATGTCCGCCTGTTCGGACATGTAAATAGAAGGATGGACCATCCGCGGACATATAACAACAACAACAATGGCGGTGAAAGGTTCACGTTGGTGTGGTGCGGAGGTGGAGTGTTTACTGCAGATTTGGTCGGATGAAAATATTCAAAAACAGTCGACAAGACGCACAAAAACTCCGAGGTCTATGGAAAGATTTGTAAACAAAGCCACACACACGCGATCAATGCGTGTGACGTGTTACGGCGTGATGGCGTATGGACAGCAAGAAGCATTGGCCGGCCCAGGCAGTGTGAGTACAAACGGGGCTGTGGCGCGGGGGGGTGAGGGAGGGGGGACAAGTACCCTAAAGTCCGGGTCTCGGTCCGGGAGGACAGTGTGAGTACGCTCTAAGTCAAACGAACTCGACTTTAGCCGTGAAACGGGCTTGGGCTCGGTAAGGATGGACAGCATGAATGCGCCCTAACAGAAAGTGCAATACAAATGGTGGAAACATTCTTGGTCAAAGCTCCTAAACCATCAACAGGTTTGATGAGCTACGCATTGCTGCGTTCAATAGTAATGTCCTTAAGATGGACTTTAAGAGGACGGCTTGAACCTCAACCAATGCAAAAAAACCTGTACAAAGAGTCTATTATCAGCAATAGCTTTGGGCCAAAGCACCATTTAGAGACACCTCTGCGATCTTAAATGCAGATGCTTATGATTTTTTAAGAAATGGCAGTTAATTAGTCCCTGAGATTGTAATCTCAAAACCGGAAGGTTTAACAGATCCCTGCTTGTGTGGCAAGTCTGCACACAAGAATGAGTGTCACTGTTGTTGGGTAGCTGGCATCAATTGCTGCAAGTACTGCAAATGCAAGGAGGCGATAGTTGTAAAAATCCTATCACTGAGTGAGCTCTCATCATCATCCCCATACTTGGACTGTGTTGTGAATGTTTTACCTTGCAACACAGGGAATAAATATGTTGCTTTGTGTTTTTCACTTTAAGTTAAAGTTCAAATGATAAAAGCAAGGTTGGATATAAAATGCCTGTATCTTAATCAAATGCAAAAAGTATTTCTCTTTATGTGAAGATTAAACTGGTAGAAATGTATAAGGATATCTAGGGGGAAAGGGCCCCATTCACCTGTAGCGTGATAATAGTGTCACTTTTCAATTTTTTCATTTTCAGGACTTTCGTCCCGGGTAGAGATTTTAACACATACCCCCACGTTGTTCAGTGGGGTCATATTAGTCTATAACCGTTGATATATTTATTATCTGCATACAAATCTTACCTAGGACCTAGACTACTAGCTTTGTGTCATACAGCCATGCTATGACAGCCCCGCCCACATTGAGGAGGTACTATAAAAAACTTAATTGTAACGGGAAACGATGTGTCTGCCATCCAAACCGAGTGGAGTAGAGTCAAGTTGAGTAAAGCTACACAGTGTGATGGAAAAGAGCCATAAGCTTCTGTTCTGGTTGGCAGGTAGCCGTGTAGCCCCGCCCAAATCATACCCTGCTTTATGTTCTATTTTACTTTAAATGGGACCATAATTGACTAAATAAACACTGTGCTCTATTGAAGACGCCTTGAAAATAGCGTTTGAGTGAATAAACCCATTAGGAAATATTAAATCAAATGAAATAAGGTCATTTTCTCTTTGACTTCACAGTCAGAGCCAGTGGAGTCTCCCCCTGCTGCATATCAGAGAGAATGCAAGTTCACGGCCCTTCATTGGCTTCTAAAAGACGTCCATTATTTTTTTAGATTCTATGAATTAAGCCCATTCTGAACTCTTTTCATCCCCACTCCTGTGATAATGCATCCAGTAGAAACTGTAGTCCTCCAGAGAGACAAAGGTTGTGTGTCTGCACATGTCTGCATGCCAATGTACTAAAGAGAATTTGGATCTCACATACATGTATTCACTGAAAACAATTTTACTTTAGCTAACACATAAATAATGATAAATGGACATTGGAGTTAACACAAACCTCAGTTAAACTGATCCATATATAATTCAAATGGAAAAACAACATGACCGCCACGGCAACAACGTCATAAACATGACCTCTGACTCTGAGAAGCTATCTATCCTGCCAATGGGAGTCCATGGGCTGAGCCAAGCTCAGGCACCATGGGAACAGCTGTCAGAAACAGAGGGTGCATTCGGTTGTCATGGTAACGTGGTGGCGTCAAGTACTGGGTGTCAGCGGGTGTCAGTGCACCAGCTGTTACTGTTCTTAAAGCCGCAGTTTCATCAGTATTTCTACCACTTCCGCACATTCAGCAGACATGGACTGCTAAAGCTGCACAAGGTAACTTTTAATATAAAAATAAATCCCTGTTCTCAGCCTAAATCAAAAAGGACCTCTGCAGCAGTGGGGTCTCATCATCTTTGACTGAAAATGTCTGGATAAAGCTGGATGGAATTCTAAAGTCAGGTCTGGACAACTAGCTGTCCATTTGTCCAGGGGGCGATCAAGATGTGAAGGCTTCACTTTTGGGGCCGTCCATCATTATAGTCAATACATTAAACCTGTATTTATGTATTTGTTTATGTGCTCAACTGAGGGCAGCACAAGAAGCTGAACAGCAATGTCATCACTCCACTTTTTTCTTCTAACCGATAATCACCGATACTAATGGCACAGAATGTGTGCAGGTAACATGCTCTCACAAAAAGTGCAAAGTGGTAGACTGACACTATGACTGACACACGCAACTGGAATCTGCTGTATGCAAAATTAAGCATATGCCAAATATACAGTACACAGTGACAGTATTCACCGAACATGCATAGTCTCACACATACACACAGACACTATCCAAATGTAAAACTCATATCCTATCAATAGAAAATGTGACAGTCCAGATTCCTGACCCCTGAGTTAGAACAGAGTTACAGTATATATCCATACCCATAATAATTACTAACCAAATCCATATCTTGAACACTGTCTTTATGTTAAATCCATCCATACGCATGAAAAACGTAATCGCTCTGTGAAGACGTCCTCTCTGTGTGTTCATCGATTAGAGACCTGAGCCTGCTGTGTGCCCAGAGGTTAGCCACCATGACTGGGATCACAGGTGCAAGAGTACTGAATCATTTTAGTGTAGCAGACAGACTTTCTTCAGTCAATATCACTCAAAAACAGCCTGAGAATATTTGCAGTGCTAGTGTCTTGCATAGATACATTCACAACACTACTAAGAAAAAAAGTAAATGTCCATTTTGCAATTTTGATTATGTCCCTAAAATAACACCTTTCTTCAAAACAATCATGCTGTTCAATCCCTCCCCGGTGTAAGTAAATTAGCATGTGTACAAACTAGGCCTGAGAGACTAACTCCACAACACAAAACACAGATGATAAAATGTTATCACAAAGCTGATTTGACATATCTTTTTGTAGTTGCTGTGTAAAAGCCATTGTTAATAAAGCAGGACTAATCAATATTATTTTTTTGAAGAATAGGTCAAATTACTATGTGTTATATGAGAGTGGTTGCTTATAATACAAACCAGCAGGAAATTATAGCCTTACGGCATTTTTCCTCAGCTCTTACATAGCTCTTTAGCATATTTTAGCTTATTGTTATGGGTTATCTGGTCTGGGCCTGCAACATGGTCAATTTCCAAATTGTAATCCATATATTAGTGTCATAAGAAACTAAATTATCAAAGAAATCAATCGCTACAAACCACCTCATGTTAGCTCGTCTGGAAGGAGTCTAAATTACACTCCAAATTTAGGCTAAATGTTGACAAGGGTAAAACTCTCCATTTTCAGAAGGGTCCCTTGACCTCTGACCTCAAGCAGTTTTTCTCCTGCAGTACATATGTGTATTTGGCCTATTCTAAAAAAGTTCTATTTGAATATTTTGCATACTGGGGTCCATGAACAGTCTCAGAGTTGCATAAATTTGGGTCTAACTGGAAAGCTGAGACTTGTGGATTCAATGAACCCAGTTGTATTCATGTGTGATGATGTTAGTCTCCATATCCAGTCCCAGCCTGGTCAGATGCGTACATGAACTGATGAAGCCTCTTGGATGAGAGGTGAAACGTCTTCCTAGACAAACAACCAAGTCCAGTTGCTTTTGACTGAAATTGCTTCGGGGATAACAATGACCTGGACAAATGAGAACATTCACAGGCTTAGTCTCCATAGGAGCTATTTCATTGAAGTGAGAGCATTTTTTGTATAAAAGTATCTGTTGTGACCTCTAAAATAATCACAGCCTCATGAAACTTTACAAACACAAACTAGAGACCTGGAGCAATCAACAAACATCTTCACCGTAGATTTACAACTGATCTCACTACAGCCTTTGAAAGTTAAATAGTTGGCCCGCCAGGAACCAGTTGGAACATTATGAGTGTAATGTTATTCCAAAAAAAGTGACAAGATGGTTTGCTCTTCGATC
This sequence comes from Echiichthys vipera, assembly GCF_963691815.1. Classification (NCBI taxonomy): domain Eukaryota; kingdom Metazoa; phylum Chordata; class Actinopteri; order Perciformes; family Trachinidae; genus Echiichthys; species Echiichthys vipera. The sequence continues at coordinate 30,514,226 of NC_139827.1, read as the reverse complement.
AACTGTACAAACAGATGGTTTAGGAACACACCGTGTTAACGTTAGCTCTTTTATGTTACTCCCCTCTAGACTGACACAGGAGTGCCTGTACTTGACTCGCTGAGCCAGTGTAATCTCCACTAATGACACAGGAAACTAAAAAAATTGATTCCCACTCCTGTTTATCTACTGACCTGTGTGTTAGCCTAGCTCCTGGGCAGTGGTGCTAATGTTTCTAATTCAGTATATGTCAGGTATACGTCAGGTATACGTCAGGTCTATGAGAACGGGCCTCTACAGAGACGCTACGTCCATTTTTTATAAAGTCTATGGTCCTGAACAGGATTAGTTTTTTCACTTGACACACAAAACAAGATAGCTATTAAAGTAAACTACTCATTACTAAAAAGAAGTAACATGGCACTACTGTAATGTGTTACTATCTAACAGTTAGCATGTGGCCATGGTAGACAGTGACCAGGGGGGTCCAAGTGGTGCGAACCGGCTGAACTGTGGCTGTCTCCTCTCTCTAGGTCAACTCAATGTGCCAGCAGGGACAGCCAGAGAGCCAGATGTGTGTTTGCCCTGCTTTGGTCTTGTCAAAACAAGTGTGAGAATGAACACGCATTAACATACACTCCTTCATAGGCGAATATAAACAATGACACAGACAGAAAACCCACATAAACACGTATGGGTTTGCCTTCGCCTAGGGCCATGCAGCTAAGCATGCATGTCCAAGGACTCCCTCCCTCTTTCTCCCTCTTGTTCTCTTTATCTCTCCCTCTTGTGTTTCCACTCGCTTCACCAGTTGTTGGTGTGGAGTTGTTAATTAGCACCGCTATGAATACATTGCCCACGGATGGGGAGGGGAGAGGGGAAAGCTGTGTGTTGGTGTATGTGTGCAGGGCAGTACTATTTTTGTCTAATCAGATGATTCCTGGTGACGCCTTACAGAAGACTCAGAAGCCTCTACTGCATGTTTCAGCCATGGATGGATGTATAAAGAAAACTGAATACAGCATTCAAGGTGGGGCCTTGTTCATTCTTATGAAAGCTGCTCAGTGGCGCATGAAGCCAAAAAAGTCAACTGCCGTGTCTAAAAATACCCAGATGATCGGCACTAGTCCCGCTACTGCTACTGTGTGGCCCAAAGGCACATGAGAGACTTCTGCTGGCTACGCTCCAGGTACACTCCGGCTAATCAACAATGTTGATTCAATTATTTAGTGACTTCCGAAATCTTATTGGCATTTAATGAATCAAATTCTGATGAGATTCTGATGGGTGTTTAATATTTACATATGAGGTTCACCTTGGCTCATATCTCATGTAATTAGCTTCTTCACTAGTATAGTAGGTTTCATGTAGGGCAGAGTCACAGCGCCCCACAATGTAAATCTGTGGTCAGATACGTAACTGCGGCGTTCTCTGTTAGACAGCCGTTAGGGGGAGAAACAAATCTGCAAGTCGTGCCCCCAGACCCACCTACAGGGATTTAATTCCGAAACATGTCACCCCTTTCGCCTCTTGTTAGTTTGCAGGTCTGATGACAGCACAATTGAAGGAACAAACCTCTCTGCTCCTGATGGAGCTAAAGACCGGGAAGACGACAAACATGCTGACACGCTGTGAGGTGGCAAGGAAAGGAGGAGTCTTGGGTGGAGGCGGAGTGATCAGAAGAGGTAAATTAAAGGGAGCAGACATGTACAGGGAGAAGACACTGTGGGGGGGGGGGCGTTGATCAGGAAGCCAGGAACAAGGTGATGAGTGATTTATATACAATCTCAAAAGTCTTCCCATCCCAGAAAGATAGAACAGAAATGGAAGGAGAACAAGTGGAAAAGCAAAGGACGTACAAAGAGCCAAGACGGAAACAAGCGTGGGCCAGAGACCAGCAGAGGAGAGCAGCCGATGCATCCGGAGCCACTCTATAAATACCACTTGAGAAGAGGAGTGGATGATGGAAAGACGATGGAGACAGGATGGTGGAAGAAGTAAAGGGAGAAAGAAGAGGAGGATAAAGAAAAAGATTATATATATCTGTTAAAGAACATTCTATGAAAGCAGGGACATTAGTCATTTTTTGGAAATCAAGAATTAAGTTGTTGTGGAAGATGTGTCAAAAATTCCTGCTGGAGTGTGGTGTGTAAAAGTGATGAAAAAAAGGAAGGAGGTAGTGAGAGAAAAGAGGAAGAGCAACAGATGGGTGCTTAACAAAATGCAAACATCTTCGTTGTTTTCTTGTTCGCTGCCATGATGTTATCCATGACGACTTTTACATATTGGCTCCCTCCACTGTCAAAAGGCTATAAAATGGTACTAACGTCATAATGCTAGCAGAAATAAAGCACCCAGATGGCCAGTGTGTATCTATCTATAGGGCAGCAATTTCTCAAACAATCTGGTCAATCCTCTCTAGCTTGATAGGGTTTGATTCCCAGCTGTCATTATTTCCAGGATCCGATGTTACAGCCACATCTGACTGCTTTAGTCACATAAACCTGCTGGTTTAATACACAGCTTAAGGGGAGCGGTGTTCAATGAAACACAATCCAGCAACCACAATCCTGCTGTGATCTATATCATTTCGTTTTTACTTTATGGTGTCTAGAAGCTAGACTCAAGGTTTTTGCAGAAAAGTAACCATTTTACCACCATATCAATCCCCTATATCTCCAAAACAATGCTACAAAATATAGGGGTAGGCTTAGTTCTTTCTTTGATTCAGTAAATTTCATTTATTGTGCCAAATCATAACAAAAGTTATCTCAAGACACTTTACATATACAGTAGGTCTAGACCATGCTGATTTACAGAGACCCAGCACAGTTGGTTGGTCCATGACTTGGACTTTATACGGACGTCCATGGTCCCCAGAGGATAAATCCTACTGACCTTTTCTCATGAGGTTTACCTTTTTATGCTTTGAGTGAGATTTCTGTTGAATGGGTTACCATACAATTTGGTACAGATTTAGTCAACATAGTGATCTATAGATCCCTGACATCTAAAATTCTCATCCAAAATTAAAATTTGTCCAATATTTTGGATCAGGGATCAAATACCTATTAGATTCATATGAGCCTCATCTGTACTTTGTGTTTAGTTATCACAAAATGTTACTATTCCAACACGCTAAGCTAAGATGGTCCAAGCATTACCTGCTAAACATTAGCATTGTTGCAGGGATGAAGTGTTTTTGTAGGTTTACCTGGAGTTTAGCATGGTTCCAATTCCTTAAAACAATAAACCAATGGAATTTTTCCATTGTATTTTGGATTATATGCAGAAAATAAGATCTGTGTCTAACAAAAGTTTATGATACCTACATATTTGGTACTGCAAGATAATACTACTACTTTTGTGATTTGTCAAGCATAAATGCAACTGCCTGAAGTAAAAAGCTAATGTTCACTTACAAACAAACTACACAGCGGTTCCCCTAACATGATTCAACTGATCTGACTTATTTAGCTACATTAGCAACCAATTTTTAAATACATGTACAAGCCTCAAAATTCACAAGTGCGATATTTACTAACATATGCCGTAGAATAAAACATTAACATTTCTGAAGCCTGTGTTAATCACAGACTTTACCTAACCCATTCAAAGGACCCATTGACTTGGCAAAATGTGCATCATGCATCCTCATTCGTATTCATGGAACTCAGTATGACATATTTTAAATATTTAAAAGTAATGTGATGTTGACAAGGATTTAAAATATTTCAAAAAATATTTGTGCATGCGCATTTGTAATGATTGAATCATTGAAGGTTCTGTGCTGTTGAAGAAGTTGAATAAACAGAAGTTTGTAATTTGACTTCTGTTTCTAACACACTGCCATTGTTCCTGCTCAATCACCGCACAGACAGTCCTTTAGCTACGAAGCTTTAGCTTTTCTTCAGCCTATAGACTAAGCAACCCCTCCCATAGCCAGTGCTTAGATGTTGATAACTCTTTTTTATTGATGTTGTGAGTGTTTATGGAGCAGAGTGCTTTATTGGCATGGACTCCTCAGTGTGTAGGCTCTGTTTGTATATCTGTGTCTCTATCACTCTGTTTCCCTCCTCCTCGTGCATTTATTTCTTCTTTCTTTCCCATTATATCCCTCTAACTCTTCCTCCATTTTCTTTATTTCTTTTCGTCTTATACCTCCTTCTTATCTCATACCTTCAATACTGTACATTGGATTTAACTGTGACAAAGCCAAGTAATTGATAAAAATGTTCTCTTCCACATCACTGTATATGATTCACTTTGCAATGTCCTCCTCTACTCTTTTCTTTCTCTCTTAAATACTGAGACACACAAAAACAAAGCCTCTGACCTGCTGTGTGACGTAAACCATGAATCTAGTTGCTGGAGTAGTTGTGGAGAAATTATGAGCAACCTCTAATCCCAACAGCCTCGGCTAGCTGCCCACTCCTCGGTTGCCCCCCTCCTGCTTCATCAGCGAGCTACAAATAATGAGTTGTTGGTTTGAATTGATATTGTTGCGCAAGAGGCCAGTCATGGAGAAAACACATTATTAAAGGAGAGGTTAAGTATCTTAATAAACTACTAACCTGTATTTTTAAACAGTGTTCATGTTCACACAATTGTCTCTCCTCTACATACTGGCTGACAACAAAACTGTCTAACTGGAGAGACGACAACATACGGGAACTTCTTTCAGTAACACCAAAATCATCAGACAAATTCAAAGAATGGCAAGATACTCTGTTGTTTGTTGTGACGAAGCAACATAGTCACCGCGATGTAATCTGCAACATGTCCTCCCTCCCCTCGCTCTACACAGTCACCCTCCCTTGCCTTAACAAATGCCAGTATTTCCCGTAAGTGAGAATGCATCCTACATGTAGAATCTCTTGTTGTGTCCTGCATGTGTGAAAGATAAACTTCTATTACTATTTCATTCCAACCTACAGCAAAAGCTCACGAGGCATCAGCTGATTGTGTTATCCCTGGTGCAAACTAAAGGATATTTGAATTAGAGATACACAGATCCAGTTTTTTTCCAATCCAATTCGATACCTGGGCTGAGCATATCGGCTGCTACCTGATACCGATCCGATCCTACTGTTGAATGAATGAACCGTGTACTTTGCCATGTGAGTGACGGCATCAGGCTCAACATAAACATTTAGCCTTGTTAAATAAAGGTTACAAATTAACACAGATAAAAATATACTTAATATTTTTATTAACAAATAACAAAGTGTACTTTAGCAGCAAAAATAAATAAATAACACTTCCATGTAAAGTGCACTGTTAACAAATATTTCAAAAAGTAATATAAAACCCTAACCGGTGTTGCAAACATAGAACTGAAGTGACTAAATCACTGGAACAATATTGTTGTGTATGATATTAATAAAAAAAAGAAAAGCTAATGAATCAATATCGGAGCCGATATCCGATCCGTATCTCTAATTCAAATCTGAACAGATTTTTAAAATGTGGGAGACCATAGACATGACAACAGATTTAACTGATTATTAATATTATCATAGTAAGAATGCACACACCAGATGATTCAGTCAGGACGCAGGGCCACACACTTTGTGATAACTAGGATCTCCCAGAAACGTGTCTTATCGAATATGACTTCAGAAAAAACAAATACAGCGGCGGACTGTCGTTACATAGTTGCACTTGTGTGTCCTTTTGCACCGAAACACAAGCAAACAAAAAATAGGTATGAAATGTTGGTGGTCATATTGTTGCTGTGATTGCACAAGCTTATCCTCCTTGTCTGCTGTCCACAAAGCTAAGGAGACGAAGTTCTACACACGCTGTTGGCAGCCATTTACACATATGAAACATGGCGGGTGAAGGTTCCTGGTTAGCCTGCTCTCAAATCAAGAGATACCTTCCAAAGTTCAGGTCAGCATAAATGGCCTCTTTAGGTGCAGGTTCACACCAAAACGTTTCCTATATTGTACCAATTTGAGGATTTTTTGAGAATTTGAGACATTGTTTAAATTGTCCAACTGGTCAAAATCCCTCTCTCACACGCACTCACACACAGCCACATATTTTGGACATAATTCAACTCTTCATGACACAACATTATTTAACATTATCTAAATTTTAGAGCCATTTTGATTGGTGTCACTAGAGGGTACACATTTGAGTCTCATAAAGTGTTGTATGTGGCCACTTCCTCTGACCACAAACATAGAAAGAGATGGATGGAGAGAAAGGGAGAGAGAGGGAGAGAGAGGGAGAGAGAGGGAGAGAGCGTGGCCATCCCATGTAGAATGCATTCTCATTAAATTTTAAGGCCAGGGAGGTCTGAGAGCACTAAAGAGGCTACTTTCCAATGCTCGCTCAGGTCTCTCACTCTCAGCACAGTCACTCAGTCCCACCCAGCCACACCATCTCTTCCCACCCTCTGTGAGTGAGAATTACCATGTCCTGGTTTTCTGTCACATTCTTTTCCCAATGTATCCGTTGGAGTAGCTAATCATTAACTTAATCAGCACAGCTGTATAAACACACAAATGCAAGGCTGTTTCCCAAATTTCACATGATAATAAAAGACCAAAGATAGCTCTGGCCTAAGGACGTGTTCACTTGTGTGCTTTTAGAAAAGAGGAGGATACAACAGCAGTACAAAAATATGCAGTTATGACTGGATTGTTTTGATTCTTAACATACACTGCATGGTCAAAAGCACGTGGACACCCACACATTTCAAATATGTGTGATTGTTGAACACATTGTTGTGAGTGATTAGTCAATTAGTCAGTTAGTTAGGGATCTAGTACCTCATCAATATACTGTAAGTAGGTTCAATGCTGTTAAAACCTAGCCTTCACTCTTCTGGTGTCAGGCTTTCACCAGATTTTGGGACCATAAATGAGGTCCAACCAAGTCCCAACCACAGCGAATTCTAGGTTTATCCAATACGGAAGTGCCAAAAATGCAGTTTGTCTAGTGTCCTCTAGGGGCAGGTTTCATGATAGAGCAATTTCTCAAGTCAAGTCAAAAAAACCTGCAGTGGCCACAAGGGGGGGGGGGGGGGGGGGGGGGCAGATGGACGTATGTCCCTACCCCCCAACATCAATGCCTTTTTTGGTCAGAGGACATGAGGCGGAGTCAAACTGTGACAAGATGGCGACTCAAGTAGGCAAGGAGAACTGGATCAAGCTGACTCATCACAGAGTCTACTTCCTTTTTTTATACAGTCTATGGGTCCAACACTGATGTAGGTGATATGATTTAGAGAGGCCAGGGCTCTGTGAACACCTATCATGTTCTTCCATACCAAACAGGGAATACTATTTCTTTATGGACCTTACTTTAAAAATGACTGTGGTGCCGCCATGGTTTATAAATGTCTGGGAACAGCTAACCAGATTGTTACACAGAACCATCTGAAAAGCTGTCATTGGGAACTGAAAAAGAAAAAACTTGCAAGTGATTGGATGTGCCATTTTTTTTCTGAAGTCATTCAGGAGAAGAACACAAACAACTTTGAGAAAAGCTTTAAGTGTCATTATTTGCAATAAAAAAAGAATCTCCATTTCTGATATAGCTGTTACTATTGCAGCATCTACGCTAACCTTGTTAGGCGTTGTTGTTTTGTCTCCACAGCTGGTGGCTTACACACAGGCGCATTACTTGAAACTTAGTTTTGCATCGCCAGACCTATCTCCACAGGGCTGTGTCAGGGGGGAAAGAACCTCTGGCTTGTTTGTATTTCTTTAAACCAATCACAATCATCTTGATCAGAGCTAAGTGGATGGATCCCTGTGCCGCCCCAAACGCAAGAAATGACTACAACACAGTGTGATTCAAATAAAGGTTGTTCTTTAATCTCTCAACAAAGAGCAGCCTCCGTATGAGGGTGGTTTGGTAACTTATTTCAGATTGCATCCAGTTTAATGCTTATCAATCCTCTGAAATACACACATTGCCTGAATGCACAAAAGCTCATGAGTTTGTTGGTGTCATCTATTTACAGTTGTTGAGTGTGTGACATACGTGACAGAACAGAAAAAGCAAAAGAAATGGGACTTACATCTCACATTTTGATATGTGTGTGCCTCTGTTAATGTATTAAAGCATCACTTAGACTAATTCTGACTTTTTGACAGTGAACTCCAAAGAGTTACCGTTCAGAAGAGACCAGGCACATGACTGTAATTTGGGCAGATGTACCAAAAAGAGGAATACAAATTGCACACTTCCACTGGTGCTGAGATTTCTGGCTTTTAAACTTACTTTCTGGCCAACATTTAAAGCAAGAGTGCACACATGCATACATACTCACAAACACAGGTGCACATGCATGCTGAGGTATCCTTTCTCTTTCTTTTTTTGCAGTTTCTTTTGACATGAAAAAGAAAGAGAGGCGATGGAAAGAAGAGAAGCAAACACAAGATGCAGGAGGGAGGACAGGTGTGTAGACAAACTCACACACAGTGATGTCGCACAAACACAAATCATGTACCTAAAAAACACACACGCAGATACCGCTACCCTCTGCCCCCCCCACTGGCTTCCATTCCTCCAGGTGTTGCAGACACACCTGACTGCTTTTGAGTTCTTTTAATTAAGAGCAAAATGTGAAGATCCAATCGAGCACAGGCTGAATACACACACATACACACATATGGAGCACGTTCTTTCCAGCTGTGTGGAAAAAGAGTGGAGGCTGGCTGAAAAGCAACAGGACAAACAATATCAGAGGCATTCTGTCGTTCCAAGACGTACTTTCCTTCTGAAGGTTTTCATCCACAGACTGAGAAAACAGCAACACCATCTGGGTGTGTGGTGCATTTTGTGTGCTCCCTTTCACAAGTACTGCAGTGCACATGCTCGCAGACGTCCGGTATAGATGCTGTGTGTATGTGAGTGTGGATTTTGAGTGTGTGTGGGTGTATGTGTGTGTATGCATGCAGTCAAATTCATACACACATGCACAAAACATGCATCTGCATCTCACACTAATTAAAGGGATTTCAACAGTGGGCCAGAACTAAGACAACTAAGGTTAACAAGAAGGAAAAAAAACAGTCCAGAACAGCAGCCAGTGAACTGAATATTTAAATATTTCAGGAACTGCTTCCAAGTGTGTGCTATTTTCAGACCCGATGCATAATTCAACATTAGCATTTTTCTCACAGAAACCTTGAAACTCTCAAGTCTGCTCTAGAAAATCTTTCTCAGCTGAAGGCTTATTGTGTTTGGTGGGATTTTGTTTTTACTCCAGAGTCAAAATTTGGTAAGTTGACATAATGCTTCTTCTACCAGAGACGTTTTGGAAGTAGTTATTTTTTTGGTATCTGCGTTTTTCGTTACATCTTTAGGAGACTTGTGGAAGGTCCTGAGTGTATTGATTCCAACGGGAGAAGTGAACATGAACACAGATTATCCCCATTTTGCACAAGCCGCATATCTCCTGAACATTCTTAAATGGCAGTTTTTAATTAAATTTGTATGAGACCTGTTTCTGTCTCAGCAGCTAATGCGAGATCTGACAACACAGCTAAGCTAACGTCAAGTAACATTCATGACACCACAGATTGATACGTTTTGTTATGCTAAATATGGCTATTAGCTGTGTAAATATCTAAAGTTCAAACAAAATAAATACATCATGCACAACTCTTAACCCATCCATGTCACATTCACTACACGTTCAACCTACTTAGGAGACAGGAAATGATCCCAGAAAAACATTAAACAAAATGATACATCGAAATCAAACAAAAGTCTGTGAATTTATCCTAGAATGATAATGTATGAAACAAGCTTAGAGGACACGGTAGTCTGGTAAAAACATATCTCTTACAACAGTCATGATTTTGAGTGAAATGTCTGTTTTAAGAGTTGGCTTTTGCTGCCATGGTGATATTTTGCCTGTTGATATTTTTGTCAGTTGAAACGTTTCCAACTCGAAGAATTCAGGCCAGCTACGAATTCAAATTCATGTTGATATCGATTTGTTTTTGTTGATTCTGTTAGGGTGAACTAACTGTAAGAATTTTATATTTCACATGATAAAACAAATACGGATATTAAGTGACCTCAAACAAGCTACCCTCAGTTTAGACAACCTTTTCTTACTGCAATACATTTCTAGTGCACACCGTACTAGGTAAAGATAAAGTAGCAATGAAGGAATTACTCTATAACATCTAAAAACAAAGCTATCTGCAAAAGTTATACAATGATATGTACTAATTTTCACAAGGTACTTTTATGCATGTTTAATTAGATGAGTGGCTCAAACGAATCTCAAACACAGGTGGGTCTGTGGTGATAGAGTCCTTCAACACTGAATCAAATACACATTGCAGCTGTACATAATATCATCTTATAATGCTAAAGCAAACAGTTGTGTACTTACCACCCACACACACGCACACACACAAATTGTTAGCAACATTCGAATTCACTTGGAGACTAACATTCAGCCTCCCTTTTTCTCTGTCTTGGTCTCTGCTAGTCTGGCTTATAGAGCTGGGACAAAGCCTGATATCTGGCACGCATTGTCCCCTCTCTTCCACTATCTCAGCTCGGGCAAGGGCACCATCGCTGCATCCTGAGCTTAACTCAGATGATCACGATTGTGATAGTTTAAAGAAACACAAAAAGCCGCAGCATTTCCCCCTAAACCAGAATGACAAGCGGTGAAGCCAGACCATTCTCCAGCACTGACAGCCACGTGGAGATGCGACTCTACGTCTCCACCAACTCCTGGGGACTATTTAACTCTTCAGCTCCTAAATACGCCACACTGTGTCCACCAGATAGTCGCTAACTGTGTCTGTCTGCCAATTGGTAGATAGTGTACTGTGAGTTAATAGAGAATTTGAGGATGAACAGTGAAGTTGAGGGCCTTAAAAACCAAAGGAATGCACTATCAAGCTGAGAGCAACTGCAGAGTCAAGTGATATTTCAGAGGAGACGATGGGCCCCTGGGCACAGACTTTTGCACAGACCTCCTCTCCTATTTTCATTTTGTATCTTTTTGTGGTGGTTTTGCATTTATTTTTAGACATTTTACATTTCTATGTCTTCGTTTTGTTTCTCTCTGCGGCCATTTGACATCTATTTTGAATATATATATTTTCTTTTTTGTCGTCATTTTTGTCTCCGTGTGGTTTGTGGTCATTTTTGGTAATTTTCTGTATATAGATCATCTATCTGTAATCATTTTGTGGGTTTTTTTAGCAACATTTTATGAGTCAGGGCCCCTGCCCTTATGGGCCTCTGGGCCTATACCCGGTAGGCCCGTTCAGTAATCCATTTGTGAATAGAAGAAACTCCTTTCATTACATGTAGTAATTTGATTAATTGTTGATGTAAAGGTATTGATTAGAGCTTTAAGCTTCAACTGTCTTTTTAAGTCCTGCATCAAGACAGAAGACAGTGTTCCTCCTATAAATTAAAGCGTCTCTTGACCTTGACCTACAACTGACCTCTTAGTGGACATAAGCAGCCATATCAGACAGCAGGTCTTCACTGCCCTCTATATGCACCGTGTAGTCTGCAGCCTTGGGGAGCCCTGGTAAAGAGATTAGCAGTGTGTGTGTGTGTGTGTGTGTGTGTGGGGGGGGGGGGGGGGGGGTCCCTGACAGAAGCTCTATCCCCTTTTTTCTCTCTTTCCCCCTGCTCTAATCCCTAAGACCTCTAAATCCTCCCTCCTCTCCCTCCTTCTGTGCCATAGGTCCTCATTTCTGCTTTTGTCCATCTGGTGTGAAGGAACAAAATCTAGCCAAACGGCACCTTGTGTTGTGCCACGGATCTGAAAAGTGTTTTTGGAATTTGATGAGCAGTAAATTCAAGGATACTACTACTAATAGCATTTACTTGTACTCTAGTTCTGCCTTGACATCAACACTAATGGCTGCCTCCATTAACCAGACCCACTGCCCCAACCTTAAGGCCCTGTGTTGTGTGTCCAACCCCGTCTGAAATGTCTATAACTCATATGCTGAACCCATCATTATTTTACAGATTATTTCTATATTTACATTTTGGGTTGCAGAGAAAATATTTCCTGTTGTGCAAGGAGGAGGATTGAAGGAGGTTGGTCACTGCTGCGTTCAGCATTTCACTGACTCCCCACAGAATGACAGCTCTCCTCCACTAAGGTCCACTGGATTAAGAAGTCAATGGAGGTTTAGCAGGCCAATGGAGGGAGTCTCTGAAGTCTATAGTGTATTAGACATGGACAAAGTATTCATTAGCACTGCGAATCAGTGAAGGAGAGCCCAGGTGCTGACTTCTCACAGCCTGACCAGAGCAAATGATTACCCCAGAACCAGGTGTTCTGGCTCAGCAACAGATCAGGACTCTTCCATTTATCTCATGCTGGAGGTGAAACTCACAGATAAAATCCAGTATCTGTCTAACCTTATCACTGCCAGCTGCTCAGGTCTCAGGCAACGCTGCGAATAGATTGGACAGTGCTGACCAGGTGAATAGTCTCGACGTAGATACAGACTGTTTTGGGTATTTTTACCGCTGGGGGAAAGCAGCTGTTATCTATGTCCATTCTTCCAATGACGATGCATTTCTGCTACAAGTTTCATAGAGAGTGAGGTTGTTTAGAATTATATTTCTTAGAAGAACATCAAACATTTGGTGTCAAACAACACATTTTTGGCGGTAGCATTTGTTTGTTAAAACAGCTTGTTAAAAATACAGTAATAGGGCAGAAATAGATGAATTTGAATAAATATCATTGTACACACTTTTGGTATTTGTAGTGGCCTGTCTGGCATTTAGCCAGACTGTCAAACTACTGTTTCATTGTAAAAAATGGAAGTAGCATATCAGTCAGGGTTTGTTCTCTCAACTTGATCCAATCGTACTCGCCACCATCGTCACCATCTTGTTAGATTTTGACTCCGCCTCGTCACTCAAGAGGCCGCGCACCTAATTATTTATAAACTTTAACCTCCAATGAAATAAAAACTAGTCTGGTACAAAATAATTTCCCCCCCTCAGTGTTGTCATGGAGATATGACTTAAACATACAGACTAGAATGTTTTTTGTTCCAGGCCTTAAAAAGGTTTAATTATGCTGTGAAAACGGCCTGTTTAACATGGGGGTCAATGAGAAATTGCTCTATTATGCAAACTGCCCTAGTGGACACTCTGAGAACGGCAGTTTTTGGCACTTGTGTATTGGATTAACAAGGAAGTCAGGGGCTTGGTCCATACCTCCACCAGGTTAATTGATTCGTCTGGCAGGGGATTGATGATAAGCCAGTCAGCGCCACGGTCTATGGTCGCTACTCTAACATTTTGGAATGTCTAGAATAGCTGTACGAACATAGTGCTAAACTGGAAGGTAGCCAACTCGGACCGTACATATCTTGTGATTGGTTAAGGAAAATTGAATCCCCCCTCAGTTAGAGTGTAAGCGATGTCAGAATGAAGATGGAAACAGAATGTAACTAGTTGACAGTTGCTAGGAGCAGTTGGCTTTTTTCATCATGATAGGGCACATTGTTTGTATGGTGCAATTACTTAGTCAATGCAAAAAAACATTTGAACTGGAGCAGAAAATGAATGTGATGCTGTGTCCTAAAAGCCTATTAGCGTTTAGATTATGTTTTTGAATCAGTAATGGAGGAAGGTATGGTTGTAGCCATCTGTGGGTACCCAGAGTAAAGACACCACACGAAAAAGAAGATTGCTGGGAGAAAAGTAAGGGCGGAGTTTTGACTACCTGTAAGTTCTGAAATTATGTGTCTGTTACTGTTGATGTATAGATTGAGCAGCTACAACGTTAGCATAGTCCTGATCAATCCAAGCACCATTCATAAATCCAACATTTTAAAAGGGGTTTACTTTTTATGAATCAGCATCATGATATTACTTTGGAACGGGCTTACTTTTGATTTGTTTATTGCAATTAAACCACAGGAAAATCTGTGCCTCAGTGCTGGAAGCAGCATTCATCAGACATATTTCCTGGAAAAGATGGTGAAAATAATGGAACTGTGTGCGCCTCCGGATTATGTTATGAATCCAGGCACAGTGGCGTTTGGTTTTCCGACTTCCACAACGGGTAGAAGCAGAAATAGGGGGTTTTTTTCAGCCATGGTTGCTGACGGAGAGAAATGTTTTTGGTGGCTTCAGCTCTACACCTTGTTTCAAGCAAGTAATGCATATAAACACAAATGATTACAATAAGAGATTTTGTGATCAAATCCACATTTGTTGTTAATTCTGAAGTCTTAATCCCACCTACAACACTCTGAATTAATTGGCTGTTTCTCCAACCTGCAATCAAAGCTGACATTCAGTGCGTTTACATGCACATCAGTAACCCAAAAATGGCCTGATTAAGGTAATAATCGGATTATTGAAGTTCCCCAAGTATACATGAGAGGGGGTTGAATGGGAAAATGACAGGAGTATTTTGACCTCTGGTACAGTAGGTGGTGTTCCGCCAACATACAGCTGGACTGAATACAACTTTTTTTTTGGTTTCAAAATCACAAACAGTCGACTTTTGGACAGAATTATAAGTGAAATGGGTCTCCTTGGTAGTGATGTTACTTGCCATTGCGAAGCTCTCCCTTGGTTTAAAGGTAATGCTCTTCAAAAGCCACCACCGCGGAGTGGGGAGCATGCATAGACAAAAAACCCGATTTTACCCGGGGTACGGTGTTTACATGGTGTTTAAGAAACCGGGGCTTCCCCTAACCCGAAGATAATCAGGTTTTTAAACTGCATGTCAACGCACGGATTGACACCAGACCTATTTGACCTGCTGGCTAACTCCTTTGGTCAATTTATCAAAATCTGGTGACCAAATTTAGCTTTGTTGATGAAGATCACTCATGTGACAGCAAAAGCCCCCAAAAAATAGTGGAATCCCACAATGTGTATCTATTATGACAATAATTTATATTGAATGGCTCTGTGACCAAATGATCTCTGAAATCTTGGTGTGGTTTTACATATTATATGAGGTTATCTATATATATTGAAAAGGTGACTTTACCATCCATCAATGCCATTATGTTTTTTGTTCAGGAGACCAAAACTCTCCAGTAGTCCTACTGGTTTTTGGCAGCAAAATAGTTGTCTCGACACACTCGCACAAAACTACACATGTGAAATTGCAATGCCATAAAGCTTTGTCCTGGTGAGAGACAGAACACAACAGACAGTGTTTCTTCCCTTAAAAACTGAAATCCATATCCGTAATTCATAACTATGTACCCTACACAGATGTTATGTATGCTCATGCTGCTGCTTGTACCCTCAAACCGCTGGATGCCATTTACCACAGTGCATGATTCATCACTCAAATGACAGCCGCTGCAAAACGTATTCAACTGAAGCACTGTCTCAGGTAGAGCCGGAGTATATGCGGCATTAAAGACCTCCTCCTCGTACTATGGAGGGCAGCTGATATCACAAAAAAGAGGGCCAGCATTCATCCTCATGGTCCAAGGGTATGATCCTTAGGTTACACGACTACGTTTTCATTTCAAAATGATCTCCGTCAGTCAGAAACAATCTCCATCCAAAAGAACATGTCTGAAACACAAATCATCGCTTACACTGCCATTCGTGTGTTGGTGTAAACAGGTAGCAGATTGTCTAACATTACTCTGCGGCTGAAAATCATCGATGTACAAGTTGAAAATACTTTGGAGGAAGAAAAGCAATGACAAAAAGTAAGACCAGAGATTTATTTTCTTGGACTGACGATGATGTGGAACTGTTACTGCGAGTAACATGAGTATAAGGCGATACATCATTGACTGGGAGTCATTGAAAAGAAAATACAGCAAATATTAGAGTGGTACCAAGAGTCTTATCCATCGCCAGAGGAAGCCATGGTAAAAGGAAAGAAACACACATAAGAAGGACAAAATCACAAAAGGTCTGCCAGCCTACATAACTGATAAGACATGGCATGAGTGTCTGTGTCATCGTTTCTAAAGGTCTCTGTTTCTGCACATCCAGAATAAAACAAAACCCAGAATTTTCAATCTGAAACAGGCTCAGCAGCACTTCCAAACGCCTCTGTTTTAGGGGCTTAGAAAAACCAGAGTAGTGTGGACACCGTAGCAAAAGATAAGCATTTTCAGACAAAGGCATAGCAGTGTAATGTGACACAGCCAGATTGATTCTCATTTGATCCATCTGGGTACTCTCCTTTGGAGATCTTTTGGGAAGGGGCGAAAATACTGGTTTTATGATTGGATAAACCATCTGTCTATCACCAACATACTGGTCAAATCAACCAATCAGATCAACAAGGCGTATGACGTACTAACAGCATCGAGGCGAAGCTCAGAAAGTAAACAACATGTGGGTAAAGGATATTTGCCATTTGTGTAACGTGAATTTATGGATAAAAGGCACAATTTCAGGAGCCCGGTCCATATTCAACAGAAGGATCCAAGAGACAAAAGAGTTAGTGAGCGGCTCGCTCCATAGCTGCACTGCTCTCATCCACGGAAGCCTCCATGTTGTTTACACTGAACAGTCGCTTCTCGTTGCATCACACTTTGACCCGCCTCAAAACCAACGTTGATTGGTTCGATCGCTGGTCAAACTTCTCCAGATTTTCTCCGCCGCACATTACCAGACTGATCTGAGAGTAAAATACAATGGAGATTGTGAGACCATCCTGATGTCGCGAGGCTAATAGAAGCGTGGCTGTAGCCTGAATTCCTAGCTAATAACCATGACACCAGGTCCCAGAAAAGGTTAAGTTCCTCACACCGACAGTGACCTGGGAATTATATATATATATATATATATATTTATTTTATTTTTATTTTTTTTAATTATTTGTGTGTGTTTTTTTGTGAACTTGCTGCTTAGCAGATGTGAGACAACATGGGTGACTGGGTCTTATGAATGTTATTGACAAAATCACATTAAGGTGTCCATAAATAAACTACACGCCTAAATCGTCTGTATCTTTTTTTCATCCCTCTTCCATTTACTCTGCTGGAACACACTTTAGTAAATATTAATGCCTGCTTCACACACTGATCACTAAACATTATTTGCACATGTCTCTAAAACCCCATCTCTCATTGGCGTGGTGGTTCCATCAATGGTTAGCCAGATGATGAAGCCATTATTGACTGAACCTGAGCCTGTGCCTCATGGAACATTAAATACATCACTTCCTCTCTTGATGCAGCTCTCACCCAGCTTCCCTTTAGGCTGCAGTCAGGAAATGAAAACAGCCATTAGATTCGAAGCCAGCCGGAGCGCTGTGGGATGCAGCACGCCTGCTACAGCAACATCCTTCATTATGAAGCCAGAGACAGGGTTCTCACATGTTTCAGCGCAGGTGTGGGTACATAGTGGCGGCTCTGGTGGTTCATAAACCCCTAAGGCATCAAACTGCTATGTAACAAACCCTTTGTATGAGGCAGCTGTAACACACCCAGCCCCCATGACACAACACTAATGTCTCTCTAACATCTCATAGTATGTGTGCAGACATTGAGTTAAAAGTAACCTATGTCTATCTCCTGTCATCTTCCCAGAATGCTCCTTTAGTGGCTTACAGTTTCTGTAGGCTACAGTCTATAGCATCCTCCTGAAATCTATCACTGTTTATTCATATTTCTACAAAGCTCAGAATATTTGATCAATCAACGCAGGGTTTTACAATATATCCGGTCCCTTTCTCATCTTTATCGTGTCCGTTTCAGGGCTGCTAAGATTCCCAACCACACCCCATCTTCTTCTCTCACAAATGATCGTACACGCCGCCTCACCACCGTCCGTCTATCGGGCTTACGAAACGGTTTGTTTCGCTCCAGGCCTATGAGCTATAATGTCATTATTGTTCCCATTATTGTCAAGGCGATTTCTCTCTCTCTCTCTCTCACACACACACACGCAGAGGCGCACACACACGCACACATTCATTTCGTGGTTGCAAAAAATCTAGACTAATAAAGCTCCAGCCTGCATGCGTGCGTAAAAAGGAAAACGCACGCGAGCGGTGCTGGATGTGTTAACTGAGGGATGGGGTGCAGACCCCATTGATGAAAACGAGTGGAGTGGGTGAAGGATGGATCATGCTATGAATCATCACCCCCCCCCCCCCCCCCCCCCTCCCAACCCACCAACCACCTCCGCCAGCAATGTCACACCCCATCCTCACGGCCCGATCTACACCTGTAACCCGTTTGACCCTGTTTCAGGTCATCTCCGCTGACTGTGACTGGATATTGTTTAAATGTATTGATTGATCCCAACAGCATCCAGCCCCATAAGGCTCGCCGCCGCCTCTCTGATGCCCTCCTCTTCTTTCGGACTCACATCCTGAGCTCTGCCTTTCAGCTGTGCCTTTACATCGGTTGGTATTTTTGGGAGCACAAAACCACCTCGGACGGACGTCCAAGTGCACCTAATGGTTACTGGGTGTGATGGGCGTGTGGTACGGACCTACAAGTGCACCCAATGGTTACTGGGTGTGATGGTCGTGTGGTACGGACCTACAAGTGCACCCAATGGTTACTGGGTGTGATGGTCGTGTGGTGTTAACCGCTACGATGGTAACACTGGCAGCCCAATGTTCGATGGACAGCTTTCTATGCGTTCCGCGTTATAACTTCCACAGTAAAGGAAAAATAAATGTTGCCCTTACTTTAGCATGGCTTGTTCTTTATCCTCTTCCTCTTTTTGCCGAGCCATCACTCCCATGATGATCTTCCTCTCCTCCTCGGTGAGATGGCTGAGGTCCGGCAGATCCGGCATGGATGGCGGCACGGTGGGTGGGCGAGGGCCACCCTGGGGCCCCACCGAGGCGGACATCTTTTCCACCACCACCACCACCTGCCCACCTCCTCCTCCGCCTCCTCGGCGAGTCGTTTCGGCTGACAGGTTTCCCGGAGCGTTTCCGAGCCACACCTCAAGACATGGTCCGCGGGCGGAGCAGCAGCGGCAGCGGCAGCCGCAGCTTTGGCGAATAGTGCAACCCGCTCATGGTTGCAGGCACCCTCGGTTGTGCTTTTGTTTGTCCTCTCCGGGTGTTTCTTTCACCACGCTCTCGTTGTCGTTCCCCCCCACCCCCCGCCTGCCCGCCTCTGCCCTCCACCGCCCGGATTCACGGGGAGCCCATCTCCTTCTCTTTTTTTACGCCGGGAGTTGAATCGAGCTGAGGTGGGGGCCCTGGATCACTCGGCTGGTCTGTGGTGCCGTCGTCGAACTGGAGCTGGATGGTAAGGCGGTATAGGCGGAGTCCGTGCTGCTGCTGCTGCTCTCTCTTTCTCTCTCTCTCTCTCTCTCTCTCTCTCTCTCTCTCTCTCTCTCTCTCTCTCTCTCTCTCAGTCAATGGGAATGCAGCCCTCCTCTCCCTTTTTTGCGGAGGCGCGCTTACTCATGTGAGAATGGGGGTCCTCACCATCATCACATGCAAGCACAGTCTTTAATGTGGCTACACACACACACACACACACACACACACACACACACACACACACACACACACACACACACACACAGACAGACACACTTGGCACAAGTGTAGCGTTTAACAGCCCTAATTGCAGATTATCGCGATACTTTGCCGTCTTTGGTCAATTTAAACAGATCACATATTAAAGCATGCTTTCTAATCCATACACGTGTCTGTCATGGAAGCAACATATGCCTGTTTACTGTGAGTTCAGCGTCTGCCCTGTAGGCGCTAGCCGTTTCAGCACCATGGACAGCAGTTTATCTGAGCAGCACCGTGCACAGACCAACACACACGTCGTTTTTTCTTTCTTTGGTTTCCTGAGCTGTTCCAACATATAGGCTGCTAAATCTGGCGTCATATGGCTTTTTGGTTTTTGAATGCATCAACATCAACTATTCCTCCTCAATTTGGCAACACCGCACGTCGCACATGCAGCACAAGACATTATCAACTTGTTTTATTATTGCAAATGTTTTATCTGACTTTGTATCTTACACATGCAGCTTCAATCAACTAAAATCTCGCCACTTGTATTATATTCTTCATTACTCTTAGCCTCTGTGTTCTGTGTTTCACCTGGCTACGAGACATACTTTCTATTAGCTAAAGTTAGAACTCAATAATGTGTTTTATGCCGGAATAAAAGCTCGAATATTTTATGTATATTTCATTGTTTCACGATTGTTTCACGATGGTAATATTCCATACTTGTCACACTGGATAAGACATTAGAGAATATCGTCTTTCCCAAACAAACTTTTGATACTGTTCTGTATCTCCTGCTGCTGTCCAATAACAGCCACAGTGAGAGCTAATGTAGGCCGGCCCCCCTCTCGGCTCCTTGTGCATTCAGATCCAGACTCTCAGGCTATACCGATCCGGAGCTGGCACCGGTTTCTCCCCGATGACGTAATGTTGGGTGAGTGACTGCGTCCATCCAGCAGATGGCATTAACCCCTGCTACCGCCACCCAGCCCTGCCTCCGTCACGTGACGTCACCGAGGAGGTGACTGTACCGCGGTGACGTCAGTTTCCCGTGGTGCAGAATTTTGTCATCATTTCAGTCGTGACCATGGGGACTACCAGCCCTGAGTGACACAGTCGTGCCACAGCAGAGCAGATCTTCACTGCAGACTTCAGACTAAAAATAAACCCGGAGTGCAGAGCGGAGGAAGACAGAGAGGCCCTGCTTTAATGGGTCTTTTCTTCAGAGTTAGGATGTATTCAGTCAGCTCTGTTCGTGGTAAACATAGTAAATAGGATAACATGCATACACTGTTGCATGCACACTAGGTTAATGCATGGAAGGTGTGATGAAAGACATTGTTCTCAAAACTTTTCCCACATCTGTGTGTCCTCAGGGAAAGACAAAGAATGACAAGTGTCCTGCATGGATTTAGGCGAGACCACCAATTCAAATAGGCTATGATAGCTTAATAATGGTGAAAAACAAGTGGAGAAACAGTGTGTTTATGTTACTGGGACAGAAACACACTCAGAGGCTGCAAATAAGTAGTCTCCTAATACCTCACAGTGAGTGAAAAAGAAAAAGAAGACAGACTTACCGATCTGCAGCACAAATACCCCACATTCTGCAGCTTTTTTCAGCATGCGCGCTGTCCCTTTCTCTCAGGAGGAGAGTCCTTGCAGTGTGCAGGAATGTAGTTTTGGTGAGAGAGCTCCCAGGTGGATATCAGTGGCTTTGAAGCATTTTATCAGAATCAACATTTGTGAATATCACACCAATGTAGTAAGCATTAATTCAAACTTTTGACCAAGTGGTATTGGCAAAAGTTATGGTAAAGAGTGGTATAGATTAAATTGAACATTAACAGCATTCTCAGGAGAGAGGGATTGAGTTGATTTACAGTGTTTTAGTGTTTTGAAGATTGAATTCTAAGCATTTATATCATAGCGTCTTCCGTTTTAATAGTGCATCTCAAAATACTGTTAAAATGCAGCAAAAGCAGAGGGTAGGACACACCCCATCACTTTTTTATTTTTAAAAAAGGGGACAAAACAGAAATTATAAATATAAACAAAATGAATTTATGCCTTTATGTAATTATTCCTGTATTTATTTATTTATTTAACCCTGTTTTTATTTATTCATTGACACTCAAGTCATGTTTAGTCCTCCATGTAGTTACATTGGGATCAGAAAATAATGTAAAGAAGACACTCCCACAGAAACAGGTCTCCATATCCAAGACTTAAACAAAGCGAACATACCGACATCTAGTGGACAGATGAAAACACTGCATGTTCATATTCGATCACCTCATGAGAGAGGTCAGTTAAAGCTATAGACAGCACAGAGATTAGACAGTGTATGGTTTACAAGACAGACTGTATAGGCTAATGTTTGCTGAACACTAGCCATTGTTGCCAATAGAAATGACCGGACGATGGTAGATTCTAAAACATTTCAATATTAAAAGTGGATAAAATCTACAAACTGGTTTAGTGATGTTTGTTCCAGATCAACACAAAATAAATATCTAAACTTGTAGATTAGCTAATTTTAAGCAAATAACAGCTTTTGGTTGTACCAGAGCAGGCAATGGACTGTAACAAAGTTATTTGTTTGGGAGGAGAAGCTAAACTTTGTTTGACTTTTTAAAACGAAATATCCTCCACAGGGTTGTTGATATTGGGTTTAGACCCATCCGGCCGACTTGGAAGATATTTGCAACACTCCCCTAGCTAGCTATGCATGTTTTGTTGTTGCCACCAGTTATAATGACAGAATACTGCTACATGCTAAAACAAAGGGCAGTCGTAGCAAAGTGGAGAAGTCAAAAAGTCTGCAAACTGGTTCACTGTAATCTGTTACAGCATTAGCTAACATTTAGCAACTAAAAGCTTTTATGTGTCCTCCCTATGTTCCCCTGTGGCATAAGCCTATGTCTTGGCTGATTTCATTCATAATTTTGTTAGGGTTAGGGGGTATTGTTAGGGTCTGCATGGACCTATTTGGTACTGAAAAAATAAGAGACCAGGGGAACATGTCTCCCTGGTCACATACAGGGGAATATAGGACCCGAGAAACATAGGTACGTTCCCTTTTGGTCGAACCACACAAACCAAGGTACTGTACGAAAGTGATGGATCCTCCAGGTGGGATCTGGGCTGAACTTTATGATCGACTTTTTAAAAGTCGATCATAAAGTTACAGATACTGGGTTTGGAGCTTTCCCTTGATTGGGAGAAAAAACACCCTCTAGTGTCTAGCTTCCCTAGACAGCTACACATACAAGGCATGTTTTTTTTTACATAACTAGGCCTATTCAATTAACTTTTTTATGATTTTATCTACAGTAATTTCCTTAAGAAATGTGAAATAATCTCAAATATATTTATAATATAAAGATCCTGCCCTCTTTTTTCTAACAAAGAAATACAGAACCATTCCTCTTTCCTGAACCCAACTCAACCGACTAATTTAACAAGCAGTGCTGAAGGTGAAGCTGCAAAATTAAAGTTCAATTAAGTCATTGAGCAGTGTTGTGGTTTATTGCCTATGAATTCAACTTTTCATTTTCAAGAGGATGGATGTGTATTTTTTTATAGAATTCTGAGGTTCAATAGTGTCAGTTAAGATCATACTGTACATCATACACAATCTTATTGGTTAAAATAAATCTCACTGGGGCCTTTTAGGGATTTTTGCACAGAACATGAAAGTAAGTAGATAAAACAAATACACTCTGAGGGTTCAAAACAAGTGGCAGTTCTACATAATTGCCCCTAGATAGCCCAAGTTATAGCTTTCATAGCTTTTGTGCCAAGAGAGACAAAACAAGTGGAAGGCAGATGTTTATTCTCTTTAGAAAAAAAATCAAAGATGCACAGATCCCTTTCACAAAGGTTTGACCAAAGGTTTTGGGGAAGGGTGGTCTAAATTCAGAGAAATACGTAACATGGCAGAAATCGGCAATCCTCGTGATAATGGTCTATTTGTTCTTTAATGGATTCATATTACATAAAATGAAAATGTATTTCCAATACCCTTTTACACTCTAACTGACTTCCTCCATACAATAAAACAAAAAGATCCAAATTAGATTGGGGATATTATATCTGTCATATCTTTTTTTATCACTCCATGTATCAATTCAATCCAATGCTCAGAGAAGCAATGGCCTCCATTCTGCAGAAGTGTTTTTTGTTTCTGGGACTCACAGTGCCACCTAAAGTTTAAATTTGGAATTCCAGGAGGAAGGTGAGAGGACAGTTTAGATCGTTTTGGGGTGATCTAAAAGTAATAAAGATGTTATTCAGACACAACATATGATCTGGTTCTTTCTGACATCCAGGCATTTTAAACATTTTATTGTTCATTTTCTGTCACGTCTTCTGTGCGCGACACCACTTCTCCGTCAACGATCTCCTCAATAACAATCTTCGTCCTCTGTGTTCTGACAGCTGAAAATGAAATGGAAACAAAGTTTAATCTTCAGTATATTTATAAATACATATATTTATAAAAGGCTTTAAAAATATAGCAGTGATATTAAACTTACGTTGTCTGATTTCTTCCTTGACTTCAAGTTCTTGTTTGACGATGGTGATACCAGAAGATTTTCCAAAAGCTCCACCAGAAGACCCGTCACCAGAAGACCCGCCACCAGATCTGCCAGAAGCTCCACCAGAACCTCCGCTAAAATTAAAAAAAGACATGATAGGATTGCTAAGAGAATGGCTTAACAGTTTGGGAAATAGCATTATTCACAGTCTTAGATGAGAAAATCAATAACAATCATATCTGTGTGCTAAAAGAGTGCCTACAAGCACATCTAGAGTACACCAATAAACAAATGTTACCTTGTCTGTTTATAATATGTTATCGGGTGGGCTTTAAGAGTGCTGTTAGCCATGCTTTAAGCTTAGCTAAGCTAACTGCCTCCTGGTTGCAGCTTCCCACCAGATCATCAAGAGAGTGTTACTGATATTTTCAATGATGAATGCAGGTATTTAGAGAGACCTGAATCCTACAGATCCCTGTGAATGGATCCACATATTACCTGTCTGCCTTATTTAAATCCAGTTTCAGATTAATCATATGTTAAGTCTGACTTTTTTGTGACAAACATCTCAATAAAGAATCTCCCTACCTCTCCTCTCCATCCAGCAGTCTTCTATACTCGGCGATCTCCATCTCCAGCCTGGTCTTGATATCAAGCAGCACCTGGTAGTCATTGCTCTGCCTCTCACTGTCCTTCCTCACTTCTCTGAGCTCTTCCTCCATGGAGTTGACCATGGCTTGGAGCTGGCTCAGCTTCAGGCTGTAGCGAGACTCAGTCTCTCCCAGTTGGCCTTCCAAGGCAGATTTCTGCGTTAGAGAAAAAGCACAGGAGGAGATATGAGGGCTATTTATGATGATTATAGTCAAACATGTTGTAAATATGTTACTATGGTGTGTTGTACATATCAGAGAAGCCAGACTTGTTTTTGAGCGATGAAACGGGTAGGAAAAATCTATGTTATATTGTGATGAAGAATTATTGCATGAAAGTGTGTATTTCAGTTTGGATTTAGGATCTGAATTACCAGGCTGAGCTGGGACTGCAGCTCAATCTGCAGGGCCTGCAGAGTCCTTTTGAGGTCATTGATCTCAGTTTTGGAAGTCTGGAGGGTCTCTGTGCTGGTTTCCACCTCCTTGTTCAGTTCGTCAAACTGGAAGACATAAAGTTGGGCATGAACATTACAAAAGCTATTTGCTAATCACATGATATTTAGGACACCTCTTTAGTTAAGTGCAGGCATGAGACGAGATGATGTGTACCGTCTCGTTCCCCTCACCTTGCCCTGGTACCAGTTGTCCATTTCGCGGCGGTTCTTCTCAGCGATGCCCTCATACTGAGCTCTGATCTGGTCCAGGATCGCAGACAGGTCCGCCTGAGGTGGGGCGTCCACCTCTACGTTCACAGAGCTGGAACTATCTTGACTGCGCATGGCTGCCAACTCCTACAGGTGGCACAACAGAGTCAAAGATAATTACACTTGAAGCTTCTGGTGGCTCAAGTTCCAAGCATTAACATTTTAAATGGATACAGTAAATACTGTGTAATGGATGTTACCATTTCTGCTTTTCACTTAACTTACTGTATTTTAGATACATTGGCTCACTTTAAAGGTGTGTAAGATTTGAATCTATTTAACTGCTTTTTAAGTTCCTATCTATGAAAGAATGTGTTAAAACAATGGTGATTGATCATATGACCCACTACTGAAAGCACTTCTACTTGCCGTTTTACTGGTTATTCTGTGTCTGTGGTGACATTCCCTTTCTAGATGTAAATACTGTATGCCGCGATGTTAGTGAAGCTGCTGACTGAGGTTTGTCTGTCGGCTCAACTCGTCACTAACAGTTATGTTAGGTTCACTTGTAATCGGAAATAGGGAACTTCCAACTTGAGGCTAAAGTAGAAAGGGGAGAAGTGTAATAGGAACATGTGCGTGTATGGATTTAAGAGGGCAACATATAGGGGACAGGCTGGAAGTAGAGAAGTCAATGTGTTTCAATAAAGTTTCCAAAAGAGCAAAAGAATAAAAATTAAAAAAATGTCAACACACATGGTGACCATAAACATGACAAGACGGAGAGCTTTGAAAGAAAAGAACGGGTTCTACCAGAGAGGCCCCTGGAAACAACATATGGAGTACAACTTAAAAGGTAAACAGTCTGAAATGACCCCTCATTAATGTATTTGTGTATCTATAATTAAGACTAGTTTTTCCATAATCTATAAATCAGACTAACATAATGGTATCAGAATCACTGTTTTTTGGCTACACCCTGGGGCTGGGAGTAGTGCCAGGTACACATCCTGAAGGCACAGCCGACACTCCACCAAGGTTTGCATCACCTGCTGATGTACAAGGTAAAGCTAACGCTGGGAGGCATTTAGCAAAACTATCCCATGGAAGACTACCTGTAAGACCTGAGCTCACTGAGATGGCGTGCTGCTTTTCTTAATAATAGAACTCTCACCTCCTCATGGTTCTTCTTCAGGTAGACCAGCTCCTCCTTCAGGCCCTCCACCTGCATCTCCATGTCAGACCGGGCCATAGTGAGCTCATCCAGAACCTTGCGCAGTCCGGCGATGTCCGTCTCCACAGACATGCGCAACGCCAGCTCATTCTCAAACCTGTCAAGAAACAGGCTCGGAGGTTCATTTTGATGCACCCGCTTAATTAGTGTTACTACCAACAACAAAAAAGACGCTAACAAAAAAAGACGTATGAAGCTAAAACCAGTTACATCATTCTTATCACTCTGCTGACAGTTACATCCCTGTGGCAATATGTCCACATAGCCTGAAACTACTGAGCTGAACAAACATGATATCCAATTGAAGTTCTCCAGGTTATTACATCTGTCATGTTCCAGACTCCTGCCATTATTAACCATACAGGGCTGACATCTACTAATGTAAACTTCCCACTCACTTGATTCTGAAATCCTCTGCTGCCAGTCTGGCATTGTCAATCTGCAGCATCAGCCTGGCATTGTCCATCGTGGCAACACTGATCTAAAAAAGAAGAGAAGCACTGTCAGTTTCTTATCCACATATAACACAACCACAAAGGTGTGTAAGTGGTTCATTATCTAGAGTATAGGCTGACAGGGTTTTGTTGATCAGCAAAATAGCTTTATTTACTTGCATTTTGCAGTTTGACAGTTATCACATTTGCTCATGAAGTGTTACATGTCACTCTAGGCAGTGTTTGTAGAGAGAATAAACTGCTGACTAGACCGACTGAAGGTAAATTTGGATAGGGGGAAAACACAAGATAGCCTAATATGATTTTTAACTTATTTAATTAACATTATTATACAGTAATAGGGGAAAGCTTACCTTTTCGCGCAGCTCTTCGATGATCTCATAATACTTGCTGTAGTCCTTGCCGCTGGAGGAGCCCATCTGCCTTTCATACCACTCACGGATTTGAAGCTCCAGGTCCGCATTGGCGGACTCCAGAGAGCGCACCTTCTCCAGGTAGGTGGCCAGGCGGTCATTGAGGTTCTGCATGGTCTGTTTCTCGCTGCCCGAAATGTTGAATCCGCCCCCGGCATCTCCGCCACCTCCCATGGCCCCTGACATGTCAAAGCCAGCGCCAATGCCGTCGGAGGCGTAGGACACCCGGACGCTATTATTTGCTGCACCGCCATAGGCGCTCGAGCTCCGCATCTGTTTGGGCATGGAGGACATGGAGTAGCTGGAAAACCTGTTGGCCATGATGATTACTGTTCTGACTAAGGTGCAGCCGTCACTAGACTTGTCAAAAACCAAGAGTGGTGGAGGAGGAGATGGTGCTGAGGTGGCCGGGAGGATGGATTTTATAGCCTCCTTCCTGGAGGTGGGAGCGGCCAACAGGTAGGTGGAAAGATGCTGCTCGCCACCAACATCACAGGTGTGACCATACAGGGCGTGGTGGGTTGGCATTCAGTTTTATTGCTCGATATAATGGCTGTCAGGGCACACAAGCATGTCAGGCGTTGTTCATTTAACTTGGCTTTAACTTTACTTTTTTTGGCTTTGGCTTTACATTTTTGTCTCAGGCAGAGATCTTCAGTCAGAGGCTAATCTCCCTCGACCTTTAACAGTCTAATTTCATGAGTTCACCTGTATGTGTGTCCTGCAAAAACTCATCCAAAACCTATGACTATGCATCAATTTACTACTTCTACTCTTGTAAAATACCCAGAACAGATGATATAAATGCATATAATTAATTTCAAGCATGCAGCTAGTGGCCCATTATCCTTCACCAACTCTTCATTAAATTGTCGACATTAATTTTAAAACGTTGAACAATTTTCCTGAAATGTTCAAAGCTGAGTTAGTACTTTATTTATTTGTGTGTAACAATATTATTCCCTGAGACAGTCCACTTTAAGGATTTTAAACGCCGGTTTATATCCTGCATGAAAGTTTTGTTAAAATGTGGTTGACTTTTTAGTTTCCCAGTTTTTCACAATCAAAACTACATGGTTAGGGTTAGGCATAAAAACTGGGTGCAAATATCATTGTTGGCTACTGACACCTGGGTGTAAATAGCATATGTAAGCAAGATTTGCTGACATAATTCAGTCCAACCAGCATTGTGATCCTCTGAGCCAAAGGTTAAAAAAAATATATTGTAGTGTAAAGGAAAGGGCTGACCATTTAAACAGCATCTGCTCAAAAAAGTTAAGCATTCTAATCATTATTGAATTCCAACCCTGCTAGCTATACATCTTTCTTCACATCTCTTGACTGAAAACAGAATGCCTATCTCATTTTCTCACACAATCAAACATGCTGTAAATATTCTCCCACACTTGCACGAACAAGCGTTTACACAACATGGGCCTAAGCTGCCAAGGGGCTTGAAGACTTGCCATGAAGTCATTTTGTTTTTGATATTTCTTTGATGAAAAGGATACACAGAATATTTAAAGCGTTGTTGCCTCAGGCTGCTGCTGCTGTTGCAGAAGCTGTCATAGGAAAACACTTTGACTCTTTGATTTATGTTTCCATTGACGTCAAAAGTTGGATCAGCATCTTAACCTTATTTAAGGTCATGCTTGCATGTGAATTTTCTTAAACTCCTTAAAAAGGTGTCATGTTTGTTAAATATAGCCATTGAAGGTAATGGTCCTACTATTTATTCCTATGTTACTTTATCTTGAATTGCACTAATTCTCTGGAGAGCAGCTAATAGAAGCTTTTCTCATGCAGCGCCCTTGTGTACAATGGGTTTCTAGGATGGCCTTTAATGATGCAGAATCCATGTTTTACATGCGCCTGCAATTACTTGAGATAGTAATGTGTTTGAAGGTCTAAATACAGGCCACACACATTATTTTTCAAGATCAAAAGTCAAAACAGTGCTGCTCATATTTGGAAATGTCTAATGTCATATTAAATGTATGTTTTCTTATTATTTGTGCTAATAAAATACCTCCTAGTCAAACTAGGACTTGACTAAAAAATGAATAGTCTGTGTTTTTTCCACCATCAACTTTCACAGAAAGACAGAAGTCTGCAATTCTCCTTCAGATAATATCAGTTCCATGTGATGCTGTGGTTTCATGATATCAGGCACAAAGACATAATGTTTTCTGATCTCCCAGTGGCAGATGCACAAGACTGGGATGCTGTTTTTGGATGACCAATAATAATAATAATAAGAAGAAGAAGAATTACAACAACGTTTTTACAAATTTGACATTAGAGCTGCAACTAGTCATTATTTTCATCATCTATTAGTCTGTCGACTCCATTAATCAGTTAGTTGTTTGGTCTATAAAATGTCAGATATGGTGAAAAATGATGAATCAGTGTTTCCCAAAGCAGAAGATGCCGTCCTCAAATGTCTTGTTTTGGCCACAACTCAAAGGTATTTCGTTTACTGTCATAGAGGAGGAAAGAAATCAGAATTAAAGAATTTGGAATCAGAGACTTTGGACGATTAATCAATTATCAAAATAGTTGGAGACTTATTGAATAGTTGTCAACTAATCGACTACTACAGCTCTTCTGTCTGCTACAAGCTTGTTATGCCGATATACTGTGCATAAAAATGTTTGCAGTGCAGGTTGATATTTATCTTGGCAGCAATACTCCTGGATAAACTGGATAAAATTTAACTATGTAGATCATATTATTAAAGCTTTCATAGCAGCTGCCAAGCGGCCTTGTTTTAAATTATACAATTACTTTGAAACTGAATACATGTAGGCTCCATTTCCCACGATCCATGTTTGTTCTCATTAGGGAAGGGCATTCAAGCAGAAATACTTTTCAAGAATCACTGGAAACTATTCGACTCTTCTTTGAATAGTCCGTCCCCGCCCGCATCGACCTGAGCCTGACGCAGTTAATGTAAGCTGAACCCCTGAGTTTCTGTTCCCTAGTTAAGAGAAAGGGAGCATTTTTTTTTTGCTCTGGAGGCGCTGCTTAAACCGTGTAGGCCTAACTGCTGGCAGAGACCTACACATACTATTTTCACAAAAAAGAACTTGAAGCACCGGGTCAAGTAGGCTAAACATCATTTGTATATATTTGTCTGAACCCGGTCTGACCCTTTGGGTCCCACCGCTCCTGAACAGTGGAGACTAAACAGAAAAGTCACAGCATGCTACATGCCAATGCTAGCAACACGGTGCTAATATTAGCCCACAAAAAACAGCTGGGATGGGACTCTCAGCCCACTCTAACGTGGTAAACGATTCAAGCGCCAATAAAGCCGTACAATCGTACTGCACCTCGTTTTCATTAATTTTTTAAAAATAACTTTTGACTGTTTTTTTTTTTTTTTTTTATGTAACTAGGCCTATTCAATTTAAGTTCAGGAAGTTCTACAAAAAAAGTGAAATAATCTCAAATATTGATCATTCCATGGAATGGAATAATTAAAGATCCTGTCCTCTTTTTTTTTTAACAAGACAAAAAAATACAGAACCATTCCTCTTTCCTGAACCCAACTCAACCGACTAATTTAACAAGCAGTGCTGAAGGTGAAGCTGCAAAAGAGTTAAATTAAGTCATTGAGCAGTGTTGTGGTTTATTGCCTATGAATTCAACTTTTCATTTTCAAGAGGATGGATGTGTATTTTTTTATAGAATTCTGAGGTTCAATAGTGTCAGTTAAGATCATACTGTACATCATACACAATCTTAATGGTTAAAATAACTCTCTCACTGCGGCCTTTTAGGGATTTTTGCACAGAACATGAAAGTAAGTAGATAAAACAAATACTCTCTGCGTGTTCAAATTACAGTATTGTGCAACTGTCAGGATCCCTGTTCTGCCAGTCTCTCCCTTTCCTTTTGTGCCTATGTCTGTCTCCCTCTGTCTGTTGTTCCCTGCATGTGTCTCCCCTCTCAGTGTTTGTCTGTTTGGAGGTGGTAGGTGTAGTTCCGCCCAGCTGTATCCAGTTCCACTGATGACCTATCCTGCTGCATAAAGGGCCGGATGTGGGACACATTCGGCAACAGGCCGTTGTCCTCGTTTACGTGGTAACTTCTTGTCGGTTGGCTCCCATACTAATGGTATTGGCGACAATCGGATTGGGTGAGACCTTGTGGGCAATAAAATTGCAATCTTAATAAGATTGACCCGGCCTGCAAGGGACAGAGGCAGGCCCGCCCATCTATACAAGTCTGACTTGCATTTATCCAACAGCGGCTGGTTTTTTAAGTTTTGAAACAGGTCCCTGCAGTAGCTAGTGATAAACACCCCCAAATACTTTAACCCCTCGTCAGCTTTTTAAAGGGGAATAAGGATTGTGGGAATGATCTCGCCAAGTTGTTAACAAAGAATAACTCACTTTTCTGAATATTTAATTTATACCCCGATGTTGGTGTTCAAACTGATTCAGGATTGATAAAACTGGGGGGAGGGAGGTTGTGGGATTTGAAATAAATAAGAGAAGGTCATCGGCATTTAAGAAGAGTTTGTGGACCAGGCCAAATGATGGCTATGTTGAACAACAAGGGTGAGAGCTGGCAACCCTGCCAAGTACCACGCCTGAGAGGGAAACATGCTGACCGGACGCCGTTAGTGTTTACAGATGCAGGGGGGGTTACATACAGAATCTTAACCCAAGAAATAAAATTAGAATCAAAGCCAAATTTCTCCAAAATATAAAATAGTAATCCCCACTATACCCGGTCGAAGGCTTTCTCCGCATCCAGCGCCACTACAACCTCAGGATTGTCAGATCCAGGTGAGAATATGATGTTGAGTACCCTTCTGGTATTGAAGAATCGATGTCTCCCTAATATGAAGCATGTCTGGTCTAGCAAAAATGTTTGATGTCATCACTTTGGAGGTGGAGGGTGAGGACCTTAGCGAGGATCTTACAATCTACCATTAAAAGTGTGACCGGTCTGTAGCTGCCACATGAAGTAGGATCCCTGTCTTTCTTCCGGAGCAATGAAATAGATGCTTCATACAAGGTCGCTGTTAGTCTGCCTTTAGTAAATGAGTCATTGAACATCCTCACAAAGGATGGGAGCTTATAGCATCGAGTATGCCTTAAAGAACTCTACTGCAAAACCAACAAGGCCAGAAGATTTCTAGCGTTGCTCTCTGTTAGCGTTGCACAGGAGGCCTTCGTAGTTAGCAGACGCTCATCTTCTAGATTTGCATTTACTTTGAGGGAGCTTATCTTCTGAGCGTGGTCGGACACTGGTGTGGAGGTGGTCTAGCTTTGCTTCGAGCGTTGAAATGGAGGCTTTAAGGCCGACGGAGAGGGCTTTGAACTCAGCGGAGAGGACTGTGTGGTACTCCGCCCAGAGGTGAGCAATAGCCGCCATGCTAATCTCTCTGCCTACCTCGTCTGTGGGGCTAGCCTTCACCCCCTGGTCTTTTACAGTCTGTCTGGTCGCGTGGTTCTGCATATTTCAGTGATGCATCCATCTAACAAGATGTATATTACTATTTGTAGTGACTTTCGGGGTCCTGAAATGTGAAATTATCAAAAGTCTACTCCATCTCAGCTTAACTGGCAGTTCCCCATACAGCTCAATCTTTGAACCAGTCCACCATTCTGAGCACAGCCCCCCCTCAAGGTTGTGTACTCAGCCCCTTGCTCTTCACGCTGCTGACCCACGACTGCGCGCCATCCTTCAGCAGCAACCACATAGTGAAGTTTGCAGATGACACAACCGTGGTGGGTCTCATTTCCAACAATGATGAGACCTTCTACAGGAAGGAGGTCAGCCAACAACAAAGAGGATGCCTTCACAGCAACTATGGATCAGGGGGGATGTAGTGGAGGAGGTGGAGGCCTGCAAATACTACAGAGGACTGGAAATCTAACACAGAGGCTGTGTAAAAGAAGGGGATGAGCAGACTCTATTTCCTGAGGAAGCTGAGATCCTTCAAATTGTGCAGCAAGATGTTGGAAATCTTCCATCAGTCAGTTGTTGCCAGCGCCATTTTCTCTGCTGCTGTGTGTTGGGGCAGTAGCATCAGAGCCACCGACACCAACAGAATTGATAAAATCATCAAGAAGGCTGGCTCTGTACTTGGTCTCAGGCTGGAGTTTTTTGAGTCTGTGGTGGAGAGGAGAACGCTGAATAAACGTGGTGCAGAGATAACAACCTCTTTCTGTACATCAGAAAGACAAAGGAGGTTGTTATTGACTTCTGGAAAGGCCACATCCCTAAACCCCAGTGACTATCAAAGTTGCTGAGGTGGACAGAGTGAGTAGCACCAAATTCATGGGGTGCATATCAGTGAGGACCTCTCCTGGACAATCAACACTGCATCACTGGCCAAGAAGTCCCTGTGGCGTCTCTCTCCACAAACTAAAGAGAACAGCCCCCCCACCCCCACCCACCCACCCATCATGTGCTCCTTCTACTGGGGCACCATAGAGAGCATCCTGACAAGCTACATCTCTGTGTGGTACGGGAGCTGCACGACTTCCAACCGCAAGATTCTGCCGTGTGTGTTGAAAGGCTGCCGGTTGGATCATTGTTGTCCCACTACTGGACATTTACAGAACCTGCAAAGCAACCAGCAATGTGGGTGACACCAGCCACCCCTCACACAACCTCTGAGCCTGTTCTACCAGACTGGCAAACAGCTTCATCCACCAGGCAGTCAGGAAGCTTAACACCCTCCCTGCTCTCCCTCTGTCCCCAAGAACTCTGGGGAACCTCCGCCACATCAGGAACAGCACCGGTCACTTTTTTGCTTCCTCGGTGCCTTTAAAGTAGTACTCCATTAAATTTGTAAATTTGTAATTACAGGTAAGCCTGTTCTGTCAGTGCCTCCATCTTGTCACGTTCATGGTCACTATGTGTGTTGACAATTGTCTTTTTTTTCTCTTTCGTAAACTTTATTGAAATACATTCACCTCTCTACTTCCAGTCCGTCCCCTGTATGTTACCTTCTTAAATCCATACACACACATACACATGTTCCTATTAGACTTGTGCCCTTGCTACAAGCCTGATTCAGAAGTTGGAATATCTAATTTAGGAATACAAGTGAAAGCAGCATAACCGTTAGTGACATGTTCCGCTGACAGACCACTGTCAGCCG
This sequence comes from Echiichthys vipera, assembly GCF_963691815.1. NCBI lineage: Eukaryota > Metazoa > Chordata > Actinopteri > Perciformes > Trachinidae > Echiichthys > Echiichthys vipera. Next base: position 30,479,755 of record NC_139827.1, on the reverse strand, counting down.
CATCACTAACATGGCGGCTTATTTACATCCAACCCGTATCTGTCGCCACAGACACAGATATTAGAATATTCGGCAAAAGGCAAGTACAAGTGCTTTGCTTGTCATTTTGTTTGCTATTTCTTTTCCACTATTTTTTTAGAATTTATTTATTGTATATATTTGTACTTATTGCACCGTGAGTTCACCGTGATTCCTCTAAATGTCTGGCACATATTGCAGGAATTGACAATAAAGCTGACTTTGACTTTGACTATATAGCCTTCTTTATAGCTTTCATTTTTTTTGTGCCAAGAGAGACAAAACAAGTGGAAGGCAGATGTTTATTCTCTTTTGAAAAAAATCAAAAATGCAGAGATCCCTTTCAGAAAGGTTTTACACAAGGTTTTTGGGAAGGGTGGTCTAAATTCAGAGAAATACATAACATTGCAGAAATCGGCAATCCTTGTGAGAAAGGTCTTATTGTTGGTTATGGTAATGTACTTGGATAACATTTAATTTGACGATAATATTTCAAATTACATGAAAATAAAATAAGATCCAAATTAGATTGGGGATATTATATCTGTCATATCTTTTTTTATCACTCCATGTATCAATTCAATCCAATGCTCAGAGAAGCAATGGCCTCCATTCTGTGTGTGTTTTTTGTTTCTGGGACTCACAGTGCCACCTAAAGTTTAAATTTGGAATTCCAGGGGGAAGGTGAGAGGACAGTTTAGATCCGGCATCTCCAGTCCTGCTCGTATTGGGCCGCTGCCCTGCATGTCTTAGGTTTCTTCCTGCTGAAACACACCTGAGTCTAATGATTATCAAACCTGTGACATGCTTCAGCTGCTTGAAAATGAGCAGCTGAAGCTTTATAACGAGCCGAGCATTAGACTCAGGTGCGTTGGCGGAAGGAGGAACCCTAAAACATGCAGGGCAGCGTTCCTCCAGGAGTAGGATTGGAAATGCCTGATCTAGATAGTTTTGTGGTGATATAAAACTAATAAAGATGTAGTACGGACAGAACATATGACCTGGTTCTTTCCGACATTCAGAGATTATATTCAGACATTTAAAACATTTTACTATTAATTTTCTGTCACGTCTTCTGTGCGGGACACCACTTTTCCGTCAACGATCTCCTCAATAACAATCTTCTTCCTCTGGGTTCTGACAGCTGAAAATGATATGGAAACAAAGTTTAATCTGTAGTATATTTCATTTTTACAAGCAGGAAAGGGTTTTAAAAATACAAAGGTGATATAAACTTACGTTGTTTGACTTCAAGTTCCTGTTTGACGATGGTGATAGCAGAAGATCTTCCAAAAGCTCCACCAGAAGACCCGCCACCAGATCTGCCAGAAGCTCCACCAGAACCTCCACTAAAATTCCAGAAAGACATGATATGATTGCTAAGAGAATGGCTTAACAGTTTGGGAAATAGCATTATTCACAGTCTTAGGTGAGAAAATCAATAACACTCATATCTGTGTGCTAAAAGAGTGCCTACAAGCACATCTAGAGTACACCAATAAACAAATGTTACATTGTTTGTTTATAATATGTTATCGGGTGAGCTTTAAGAGTGTTTAGCCATGCTTTAAGCTTAGCAAAGCTAACTGCCTCCTGGTTGCAGCTTCCCACCAGATCATCAAGAGAGTGTTACTGATATTTTCAATGATGAATGCAGGTATTTAGAGAGACCTGAATCCTACAGATCCCTGTGAATGGATCCACATATTACCTGTCTGCCTTATTTAAATCCAGTTTCAGATTAATCATATGTTAAGTCTGACTTTTTTGTGACAAACATCTCAATAAAGAATCTCCCTACCTCTCCTCTCCATCCAGCAGTCTTCTATACTCGGCGATCTCCATCTCCAGCCTGGTCTTGATATCAAGCAGCACCTGGTAGTCATTGCTCTGCCTCTCACTGTCCTTCCTCACTTCTCTGAGCTCTTCCTCCATGGAGTTGACCATGGCCTGGAGCTGGCTCAGCTTCAGGCTGTAGCGAGACTCAGTCTCTCCCAGTTGGCCTTCCAAGGCAGATTTCTGCGTTAGAGAAAAAGCACAGGAGGAGATATGAGGGCTATTTATGATGATTATAGTCAAACATGTTGTAAATATGTTACTATGGTGTGTTGTACATATCAGAGAAGCCAGACTTGTTTTTGAGCGATGAAACGGGTAGGAAAAATGTATGTTATATTGTGATGAAGAATTATTGCATGAAAGTGTGTATTTCAGTTTGGATTTAGGATCTGAATTACCAGGCTGAGCTGGGACTGCAGCTCAATCTGCAGGGCCTGCAGAGTCCTTTTGAGGTCATTGATCTCAGTTTTGGAAGTCTGGAGGGTCTCTGTGCTGGTTTCCACCACCTTGTTCAGTTCGTCAAACTGGAAGACATAAAGTTGGGCATGAACATTACAAAAGCTATTTGCTAATCACATGATATTTAGGACACCTCTTTAGTTAAGTGCAGGCATGAGACGAGATGATGTGTACCGTCTCGTTCCCCTCACCTTGCCCTGGTACCAGTTGTCCATTTCACGGCGGTTCTTCTCAGCGATGCCCTCATACTGTGCTCTGATCTGGTCCAGGACCGCAGTCAGGTCCGCCTGAGGTGGGGCGTCCACCTCTACGTTCACAGAGCTGGAACTATCTTGACTGCGCATGGCTGCCAACTCCTACAGGTGGCACAACAGAGTCAAAGATTTAAGCAGACAAAACAGACTGTTTTCCATCACCTGTTGTTTGTACAAGGTAAAGCTAACGCTGGAAGGCATTTAGCAAAACTATCCCATGGAAGACTACCTGTAAGACCTGAGCTCACTGAGATGGCGTGCTGCTTTTCTTAATAATAGAACTCTCACCTCCTCATGGTTCTTCTTCAGGTAGACCAGCTCCTCCTTCAGGCCCTCCACCTGCATCTCCATGTCAGACCGGGCCATAGTGAGCTCATCCAGAACCTTGCGCAGTCCGGCGATGTCCGTCTCCACAGACATGCGCAACGCCAGCTCATTCTCATACCTGTCAAGAAACAGGCTCAGAGGTTCATGTTGATGCACCCGCTTAATTAGTGTTACTACCAATAACAACAAAGACGCTAACAAAAAAAGACGTATGAAGCTAAAACCAGTTACACCAGTTTTATCACTCTGCTGACAGTTACATCCCTGTGGCAATATGTCCACATAGCCTGAAACTACTGAGCTGAACAAACATGATATCCAGTTGAAGTTCTCCAGGTTATTACATCTGTCATGTTCCAGACTCCTGCCATTATTAACCATACAGGGCTGACATCTAGTAATGTAAACTCCCCACTCACTTGATTCTGAAATCCTCTGCTGCCAGTCTGGCATTGTCAATCTGCAGCATCAGCCTGGCATTGTCCATCGTGGCAACACTGATCTAAGAAAGAAGAGAAGCACTGTCAGTTTCTTATCCACATATAACACAACCACAAAGGTGTGTAAGTGGTTCATTAGAGTATAGGCTGACAGGGTTTTGTTGATCAGCAAAATAGCTTTATTTACTTGCATTTTGCAGTTTGACAGTTATCACATTTGCTCATGAAGTGTTACATGTCACTCTAGGAAGTGTTTGTAGAGAGAATAAACTGCTGACTAGACCGACTGAAGGTAAATTTGGATAGGGGGAAAACACAAGATAGCCTAATATGATTTTTAACTTATTTAATTTACATTATTATACAGTAATAGGGGAAAGCTTACCTTTGCGCGCAGATCTTCGATGATCTCATAATACTTGCTGTAGTCCTTGCCGCTGGAGGAGCCCATCTGCCTTTCATACCACTCACGGATTTGACGCTCCAGGTCCGCATTGGCGGACTCCAGAGAGCGCACCTTCTCCAGGTAGGTGGCCAGGCGGTCATTGAGGTTCTGCATGGTCTGTTTCTCGCTGCCCGAAATGTTGAATCCGCCCCCGGCACCTCCGCCACCTCCCATGGCCCCTGACATGTCAAAGCCAGCGCCAATGCCGTCGGAGGCGTAGGACACCCGGACGCTATTATTTGCTGCACCGCCATAGACGCTCGAGCTCCGCGTCTGTCTAGGCATGGAGGACATGGAGTAGCTGGAAAACCTGTTGGCCATGATGATTACTGTTCTGACTAAGGTGCAGCCGTCACTAGACTTGTCAAAAACCAAGAGTGGTGGAGGAGGAGATGGTGCTGAGGTGGCCGGGAGGACGGATTTTATAGCCTCCTTCCTGGAGGTGGGAGCGGCCAACAGGTAGGTGGAAAGATGCTGCTCGCCTCCACCATCACAGGTGTGACCATACAGGGCGTGGTGGGTTGGCATTCAGGTCCGATATAATGGCTGTCAGGGGCGTGTGAGGCATTGTTCATTTAACTTGGCTTTAACTTTAATTAAGCCTGATACAGTTGAGTCTCAGGCAGAGATCTTCAGTCAGTGGCTAATTTACCTCAACCTTTAACAGTATAATTTCATAGACCAACCTGTATGTGTGTCATGCGAACACTGATCCAAAACCTATGACTATGCATCAATTGTCTTACTTGTACTCATGCAATTACTGTTAATTACCCTGAACTGACAACATAAATGTATTTGATACATTTAAAGCATGTAGCTAGTGGCCCATTATCCTTCACCAACTCTTTATTAAATTGTCAACAATAATTTTAAAATGCAGAGCAATTTTCCTTAAATATGTAAAGCTAAGTCAGTACTTCATTTATTTGACTGTAATAATATTTCATACTTCTTCTTTGAAAAGCTAGAAGAGAGCCTTTTCAGCAGCTGTGTCTGGCTGTAGTGTACATAGCCTAGGGGCTTTTAGACAAATGCTAACATCACTTAGGATGCTATAATTCCCTTAGTGACAATGCTAACATGCTGATGTTTAGCAGGTATCTTAATTATGCTCAGTGTCTTAGTGTGTAAGCTTAACAATTTCTAATTAGAAAAGTATTGGACGGAAAAAATGTTTGAGCTGACAGTGGTGCTACTGTACATGAAAGGTCAGAGGATCCCCAATATCAGTAGGCTTCTTCCTTTAAATGACCATGACTGCCTGCACAAAGTACACTGGCAATATAGTCAAAGAGTGTCTATTTGCACCCAGGTGAGAATAGCCACAGCGATAAAGCCATTACACCTGACTACTCACCAACTGCCTTCTAGTAGTATAAATTGTGACACAGAACAGGATTATGGAAGGCAGGCCTAATTATGGGGGTTAAGGACTGGACTTTCATCAAGGAGACCTAGGTTTAAATCCTGCATGAAAGTTATGTTAAGATTTAGTTGACTCATTATTTTCACTGTTCGGTTTGACACCTGGGTGTAAATAGCTGTTGTGATCTCAGGCCTGGACTAAAACATAGAGTGCTCACACAAAGAAAAAAGGGAGATGGTTGAGGTAAGTAAAGGGATCTTATTTTGCAGTCAGATGGAGTGATCTGGGACTGGTGGGCTCAACCCAGACACTTGATCTGGGCAGATAACTTGAAGGTTGAAAGTGGAGAGCTGGATGAGACAAGACAGCAATAAACAGGGGACTGTATCTGGAGCAGTTGTCTTAAACATAGAAGTTTGACCCAAGCACATGAAATAATATGAGACCTGCCGTAATACCACGGAAGGGGACTCTACCATCTGGCGATGAGTGGAAGAATGAGTAGGAAAGGATTGGCAGCAGTTGTGCAGGCATAATTGCATCCAGGAGAGCAGAGACCATCTCCAGACACACTGACTGGGGCAAGAGGGTAGGGAAGGCAGGTGAACAAATGGAAAGAGAAAGATCCTAACAGTCGGCAAGGCATGGGTTGCAACAAACCAGCAGGCGGCCGATGGAGAGCCTTTCCTCTTACATGGTACATGCAGCATCGTACTGCTTTACACCATTGTCCACAAAAGACCATCAGAAACATCTCTTAACCAAGCCTGAGGTCCGAAAGAAAAAAGTGCAGGCACTCAGGTGGGTTTAAAAAAGTTAAAAACTCTTTATTTATGTGGGTACAATTTTAAAAAAGACTAACGCGTGTCGGCTTGCAACTTCCTCAGGGTGTTTAACTCCAGGATGTCACTTGAACCCTTGAGCCCAAGAGAAAATTCCAGTCTGCATCTTTATGTCATATATCATTATCTTCTTTTTTACCAGGCTACTTTTTATTTTATTGGAGGTTAAAGTTTATGAATAATTAGGGCCGTGGCCTCTTGAGTGACAGCTAGCCGCTGGCCCTCACTTCTCCTCGGAGGTATACGTCAGCCAGATGGACGTACCTCCCTCCCCCCACCGTCTCATCAATGCCCTTTTTTTGTAAGAGGAAATGAGGGGGAGTCAAAATCTGACAAGATGATGACTCCCATAGGCGAGGATGATTGGATCAAATTGAGAGAACGAACCTCGACGGAGATGCTATATCCATTTTTTTATGCAGTCTATGGTGACAACTCATCCAGTGCTAACTTGACTGCCAACAGTTCTCTATTCTCCACATCATAGTTATGTTCTGCAGCTGTCAGCCATCGAGAATAAAAGCCTTATGGGTGGGATTATCAAAGTATTTCTGATTCTGATTCTGAAGGTGTTGGGGATGGATCAGGACTGGGGCTGTGGTGAACATTGTCTTGAGTCTGTTAAAAGCACTGGCAACTTCCATAGACCAAACAAATGGAATAGAAGATGATGTGCATTGAGTGAGGGGATTGGCACCCTTAATCAAGGTCACAAATAAATCAACGGTAGAAATTGACAAAACCCAGAAACCTCTGAAGCTCTCTCCTGGAGCTAGGTTCTGCCAAATTAACCACACCATCGACCTTACCAGGGTCTGCCTTCAACTTACCATTTACAATGATGTACCCTAGGAAGGTGGCAGCATGCATGAAACTCACATTTCTCCACTTTGATAAATAGTTTATGTTCCAGTAGACGTTTGAGTACTTGCTGTACGTGACCAATGTGCTCATCTAGGTTCCACCAGGAAAAGAAAGTAGGCCAAGAGGAACCGATGCAGGAAGTCATAGAGGACATCCTTAATAAGAGCCTGGAAGACAGCGGGAGCATTAGTTAAGCCGAAACCCATAACAAGGTATTCAAAATGTCCCAGGGGAGTTTTAAATGCAGTCACCCATTCATCCCCTTCGCAGATGCGAAACCAGATGGCATGTGTTACGCAGGTCCAACTTGGAAAACACAGTGGCCTCCTGCAAGGAGGTCAGAAGCAGAAGTGGTTCAAGGTAGGGTTTTTTTTATTTTTCACCGAGATATTGTTTTTCTAAGACACAAAGAAGAACCCAGCGCAGACGAGAGAAGATGGCGAGATGAGACCAGCTGCCAATGAGTCTTTAGTATGACTTTCCACTTTCCGGTCGTAGATTACAATTTCCCTCTGCTGGAGACAGGGCAGACTTTAGACAGAAACCCTGACAAAATAACTCCACCCCACAACTCTACCAGCATCCCAATCTATGTGAGAATTGTGAATCTTCAACCAGGAGTAGCCTAAAACTATTGGGGTGTCAGAGGCATCAATTATATTGATTTCCAGACAGGCTTATGGTAACAGGGAAGGTGTGATGCGTTACCTTGGCAATGAATCGGCCATCCAGAACATTAACACAGAGTGGACAACTTCTCCAACTTAGCACCTGCCTGTCCAGCTAACTCCTTATCCATGAAGTTGTCTTCTGCCCCCGATTCAGTCAGCACCAACGGCGCCAAAGATAGCTGAGGAGTTAACAGAGTAGCACGAATCAGAAGTCTTCGAACTGGTGACCAGGTGGAAGTGATTTGGTTATCAGTACTCCTAGTCCTACTCCTTTCCCCAGCAAGTTTTCATGGTACACTTTTGACGAAGCATAATCTGATGAAAGAGGATGTCTGTGTAGTTCATGCCTCCCAACTGCATGGCAGACACTTCTAGCTTCCCAGCCTCTTTGATTTGGTCTTCCATCAGGGAAACCAACGGAGACACTACAACTACTATGGGATTCTTCACCTTTCCCATTTTCATCGCGACAAACGAAGCCAGTTGGTAGATCAAACTCTTGCCGAAACCAGTTGGGAGAAGAGTAAAAGCATCTTTTCCTCCTTTCAGAGAAGGAATTCTCTCTAATTCTGCTAAAACTTGCTCGATAGCTGCGCTTATCTCATTCATGGAAGCCGCCATGTTTTTTACACTGAACAGTCGTTTCTCGTTGCGTCATACTTAAACCTGCCTCAAAACCAACACTGATTGGACGTTAACTTGGCAAACGGCTCCAAATTTTCACTGCCGCACGTTACTAGACCAATTTGCAAGTAAAATACAATGAGCCCAACAAGCTATTCCTCTCCTTAAGTTACTGCAGTGGCCGTGACCAAAGCACTGACTTTATGCAGACTAATTGAGGTACAGGTTTTCTGTTCAAAGCATTGAGCAGACTCTAGTGTCCCTGGGGTCTCGCGTGCAGTGTATAGTGCTTACCATCCAGAGTAGCAGGGTTCACTGGAATGCTGGTATCAAACATTAACGTCTATGCTAAAGAAGTACTGTTACAACACAGGGAAAGATTGGGATGAGGGAGTACCGTTTGCCCTCTTTGCTATTTGGGATGCAAAGCAGGAGTCCACCAGATTCAGTCCAGCTGAGTTAGTGTCTGGCCATATATGCGTTGACCGACTAATTGAGGTACAGGTTTTCTGTTCAAAGCATTGAGCAGACTCTAGTGTCCCTGGGGTCTCGCGTGCAGTGTCTAGTGCTTACCATCCAGAGTAGCAGGGTTCACTGGAATGCTGGTATCAAACATTAACGTCTATGCTAAAGAAGTACTGTTACAACACAGGGAAAGATTGGGATGAGGGAGTACTGTTTGCCCTCTTTGCTATTTGGGATGCAAAGCAGGAGTCCACCAGATTCAGTCCAGCTGAGTTAGTGTCTGGCCGTATATGCGTTGACCGATGAAGGTCCTTAAAGAGAAGTTTGTTTCTGAATCCTCATCCAACAAAAGTGTGGTAGAGTTCACCTCACAATGTAAGGAGCACCTGCACTGTTTGACCTCCCTGGCTAAAGAAGCACTCTCTGCCTCTCAGGAGAACATGAAGCAAAGGTTCGACCCAAAAGCAGTGAAGCGTCGGTTTAAGCCAGGTGATCAGGTGTTCATTGTCAAATATAAAGTGTCCGACACAAGCTACATCATTTTTTCTTTCCAGAGAAGCAGGACGGGGGGGGGGGGGTTGCCACACTGCAGAGCGTGTGAGACTGTTAACCTCAACACAGGGCCTGTTTCTCTGGTATGTGCTGGGGTCGATGATGATTTGGTAGCGATTTAAAATCATTCTCCTTACGTACAAAGCTCTTATTGGTCAGGCTCTGTCATATCTTAAAGAGCTCATAGTACCGTATTACCTGCCTAGATTGCTGCACTCTGAGAATGCAGGGCTACTTGTCGTTCCTAGAGTCTCCAAAAGTAGAATGGGAGGCAGAGCCTTCAGCTACCAAGCTCCTCTCCTTTGGAACCAACTCCCAAGTGTTATTGGGAAGACAGACAGTCCCCATATTTAAGACTAAACTTAAAACTTTCCTTTTTGATAACGCTTACAGCTAGGGCTTACGAGCCCTTAGCAATGTTGTTATTTTTAAGCTGATTTTGTTCTGCTTAATTATGCAACTATAGGCAGGGGATAATACTTGTCCTGATACTCTGACCATCTATCCTCTCTGTCTATATCATTCATGTCTCATCAATGCATGTTACTAATTCACTTCTTCCCGGAGTTGTTTGTGCTTTGTCGTCTCGCAGGTCTTTGTTGATCGTGGTGGTGCCTGCTGCCGTGGTCCTGCATGACGCTTCCTGCTACCATTATATTCTATCACCTTAGCTGTGCTTGTTTCTACTATTCTGCTGTATTAACTGCCATAACATATAAGTCATATTCACATTACTTTAGATATTATTATAGTTACTGGAAGTGTGTCTGTCCCTGTCTTTTTGTCTGTCTTTGTCTCTCTCTGTCCATCTGTCCGTCTTTTCTCTCTTTCTCCCTCCTTTTCTTCCTCAACAACCGGTCAAGACAGATGTCCGTCCTCCACAGAGCTGGGTCTGTCTGACGTTCCTGCCAGTAATAGGGAAGGTTTTCGTTGCCTCCGTACTCTACGAGGGAATTGTTGGGTCTCTGAGTGTGGTCGATACCTGGTCTGTAAAGTGTCCTGAGATAACTTTTGTTATGATTTGGCACTATAAATAAAATTTAATTGAAACTGCAATTTTGGGCACTTCCTTATTGGATCAACCAGGAAGTCACTGTGGTTGGGACTTGGTCTGGAGCCGGTGCTGTTCTGTGGCAGAGAGATAAGGATGCAGTGTGTCACCCAGTGTACTAATTATCTGCAAAATTCAAGTGCCATCAGCTACATTATTCGACATTTGAGAACCCTGGCAATGCTGATGGCTCTCCAGCATTTTGATGAGTACCCCTTCTATAAGAAGCTGGATGTGGCATGCATTCAGCACCAGACCGTTTTCCTCATTTACGCGGTAACTTCTCGTTGGTTGGCTCCCGTTCTTTGTTAATGATATTTTTATTGATTTTCGCTGCTTGTTGGTTTGTTTATTAATTATTGTTTCCTTGTTCTTTTCCTTTGTAGTTTCCCAAGATCCCGTTCCCTTGTCCGCAATCCCCGACTGTTCGTCTGTTACCCGTTCCTTTTACCCTCGACCATCTCGTCATTCTCCGTGTTGTACTTTTTCCCTTGTAATTGGATCCCTTTGTTTTTGTTATTAAATATGTGTTTAGTATCATACTTTGTGTTCTTGTCTGCATTTGGATCTGGTTACTCTGTGTTATTTCCTGTACCGTTCATGACTGAACGGTCTGGCCATAACATGGACCCCGCAGACAAGGAAACCAACCCTCCGGGTTTTTGCGTTCGTCAAGCAGTATCCTCTCAGAGTTTTCTGCTCGGTCAGCATTTGCAGACGCTGCAGGAATCCTTGGGAGTCTGAACCAGCTGTCCACCTGTTTTTCTCGCATGGAGAGACAGGTTGGGCCTCTCCTTGCTACCTCTGCGAATGCTGAGTCACCCGCTACCACTGTGAGTAACCTTCTGCCCCTTGAGCCTTATGTCCCTGCACCTTTAGCCTTATACTGGGAAGTTGGGGGAATGTATGATTTTCTTATTTCAATGCTCGCTAGTGTTCGGTCAGCAGCCCCTCACCTACACTAGTGAAAGTTCCAAGATAGCATACTTGCTAGGTTTGCTAACCGGTAGGGCCCGAGTCTGGGGAGCAGCTTTCTGGAACAACCCTCTCACACAACATGCAACCTTTCAGCAATTCTCTAACGATCCTTTCCATGTTTGACCACCCGGTTTCTAATTGTGATACTAGCAACCTGTTACTTGACCTGGGTCAGGGCTCCGCCTGTGCGGCAGATTATTCTGTTGATTTCACTACCTTAGTAGCTGAATTAAGGTGGGATGATAGGGCTCTACAGTGCATATTTTTCAAAGAGTTGAACAAGGAGGTAAAGGACTGCATAGTGGGGAGATGTGAGACAAATAACCTTCAGGAGCTCATAGGTCTTGCCATCAAGCTCTAATCGACTCAGGGGCGGATTCTAACATTATCGATTCCGAGTTGGTGTGTACTAGTCAGTTCCCGACTGTTCCTAGATACTCCGTTGGTGGTTAATGGTCTCAGTGGTGAGGAACTAGCTCAGATCTCTGCTGAGACGATTCCCATGACCCTCTCGCTAGCAATCATACTGAGACCATAGCCTTTAACATTATGCCGTCCGCTAATGCTCCCGTTGTTCTTGGTCTCCCCTGGCTTAGCACTCCCAACCCTGTTATTGACTGGGTAGTAGGCAGGGTTGTGAGTTGGAGCAGCAGTTGTCATTCTTCCTGCCTTCATTCGGCTCCTCCTAGGTGCCTGAGTGACCCCAGACCTCTGTTGCCTGAACCTCCTGACATGTCCTACATGCCACCAGTATATCATGACCTCGCCCAGGTGTTTAGCAAGGCCAAGGCGTTATCCCTGCCACCTCACCATCCCTATGATTTCCCATTGAGTTGCTACCCGGTTCAACTTTCCCTACTAGTCGTCTGTATAACCTGTCAGGACCCGAACGTGAGTCCATATGTAGCAGGATGCAGTCATTTGGCCTGTGACATCACGCAGGAGGCGGCCCCAGCCAATTGCGGTGGGTGAAGGCTGCATAAAAGGGGATGGAAAGTACCTGTCTTCCTCTTGCTTGCCTGGGGCCAGGCCACGTCATTTCCTGGTGTCCGTCACTTCCGCCCCTCTGTTAGCAGAGGCTCGCTTGGGTGTTGCTGCTGGCTGCATGCTGCTCACCGCTTCGTACCGCTCCGTACGCTGCTCGCTGCTGGTAGGTGAGCTTTCTGCCTCCCGTGTCTTCCCCTGTAGCATTACACGTGTGGCAACCTGTGTGTTTGTTTACAGGTTGTTTTCGTGTAGCGCCGAACTCTCCCCACGCTGCATTGTTCGCGACTGCCTGACCGGTATGTAGTAGAGTGACAGTAGCTTCCTCCTTCAGCCACTTGTAAGTTTCTCATGTTTGTTTATTATTGTAGGCTAAAGATGTCTATGTAGCGGCTTAGCGCCGGCTAATCTGACCCCTAAACCACTGCTGCTTTGCCTGGTTTGAGCTGTGTGCCTGGCTGGAGCTGCTTGCATCGCTGGAGCTGCTTTGCCTTGCTGGCGTTTAGACACCGCTTATTGCTGCAGATCGATCGCTTGCTGTACCACCTTTTGCTGCTGTGCTTGAGCCCCCATTGCCGCCTCGGCCGTCTCGGCCCCCGCCTGCTCTGTTAGGCTTTGACTGTTGGGCTGGCTGGGTGTCTCCGGTGCTGCCCGTCGCTGCCTGGGCGTACCTGTGGTTCAGCAACGCTGTCGCTTCATTTATTCTGCCACGTCTTAATGTATGTGTGTGTGTGCGTGTGCGTGCATGAGAGAACAGTGTGGGAATGTTTATGGTGGTTTCTGTTATCTTGTGTTTGTTTAGTAGTTGTTTGCTGTATGTTCATTATTATAATTTTCTTTTCTTTTGCAACCCATAGATTTGGTTAGTCATTATTTCTTTTTGAGGGTTGTGATTTTGTATATTTTGGGTAAGCAATTTGATTTGCTATTAGGCCTAATTATTGTGTGTATATATTGTAAATCCAAGTTTATTCATTTCTTTTCTTAATAGCTATTATATTGTTTTCTTTGTCCCTAAACTGTTTCTCTGGTGCCCCCCCCCCCCCCCTTTCAGGTGCTGAGCCTACGGTGGTGGATTGGTGTCTGGTGGTGGTGCCCTTCCCTTTTTTTGTGTTGTCTTCACTGGCTGAGTATTCACTTTATCCTTATTTTGCTGCACGTGTGGTGTTCCTGGTATCCCCGTTTTGTTGACCCAATCTTACACTAGTAGGTCTCAGCCCTGATTGGTTTAATTTAATTTCCCCATAGTGAATGATTTCGTTTAACCCTTTTTAAATAACAGAATAATAATAAAATAATATTTTTGTATCGGTGAACTACTGTCTCTGCCTCATTTTGTTAGGGACCTGAATGCCTTCCCATTTCAAGTTAGTTCACTTAAAGTCCCTGGGTGAAACTCCCAGGGTGGCGTTGTCTGGCAACAATTATTTGACATTCTAAACACCTTACTGTAAACTAAAAATCATCTCCTCGCGCCGCCACAATCTGGCGTTGTCGGCAGGATTACAATTTGAGAGCAGAGACGTGTGTTCTGTTTTGGTTTGTTTTCTCTTTTTCTGAAAAATATACATGTCGTGGCTGTGTTATTTCTGTTGTGTCTGACCTGTGTTTCTGTTCTTTCTTCCGAGGCAAAGCAGCAGCTGGTTTTGTGGACCTGTAGCAAACCCACTTCCCCTTTTCCTGGTCTCATCCTCACGGTAGGCACAGTCATAGCTGTTGAGGCTTAGCGATGGAGGCAGAAATGCAAGAACTCAGGGACTTAGTTGCTCAGCTAAGAGCAGATAACGATATGCTGAGACAGGAACAGGTTGCGGCCGTGCCTGGCCCTAGTACAGCCCCCTCAGTATCACTTCCTCCCGCTGCGTCCTCCACTGTCAGTACTCCTTCAACGGAGAGGCTGATTTTTGTGCCCCGAGACAGAAAGTGTCCCACATTTAGGGGGAAGTCAGGTATAGGGTTAGCTGAGTGGCTGGAGGAGGTGCAAGCTTGTATAAGAGCACGCCACTTGTCTACATCCGATCAGGCATTCTTTTTATTTGACCACCTAGAGGGGGAGGCACGTGAGGAAATTAAGTACCGCCCCAGTGAGGAACGTTTAGACCCAGAAAAGATCATTGAGGTACTACAGGAGCTATATGGGTGTGCAGAGTCATATGTAGCTTTACAAGAGGCCTTTTTCTCCCGGCGGCAGCATGAGGGAGAGACTCTGCTAGAGTTTTCACTGGCGTTGATGGGCCTCATGACATCTGTGAAGCAGCGTGCACCCAGTGGCATACCCAATGCAGAGGTTTTGCTACGCGACCAGTTTGTGGAGCACGTGCTGGATGGGTCACTTCGTCGTGAGCTGAAGCAGTTTGTGCGCAGGCAGCCCACTGCTACCTTACTGGAGGCTAGGAGTGAAGCGATCAGGTGGGAACGAGAGGGCTTACCTGGAGGTAGTAGGGGTCGTAGTCATTCTGTCCCTTCTGTCTTCGGTGCTCAGTGTGTGGTCCAGGGCAGTCGTCAGGTAAATGTTGGTCCCCCGCAATCCTCTGAGCTGCGGGAGATGAGGGAAATGTTGAGGTTGCAGCAGGAACAGTTGAACCAACTGACCCAGAGCATTTCTCGTCTGCAGGGCCCTCAGCAACCTAGCCGAACAGCTTTTCGTGGTCCCATTATCTGTATGAGATGTCAGCAACCAGGTCACATCGCCAGGGAGTGTGATGGAGTCCGCGTCCCTGGCCGCACTCAGCCTTCTTTGCCAGCCTCGCAGTCAAGTAGGCCGGCCCACTCCACCCAGTTGCCGGGAAACTAGCACCCGCCGGACTGCAGAGCCACAGTTCGGAGGGGGCAGTTCCTGGCTCGGGTTCAGGTCCAGGTGACGTGGAAGTCTCCAAGCTCATGTCATCTTGTCCTCATTTAAGTGTGACCATGGGAGGGGTCGTGGTCTCTTGCCTGGTAGATACCGGGTCTATGGTGTCGACCATCACCGAGTCTCTTTTCCGCCAGCAGTTTGAGCCCTGGGGCCAAGAGCGGCTCAAATCTTGTCACTGGTTGCAGCTCAGAGCAGCTAATGGTCTTGCCATTCCTTATATTGGCTACCTGGAGTTGGATGTGGAGCTCTGTGGAAAGTTGTTGCCAGCCTGTGGGGTTTTGGTGGTCAAGGACCCCCCCGGTGGTGTATCGTCACAGGTCCCTGGTGTTCTGGGGATGAATATTATCCGCAGGTGCTATGGGGAACTCTTCGGGCAGCATGGCTTGGCCTTGTTTGACCTGCCAGTGTTATCTGAGGCCCCCAAGCTTGTCACACAGGCCCTCCAGAAGTGCCATGAAGCCAGTGTTTCAGTTAATCAGGGAGCTGGGAAAGTCAAATTACGTGGTAAAAAGGCTTGTCATATCCCAGGTGGTGTGATGAAGATCATTGCAGCCACATGCTCAGAGCAGTACGCTGGCACAACTGCACTGTTTGAGCCGCCAGAGTCTGGGCTGCCTGCCGGTCTGCTTGCCTCGCCTGCCTTGGTGTCGGTGGTACGGGGCACCGCCTATATTCCCATCGTAAATGTAGGTTCTTCAAATGTGTTGCTTTATCCCCATGCCATTGTTGGGACTTTGGACGAGGTACGTGTTGTTAGTTTGCCTGCTGGTGTCACAGAGGTGCCACCTGTGGTGGCTACTGTGTCTTCTCAGTCTGTTTCAGTGCCAGTGCAGGATTCGATAGCAGCTTTGGAGTTGGGTCATTTGCCTGCAGAAGCCCAGGGTAAGGTGAGAGCTCTTTTGGGTCAGTTCAGGTCCATCTTCTCAGCCCATGAGGGGGATTTAGGTTGTACTGACCTGATCTCCCACGAGATCCCGCTCTTGGATGACGTCCCTGTGAGGCAGCGCTACCGCCGAATTCCTCCATCTGAGTATGAGGTCGTTAAAGACCACATTCATCAGTTGCTTGGTGCTCAGGTCATTAGAGAGAGCAGCAGTCCATATGCCTCTCCAATTGTCCTGGTCAAAAAGAAGGACGGCAGTATTCGGATGTGTGTTGACTATCGGCTCCTGAATAGTAAAACCAGGAAGGATGCTTTTCCATTGCCTCGCTTTGACGAGTCGTTAGATGCCCTAACCGGCGCTCGTTGGTTTTCGACCATGGACCTGGCTAGCGGGTACAACCAGGTCCCTGTGACAGAATCTGATCGTTCCAAGACAGCCTTTTGTACTCCCTTTGGTCTGTTTGAGTGGAACCGCATGCCCTTCGGGCTTTGCAACGCTCCCAGCACCTTCCAGCGGTTGATGCAGCGGATTTTTGGTGACCAGCAGTGCCAATCCCTGCTGCTCTACCTGGACGACATCGTGGTTTTCTCTTCTACCATTGAGCAACATCTGGAGAGGCTGGGGGTGGTGCTGGGGCGTTTGCAGCACGAAGGGCTAAAGGTGAAACTAAGTAAGTGTGCCTTTTTCCAACAGGAAGTGCGCTACTTGGGGCATGTCATTTCCGATCAAGGTGTCTCCACCGACCCCAGCAAGGTCGAGGCAGTTTCCAGCTGGCCTTCTCCTGCCACTCTCGCAGAGCTGCGCTCCTTCCTCGGTTTCGCCAGCTACTACCGCCGCTTTGTGGAGGGGTTTGCGAAGCTGGCTGCACCCCTGCACAGGCTGGTGGCAGAGCTGGCAGGTCTGAAGCCTAAGCGGGAAGATCAGTCAGTCAGTGGTCGCTGGACCGATGAGTGTCGCTGTAGCTTCGAATCATTGAAAGCTAGTCTTGTCTCTGCACCTGTGCTGGCGTACGCTGACTTCACTCTTCCTTTCATTCTGGAGGTGGATGCTAGCTATGGAGGTCTTGGAGCGGTGCTGTCGCAGGAACAGGAGGGAAAGGTCCGTCCCATAGCTTACGCGAGCCGTGGTTTGAGGCCCCCTGAGCGCAACATGCGTAATTACAGCTCCATGAAGTTGGAGTTTTTGGCGCTCAAGTGGGCGATGACTGAAAAGTTTAGGGAGTACCTGTTGGGTCACAAATGTGTTGTTTACACCGACAACAACCCATTGAGTCACCTGTCATCGGCCAAGCTTGGGGCCACCGAACAGCGTTGGGCTGCCCAGCTTGCGTCCTTTGATTTTGACTTAAAGTATCGTTCAGGTCGAAGCAATGGAAACGCTGATGCCCTGTCTCGTCAACACCCTCCTGAAGCACCAGACATGCAGGCCATGGTTCGCGGCACATTGCTTCCTAAACCCTTGCAGCAGGTTCTGCAGGTCGACCAGGTAAGGGCGACACAAGCCATTGTTGCAGCCTTGCCCCATCACCCTCCATCTGACATCGCCATGCTCCAGCACACCGACCCAGTCATCCAGGAAATCCTGGTCTTCTGGACACATAACCAGCGTCCCAACCAAGAGGAGCGGAAAAGGATGTCCAAATCGGCCTTGGTGTTGCTCCAGCAGTGGGACCGGTTGGTTGAAAGGAATGGTGTGTTGTATCGCCAGGTTTTCCGGCCAGATGGAGCTGAGCTTGTGTTTCAGTTGTTGTTGCCTGCTGCATTGAAAACGGATGTGTTGACTGAGGTTCACCAGGGGCATGGTCATCAGGGGGTCGAGAGGACCTTGGAGCTCCTACGCCAGCGGTGTTATTGGCCAGGTATGTCTGCTGAGGTGGCACAGTGGTGCCAGGCGTGTGAAAGGTGCCAGGTGGCGAAGGTGAGTCAACCAGCTGCCCGCAGCTTCATGGGACATCTGTTGGCTTCTCGGCCTAACGAGATCCTCGCTATTGATTTTACTGTTCTGGAGCCCAGCCGTAATGGGGTTGAAGACGTCCTTGTAATGACTGATGTCTTCAGTAAATATACGTGGGCAGTCCCTACCCGTGATCAGCGAGCTACCACTGTAGCTCAGGTTTTGGTGGCTGAGTGGTTTTCGAGATTTGGTGTCCCAGCCCGGATTCACTCAGACCAGGGGCGGAGCTTTGAGAGCTCTCTCATTCAGCAGTTGTGCATTTTGTATGGGATAGAGAAGTCTCGCACTACACCATACCATCCGTCAGGGAACGGGCAATGTGAGCGTTTCAATAGAACACTTCACGATCTGTTACGTACATTGCCTGTGTCCCGAAAGCGTGACTGGAGTTCTTGTCTCCCCCCAGGTCCTGTATGCCTATAACACCACCCCGCATCAGGCAACCGGCGAATCTCCTTTTCTTTTGATGTTTGGCCAGGAGCCAAGACTTCCAGTTGATTTCCTCCTGGGCCAAGTCCAGGATCCTGTTGGTGGCAGTGTCCATGAGTGGGTCCTGGAACACCAAACCCGCTTACAGATGGCTTTCGAGGGAGCTCGTGACCGGTTGAAGGCTGCTGCAGAGCGGCGTAAGCGAAATCATGACCAACATGTCCGTGATGTTCCTCTAAAGGAGGGCCAGTTGGTATGGTTGCGAGACCTTGGTCTTCGGGGACGCCACAAGATCCAGGATCAGTGGGCCTCTGTGATGTATTATGTCTTGAGGGCACCAAGCGAAGGGGGATCGGTCTACACCATTGCCCGTAGGGATGATCCGACCAGAGCCAGGGCCGAAGCTGTGATCCAGACCCCTCCTCAATTTCTGGTTCCATCTCTTGATTCAGTCCCCTCTGTGCCATCTTCATTGGTGGTTCCTGCTCCGGTTGTCACAGGTGCTTCTCTCCCTGTTGTCGAACGAGATGCTGTCCGGCGGACAGCTAGACCAACTGCAGGTCACCACTCCAATGTCCACCGCCTCCCACGGTCGGCTGGGGGCGCTGAACAAGGAGGTGGAAATCCTCCTGTCCCTGTGTCTAATGCTGTTGCAGCACTATTTAGGCCATGGAGTTAAGTTTGTTTACTTTTGGTTATTCCATCGTCGGGACGACGATTCAATTGCAGGGGGTGGATTGTAGCAGGATGCAGTCATTTGGCCTGTGACTTCATGCAGGAGGCGGCCCCAGCCAATTGCGGTGGGTGAAGGCTGCATAAAAGGGGGTGGAAAGTACCTGTCTTCCTCTTGCTTGCCTGGGGCCAGGCCACGTCATTTCCTGGTGTTCGTCACTTCCGCCCCTCTGTTAGCAGAGGCTCGCTTGGGTGTTGCTGCTGGCTGCATGCTGCTCACCGCTTCGTACCGCTCCGTACGCTGCTCGCTGCTGGTAGGTGAGCTGTAGCATTACACGTGTGGCAACCTGTGTGTTTGTTTACAGGTTGTTTTCGTGTAGCGCCGAACTCTCCCCACGCTGCATTGTCCGCGACTGCCTGACCGGTATGTAGTAGAGTGACAGTAGCTTCCTCCTTCAGCCACTTGTAAGTTTCTCATGTTTGTTTATTATTGTAGGCTAACGATGTCTATGTAGCGGCTTAGCGCCGGCTAATCTGACCACTAAACCACTGCTGCTTTGCCTGGTTTGAGCTGTGTGCCTGGCTGGAGCTGCTTGCATCGCTGGAGCTGCTTTGCCTTGCTGGCGTTTAGACACCGCTTATTGCTGCAGATCGATCGCTAGCTATTATATTGTTTTCTTTGTCCCTAAACTGTTTCCCCCCCCCCTTTCAGGTGCTGAGCCTACGGTGGTGGATTGGTGTCTGGTGGTGGTGCCCTTCCCTTTTTTGTGTTGTCTTCACTGGCTGAGTATTCACTTTATCCTTATTTTGCTGCACGTGTGGTGTTCCTGGTATCCCCGTTTTGTTGACCCAATCTTACACTAGTAGGTCTCAGCCCTGATTGGTTTAATTTAATTTCCCCATAGTGAATGATTTCGTTTAACCCTTTTTAAATAACAGAATAATAATAAAATAATATTTTTGTATCGGTGAACTACTGTCTCTGCCTCATTTTGTTAGGGACCTGAATGCCTTCCCATTTCAAGTTAGTTCACTTAAAGTCCCTGGGTGAAACTCCCAGGGTGGCGTTGTCTGGCAACAATTATTTGACATTCTAAACACCTTACTGTAAACTAAAAATCATCTCCTCGCGCCGCCACACATAGAAACCTACATTAACGACTTACTTAAATCCGGGATCATTCATCCTTCTTCCTCCCCCCTGGGAGCTGGGTTTTTCTTCGTGGCCAAGAAAGACAAGTCATTACGACCCTGTATTGACTACCGCGGTCTTAACAACATTACTATAAAAAATAACTACCCTCTGCCATTGATTAATTCCGCGTTTGAACCACTGCATGGTGCCCCTGTCTTCTCCAAACTAGATCTCCGCAACGCTTATCATTTAGTCAGAATTAAGAAGGGGGACGAGTGGAAGACCGATTTCAATACCCATCTTGGCCTTTGGCTTAACTAATGCCCCAGCTGTCTTCCAGGCATAACTGAATGACGTTCTTAGTGATATGCGGAATCGCTCTGTACTGGATGCCCTTTCTCGCCAGTTCAGACCTGCTGAGGAGGAGACCGGGTCGGACCACATCATTCCTGCATCTTGCGTTATGGCCGCTCTCACCTGGGAGATCGAGACAGGTGAAACAAGCGCAACGTTCTGACCCCGACCCCAGCGTCTGTTTGTTCCCACCAGTGTTCACTCCCAGGTGCTCCAGTGGGGGCATTCCTCTCGTCTTGTCTGTCATCATCAACCAGGACCCTATCACTCCTGCACCGCCACTTCTGGTGGAAAACCATGACCAAGGATACCCGGGAGTTTGTCCTGGCCTGCACCATCTGCGCTCAGGGCAAGGCCTCTCATCATCCTCCAGCTGACCTTCTCCATCCTCTTCCCGTGCCCGGTCGTCCTTGGTCTCACATCCCATTGGATTTTGTCACTGGACTTCCTGTCTCCGAAGGTAACGACACTATTTTGACCATTGTTGACCGGTTCTCCAAAATAGTTCACACTGTTCCCCTGCAGACGGCATCCCTCTTAGTGGACCATGTTTTTCGACTCCATGGGATACTTAGCAAAGATAGCAAAAAAAAACTGGAGACTGTATCTGGAGCACAAAGAAATTGAGGTAAATCATCTTAAACATTGAAATTTGACCTAAGCACATGAAACATGAGAACTTACATAATACCACAGAAGGTGACTGTACGATCTGGTGAGGAGTTGAAGGATGAGCCTTTTGAAGAATGAGACTGTCTTAAACACTGCAGACTGAAGGTGAGATGATGTCAGGATTGGCAGCAGCTGTGCACGCTTGACTGCATCCAGGAGAGCAGAGATCATGCAGACATAGCCACGCCCAGCTCCAGACACACACACACACACACACACACACACATAGTGCAGACTGGGGACACAGGCAAGAGGGTAGTGGAGGCAGGAGAGAAAAGAGAAAAAGACAGATCCTAACAATAGCATCTATAATTAATATTTGCTGACATAATTCAGTCAAACCAACATTGCTATCCGTGGAGCCAAAGGCTAAAAAAATATATTGTAGTGTAAACAATAGAAAGGGCTGACCATTTAAACAGCGAACTGTTCAAAAAAATTAAGTATTCTAATCATTATTGAATTCCAACCCTGCTAGCTATACATCTTTCTTCACATCTCTTGACTGAAAACAGAATGCCTATCTCATTTTCTCACACAATCAAACATGCTGTAAATATTCTCCCACACTTGCACGAACAAGCATTTACACAACATGGGCCTAAGCTGCCAAGGGGCTTGAAGACTTGCCATGAAGTCATTTTGTTTTTGATATTTCTTTGATGAAAAGGATACACAAAATATTTTAAAGCGTTGTTGCCTCAGGCTGCTGCTGCTGTTGCAGAAGCTGTCATAGGAAAACACTCTGACTCTGATTTATGTTTCCATTGACGTCAAAAGTTGGATCAGCATCTTAACCTTATTTAAGGTCATGCTTGCATGTGAATTTTCCAAAACTTCTAAAAAGGTGTCATGTTTGTTAAATATAGGCATTGAAAGGTAATGCAGGCATAAAAATCTGTCACCTTTTGCCGTTTTGAAATCAAAATAGGTGACCCACATGAATTGTGATCTGATGAGAAAATGTTTTTTGGGCTGGGAGTATGGACGGGAGATGAAGGCATAGACATATAAAGAGTAGAAGCTGCATTGGCTGCTGTGCTTACTTTTCAAAAGTAAGTCATTTAACATTACCATACTATTGGTTGTATTTTGTGACTAGAATATTACCAGAGACTTGAGAAGGAGCGAGGATCTTTGATATTACTGTACTGAAATCGTAGCCAGCTCTTGTTATGAATATATATTATAAATACAATTGAAGTGAATTGAATTATCTAGGCTATGTTTACTGCTGGCCTGTTTTCACCCGGGTATGAACTAGGACTTGATAAGTCACTGACTTACAACTGATTACAAATGACAAATTTTAAAGGGGGCGGAAAGTGGTATGGAGGTTAGCACTGTCGCTGGTTCGAATCCCGGCTGGAGCCTCTCTGTGTGGAGTCCCTGTGTCTGCGTGGGTTTTCTCCAGGTTCTCTGGCTTCCTCCCACAGTCCAAAGACATGCACGTGTTAGGTTAATTGATGACTCTAAAATGCCTGTAGGTCTGAATGTGTGTATCTCTGTTTGTCTCTATGTGCCCTGCGATAGACTGGCGAGATGCCAAGCCTGGCCTGACAAGATGATGATGGATATGCTGAAGAAAAAATATGTGTTTAACTCGTGTTGGATGCCATGTCCATCAGAAAACCTGTGCAATATAATCCACATACTGAGTCCATGTCTGGTTTTGTAGACATGGATGATGGAAACAGTGAGACTTACTCTTGTGTTCATGGTGGTTGGCCTACAAGGACATTGCAAAGCCCCCATTGCATACTTCCTGACCAAGTTTCTTTTTCCGGAAGCACAAATGATCCTTCTCAGTCATGCTTTGGAGGAGCTGCATGCCTCCAGTATCAGCTTGCGCAACCAACTTGGATGTGAGCTGAAGGGAGACCAACGAGAGCTGCTTCAAAGCAGTTTCCCACATCCAGAGACGGATGAGAAAGTATTTGTGATTATGGACACTTGCCATATGCTCAAGTTGGCACGTAACATGTTGCAGGTAAATTACGCCTCTGCTGCTAAACGTTCTATCTAAATATTGAGGTCTGCCGATTTGCATAGTTATGTCTGGACGTGATGATCAACATTTTGCTGTTTGTACTTGTTTGAGCAGTGACTGATTCTTACTCTGCAGGCATACAGTCCGATTGCAACAACCACCGGACAGATCAATTGGAGATACATCAATCATCTCAATGTTGTGCAAAAAATGATCTTGGGTACTTTCAGATTAAGGATTGTGCGGCATGCTCCTGCAATTACTTGAGATAGAAATGTGTTTGAAGGTTCCGGCGCTGTGTAAAGCGGCAGCCAGCAACAGTTGCTCCCTCTACTTTCCGCACTTTTATGCTATTTTATCTTATTTTACTGTCTTTTTATTAGTACTTTTTTCCTGTAAGTCGTAGTGCTAACCTTAGCCAACTATGTTCGTGAACTTTCTTACGTGTTTTTTGTCCGTTTGTCTCATTCTTGGGACTATTTTTGCAGACCGCGTCTCCGTCTGGACGCAACAATGCGGCGGCCCCATTGTTTACACCCGTGAACAGCTGTTGTCGCTAACACAAACGGCGCTAATGCGGGAGAGGCCTGAAATCCCCAAAGAACTGAGGAGAAAGTACAGGGGATGTAAGGCTGGACGTAAACAACGGGAAAAGAAGAGGAGATATAAACCATCTCTCCCTTCCATCACCATGGGGAACGTGAGGTCGCTGGCTAACAAGATGGACGAGCTGGCAGGCCTGGTGAAGACTCAGTGGATGTATCGTGTGAGCAGTGTGCTGTGTTTCACGGAGACGTGGCTCCACGAGGACATCCCGGACTCGAACGTAACTGTGGACGGCTTTCAGACTGTTCGGGCGGACAGGAGTCACCGTGAGAGTGGCAAGAGGAAAGGTGGGGGACTTGCTATTCTTATTAACAACAAGTGGTGTCATCCTGGACACGTGACTGTAAAGGAGCGTGTGTGTAGCCCGGACATTGAGCTGCTTGCCGTGAGTCTGCGGCCATACTACCTGCCGAGGGAGTTTTCACACGTGATCGTTCTGGTTGTTTACATTCCTCCGACTGCAAACGCGGCGCGCGCGAGTGACGTCATCCACACCGTCGTCGCGGGACTTCAGACACGGCACCCAGACGCATTCATTGCAATATCTGGGGACTTCAACCACATCACTCTGGCTGCAACACTGCCCACTTTCAAGCAGTTTGTGGACTGTCCCACCAGGGAAAACAAGACACTGGACCTGCTGTATGCTAATGTTAAGGAGGCTTACAGCTCCACTGCCCTTCCTCCTCTTGGAAGATCAGATCACAACCTCATCCATCTGCAGCCCCTGTATAAGCCCCAAGTCCAGCGGCTTCCTGTGACCACCAGGACTGTGAGGAGATGGTCACAGGAGACTGACGAAGCTTTACAGGGTTGCTTTGAACTCACAGACTGGGATTTGCTCTGTAATTCACATGGGGAGGACCTTGATGATCTCACGGACTGCATAACAGGGTACATCAATTTCTGTGTGGACAGCGTTGTTCCTACAGAGACTGTACTCTGTTTCCCAAATAACAAGCCGTGGGTCACCAGAGACATCAAGGTCCTGCTGAATGCGAAGAAGAGGGCCTTCAGAGAGGGGGACAGAGAGCAGATGAGGCAGGTCCAGAGGGAGCTGAAGGAGAGGATCCAACAGGGCAAAGACACCTACAGGAGGAAGCTGGAGCACAAACTCCAGCAGAACAACTTAAAGGACGTGTGGAGCGGCATGAGGAGCATCACTGGCTACAAACCATCTGGTAGCCAGACGGTAGGAGGTGGTACTGAACGTGCCAATGAGCTAAATCTGTTCTTCAACAGATTTGATGAAAGGGCTCTGGACCACCTCCCCACGGCTCCTCTACAACCACCCACCTCCAAACCTCCAACCCTGCTGACACCTCCCCCTCAATTCCTTCCTGATTTTGCCCTACCTGTCCCCTCCCCCCGCCATCACCTCTCTCCACCCCCACCAACACACACAGCAGACAGCAGGTGAGGAAGGAGCTGTGCAGACTCCGCCCAGGCAAGGCAGCGGGTCCCGACGGTGTCAGCCCGAAGGTCCTCAAAACATGTGCGATCCAGCTGTGTGGAGTCCTGCAGTACATCTACAACCTCAGCCTGAGTCTCGAGAAGGTCCCTGTGCTGTGGAAGACATCCTGCCTGGTACCATTACCAAAGAAGGTGCGTCCCAGCACCTCAGAAGACTACAGACCGGTGGCGCTGACATCGCACCTGATGAAGTCCCTGGAGAGGCTGGTTCTTTCACTTCTTCGGCCCCTGGTCAGCTCATCACTGGACCCTCTACAGTTTGCCTACCAGCCGAGACTAGGAGTGGAGGATGCTATCATCTTCCTGCTCAACCGTGCCTGCGCCCACCTGGACAGAGCGGGGACCACAGTGAGAATCTTGTTCATGGACTTCTCAAGTGCGTTCAACACCATCCGGCCTGCTCTGCTGGGACGGAAGCTGACGGCGATGCAGGTGGACCCTCCCCTGGTTTCCTGGATTACGGATTACTTGACAGGTCGACCACAGTATGTCAGACTGCAGGACGGAGTGTCTGACACCGTGGTCTGCAGCACTGGAGCTCCACAGGGTACTGTTCTTTCCCCATTTCTGTTCACCCTGTACACCTCAGACTTTCAGTTCCTCTCTGAGTCCTGCCACCTGCAGAAGTTTGCTGACGATTCTGCAATTGTTGGCTGTGTCAGTGAGGGGAAGGAGGAGGAATACAGGGGCGTTGTGGACTCCTAATCACCTGATTCTAAACGCCACCAAGACTAAGGAGCTAGTGGTGGATTTCCGCAGGAGTAAATCTGCCCCCACACCCATCTCCATCAACGGCGTGACTGTGGATGTTGTCCAGGATTACAAATATCTTGGAGTATACCTGGACAACAAACTGGACTTTTCCAAGAACACTGAGGCTGTCTACAAGAAGGGCCAGAGTCGTCTCTATTTCCTGAGGAGGCTCCGGTCATTCAATGTTTGTAACACCATGCTGAGGATGTTCTACCAGTCAGTGGTAGCCAGTGCCATCTTCTTTGCTGTTGTGTGCTGGGGCAGCAGACTGAGGGCAGCAGACGCAAAGAGGATCAGTAAGATCATCAGGAAGGCTGGCTCCGTCCTGGGGGTCAAACTGGACTCTTTGGTGGCGGTGTCTGAGAGGCGGATGCTGTCTAAACTGCACAGCATCCTGGACAATAACTCTCACCCTCTCCACCAGCTGCTGACCTCCAGCAGAAGCACATTCAGCCATAGACTCATTCTCCCACGGTGTAACACTGAACGCCGGAGGAAGTCTTTTCTTCCGGCGGCCATCAAACTTTATAATTCATCTCCCCCCGGTCAGGTAAGGAACAGTGGAGACACTGTATCCTGAAAATGTCACTTTGTCACTTTATACCATCACTGCACCACTTAATTCAGTTGTACTTTATTCAGTTGTACTGTCACTTACTTCAGTAAGTAACGCTGCTATTCGACACTGTCACTTATATCACCACTACATCACTTTATTTATTTATTAATGGTTTACTGTAACTATCTGCTGATACACTTACTGTGCTTTAGGACATGCTGCTACATTTCACTGTGGTTTACTGTAACTGACTGAAATACGAAATGCTGCTACACTCCACTGTGCCATACTGTCACTTAGTTCTGTAGGACATGCTGCTACATTTTTAACATTTTTAACACTTATAACTTATCGCTCCTTCTCACTTATCTAGTTTGTACTTATTTTATTTCAATCTGCTGCTAAACTGCACGCTGCGTATTGTTGTATATTGTATATACCTACGCTTAACCACGACGTCTGTTGCACTCTGTCACACTTGGTTCATTGCTTGATTTATCTGACGTTAGCTTTATTTTGATTTGATTTATGTTAATGCATATTGTTACTCTGATCCTTTTCCGCCTTTGTATCGAAACTGTTGCACAATAATTTCCCTCGGGATAAATAAAGCTTCTTGAATCTTGAATCTTGAATCTTGAATACAGGCCACACACATCATTTTTCAAGATCAATAGTCAGTGATGCTGATGTTTGGAAATTTTCTTATTATTTGTGCTCATAAAATATTGAACGCTTTCTTTTCATCTTCAAATACATTTCCAACCAAAGTTAAACTAGGAATTGACTAAAAAATATATAGCCTCTGCGTTTTTTCAAAAATCCCCTTTTCCCAGAAAGACAGAGGTCTTCAATTCTCCTTCAGATAAAACAGTTCCATGTGATGCTGTGGTTTGATGATATCAAGCAGGTCTGTGTCTGTTGGCGTGTTTTAATTCAACCTGTATTTAGAAACTAGTCACAAAGACATAATCAAAGGTATTTAGTTTACTGTCATAGAGGAGGAAAGAAAACAGAATTAAAGAATCAGAGACTTTGGACGATTAATCAATTATCAAAATAGTTGGAGACTTATTTAATAGTTGTCAACTAATCGACTACTACAGCTCTTCTGTCTGCTACAAGCTTGTAATGCCGATATACTGTGCATAAAAATGTTTGCAGTGCAGGTTGATATTTATCTTGGCAGCAATACTCCTGGATAAACAATTTAACTATGTAGATCATATTATTAAAGCTTTCATAGCAGCTGCCAAGCGGCCTTGTTTTAAATTATACAATTACTTTGAAACTGAATACATGTAGGCTCCCTTTCCCACGATCCATGTTTGTTCTCATTAGGGAAGGGCATTCAAGCAGAAATACTTTTCAAGAATCAGATTTGGTTGATGAAAATATTCAAAAACAGTCGACAAGACGCACAAAAACTCAGAGGTCTACGGAAAGATTTGTAAACAAAGCGACGCATCGCCATGACATCGATCAATGCGTGTGACGTGTTACGGCGTGATGACGTATAGGCAGCAAGAAGCATTCGCTAAGGCCCAGGTAGTGTGAGTACAAACGGGCCTGGCCCACATGGGAAAGGGAGGGGGGGTACCCAAAGTACCCTAAAGCACGGGCACGGGACGGATGGACAGTGTGAGTGCACCCCTACAGACACTATTTTCACTAAAAAGAACTTGAAGCACCAGGTCAAGCAGGCCAAACATCATTTGTATATATTTGTCTGAACCCGGTCTGACCCGTTGGGTCCTACCGCTCCTGAACAGTGGAGACTAAACAGAAAAGTCACAGCATGCTCCATGCCAATGCTAGCAACACAATGCTAACGTTAGCCCACAAAAAAACAGGGATGGGATGGGAATCTCAGCCCACTCTAACGCGGTAAACAGCCGGTTCAAGCACCAATGAAGCCGTACAACCGCACTGCACCTCATTTTCATTTTTTCTTTTAAGAAATATATGTTAAAAAACGTTACAAAAGTTACTTCACAGAACATGATTACTGTGAGCTGAATGCATGGAAATGAAGTACAATCTTAGTTGGCAACACTGAGGCTCTTGCAAATGCTATGCCGCTTTGCACGGAAAATAACTGAACTGAATGTAACCGCCAAAGGTAAAAACGAGTAGACAAGAGGATAGTCGTTTATATTATTCAATTTTTTATCATGTAGTGATCAAAAATTCAAAGATCATTGCCCATCCCTAGTTCTCATTGCTGCAGATATTTATAAAAATACATCTCATTTAATTCATTTAAAATTACCAGCGCCGTCATGTTAAATGGTTCAATTAGCATTTGCAGGTGTTGTGGTTTTTTTGTTTGTAACTTTCACTTTGCTTCCAGTATATTGAGAATTTTGGACAACTCCAGTTAACCAGTCTCCTGAGGCAATGATTCCTATGAAGTTCCGATATTGAGCCAAATTTCTCCGTAAGCTTTTTTTAAGAACTGACAGAAGTACTGACATGTAAATTCCCCTCAAGGCAAATAGTGAAATCATCATCAGCCTCTTTTATGTACTGGAATTTGTCTGACAATACAGAGGCTTAAACTAGCGTTAAACTGACAAAGGTGTTTAAACTAAGGTTAAAATTACATGGAAGATTAGCGTTGAATAGTCTCGCATTGCCAGATCTCCACAGTACTGTGTCAGCACAGGCCAAAAGTTTGGCTGCACAGCTAATCATTCTGGTTTAGGTTTAACACAGCTGCTATAATAATTATTTTCATATTAACAATGGATCAGATGACTATAATGTTCAGCTCTACAGAGCATTTTAGTGACATTTGACTCATTATTTTCAAAGATGCATCTTTACAGTTTTTATTCATAGTCACTGCTGTCATCAGTTTAATTTCCAGCTAGCAGCACCAGCCAGAGCGCATTGGCATTACACATGGATGTAAACAGTGTTAGTTGCCTCTGCTCAGAACTCTGCAGTGAATTTCAGTTATCGGACTGCTGAGTCACTCCTGCAGCTCCCTGCTGTGCACCCAGACCCAGCGTGAGGAGGAGAGAGCTGATGTGTTTAAACTAAAGATAAACTGACATTTAATTAGGTTACACTGACAAAGGATATTAAAACATGTTGAACATGCAAGCTTAAACTACATTTAAACTCATTAGGTTGTGGAATTAAAAAGCTCTGTCCTTGGTACATTTTTCAACAAAATTCACAATCACAGTTTGAGCTAGTTGGCTTGAGGGGAGCGTACCTATCTTCCCAGGGTCCTATGATCCCTGCTTTGTATCTGACCGGAGAACAGCGGACCTATGTTCCCCGGTCTGTTATTTTTTCCACAATCATGAATCATGTTCTGCGTTGCTATAGTCAATACGGCACAGGAACTAAAGTTGGAGGTGAAACCAATATATTGTTTTTTTCAATATACAGTGTCAGGCCAGGTCTTTTGTTTGTCCATGACTCTCTGTCAGTGCGTTTACATGCACATCAGTAATCCAAAAATGGTCTATCCCCGGTTAAAGGACTAATCAGATTATTGAAGTTCCACACGTATACATGAAAGGCTCAACCTCCGATAAAGTAGGTGACTCTCCGCCAACACAGCCGGTCAAAATAAGGCTTTATTTTTCCAGTTTGTCAAAATCGCAAGCGAGGGGAAAATGGACGACTTTTGGAAAGAATTATGACATAATCTTCTTGGTATTGATGCTATTGCCATTGCGAAATCCTCCCTCTGTTTAAAGGCAACGCTCTATTGTTGTTGTTTATTGTATATTTCATGTTGTTTTCGGTGCCGTTGCTTCCAGGTTTATTCTATTTCCGGTCAAAAGCCACGCACGCGGAGTGGGGAGGGGGGAGTTCTAACCTCGGAAACCGGATAATACTCCGGGTAAAACGTTAACATGCAAAAGAACTCCGGTTACTAAAGGGGTTATCTAGCTCTGTTAACCAGGGAATGAGGGTACTAATCCCGGGTACGGTGTTCTATGGTGTTTGTGAAACCGGCGTATTTTATACACTCTATTGGTATGCCCTTAACCCGAATATAATCTGGTTTTTATACTACATGTAAGCTGTGTGAGATGAAGGCCATTCCCTTTATGATGGTTTCTGATTCACGTTGTGGTTTGTCAAAATAGTCTGTTCTATTTATTGACTTGACTAAAAATTTCTTAAAAAAAAGTTCTTAAAGTTAAAGTTAAACAGACATTGGTACGTTTTGAATTAACGACTGTGGTCAATATTTTTTTCTGCTTATTTTGTTTATTCAATATTTGTATCATTAAAAAATATCCCTCCTTTATTAATCAAACTATAGATATGAGATAAAATGTGTTCAATCGAAAAACCATAGCTCAGCTGCAGCGTCTCTGTATCAATCTGTAACACCTATGTTCAGTCCCACAATGCCTTGTTAGTGGCATGCCATTTTGACATGGTAATTTAGATTAATCATGTTGTCATGTTATCAGAACTTGGCAGGTTAGAACATACAAAGAAGAACCTCTTCTCACTTTACCTACCCACACATACCCACACATGCCACCCACCAGCACTGATGCTGACCCCACTAACCACCGGGACAGCATAAAGTACACAGTCCTGACTTGTTTGTGTGTTTGAAATATTTGCCCATCCTTGTTCTACAGTACATAACACTGAATGACAGCTAAGTGTGGCACTCCTATTGTAATTGTTTTCTGAGAAGCAAGTATGGTGTAACCCTGGGGTGCTTTGCAAAATGTCAAACAGATTATGACGTTAATAGTTTTTCAGGGCCTGTCACAGTACTTCTCATTAATCATAATGCAAAAACTTAATTCAAATGATATTATATTTTCCTCAGGTTGTTGACCTTAAACTTTTGTTAACTCAAAATGTGTATAAAATTAGCTTAATTTATCCTTTACATATGCAAACATGTACCAGCGCGGGATGGCAGAAATCAGCCTTCGTGATGGCCGTTGATGACGCATCGCTATCTTATTAATTCTGTTCCCTGTGTGGTGTAATTTTCAACCAACTTTTCCAGTCAGAAGGAGCCTCCCTGTCTTGCATGTGTCAGAAGAATCACACTGTTCCCTTCAGTTCCCATCATTGTGCAGTTCTGTAAACACCATAAAAAGTATTTCTTTCATCTGTACGCCAAGTGTATCTTCTAGACTACAAACTATGAATAGTATGGAATGAAATGTGTCTGGTAATCTATTTAGACAGCAACCGCAAAACTCCCTGCTAGTTTGATCAGCATTAAAGGCTGAGGTGTGGAGGGTTTGCTTGAAAGAATTCATGGGGTAAGGGAACGTTCTTGTCTGAGAATGTGCACATTCTGGTTCTGATACAGCCCGAGTTGAAGGTGCAGTCAGTGATTCTAATCCAAAACTCTTATTGTCAAATTCAACAAATATCCCCTCACGGTCTGTTAGCTGTCGGTTTTGTGTGTGTGTCATAAACGTAGCCACCCTGACCTCACCTACTGGTTTGTGGACTACTGTTTTGAAGCCTGTTTGGCCTGTTTTACTGTCACCATCGTGATTTTTGGATCCAGAAGTGACCAGATTTTGGAAGAGAGGACGGAGCTGATGAGGAGGAGGATGCTACTTGTCAATCAAGGTAGCCACACTGTGGTTGCAGGTTTAGATTTTTCTTATTAAACAGAAAAAAATACCAATAAACCTTCTCAATTTACTGCTTCTACATTGTTTGATCAAGGCTCCCATTCTGTCAGCTATTTTTCTTTATATGCTGGCTTGGCTGGACTAGATTACAACACTGCAGGATGATCTACTTTCAAGTAATTCAAACACCCCATCCAGAATGAAGGTCTGCTCCAGCAGCAGAGTAGCTTGAGGACAATTTTAAAGAAAAATAAAACTTAAGTTTAATGCCAAGTCTCTTTTAGCCATGAGCCACAAAGCATAATTCATTCAGATTTATAAAACAAAAGAGAAAAAGAAATGGCGACTCCCCACCTTTGAAGCACTCATAAAGCCGAATATGTGTGCATTTATTGATTAGCCCATTTCTATACCTTTATTCCATAAGTGTCCATCAGTCAAAATAAGCAAACCGTTTTGTGCATGATGGGTGCTGTAACCTCATGTTTGCCTTAAAATAAAACTGTTATTAATAACAAATGATTATTATTTATCCAAGGTAGGGCACTTGTCATACCACTGTGAAGGAGTGGATGTAAAATGATTCATTTCCTATAAATTGTTCACAATAAAAGTCCCTCGTTATTTTATTATTTTAAAGCTTTTATTGTGAAGCAGTAAAATCAGGAAATGTCAGGTTTCCATCAGCAGTAACTTAACACGAGTCCTTTTGAGCTGAAAGAACATGAAACTGTAAAAATAAAGAAGATATCTGAAATTTCAAACAGAGAAATAAAACTTCAGGCCACAGAGATTTAGTTAGAAGCTACAACAGTACTGAGAGCTGAACACAGACTCTCTCTCTGCTGCCCTGCTGCACAGACATGAGTTGAGCTTTTTTTGCTTTGACCGGCCTGCAGAACTTTGTTGCATGTCACCCCCTCTCTCTTCACAATTTCCCACTTGCTATTCCATCCAAATAAATGCGCAAAACAGCCAAAAACATTTCCCTTAAAAATAAGATAAATAAAAAAGAAGAGCTTCTGCTGACAGACGGGCAGAGACAGTTATGGAATGGAGGCAGTGTGGACTGAATGATAGAATGATAAAATGATTGCGCATCTCGCTTCCAGTAGAGTATGGTGGTCATAGACAGCCCTACATCTTTAAATGGGAAACAGACAAAGTGGCTTGGGCCGCTTGTTCCAGTCAACCAGCGACAGGGGGCATTTGTTACATTATAATGTTGGTTTTGCTTCCACTATGAGAGAGCCCCTCCAAAAAGAAGCTTCTCCCCAACCTCAACAGGGAAGAGAGGCTGTTACCCAAGTAAATGGGATCTTTAATGATTCTCCAAGCCTTAGGCCCAATCCCATTTCACCCCTTACCCCTAGGGGTGTCTCAATCCCCCCTGGCATCAAAGTCCTTTCTTTGCTGCTGGTGCAAATGGATGTGGATACCTCAGAGGACGGCATGTTGAATCTCCAGCCAAACAACGTCACATCTGCTTACGTAAAGCCGTATGAAATGACGTATCGCGTTTGAAGGGGTGTCCAATTTTGTAGGGGTAGGTTTTCAACCCATACCCCTTTTAACTCTGTCTCAAGGGGCAAAAAAAAAAAAAAAAACAGAAAACCAAAACAATGGACGGAAAGATGCTAAAACTGAGTTGACGGAACCATTCGAGCTTGTTGATTTCCCGTGGGTTAGGTTAAGAGTGGGTGGGTGGGTTTGACATTGTGAACAACTCCTTACGCATTACACATTTGAATGGTTGGTATGATGATTGTAATGTTTGTAGTAAAATCCTTGATAATGAGTGCTAGAAGGAGCACTTGACATACAAAAGTCATATGGGTTGGAGGTTGAGTGTGGCGGGTTATTTATCAGTCTACACCCCATGAGCAGATCTGCACTGGATACAGACTGCTTTCAGCACCTTCTTTCAGACAAGCCCATGAAGTACAGCTATGCACGGCTCCTGTAGGACATGTTGCTGTTTACTACGTATAGCTTAATGCTAGCAGCACAGAAAGCTGTAATATTGCTTGCTTGTGTTGTCCATTGCTTGCTAATTTTGTATACACTTGTGCTGCAAAATGTTCCGTTGTGTTGTCTTTGGTTAATAAAGTGTTATTTGTGATTTCTGACTGTAGAAAGTGCCGCTGTATTCCCCCACAGGCCACTGCTAACGACATGTCATTTCATATCACACTCCAGTTGTGTAGTGTATGATTTGAAAGGCTTTATTTGTGACTTTTGACCGTAGAAAATCCCACTATACAATCAGTTGCAGTCAGTCCTCTGCAGTAGTATGGAGATGGAATAGCGGAGCAGAGACCAGGAAGTGCTGACCAGCCGAGCAGACTGGGATTTTTGGGAGGGGGGCTTAAAATAGACAGGTGCTGCAACAGGGCATCTCAGACAGAGGGTGCAGCAGCCATGAGCAGTATGAGAAAAGGTGTTTTTTAAAACATTAAAGCATGTTATCATGTTTTTGAAGAAACACACTATACAAGTGTGAAGCTTCTGTTGTTGCCGTTTCTCTCTCTGCAATACCTTTACACAGCAGGTAGGAGCACATGAAACATGCATTAGATGAGCATACCCTACAGCATAGTCTGGTAACGAGTTTATGTGAGGATAATCACTTTTGGGGTTTGGATGTCAAGCACAATTCCTTCCAAACCATAACTCGGCTTGCGTGGTGATATCATGTACGGACAAAGAAAGTTCTGGCATGGAGTTTGTTTTATAATTGTTTCGAGGGATGGATCAAAGCTATCGTGTGTTTTTATAGCGGGTGTTTCATTTTTCATCCGTCAAACATCTAAAAGGGTCCTGTTACAGAAGGGATCACATAGGATCAAAGGGCTTCTAAGCGCCCACCCTCACAGGGAACAGAGGCAGAGGAATGTAATGTCGCAAAGGTCAGGTACACGAGGGAGCTCTTAAGGTCGTGTTAAACCCGTAATCTGAGGCTGACTTGACTTGTTTTCATCCCCTTGTAAGTGGTGTCCATCCCGAAACCTCCACCTCTGCTCCTGAAATTTGATTAACAAGTCACTGCCTGCTTTTCAGTGTAGTCCTCAGTTATGAGATTGCCCTGGCCAAACACTCCTGCAGATGTCGTGCGACAGAGAGATATTTCTTGCATCGTTGTGGGCGGAACATGACATCTAAAAACAGGCTCGGTGGCATTCCCTGTTTGCAGTCACAACAGAAATCATTTGAGGACACTAAGAGCAGAGCTCTCTGCAACGCCCTGACAGGTGCTGTTTTTCCAGGATTTTAATGAACAACGTTAATAATTATCATCATTGGCATCGCTGCTCTCTTGCCAACAGTAGGCCAACTTGCTGGGCGGGTGTGGGAGTGTGATGACGGTAAGCCTCCCAGCAGTCCTCTCTGACACTGTTTGGATAGTTGGTATGCTTTGTATGTGTGTGTGTGTGTGTTTAATAAATGAAATTGACATTAACATTTTTCCCTCTTCCCACACATTTCCATGCTTTACTGTGCTATAATGAACACGATTCCTCTCTCTCTCACTCTTTATCCATCTCTATCAATCAGCGGTGAAAACCACAACACTGACAAGCTGTCGGCAAAACCAGATGAGAAAATGATCTGGCTGCTCTGCTTTAAGATGAAAAGTCTAGACAGAGACAATATTTGCACAATGTAACAGATAAAAGTACAGGCTGAGCTCTGTACAAATAATCCTGCCTCTTATGAAAAGGATTACTGTGGATGTAGCCCTAGCAGGCCTGGCTTGTTTACCTCCTTTAAGTCATCTCATTAGGAAATCCTTAGATACAGTAAATATGTACAAATGGGGCTCCTTGAAGACAAATGAGGCACACAGAGACACATTAGATATGAAAAATATAAGATTCTCCAAACGGTGAAACCCCATTAAAATAGATTCAGATTTAACTGTACCACTTTATACATTTAGTTATTTTCACATATTTTTGCAATGTGAACTGTGAACAAAATTCCTTGCAATCATATGTGAATAAATTTATATTTAAATTTTTAAATATTGCTCTAAAGCTGACAATAGTGTTTACTGACCTTGTCACTAACTCACTACTGTTAAGGCCCATGCGTCAAACAAAGCATTTAAAGGCTGAAATTTAGCAGCAGTAAATCCACAAGTTCAACTCTGGTGACTACTAATGTGTGCCCTTAACCAATAGCCAACATCGTTGCAAGTGACCTTTTGAGGTCCAAAATGCTGAAGGCGTTAAAAGAACATTAGCTGTGTTGCACCATGCACTGGGTAATAAACTTCTCTCCAAAAGAGGAAAGGTTTGCGGACAGTTATGAGACACAAATAAACTTATTGTGATGACAGAAACCAACCTAGCTAGCTTTCTTACTGACAGTTAGCAAGGTTGGTAACTTGACCTTGTCTCAGATGCAGATAGCATGTTAGCAGATCACTAACTAAATCAAGTTCACGGCATCACCAGCAGCTAGCACCCCTTTTTCCACACTTAGACGTCACTTTGCTGTGCCACTCTCTGGTTTGACTTGACCATTATGCTATATTTAAGTAGCATTTAGAGGGGGTCATCCCTATGTTCCCTGGGTCATATGTTTGCCGGTCGCACAAGCCTCTGCCTCAGCGGATTTAATTCAGCATTTTGTTAGGGTTAGGGGTTACGGTTAGGGGTAGCATTAGGGTTTACAGAAGCTTATTTGCCGAGGAATTCTGCACTGATTGTGGGAAAAAATAACAGACCGGGGAACATCTGACCCTTTTTTAAGAAAAGGGTCACATACAAAGCGCAGAACATAGGTACGCTCCCATTTAGAGAGCATCAATAATGTAGATTAAGTTGTTGTATAGTGTTATTCTCTGCACATAAAGACCTGTCAATCAATTGGGGAGTTGTGCCAGGTTACAATCTTGTAGTTTTGTTTTGTTTTTGTGATAGTGGTCCAACCCATTTGTTCATTGCTCATTTGTACGTTTGGATCGTAGCGTGCCTTTAAAAATTTAGTGAGATCTTATCCACGCCCCTAACATAACCTAATCTTGACATAACACCTTAATATTTTCTGTACAGTATTGATGTGTGTGTGACATGTGTGGCATCTGCTGGCTGTATAAAGTAGCTAGAATTTGTTTTTTTATTTTTATGCAGAGGCAGGAGAGCCATAATGGGTCTCTGCTGAAACACTGGGCTTAGCTGTGACATATCTGTGGACATTGTTTCCAAGGAAACATTGAAGGGCACAATATTATTTAAAAGATGAAACCTTTGGCCCACACACAAACACTTGGGTATTCTAGATCCTGCCAAGACTATTATTAAGCAAGAGGTACTGTAACTCTGCACAAAGTGTGCATTACTTGACTTCAGAGCAGTGTATAGGGACACATATTTCACCTTAATTATAGTACATGTATTGGTAACTTCTTATTAAAGCACCACTCAATTACACACATACACTCACACAGGTCCTGTCACTGTGTCTCCCTGAACATTCGCTCCACAGCTTGTGTTGCTGGCTGTTTGAAAGCGGCTCAGTAATCCTGGATCAGAGAGTACAAAGGGCCCCAGAGTGCTGGTGATGTAAGCACTGTGTCCAGTTTTTACCCCACTGCTCTCCCCTCTCCCACATGCTGCCTGGGGGGTGAGGTTGGACAGGGAGGAACATCCCTGTCGTGGGTGACCCTGAAGACTACAGACTGACACACGCAATCGGGGATACTGGCAGGCTAACTGCAGCCTGTCTGCTCCGTCTCAGGGGTCGGCTGCTGATGACCTGGGACACAGTGGGAAGGAGAAAGTGTTGACCAGATTGCTATAGAGGAATTTGACTAAGCTGTGGGGAGTGGTGGATCAGCTCAGTGTGATCAAGAGAACACACTGTGGGACTTTACTGCCTTTTTACTACATTTACTGTGCTCATTCGTGGAAGGCCACGTTGCCATAGGTAAGTATCACTGGGTAAACATTTACCTAGTTAACGCCTCTGGCAGCGTGTGATCTAAAATGGGTGGCGAACTGTTTGCTGTGAAAGTTAGAACTTTGTATGACTTTGTATGACTTTGTATGCGTTCTGCAGGAAACAGCAGTCTGTCAGTCGCATACTATCTGACTGTTTTGGTCATCAGGAACTATCGGCTGTGTCATTTGCCTGTATGGAAATGTCAGCACCTTGTGTGCGTCCGTAAACATTTGGGTGTGCGCTCTCTCAGGTCTCCATGGACTTGCTGCAGGACTCCAGTCAAACCATGTGGGGTCTGAACGCTCGGTTGAAAGGCTTCCTGGAGCAGGTGAACA
This sequence comes from Echiichthys vipera, assembly GCF_963691815.1. Classification (NCBI taxonomy): domain Eukaryota; kingdom Metazoa; phylum Chordata; class Actinopteri; order Perciformes; family Trachinidae; genus Echiichthys; species Echiichthys vipera. The sequence continues at coordinate 30,441,361 of NC_139827.1, read as the reverse complement.
GGCTACAGGATGCCAACAAGCGGCTGGAGGCTCAGATAGCCGACTGGGGTGTCAGGAGCACCTCCCGCTCCCGGGACTGGTCCCAGCAGGAACAGACTGTCAAGGAGCTCCGTGCCCAGGTCAGACTCTGTTTGTTCATAGTGATCATTTGAAATCACTTGGACTGTAAAAGAGTGTTGTAAAGTTGACAGCTGTTTGCAGGATAGGACAGTGTTGCCGATTTGCTATAGTACTGTTTCCATTCAGCTTTAATGATAATGCTCAGGGTACGCCTACATCAAGCTCAAGGCCATGTTGGCTGGCAGACAAATGTGTATAATCAAAACTCAAACACAGCAGTCAAAACAGAGACACAGCAGATTACTAGTGTTGTTGACATTGTCAGGCAACATCATGGAAACAGCCTCAAATACCCTTAAAGACCGGGTAAAGTGAATTAAGGGCAGGAACCCTGGTTTGAACACTACAGCTCCAGTGCTGGCCTTCATACATAGTGCTTTCACTGATTAAAACCAGCATCTAACAACAACAACTTTAAGACTCATGGGTGATATGGTGGCTATAAGTATGGTGGCTAAACATGGGTCTGAGGCTATAAAAGTTGTAGGTGACTGTTGATTATTGATAAGTTTCCTGTTTCATCTTTCACGTTCAAAGAATAATTTCTTAGTTCTGTAAACAAAGACATTCTGGAGAAACAGTTTTGAACCAAGAGCAATGAAATGTTTATTTGTGATGTTTAAAAGTGGGTCAAAAACCGTAGATCATTACTTTGAAGGATCTGTACAGTATCTTTATTTTGCAAAACTAGTGCAGTGCCCGTTTGGAGCAGGCCGATTGCTTGGCCCCTGAAAGTGTTCTTGAATCGTTCTCGTGAACCGTTCAATCGATTGACTTTACACTCGACACTGCGCTCCCTTGGATCCTCAGCAATACACCCGCCAAGTGTGCATTTGATCAGATGAATGGTTCTTGAGATATGCGAATGACAGACACACACACACACAGGTGTTCAAAGTTAATATAAAACCATGACACAAGAGGTGAATCCTCATCAACCACACTTTTTGCAGATGATTAGATGCAGATCTGTGTCATAACATTTGGTTCAGAGCCAGAGAGACGCAGACAGGATGCCGACTGTCGCACAGAAAGAATGCAGAGCTCTTTATAACTTCAAAGACCATTGCACTTCTAATGCTAACCAGTACGGTGATCTCACACGACCTGACTTGATGGTTTTTAACTGCACCCTTGTGTTAACGTCACTTGCTGCATGAGTAACTCTCACTGACAGACATTTTGATGAGTCTTGTTTTTCGTTGCACACCACGTAACGTCAGCCAGGTCGTCTCCAAAGTTTAGTTGATGTTCTCATGCACCATGGCAAGTTGCATTGTTCAGTGATCCAGGGAATATTTTCATGTTCACATATGAGATTACTTTGCTGTTTATCTTCTTTCTAACTGCCTTATTTTTATTTTATCTAAGGCAAAGACTTCTCTGTGTTAATCTGCAAGTAAGACATTAATTAGAGATCTTGTCACACTACCCATTCACTCATTTGACGACGGCTCAAAAATAGGGCGGTGTACTGACACATCTACATAATGAGTGTATTTTTATGGTATAAATGTTATGGAATATTCCATGTTATCTTTGGCTTTCCTTCAACTAGGTGTGTCCTGTTCTGAAAGTGTTCACTCATTTGAAAACAAACAGAAAAAAGGGTGTGTTAACATTTTTGTGTGGGTAATAAAAGTCAAGGAACCACCTGTCAAATTACCTATTCAAGGAAAATATGTGCCTTCCCATAAAGCTAATGTTTTGGTCCTTATAATATAAAGCGTACACTTTTTATTTTCCTACTATGATTAGATTTGCAAGCTTAAATCACCTAAACAGGAAACACATATACACACATGCATTAATGCTGCAGTTGTACTTTTTCATTCAATGACAGGACAAAATGTCTGCTGTGAAAAAGCCTATTGGTGTATTTTTAGCAAATATAGACCAGAACTAGCCAAATGGTCCAACCTGGCCCGTTGGATGATTTAGCAAAAAATTGTGAAAGTTGCAGGGAAGTAATACATTCCAATTTTTCAATAAAACGATAATCCAGATCTTGATAAGAATAGCAGGCCCTATGCTGGATAGAGTCGGGTTTGCTAGGAAAAACAGACCAGTCCCTATTTCTTTACAGTGGTAAATGGAAAACCAGTGTGCTCTGTGTGATCCCCGCGTCTTTGAGTGCTAAAGGACCACAGTGCAGTATTCAGAGAACAGAGAAGATAAATACATTGTTGTCAGGTTTGAGGAAACAGCAGTCTGTTAGCAGTTAGAGTTAGCTGTTTGCTAACAAAAGAGCATCAGCATCAAAGCCGAACTCTGAGGGTGAGTTTGTGAAGACATGCTGGAGGCAGCAGAAATCGTGCTCCCCGCCACAGGACAGGCTTTTGCCAACATAAGCCTGATGAGAGTGACCCTACTGAAATTAATTTGACACCCCTAATGTAGAGTATAACACATAAGGTGTATTGAAAAATAACACAATAATAATCCATCCATCCATTATCTGTAACCATTCCTATTGAGGGTTGCGGGGGTGATCCCAGCTGACAATGGGTGAGAGGAGTAGTACACCCTGGACAGGTCACCAGACTACCACAGGGCTGACGCATGACAGACAACCACATAGAGACGGCCAGCGTGTTGAAACTGCTGCTGTGAGGCAACAGTGCTAACCCCTGCACCACCGTATATCCCACAATATTAATAATACTGGACATAATGTTTGAAATCTCATTTTTTCTAAATATCACTCGTTGCTCAAAAACGTTCAATATTCAAAAGCAACACAGTACACCGACCTACAGATGTGGAAAAGCATATTGTTTTTGATGTTTTTAATCTTATATTATTGTATTTTCTATTTATTTTATTTTACTTATTTTTGTCAGGTTGGTAACCTACTGATGGAGAATGCCCAGCTGGCATTACAGTCTGACAGCATGAAGTCCAGAGCTGCTGACATCCAGGCCAGGTCAGCTGTATTTCACTGTAGCTTTCCTGAAAGCTCTAACGCTCCTCTCCCTCAATATATATACAGCCCACAGTAGGGCTTATTGATAAGCACTTTACGCATGTGATAGCTCCCATAAACATCTTACAATAAATCGTACAGTTTATATCCAAAGTGATCAGATAGAGAGGAGAAAGACACAGCTTTTTTGTATCTTAGAGTGAAATTCCGGCGTAAAATCATCAAAAATCATCACCAAAGGTCTTTTTCAGCAAATACACTCATCAAATAAGCCATGTACACAATTTTTTTGGGGTAACAACTATTAACGGAGAAATCCTGGACAGCCGCTATCAGCCGGATATGGCTAAACACTGATTAGCTCAGGGCAGCGCGGTGAAAGCATTAAAACGTTCAGAATAAACCTCTGCAATAGCATGATAAAAGTCCCCACACATTAACCGAAGCACCAACAACATAGTTAGTGAACCCGGAGTTTGTTGAAAGAGTGTTTTGAAAGACTTACCAGCTGGCCCTGGTACCAGCTCCTCTCATAGTAAAGTCCATTCAAGTCAATTACCAAAGTCAATCCCAAAGGAAGGAGCCCATTGATTTGTTTTATGTGTAAGGACTTATATTTCCTTATAATATCAAGAAATATTAGTGGTTAAAAAAAGCCGTTTTAATGCCATCACCATGCTGCCCCGAGCTAATCAGTGTTTTAGCTGCATTGGCTGTTAGTGACTGTTAGCGACTCTCCAGATTTTTCCGATGTTGTCCCGAAGGCTTATTTGATGAGTGTATTTGCCGAAAAATACCCTGGGATGATCTTACGCCAGAATTTCACTTTAATTGGTACATAGTAATGTATGCTAGGAGAAAATATGTGGGATTATCATTATTGACCCATAAAAGCATCACAATATACTAAGCAAGGGTGTAGAAGACTTCCTGTTTTCATCCTGCTGCAACGCTTTTCCAGCTCTGTGTTATCTAACTCAGGCCGCTTCCCGCTCCTGTGAGCCAACCTGCATACAAAACCAGTCCGGGCTTTGTGCCGCATCGGCACTTTCACTTATGTATTGATGCAGAGTGACACCGAGCCCTCCCACCACCACCACCACCACCACCAACCCACACACAGACACACACACAGACACACACACACACACACACACACACACACACACACACACACACACCATCCCTCCGCTGTCAGCCATTAACCCTTGAAGGACAGTGGCGACGCCGCAGCTTGAAATAAATACACCTGTTTTTTTTATAGCTCCACCTGATGTGTCTCATGACTTACTGAGTGTTTCTGTGAGACTCTGGACCTTGTTTATGACACATTTAAATGATGTCAATGTCTTTTCTTTTTTTTTTTAAATCACCCTCCTTCACTGTCATGCACCAACATGTGATTTTTCAACTAAATCTTCAACCCCTAGTAGCGGATACTCACTAGCTATTTATAGAAATCCTCTTTTTAATTAAGCTAAACTGATATTCGACACAATGATTGTTTCAATATTTCAGGGAAATAAAAACCTTCCACTTGATTTAGACCTGTTACATTATATTTGAATAAATGTATTTTCTCTACCCTTTGTTTAAAGAGAGTGTTTATGCAACTGACATATGGCATGGTTAAATAATTAACAGTAAACACAAAACAGGGCTCAATGAATAGCCTTGGCTGTTGACATCACATCATAGGTGTGAGACGGAGGAGAAGAACACCATGCATCTGGAACAACAGGTGGCTCTGCTGAGGGAGTCAAAGAGGAAGGCAGATCAGAGCAGCATAACACTGCAGGCAGACCTTCGGCACTCCATGACAGATCTGCAGGAGATGCACCAGGAGTTTGAGGTCACTAAATGTCTAACATCTTTTTCTTTTTTTCCTTCAAACTCAGCTTTCTTCCACTGTGCCTGTCTCTTTCTTTCTGATTGTGTTTCTCCATCTGTCTGCACAGTCTCACACTAACACCTTTTTTATGTTACTGTTCTTGTTACTCACCCAGGCAATAAATACAAAATGTAACTTTGCAATGTTATAGCCCCTTCTGGAATTGAAACCCTCGCTTAAGCCCTTGGTACGGTAACAGAAGCCAAATGGACTCAAGTGAACCACAGTCTCTTCTTGTCTAGAGACACTGGCAGGACAGACTGAGGGGTTGTGGACATTAGAGGAGTTACCTGCATAATTGGAAGATGGAGCTATTTGTGAAGTTGGCTGGTCATTGTTGGACTTAGCATTGGCTATGGAACCATGTCAGGAATGGTCTCTCTTCCACTTAGGAATGGTACAGATTGAGATGCACAAGCGGTCTCTCCTGGTGGCTGAACAACTTGTGGAGAGGGGCTAACTACTAACTAAGTAGCACTGGGAGAATAATATTAGCTGTGACTAAGACACCTGGAGGACACAGATCAGCAGGAATGGACTCTCCTGTGGTGTGATTCCTGAGCTAGCAGTGTAATGGTTAAAATGAACACCTTATTGTAGGAGCAGTCTGGACTAAAGTCAAATGATTGACATTTAAGTTCTTCCATCAGAGCTGAGGTAATGTGTGTTTCTCTCTGGGGATGAAATGTGCTGATGTTAACTATCCAGCAGATGGTAGTGAGTTGAATCAGACGGTGGAACAGCCAGACCAGAATATGTACTGACGGTTTGCAGGGAACGTGGATCTTCAGTTCAAATTAAGTTTTTTTGTATACATTTCTGTAAGTTTTTGTGTGCTTCTCTGCTGCTTTTCCTCCACGCTTGGCACATAGGAGAAGTTTCAGTTGGTTGCAATCTGTGACCTTACCACTAGATGCC